>NC_089873.1:207393500-208027000 GCF_040182565.1 Anser cygnoides
GCTATTTTTGTGTAATTGGCATGCCACATGTTTCTATATGGCATGCAGTTACATGCAACTATCCATAGTTTGGTCACAATTATATGTGGGTTTGCAGCAATGAAAACAAAGCAAAACCAAACCAAACCAAACAGGAAAAAAATACAATAAAATAACAAACACAAATTTACAATTAAAAATAAATAAATAAATAAATAAATAACGTATTTGTATTTGACATTCCTCCTTCCTGTTTCGAAGCTTCTCGCAGTCCTGAACACACAATCTCCCATCATTTCTGCCACACTGACCTCTAATCTCCAGAAATCTCCCAGAAGAGAAATCCAAGAACGGTCCATCTAACCCAACCCATCAGTCTTCCTCATTTACACTGCCCTAGCTTACAATCCAGGATGCTTTTGCTGTTTAAAATGTGTTTAATAAGACCTTTCCTACAGAGTCTTTGCATTTGTATGAAAAGCTACAATCCTTTTTTGTCTAGATATGCTACTATTTTATATCACTTTCACCATTAACAATAAAGGATGATATAAAATCTCAGTTAAATGTGTTCACACTGAGAAAAGTAGTCTCAATCAGTACCGTTTTATGAAATATTTTTGGGACAATAAGTGAAGCTATATAATTAGGAATGAAAATTTGTAGAGTAAGCAAGCATCGAGAATTGCATGGATAAATGTACTAATAATTTAAAGCTAGACCTGGCTAGGCAATATCAACACTTCCAAAATGATGAGGAAGTGGGAATCCATGAGTAAGTCATTTTATGTTTCTTTGATCTCTGCTCCCTAAAGAGCCAGATCCTGAGCCATGTGCTGCCCTACTAGGACAGGGGAGCAAGCCGTCAGCACTGGGAGTTAGACACCCACGTATCTTCACATGATCACATGCAACACATGATGAAACACTCTAAATCTGTGTTCAGTCCTAGATTTTTTTCATGCGTTAAACTGTGCAAGCTAGACTTAACCATCCCTTCCACATCTATAGTTTTATATCCCAGTATACACACATGTAGCTATCAGTGCCTGTGTATATCGGTAAATTTCAAACACAAATTCTGTCCAATGATCTTAAAGAAAAAGAAAGATCAGAAATGTGGAAAGTATTTTACATCAACACTTTCTGTTAAAAAGAAAGTTAGTCTGAAATGTTGGAGCAGAGCAAGGATTCAATTGCTGTGAAATTATGCTATTTAAAGCACTTCCACTCCACCCACCTTTTAGAGATGGACCCGCAATGGCTATTTTTACGTTTTCCCCAGGCAGGGAGTAAAAATGCTTTTAAATAGCACCCTCTGACTCTCCTCTGATGTTGGACTATGCCGATGTACCACTAACAGGTGATCGCGGTGAAATGGCTGTTAAATAGCAATTCATCCCCACGCTCCTATCTTTCCGAGCATGTCTCCAATTGGCAGCCCAGGAAAAGTGCTCTTAAATTGCATTTCCTGCCAGTGTGGGACCCTGCTGGTACATTTTGAACATGGAGTGAAACAACAGAACTTGAGTTTACTCTGCGATAGATTTTTACAGGTGATTGCTGGAGCATTTAGGCAGTTAGGGGAATTAAACTGGGAGCGAAGGTACTCATGCAGACATAGACACATTCTTACAGAAGATTTTTATTTGGACAGATTAACATTTTCTGACCTCTGGAAAAATTCTGAATCTCTTGGGGGGAACATAAAAATGCTTTGTCTACTTTAGGGTTTTAATAGATGCACATTAACATGTCTTAATAGCAGAACTTTCCTCCACAAAAGTCCATGACAGAGTTGATCATATAAGGGCACTGAGTAAAACCATGTCAGTATTTTTTATTTTTTCTTTTGCTAAGAAATAGGCTAAAGGAATCCTGTTACAGTGCTCATCTCTGAGATTTGGGAAGTAGTTATTGTTTGTTTTGATGAGCAAAGAAAATCTCAGCAGTTTCATATCTGATTGACCAGATGTATTGTGGGTTTTTAGGTTATTTTGGACCCATTTTAAATGTCTGTTTGCTTTCTTTTAAAGTAAATATTACAACTTTTTGTTTTCTTTTTTTTTTTTTTTACTTTCAAAATAAAATGTTTGTAAAATGGCTGCCATTTTCTCATCTGTGTCTATTCATAAAGCATTTCATGAATTCACAAAGTATTTAAATAGCCACAAAACTAAATTTTCCAGTGACAGTTTTGGTAAAACATGTGGGACAGTCTTAGCCAAGAATCATGACTAATTTCCTGCTCTAGGCTTGAAGCCGTTTCCTATGAATTGGAAGGATGCACAGTTCCAGGGATGCTTGAGATGTAAAATGAAAATGCATCTCTCAATTTTGTTTTCTGCATGTTGCGCTGCTGGACTTCAAAATTAGATGTATACGTAAAGTGACATTTTTCATAGTCGTTGATGTGTTTCATTTATTTGCTGTATGTAATTTCTATTGAAAGAAATTAAAAAAAGAAAAAAAAAATGATGACCTAAAAGTATCAAATCTCAGTTTGTCACTAAACTTTTTCAAATTTCATATGATATTATGTACCTTAGTTTTTCAACTACTGCCAGCAAGGATTGCATCTTCATTATCTTTACTATAATATATTTTGGGTGAGCTGAGTAAAATAACAGATGTTGGTTTCACTGAAGTCAACTGAAAATCTTCCTCTTGGCTACACTAACAGCAGGATTTTTGGCTGGATTTGGGAATCTGTCAGCACCATAGCACCACTCTTACTTGTGCAACACAGATTTGCCCAGTTTGGTGGGTTATCACTCCCTGTTCCTAAGTCATCACCCATTGCTACATGCTGCTGACCACCTCTACCCCTGTAAAGTTGCACATAGGAAATAAATTAGCTTGTTCTGTAGTGGAGGGAGCACAACCCCAGTTTCAGAAAAAAGAATAGGACTGCTGTCCCCATTCCACCCCCTTACAGATATCCTTTGTCAGCCAGTGCCCCTTACTTGAGGGTAGAAGCTGTCCTAATTCAGTGGAGAGAATTAAGAGTCAAAGACCACATTTTCCACTGAAAGGTACAGCAGATATGCCTACCGGGAGAGTGTAGATGGTGGTTCTGTCTCTGTTTTGTGTTTTGCAAGACTGCAAGTCTGAAAATTACCACTTTAGTGATGTAATATTTGAGAATTTATCTTCATTATGACAATGCAGGAAAGTTTTTTGCCTTTGAGCCATGTAGGTGAACACCTGCTAACTTTGGGTTTTGGCTTTGAACCAATGACAAACCTCATAATAATCTGTCAGAAAGCATCCAGCTCCACCTGATTTGGACATAAAATCCAGAAGCTTGTCCCAGGTTAAGCTAAAACAGGGGCACAGGTTTATACGAAATATTTGAAAAGAGTTCATTTCCCTTTCAATGAGATTAGTTTGATCTGTAATGGAACCCAGTCCCACGAAATTTGCATGGTTTTTAGCTGCTTTGTGGTAATAACACATTTCTGATCTCTAATATGTGTGTAAAAATCATTTTAATAGCTTTTTTTTTTTTTTCCTTATGAATTTACGGCAACTGAATAAGGCTTGCAAAGTACCGAAGTAAATCAAGCCCTTTAAAAATGCCTTGAGCTATGGTTCAGTTATGATGAGCTGATATTTAGGAAAAGAATTAGCATGTCTGGGAATTCCAGACACAAGTCCCTGCACATCAACAAGAGAAGAGGAAATATATTGTCTCTTGTCAACTTCTTACACAAACATTCACCCTGGATTTTTAAAAATTTTCTGTAGCATTTCCTTTCTACTCTATTGGCACCTGCTGATGAAAGGGGACCTCTGAGTGATGGTCTTGGATTTCTTTAGATCAGATCAAAACTGACACTCAGTCTTTCAGACTAGGGCAGAGAAAATCGAGTTTTTCTGTGAAGCTGAGTCAGACATAAGGATAACTTCACCAAACTGAAAATGAAGAAAATAAAGGAAAATTAGGTAGGGCTGAGCATGGACTGTTTGCAGTGCTATAAAGTCACTAAAATCTTGAAGGTACCTAAAATATTTGATATTCATGACTCTATATCAAAAGGTTGGGACAGCCATTAGGTATTAAAATTTGTCATTTTAAATTGCTTTTTTGCTAGCACTAGCAATATAGATATTGAAATTTCCTCAGAAAGTGCTTATCTCATCAAGAGTAAAATTATAGTATATGAAATACTAATTACAGTATTATGAAGAAAGGTGAACTTTCCAGTGACATTTTATCTATTAGTAGAATACTAATGTTCTTCTTTCTTAAAGCAGAAGACACACGTCATGGTTTCTGTTATTTTCTCATCATAATCTATTTTATATTTATAATATATATAAAACTTTTTTTAAATCTTCTTAAGAATCCCTTACTCAACAGAAGCAGCTAAATTTAGATCACATCTGAATCACTGTTCATCAGTATGCACTGCGAAATACTTTGTGAGGTCTAGCTAGTAGGATAATACAAGAACCTCTTTCTAGAGCTATGCAGTTTCATATTACCAAAACAAAGTCAGCTATTATTTTGAAAGACAAATTATGAAGTTATGTTAGAATAGAGCAGGAATTTTTTTTCCATGTTTTACTTGTGTTAACAAGGAATGAATAGATTTTGATGATATACACACTTATTTCAATTTTTGTCAGAGACCAGGTAGAGTCCTCTGAAATTCCATTAACTTTGATTGACATCTTTATTTAATATTTTCTTCTGTTTTATGTGTTCAAACAAAAGCAGTTCATTGGAAAGCTACACTATTGTAACTTTCAGAACCTTTTCTGGTTTCTTTACTCCATTTTTTGTTTGCTTCATGTTTGTTCTTACATTGTGCTCAATACTGTCAAAAGCAGTCAGTCTGATCTCATGAAATATCATACTGGCACTATAAAATATTAAATAAGTTTGTATAAGTTTTGGATATCTAACGAAAGTCATTTCATTATGTCTCAACTATATACAGTCAGTTATGATCACCTTTGGTCAGGTTGAAAATAAAATTGGAAAAAAAATGCCTCAATAAATATTTTATCTGTGAAATTTAGTTTCCTTTTCCATTCATATAATAGTATCCTCCAATAGATGAGGTTACTCACATTTTTTTTTCACATATAGTTAGCTTTTTTTCCCTTTTCTATATACAAAAGCAAGCGTCAAATATCCTGTGTTTGCTGTGCTAACTGCAACTAGATTTCTAGTAGAGATTTATTAAATCAGTCACAGGGTTTTGCTTTCATAGACAACAGCAAAAAGGCACCACAAATTCTATTCAACCACAACCACATTTGCATGACAGTTTATCACTGTGTTTCCACATACAAATTTAACATTCGTTTTTGGTAAATATTTGACCACTTATTCTATGTGCAATGCAAATACAAATGTGCAGACAGAAAAAAAAAATGAATCAACATGTTGAAAAACCACATTTTTTCACATCCAGAATCTTTTCTTGCCTCACACAAATTATTCTGACATTTTCCAATAGATTTTAGACTCCGTTTTTTTGATATGCACTACAGTCCGAAATTATAACATGTTAAGCCATTTCTGGAGCTGAGGGGACAAATATTTTGGGTACAGATTTCCTACTTGCAGAATTTATTTGATTGCATATCCCATGAACACTAGAGTTCAGTTGCTTCTACTGTGGTGGAGCTATTCAATGTCGCTTTCAGCTGGATCTATTACTAAGGTGTTTAGTGAAACACAGAATTGGAATAAGAATCCATTAATTGAGTGCGGGGTTTTGTCTGTAAGTTAGGAGAGCTGAACAATTTATTTTAATGGCTATAAAGGGTGGTGCTTACCTTGATCCATCTATTTATTTGTTTTAAAGCTCTGGTCAACCTGATATGAGGAGAACCCCTTCAAGTAAGAAACAGAGATAAGAGCCAGTTTGGAGGTCTAGTTCTTGCAATCCTGATAAGTCACATTCACGTCGGTTTCAGTGGGTGGGCTGTGGCTGCTGCAGCTGCAAGCCTCAACTCGCAGATAAATCAGACACCGTAAATTCCTTTTCTAAGGAGAAAGAATAGGAATCAATCGTGCTGTGTGAATGAGCTGCAGGCTGCTAATCATTATTCCACTGTAGTTCATCTCCACTTTTAGCGCCTATTATGTAAAAAGGGAATATACTTCACTAAAAGATGAGTTTCATTGACAGGAGTGGGAGAATGAAAGAGTGAAGATCATGAACCCATCAGCTTCCCAGAGTTTGACCACACCACCATCCTCCAAGTCACTACACTGATATTAAGATCATTATTAGCTCCCTCTGATCTGTGTCAGGCAGGTGAAGAAGGTTCTTGTGCTGCAAGAGGGCCTTCTGCTGAATACAGAACCACTTCTAATAGCTCTGTAAATCAAATGTACCAAGATAATAGTTTCTATCTACAGATCTGAAGGTTGTTTATGGCAGATGAAGTACTCAAGGAGATACATTATCTTACTTCTCAGAGTAACCTGCTGCTAGCAGTTAAATCCTAAGAAAGCATCTTACCAGAATCCATTTGTTGTAAAGAAACAGCTATTTCAAAAAATAAATATAGAGTTCTATAGACCCTGAATTCTTCACCAGCTAATCAGTGTTTCCAGAAAAAAAAAAAAAAAAAGAAGAAAGAAGAAAGAAGAAAGAAAGAAAGAAAGAAGAGAGAGAGAGAGAGAGAGAGAGAGAGAGAAAGAAAGGAGGAAAGAAAGAAAGGAGGAAAGAAAGAAAGAAAGAAAGAAAGAAAGAAAGAAAGAAAGAAAGAAAGAAAGAAAGAAAGAAAGAAAGAAAGAAAGAAAGAAAGAAAGGTAACATATCTTCCATGTTGTAATGAATGATCATTTTGTATATGCATAAGTTAAAAAGCAATATTATTGACACTTACATTTATGCTTTTCTGCTGAAGCTGTATCCTGTAGACAGATCACTAGGTGATGTTTTCATACATCAGACAGGCATTTAGCCAGATTTGTATCCATATTGAACATGTTATTATTACACAGTTTGTCTTCTTGTGACTTTGAATTGTGCCCATATGTACACATTAAAAACAAAATATAGTCAATTGATTAAGTGGAAGAGAGATTTATTTTTAGACTAAGATGTGTAGACAATAAGTGATTTGACTTTCAAAAATTACAACTGCAAATATATTTGACACCTCTGATCACCATGCAGCTTCAAAAAAACCTTTGTACATTTTCAAGTTAAACTATCAATTATAAAAATGATAGGAAAAATGTTTTGCTATCCCAGTTTATCATGTTTCTCTGCCATCCTGAATGGTTTTAGGCATTTATCTGTTGCTATGAGCTCTCAGCTTCTCTGCTGACCTTGTGAGACTGGCTTTGCACAGAACTTTGATCAGCAGAGATGGGCTGTGGGAGCTTACTGTGGAGTTTGGGTCTTCTTTGACTCAGGAGGGGTTGGTAGCTGAGTAAGACTTCCTTCAGAAAACCTGTCTTAGCAATAGAGGGTGATGCAGTGTTTCTTAACCCAATTTCCCATTGAACAAAAATTAGTCCTTTTTGTTTTCCACTCCTACTCAACACATGGAGTAGTTTCAAAATATTGTTTTCTTTACATCATTAATAGTCTTTGGAAAACAATTCAAAAGACAAGGTAAAACTGTTTAAAATACTATTATGTGTAAAGGATTATGCGCAGAAGTAAAACAAGAACGAATGCTTTCAGACATGAATATATTACCTTATTCATTTTCCCTTATCTGCTAACATTACCTTTGAGATGCCTTTTTTTTTTTTTTTTTTTTTTTTTCCAGTGAAAATTTATTTTTAATAGATTGGGACATTGTGAAATTCTTTTTTTTTTCCCTTGGAGATGTTGAATCTTCTGCTTTTATCAAAGACTTTTTTAAAAGACAGGTACATTAAGAAACATTACTTTGTGAATAATATAGTAAGAATTATTTCTGCATAGCACTCTAGAAACACGTGTGAAAAGCTGTAAAAAAAAAAAGTGTGTGTAGCTGTAATTGTTTTCAGTTTGTTAAGACTCACATATTACAATAGTATAAAGAACTTCTTTTAACTGAGAGTTCCTATTGTCTGTCCTATATAAAAACACAATAAAAGTGAATTCCCTACCAAAAAAAAAAAAATAGAAAGAATAGAAATGAACAATATAAAAGAAAAATAGTTGGGTTAGACAAATAGTCTTTCAAAAGTTCAGATTATATTTTGCGTTTTAAACTGTGAATGAATGGCCAGTTTTCTTTGAAAACCTTTCTATGTTATCAGGGTTGTAGGAGATTGTGTATAAATGCTTTGCTCCTCAGAGAACAAACATTAAGGGTAATAAGAGAGCTCATTCTCTTTCAGTTCCTGAACAGGGTCAGGTTTCCTAAAGAGTAAGTCTCTAGGGAATTTGAAAGCAGTTCTGGGTTGAGTTTCCTGAAATAGGGATTGTGTTATTTGACTTCATTTACCTCAGGTGTGTTTGTGTGTAGAACACTTAAGGTATGCACTGACTGATATGACTTTTCTTACAGTCATCATCCTAAGCATCCTCTGACTGGAAAGTGTGAAAAGTAGCATAAAACGCTGTTTGGCTAGATGGTATTTCACTGTAAAAAACACATTGTGTTGTGCCCTGCACATTGAGGATGACACCTGCAATGCCAGTAGTTTACTGATAGCTAATGCCATGCTCCTGAACCTGGGTGGTGCATGTCTGTGCTCTCCAGGAATGGTCCTCCACTCTGAGACATGCTAAAAAAAAATTCTTGCAAGCAGACAAACAAGCGAGTCCAACACAACAGCAAAGAAAGAGAGGGAATGTTGATCCCAACAGGATGACCATTCAAGAGAGGATTTAGAGAAATGCATGCCATTAGATCACAAAACATACTAAAGCCCTGAGCTAACACTGGACTGTGCAGAAATCAGGAAACCATATATGTGATTTTTTTTAGCTTTGAAAAAGCAATGTGAGTGTGTGCCTATGTCTAAGTACGTAGTCCCATTTACCTCAGTGGGAGTATTCATACGTTTAAACTTAAACATATGCTAAATATCTTGTACAATTGGGATCCATTTACATCTTTAAGTAGCAGAAGCAGTGTGGGTGATGGAGTAAGTCATTTCTGGAGCTTAGGCAGAGATATACATAAAATTAAAAATATGAAGAACAAATGAGTAAGTGGTGTATTACAGTGGTAAGTGTCTGCCTGTAAATTGTTAGCAAACTTGAGCCATTAACATAAAGTCACATGTTTCCAAAAAGGCAATGTGGAGAGTTACTGTTAATGCATGTCATAAACATCTCTAATTATCAACAGACATAAATGTCCTCAATATTAAAAAAAAAACAAAAATACAAAATACAGAAAGTGTGCGTGGCTACGCATGTATAATTTTCTTATGCCTCACTGTTAACAGAAATTTGGTTCCTTTGATCTCTGCACAGCAGCCTTGTGTGTGGGTGTCAAGGTTCAGGAATGGTGGGAAGGAGGAAAATAGATGAGGAAGCTTTTTACAGCACTGTGTTGCTGCCCCTGCTCCCCCTTCTCCCCATGCACAGTTCCCTTTGTGGTCTCATCTCCCAGTCCTGGCAATACTGATGTTACTGTAGGAGTTATGGAGGTTTCTTCTGCAGAACTGCTAGCTTGCAGATGATATGGCTATGAAGATGCAATCACAAACAATTGTTTTCACTGCATGGATAGGGTGGAGCTCATCTACCAAGTACACCAGTTGTACCAGGCCACACTGCATTCCCTTCCTTTATGCAGACTGAATTATGGCTCTTTTTTCCTCCTTTTCCTGAAGGATTCATGCAGTCTTATACATAGAAACAAGCTGAAACTTCTGCCATACCCTGTGTGGAACAAAAGATAGACATAAAAGAGTCTGACAAAGGGCCACTAAATAATGAAGGGCCTGGAGCACCTCTGCCATGAGGAGAGGCTGCGAGAGCTGCTGGGCCTGGAGCAGAGGAGGCTCCGGGGGCTGCCAGCCATGGTCACCAGCACTGCCGGGAGGTGCCGAGAGGTCGGAGCCAGGCTCTGCTCAGGGGTGCCCAGGGCCAAGCCCAGAGGCAATGGGCACAATCTGGAGCACAGGTGGTTCCATCTAAATGTCTAATGCCCATCAGGAAACACTTCTGTACTGTGCAGGTGATAGAGCACTGGTACAGATTGCCCAGAGAGGCTGTGGAGTCTCCTCCTTGGAGATCTTCAAAGCCTACCTGGACATGGTACAGGTCCTACCAACCTCAACCATTCTGTGATTCTGTGATTCTGTGAAAATAGTGAGGATAACACAGCAAGGGAACAGCAGGCTTCACACAATTAGTCCATGTCATAGCAAAACACTTATTTAAAGTTACTTATTTCTATTAAATTTTGTGTGCCTCTGATCTTACTCATCTCACGTTTTAAATAAACCCACTGTAACACCCCTGACATTGCAAGAAATTGTGCTTTAGCCCGTCTTTCTGAGATGGACTATTATTTTAAAATAGCTGGTGATTCTTATGATTCTCTTTAAGTACCAAAAAGTCTTGCTTCATCCAGATGTGTTTTAAAAAATTAGATATCACTTAAGCCTATTTGGGCAAGTAAAAAGGAAGACTCACCGGCCATTTCCATGAACCAACCTCTCCCAAGTCCTCTGCCCCCAAATATATCCAGTAGTTTGCTGAGCTGCATGGGTTTGAGCTCAGCCCCAACAAAGTGAAGCATCAAAGTCGTCTGTGCTAAGCTCAGATGGAGCCACAACGCAACAGCTCTCAGCAAGGTCTAAATCTATCAGCATGGTCACATTCTTCCTCTAGTAATTTCACACAGATTCAATTATTTATAAGCAAACAGGCTCATCCCTGCAGTTAATGGAGAAACTGAGTATAAATGAGTCTTTGTGGACACATGTGCGGTTCATTGTCTGTGTGTAGAATTTCAGGTGCAATTTAATAGACTTCTGTGAATATTTGGCCTATCAGCTTTGAGAAATAATTTTTGATATAGGTTTTGCATTTCTCAAATATAATGCTGTTATTTCTTCTTTGCACTACTTCCTGGAAAAATCCACTGATAAAATTTATATTCATAAGTTTCTGTGTCTTGAAAAATGGAATGAAAATGAAGTACATGCAGTATACTTACCTATACACAATCACCAAAGGTATATTTCTTGAGCTCTTCCCCTTTTCTTGAATCCTAACAGCATAATCATTTCTTCTTGTACAAGCACATAGTTGGACAACTAGGAATGATAATACTGAATGTATAGGTTTTGTGTGTATATTTTTTGTCTCTGCATGCCACAAGTATTCTACGATGAAACCACTCATGAATGCACATATGTAATTGTATTTATTTCTCTGTGAAATCTATGACACTTCATATCTGGAGAGCAAGTTCTATTCCATGGTTAGTTGGAACTAACCATGCACAAAACACAAAAGGAAAGCACTAACAAGCACAAAAGGTTAAAAAAAAAAATAAAAGATTCTTTTTTTTTTTTCCTGTATCTCAGACTATTAGTAATGTTTTTAATTTAAAGTCCATCTCATTAACCAAACACAGAGCACAGATGGGCATATCAGCAAATTAAAAAAAAAAAAAAAAAGTTGCAACAAAAGTTATTTTAAGCCTATCACTTTTATGCTATGCTTATCCCTGGTATGAGAGTGCCAAGTCTGCACAGAGTCTCAGTGAAGGCAAAAATAGGTAGTGTAAGAAATATCCTGTAGGAAAACCATTCTCAGACTACTGCCTGAGTGACTGTAAAAAAATATGTCCTTGTGTTTCTAGGTAGTAATAGAAGTGCCAGAATCAATTATCTCAGAGAGCTCTCGGACAGTAGGAACAGACACGTCTGACAAAGCAAGGTGTGCTTGCCATGCTGTTAATTGGGTCTGAGATAGGTAGCACAGACAACAGCTCCCTCCGTTA
Organism: Anser cygnoides; assembly: GCF_040182565.1. Lineage (NCBI taxonomy): Eukaryota > Metazoa > Chordata > Aves > Anseriformes > Anatidae > Anser > Anser cygnoides. Next base: position 207,405,369 of record NC_089873.1, read on the forward strand.
TTGCAGTATCCACCTTTCTTCCAGTCATTTAAGGGGCAATCTCATTACTAGAACTGAAGAACCAGGAGTTGCATGCCCATATCGGATATTCCATATTTACAGGGCAAGTTAGGAGCTTCTTGGCTCGTTTTATTTACAAACATCACACGTGGACATGCACTTGGGATGCACAGTGACAGAGAACTGGCATGATGTGAGATAGATCCACTGTTGTTGAGAAATAGCAGAGCTTAGTGTGCAGAGGTCATTTTGAGGGCTGGTCATATGTTTCCATGCTGAGCATGCTAAGCAACATATCTGCTTAATGAAGCACCCGTAAACTGCCTGTTTACGTTTGTCTGTAGGATGTAGGGTGCCATCAGCTCTTGCTGGCATTCCTAAATAAAGATCTCCAACGGTAGCTCCTCAAAGATGTAAACAACCATGGTACTCCGGACCCCTAGGAGTTTCTTAGCCTATCTGGTACACCCCACAGGAATAGCTTGTGAAGGAATAAAGAAAGAAAGAAAAATTTTTCATAGTGAGAGTTGTTCTGATTTTATATATATACATATATATATGAACTTCCTTCTTAATCGTAATATAAGAAATGTAATGAATAGGAGAACAATTTATATTTACAGTTATATAAATAGACTAATGAGGTATTTTACCAAGCTTAACTCCTCTTTTCCCTACTCCTGGTTTTATTAATTGATGTTCAAATAAAATGAATTTGCCTTATGACTCAGAAGAATACTCAGATCTGACAAATTAACAGCTAAATTGTTTTGGTGCTGAATTTCAGTGATTATCATGAGGACCATTAGTCACTGTTCAACTTGCTCAAGAAAAATGACAAACCCTCTTGTCAATCATTTTGCCAACAGTTGAAGCAACAAGTAAAACAATCCTGCTTTGGGCACCTCAGCACAGCTTTGGGGGTGGTGTGGGTGTTTTTGTTTAGCTGTAGTACCTGATCCACTTCAGACTTGATGCAGAAATGTGCGTAAGCACCCACGTCAGTGGAACCAATCTTCAGCTGAAATGTTGGCATCTGCTTGGATGTTTTGCAAAACTAGGGCCTCTGACTGGGTAGGAAAGCCTTTTAATTTCTGGCAGAAATTTACAAAAATCAAAACTCACTATCTAAATGGGGTCTGAGGGCATATTTACACACATTAAAAATTAAGGAAAAAAATAAAAAGATTAAAAAAAGAAAGCAGTGTGGAAAGACTGTCATATGTCAACACCTATAGGCACAGTGCAGCTTCTCTCTCCACACTCTAGATTTTCAATACGGTTTTGAGGAAGAAGGGCACCAAAACTCACTGAAAAGGTGGCTAAACCAAATGGAAATAACATTAAGCCTAGGGGAAAAAATAAAAATAAAAACAAACAATAAAAATAAAAATAAAAAACTGCAGCCAAGATTGCTTTCATTCAGAAATGTATTTTCCCACATAATAATCTCGAAGGGAAAAGGCGCGTCCAGGAAGTGGGAGACTTGTGATCGCTCCTTTTCTCAGCCAGAAGGAATTCATGCTGAAAGCTTCAATTTAAGGCACCAGCTGTGGTCAGAGGAATTTATTTGGGAAGTCTGCTTTGTTCCTGCTCAAACTGGAACTTGGGCTACCACAAACACCAAGTCCTAGAGCCAGAAGCCCAATCACTCAAGGAGAGTTAAGAGAGGCTCCATTTTCTCATGCTGGGGTACTTTATCAGTGCTACTCTACATGAGAAAAAAGAGGCTTCTCAGGGCTAGAAGATATTGAAAAGAGCTCCACTGAAGCCCAGTATTATTAACCTTCCAAAATTCAAACACAGGACCTGCTTAAATTTCCACAACAACTCAAGTTTAAGTCACAATACTAAGTTATGAAGCAACCACACAAAGCTTCAGACAGAAGCTAGTTTTCAGAGGATTTCTATCTTTATATCAAAATAAATAAATAAATTGCTTTATTTATGTTATGACAGGGCAAATTTGAGAAAATAAATAAATGTAGGAGTAATGAACAACAGAATTTGACAGCCAAAGATCTTATGTATCTGAAGTAATCTTCCAAGAAACCCATATTTAAACTAGCCTTCAAATTACATTATAAATTAGAGAAACACAGTGTTTTGATAATTACTACCACATTCTTCTATTACTATTATTGCTTATCTAACTCTAAATTACAGAGTTAACCCAAGATTGCAGCTGTACAGTGCCAGATGCTTTATGTGCATAAGGTTATATCCATGGCTGTCCCATCAAACATAGAATTTTAAACTGTAATTTGCCCAAGTATCAAACATTTTCACTTTAGTAGAAAAATCTACAGGCCTGATGCTTAAAGCAACTTAAATTTAACTGTGTAATCCCACCAAAAATGTCACCTATAGCTAAAAAACTTCTATAAATAAACCTAGATCTAACAAGTTTTCAATTTTATCAATTACCTATAGACCTTTTCTGTGTTCTTAAAGTTTTCTCTTATTTTCCACAATTTTTTTCAGCACATCTGATTAGCAATTATTCTTTGCTGCTGGATATTGCTTGCTTCAGAAATCTCTTAAGGGAAATGATGACATTATGTCACATGCACAATGGCTTAGCTGATCCTGGAAATATTGTACTCACTGTACAGATGCTGCAGATTCAGTCTAGGAAATGAAAAATTCAACATAGCTCAAAGCGCATGGTAAGGGCGGCACATCCTGGACTCACTGAATTCCTATTCTTTTGGAAATTAGAAATGTAAGCAGATATGCAGGTCCCTTTACTGCTTTTCTGAGACCAGAAGCTAAGGTATTATATGCAATATACACATATATATATATAGAGAAAAATTATATATATCAACCAGATATATTAGATCCCTCCCCCCCCCTTTTTTTTTAGTGATATTATTTTTATTGATGTCTCATGTCTAAAAGTACCAAATATTTAAAGTTTTATTTTTAAAAAGTAGTTCATGTGTCCTATGGAAGCTAACCTCCTTTGGAAGTTAAGCTCATACTAAGTGTTTCCATGAATCTTCTTCATCTTGATTTTCAACAAAACATTAAGAATGGATTTAAACTCTCTGGACATAAAATCATTCTCAGTTTGTAAGCCAGAGAATCAATGTTAGGCTTGCGATGGGCACATAAAGACAATACTTATTAATAGTATGATCCCCTAAAAGTAAAATAAATAAATAAATAGAACCAGACGTTATTCAGCCTGACCATTGGATTTAAGATACATCAGATGATCTTGAAAATTTCCATGTATTCACAGTCACTCTTTTCTTCAATGTTTTCATATGTGCTTTCCCTATGTTTGATAGGATTCTATAGATGATACTGTCTTTGCTGGAAAACCGTTTCATAATCTAAAAACTCTTAGGGTTATTGAATATGAAAAGCTATCTTAGATCTAGTACTATTCAGAAATTCTGCTCACAGCATTGGATTCAACATTTTACATGTAATTGTGGGTACATAATATATTTATAAGTATATAATTATATTTACATATTATTATATAAAGCTAACATCATTTTGCAATATGTAGTCTGATCTCCCTTTGCTCACAAACTTCTCAGTATTCGTTCTTAGACTACATATATTTAGACAAAATATTTTTATTTTTCTGAAAATTGCTGTGATCATATTGAGATACCAACCAAGAAATGAAGTTGATGAGGATATGCAAATGAATTCCGATTGGGTTCCTGCTATCTATATCTGGTGTGTCCCATCACATTAGCATTTACTTGACCTACAGCATAATATGATGTGACAACTCTTAATACCAAATGAAATGACACAATGTAATGTGACAACAATGTAAAAGAATACTCTGCTTTCAGACTGGGTTTTTACCCTTCATTTCCGATGGGCTGTACATAACCTAAAATAACCCAAAGTGATGAGATGACACTATATAATAACTGTTCTAAATATCTAGGAAATAATACACCCTACCATTTTACCAATGTATTTCCAGGCTATTTAGATTGAATATTACTTTTGTTAATATGACTTGAGTAATCTAATTATTGCATTTTTTAGTTTGAGCGTATGGGAAAAGGTTGCAGGACCTCAGATTCTTTCTTTACTCAGTGTCTCAGTTTTCATTAACCATCATTACTAAACATGATACTATTAGATTGTCAGTAATTTGTACTTCCTCCATCACAAACCACTTTTTTTGTTATTTTATCATTAAAATGGGATTGTACAAAAGGAGTAGTTCTTGTCCCAGACCTGATAAGTCATACACTCTTGAAGGATTGCATGAGCCTCTGGGACTATTTTTGTTTATTTGTTTGTTTGTTTTTAATTGCCCCTCTAAAAAGGTTTAAACAGGCACAGAGAATGGAGTTATTATGTACATGAAAAAGGGTTGCACATAAATAGCAACACTATGATATTAAACATCAAAGATACGACCGGACATACATAAGCTCTAAATAACAGCAATTGAACACTCCTACTTTGTTTTTATCCTTCCTCCCTTCCTCCCTTCCTCTCTCCCTCCCTCCCTCCCTCCCTCCTTCCCTCCCTCCCTCCCTTTCTTTTTCTTTCTTTCTTTCTTTCTTTCTTTCTTTCTTTCTTTCTTTCTTTCTTTCTTTCTTTCTTTCTTTCTTTCTTTCTTTCTTTCTTTCTTTCTTTCTTTCTCTTTCTTTTTCTTTCTTTCTTTCTTTCTTTCTTTCTTTCTTTCTTTCTTTCTTTCTTTCTTTCTTTCTTTCTTTCTTTCTTTCTTTCTTTCTTTCTTTCTTTCTTTCTTTCTTTCTTTTCTTTCTCTTTCTTTTTCTCTTTCTTTCTTTCTTTCTTTCTTTCTTTCTTTCTTTCTTTCTTTCTTTCTTTCTTTCTTTCTTTTTCTTTCTTTTCCTTCCTTCCTTCCTTCCTTCCTTCCTTCCTTCTTTCTTTCCTTCTTTCCTTCTTTCTCTCTCTCTCTCTTTTTCCCTCCTTTATATGTACTTCTATGTTCATTCCACCTAAAGTGGTATGACAGAACAGGGTGTGTTTCTCCAGGGAATAAGAGCGATCTCACTGAGAGCAGAAGCACCTTTAGACCTGAGCTTAGTCTTTTTGCATTTTCTTGGAGCAAAGACGTACAGACATGGCCTTGCAATAAAGCATGGTTTTGAATAACAAAATAATTTGGAAACAAAAGATGCATGATCCTAATTCACATAAAGATGTATCAAGTTATCTACTACATACTACAGTGCTTTCACAGGAGCTTGGAAGGATACATGACTCTCCTCTGGAGTAATCTATGCACTGAAACAAACCTCTGTTTTTTTCACATTATAAAATCTTTGTTTCCTCCTGGAAGCTCAGGAGTTTGACCTCTCCGGTAAACAGGATTAACGTTCTTAGAACCTTGCAGGAATTTGTTAGTTATTACTCACAGCATCCTAGTAGGAAGATAAGAAATTGCTGTTGCTCCATTTTATATGATGGGAAAAAATAGAAGCACAGAATAGTTAAGGTATTTACCAAGCCTTTTGTCTGTGTCTCACCTAACACCAGGGGCTCTGGAAAGCAGGTGTTGAATTTATGTGATTACATTGTACTTGAAGTAAATACAGGAAAATATTATATTTAAAAGACCAAAAATGGTAAAGCACTCATCTTAAATAAGAACAATTATATTAATATTCTTCATATGCACTCCATTATATGAGAGTAAATGGTACATATTTTATGGACTCCTAGAAAAATCTGAAGCTTAAACTTATAGAATAAACTTCACAAATTTGTACAGTCTTTCAGTGTTTTGAACAGTACATAGGCTGCTGAATACTTGTAATGTTAACTTCATACCAGCTGAAAGGGTCTCTTCTAATTTTCTATTAGGAATTTTTCAGATGATTCTTTCTCCCTGAAAGGTTACTTGGCTTTCTGGAGTCATTCATAAAACTCACTCCACTACCTTAATCCTGAGCAAACATACCCCGCCTTCCCCCCCCCCCCCCCCGCCCCTCCAATGCTGCTTGCAGTGTGCAAAGCACTAGTTCTGCTTTTAGACCAGATTGCTTTCATTAATGAGATTCTTCCTTCTTGCCATTTGCTAGTACCTGAATACAGAATCAAAAAATCTAATGAGAAACACAAGATTCAGAAAATGAGATATTAAAAATGTAAAGAAGTAATGCCGAAACTTCCTTCTTTCATCAAATAGAACATCTTTTTCTTGGTGTCAGTATTGTTTTACATTTTTCAGAGCCTTTTTGATACCCTTGCATTCATCACATACTCTGTCTTACATAGAATGCCAGGCAGTTCACATTGTCCCAGTTCATCACAAAGCCAAATATGTCTTTGCAATGTATGCAAGGAAATATGTGCTAACAAAAACCGAAGGAACATAGTAAAGTCTTTGGCACTGCTGTTTGTTTGTGATCCAGGAACAGGTAGGATCTTGATAAGAATGTGGATGTGAAAATCATTCAAAGGAAAGCTGGCCCAATGGCTTAAAAGATGGCAAAGTCCTGACAGTGTTGATTGTCTTAGAATGCTTTCCCCTTTTCTTATAATTATTCTTGCATTTCTGATGAATTTGCTTATAGCTCAACTAGTTTTAATCTGAATTTCTGGAACAAACAAGTTTCTGATAAAGGTCCACATTGGTGGAATTTCTCAGTCTATGAATGCAAAATTCAGACAGGCAAGATGAGATTCATTCTATAACTGATTTGCAACTTTTACAAACACATTTCATACTGTTAATGCATTATAATTGGTTTTTGTTGTTGGTGGTGGTTTTTTGTTTGTTTTTGATGTACATAATTCACAAGATAAGAAATTAGTATTTGACTTCTTCAAAAATTCAACAAGTCCTCAACAAATACTGGAGTATTTCTATTACTAAATAGCTGGGTGTGTATTGGGTGACACGTATTCAAACCTTTTCTATTTTATGGACTGATTTTCTCCATCCCTAAATCTCATTGTTCTACTTGGTTTTCAAATAAAAAGTAGTTTCAGAGCACCAAAGTTTTAGAGATGCTTTTTGAATGCTCATTTTAAGGAAAATTTCTAGGCAGATCTTCCTCAGAGTTCTGCCTGACTTAAGGTCTTGCCATCCTGTGTTTTAACACTCTTTTGTCTCACAAGTAATTTATGAAAATTTAAACAGATGTGGGCAAGGTGGGCCTAGCACTGTAGCTGTTGGATTCTGTTTCTTTCTTATGATGTTCTTTAAATAACCTCAACATCAAAGCAAACAAACAAACAAAAACTTCTTAGATGTTTTCAAGAGGTTTGAAAAAAGTGAAGTATGTAAATGATATCTGTGTCTGTTATTACTAACATCTCATGTCTATATCTCAGCATTTGTATAACACAATGTTCCCAGGCTTTAAAAATTGCCTGTGACAGAAGCCATTCATGTGCAAGGTCATTCTATCATCACATCATCTAATTTTATCCATATGAAAGTTAGTCATCAAAGGTAATTATCTACAGCCGACACAGGGAATGCAGCACCTCCACAGGCAATCCATCCTCCATATCACAGACATCTACCCTTGAAAGGAATGCATCATTCAATGCTGATGCCGGTATCTCTTCAATGCATTCTCAGAGAGTTAAAGCAATATAGTTAGACTAGCTGCCCAAATTTATGATGACCAAAGTTAAGCAGAATATATAGCAGTTGAGGTGAATTGGCTTTCAAGGAAAGACTGAGATTCCACCTCACTGATGTGAGGTCCAGTAATTAGCAGAAGACCTTAGCATCTTCTAAGGGATTTTCCTTGCAAAAAGCCCTATCCATTTGGGTGGTTGAGGGGTTATAAGCTTCAGAGGGAATTTTGGTGAAGGAACAAATAGCCTTCAGGAACTACAAGGAGGGAGGGATGGATTCATGCATGAATGCATGGATGCTAAAGGCTGTTATAAAATGAAACAGCTAATTGAGCCTGGAGGCTTTGAGTGTTTAATGGTAATAAACAACACCCAGAAGTAGTGCAGTAATTTGAACATGCCAAATTTTGGAGGTTTCTTTGATGTGTGATAGAAAGTAATTTGAATCAGCATGAGAGTCTGAATCAAGCAGCGTAAGCCCTACCATAGCCCGCTGGGGCTGGCGCTCTTCTAGCTTGATAAAAGGTTTCTCGAGGCATTAAGTAAAGTCCATGGGGGGTGGGAACATAAACACAAACAGAAGCCACTGAAATGTAAACTCCAATTTTCCCTTCCCTCCCAGCTCTTCTCCTTCTCTCCAGCATCAGTTTACTTTTTTTTTTTTTTTTTAACTGGACATCTTGGAGAAAAACTTTCTTTGATGGGACAGTTGGTAAGGTGGTAATCTCTATCTGCCTGTGGCAAGCTTGGACACATATTTTAAAGTGGGCCCAATCTGCTATCAGAACACCTCCATTTTGTCCACACCAGTGTAAACCAGATTCAGTAGTCTCTGATCAAGCAAAGACGGTAGTTCATCCCTGGCATGTTGGAGGGAAGGATGGATATCCTCTTGCACTAACACGATGTGTTTGGCCAAATCGACACATGCCATTGTCAAGAGGTGTCTTTTGTCGTTGTTCTTTACTGAAGTGTGGCTTTTGTAATGCCAAAGGGTGAGTAGTAGCAGATGCAGCTGATGCCCTGCTCACAAAAATGATAGCTTAAGTGTAAAGCTTTAGCTGCTGAAAACAGCATCGAAACAGATCATCTTTAAAGCCTTGCGATTATATAGAAGCCTTGTGATTATATAGAAGCACTTTAGGGAAAGAATACTAGGCAAGTTAGATCACTATTAAAAATGATCACTAGGGACTACAATACATAATAAGGCATATAAATAAGTGCCGCACAAAAGTGCCATAGAAAAATAAGAAACAAAGCTTGCAACATTCTTCCACATAATGGCTTTATAGAAACATTACAATGTTACACAAAGCTTGGAGTACAATATGAACCCCTGCAGACTTAGAAATGTGGTAAGCTGTAGGGCACAGGAACCCACAGTGCAGCAAAAGCAAAGGTTTAATGGTATTTTAAATGTTATGACTATACTGAAGACGAAATCTGCAATATAATCCTTTTCAGAATCCTTTGTGCACGGTAGAATAGGCAGCAGCTCTGAGTCTGTCCTCTAAATCTGGCTGTGAGCAACTGAAGAACAAATGCTGGTAATGGCAGCAGTTAAGAGAAAGAGTTTGCAATGGAAGAGCTTCAGATATCAGCAAATATTCTCAGTGTTCCTCCAACTACAGTGAACTGTTGATGTGAAGATGTGTTTCCATTTTGAGAGGCCACCTCACAATGCATAGATTTTATTCCAAAGAGAGGAGGTTGCATCAGATTTTATCGTATTTGTCTTGAGTTAAAATTTAATCCCATAGGACAACCCTGGAAATCCAAAGGAACAGGCTTGGGTTTTGAAAGTAGGGCACTACTAGGTTAAAAATGGCATTTCAAGATTTAAAAATACCAAAAAAAAATCTCAAGTTTCTGAGGAGTTTCATCACCCCGAATTCAGAGAGTGCTCATGTAAGGAAAATACTTTTTTCAGTGGATATTGTCTTCTCTGCTGCCAGATAGATCTGCCTGTATGGTCCTGTAACCCCCTTGGTTAGTAAGATGGGGAAACGGGAGAGGGATCATCACACATGAGTGACATGAAAATGAATTTACTGTGCTAACTTTCCCTTTCAAAATGGCTGTCCTATTACAGATGAATAGTAGATAACAAAAATAAAATAAAATCTTGTTTCAAATGGCCTTCTGATTTTTTTTCCTCATCTAAGACTCTTTGCAAATTTTTTTTTAAACACAAAAATCTTGAGCCTGAATAGGGAAAAAATCATATTTATGCAAGCTGTTTAACAAGCAAGAAAAAGAAAACAAAATGAAACAGAAATCAAAGCACATCTTTGGGAAGACATTTATTTCATTGTCTTGAAAAAAACACCTTCGTCTGTCACAAGTCCTGTATTACCAGCTGTTTAGTTAACTGAAATATTGATCAAGCTTGTCACACTTTCTTTGTCTGTCAGGAACAAGAGAAGGTGCTGACCCTTGGCAGGAAACTGTAGTGACAGGTCTGTAATTTGATAATCGCTTGTTCAGGAAAGATTTCACTTTGTTCCCTGATGTAAACTCTGTCTGCTTGGTTTTCTTTATTTTTCATTTTTATTTTTTTATTTTTTTTAATAATGTCAAGCTTAGCCTCCTAAAATCTTCAGAGTTAGATAAAGAAACACAACATGATTATCAGTTTTGTAGAGTACATTTTCCAGATTTTGTCTCAGTTTAATCAAGGTGACTGTTCTTAGTGGGGATAGGCTATTCATTTTGCTCTCTGATTTCCCTGTGTGAGAAGATTGTCTACTGAATAATCATGTTGATCTGCTTGTTTTCTGAAGGCTGGAAATTAGGCTTGGCAGCCTTCTCCTACAACCTTCCTTACTGTCACATCTCAAAGGGTTTTCCCACTGCAACAGGTTGTTTTTTGGAACTGGCCATTTCCCATCTGGTAGGGCTTGTAAAGATCAAATAGTACCTCCTATGGTTCTGCAGCTAGCCACAAGGCTCTGCTTCAGGAGCACTTTCCCGTTTCTCAAAGGACTTAAAACATATGTTAAAATCCTGATTCAGCAAGAGCTTAAACATAAGGTCAAGCTCTGAAACATACTTCCTGAGGCAGGATGTTCTCCTGTCTCCAAAGCTCAGCTGCACGCTCTACAGTAGTGTATGTAACGGGATGGATCTGGCTATGCATTGAAATGGATCAGGATGTCCCCAGCGCAAGCAGTGGAGACAAACCTTTGGTTCGTTCAGCTTCCCTAGCAGTTCCTTGAAAATCCATGGGAGTACAACTTTGCGCCATGCAGAGTAGAAAATCTTCTCTCTCAAAGTTGTGAATAATCAAATAACTAAGTTAAGCAATCCTCCTGTAATTATTTTGTTCCATTAAATGTTCTATCTATCAGAAATTAATTGTTATAATTAACAATAGAAGTATTCTCTCTCTTCTTTCTATGTCACTGAAATGATCTTCTGCATGCCATTACTTGGCATCGTTAACAGAAATGAAGACTCTGACTTTGTTTGATGAACAAGGCTGTCACCTTCCCTGGATTTTTCTGTATTTTTAGTCTGATCAAAAGCACTCAAATATTTTTCCCCACAGCTAAACTACAGCAGTCATGCTCAGAGGTCATACACTTCTGACACTGAAGCAATACTTCTACAGCAAACCTTAGTTGTCTCTGAGATGAGCTACATTTAAACCAGTAGGCTGAAAACAGATTTGATGCCAAAGCGTACTTTAAATATGTCAAATAATAATAATAATAAAATAATAATAAGAAACAGTTTAACATTCTACTGTTTGTTATCTTGATCATGATTTATTCTTGAAGATGTTTGTGAGTTCTCTTTAAGGAAAATTGTCAAAATAGCTTAAAAGAACTTTTTACCCAAACCCTGAAACATTTCAGGGAAGTGTTTAGCACTTTAAAATCCCTTCTTAATTTTGAAATGCTGCTACTGTTCATTTAAGTAGTACATTTTAGTTTGGAGTTCCCCCTGCTGCCCTTCATTGATGAGTAGAATCTGTCCTCATATGGATTAACTGAAACCCAAGGAGGTATCAGCATTGTTTTATTCTAGCCTTCAGAGGTTAAGCAGCTACAAAACTAATTAATTTCCTTCTAAAATGAGGTGAAATGTGAAATTAATCTCACTGAATTTAGAATGTGAAAAATTAGGTATCTAGGCTAAACTGGGGTTCCTTTTGTTTTCAGTGGAGATAGATCTAATCTGAACGTTTGATAATTAACATGACCACACCTTCTGAAGATTTTTTTTTTTATTTGTTTGTTTTCCCATATTGACCATAGACAGGACCTGAATAATGCCTAACTTCATGGAGCTAAAACTTGATGAAGTATATCCCAGTTTTACTGACAAATAATTCCTTATCCAATTCAAAAGACATCAAAATAGCATTTTTCACATCTAGGAAGTATCTAGGATTCCATGGCAACCTCCTCTGCCAGAACCTGCAGATTGACATCTTGTCGGTCTGTCTGATGTAGACCCCATTGCAGGTGTTTGTTATTGCCTCTGTAGTATCTTGAGAAGCAGTTTAGAATGCCTTTCATTCACTCCAAAGCAAAGCAGGTGTAATTCAGTGAACCGAGAAATAACTGTGCAAGAGCAGAATTAGGTCTTTTTTTTTTTTTTTTTAAGAGAATAACTACTTCAACAGGTATATCAGGCATACCATGTATACGTTCCACTTAAAGACATAAACGAAAAGGCTAAGGAGTAAAGGAAAAAGCAGAAAAATGTGTGTCATATATTATCATCAAGTTCCAGTAACTGTGGATATTGTTGTTTTCTAATTTTAATTTTTAGCAAGCTATTCCTCAGCTAGCTACCTTTGGTCTTACTGTTTTTGAGTTCATGTGTATTTAATTGTATACACAATAGTCTTTCTTCTAAGACGTTAGTGATCTCATTGAAACCTCTAGAAGTATAGAGGATCTCTGCTTGTAGATAGAGGTTACAAGGCTTGTTAAAGATGATCTTTTTAAAGCTGTGCATTGAAATAACAACTTGAATCCTGATGATCTGCTGTAGCTACTAGGCTGCTCTTACTAATATTGTACTCACTCTTCTCATGTGTCAGTGAAATATTTTCCTCCTCCTTTTAAAATAAAATAAAATAAAATAAAATGTACATGGTTACACTTTTTGTGAAGTTCTACCTCACTTTCCTGGAATGTGGCCCCAACAATATCAGCGAATAATTTTGTAGCCCAAATTATACACGAGACCCCTCCTTTACTGCTGCTTCATCTCTTACTTTATATATTTTTAAATAACAGCCCGTTTTCTGCTGAGCACAGCCCTGTGCCTCTAATGCTGTGGTTCTGAGGAGTTTTAGCAACCATAGATGGTGCTGTGCCGTAATTCTTTGATTACTTTTTTTTTTTTTTTTTTTTTTTTTTTAAGTAGCTAAAAGAGGCATAGGGACCAGCGGGAAGGAATCAGTGGTTATAGTTTTCAGACCAAAAGAATAAAATAAAAATAAAAATGGATTGGATTAGCTCAAAACAAACTCAGTGGGTGTTCTGGTGCACTTCTGAATTCTCAGTTTCTTTTACTCTCTCTCTATATAATGTATATATTTTTATATGTCTGGTTATTTCCTTCCCACAGCTCTCTTCTGACAGCACCACCACCTCTGGCTGTCCTTTTCATTCTGGTACTTACTGGGTAGTCCATTTTGTGTGTATCTCACAGCTTGCCACCTTCATTTACTTTGTTTATGTTCAGAAAAGCATAATCACATAAGATTTTGTTCATATTTATCAGCATCTGTCTTCTTTTTGTTGCTGTCTTCTAATTATCCTTTGTGCAATATCATCATTTGAAGTTCAACTGGAGATAAACTTAAATCATGAAATGGGATATTGATCCAGAATCTGGTCTGAATTTCTCCAGTTTGGGGCCATGATGATTTACCAAACACGAACTGCAGAATCTTACCTAAGTCCTTTGAAATTCACAGTTGTCTCTAAAACATTGAACTAGAAATGTCCTGGGAAAGCCACTTCTGAGACATTTGCTGTTTCAGTTCAACAGGAAAAGTCTGGAGGCATCCTTTCATAGTGTCATACACTTTGAAAATTAGTGCAATTAATATAAATATATATAAATATACATAAATATATTAAATATATATATATATATAACTTAGATTTTTACAAATATCATCCTCAAAAGGCCCCTTTAGCTTTGATTTTTGGCCCAAGAGTGGAACTCATTATTGTTCCTTAAAATAAGACTTCCCATTCCTAGGTATTGTATATAAGAAAAAAACTACCTAATTCATGTGGTTTAAAACAATTCAGTATCAAGGAGGTATGTTGATTCATTAACGACACATCATTATCTTGCAATCAGTGAGCTATACAGTCAGGATCAATTCAGCAATAAACAAACCACAATGCTAGACACTTACAAAATCCTAACGAATGCCTACACATTTCAAGACATCCTCTTGTAACTAATCCCTCAAAATTGTAATCAGACACACCCAAGCCAACACACAAAGTTGAGCACAGGCATCCTGTACATGAGGGTTACAAGGGCACCCCCCCCTTTTCTGAAGCCATATTCACAACTTTTACACCCCTTCTGTAGGGGACATGGTGACCATACTCATGCCTCTCCCTGTGGTCCCCAAATCCTCATCTGTGTACATCTACATCCATGCAGCCCAGGTGTGGGTTCCCTCTTATTGCCCCCACAATGCCAGCCCCCTAGCTGGCTGCAAGCACTTCCTAGCATCCATTGGGCAGGATGCGCTTTTGGGCTTTGTGCAGATGTCATCACATCCATGGGGTGACTGACCACCATTCTAACCCCACTCCAAGCTGTTTCCTCACAGCAACACATTTTTCATGCTATGTTTCTTTAATATTTCTTTCCAGGTTGACTCCTCATTTTTATTTATTTTTTTTTTTTCAGAAGCATATTTTCAATTGCCTAGTTATTGCTTAATCCAGCTTATGGCTGTTTTCTTATTTAGAATTAACAATTTTAAGCAAATATGCCTTCAGCATTCACAAAATCCCAGGATGGTTGAGATTGGAAGAGACCTCTGAAAGTTGCCTGGTCCACCCTCTCCGCTCAAGCAAGGATCCTTACAGCAGCTTGCTCAGCACCACGTCCAGGTGGCTTTTGAAAATCTCCAAGGAGGGAAACTCCACAACATCTCTGGGCAGCCTGTGCCAATGCTCCATCACCATAACTACACAGAAGTGCTTCCTGGTGTTAAGATGGAACCACATGTGTTCCAGTTTGTGCCCATTGCCTCTTCTCCTACCAGACAGGCATATCGTTTATTGCTTTTCAGGCATCTCTTCCAAAGTTGGGCCATGCGGACACCACAGTTAGACAGGAAGGGAACTGTATTGACCTTATCTTCCTATTATATTGTTAGGTGCTAAGCAGCATGATCCTCCTTCATCTTCCATTGTTGCAAATGTATATCCATACTAGTCAACTCTTCCACCACTGTATGTTGTGGTACAGCACATGTCCTTGGGAATCCTGCTAAGTGCTTGGCTGGGCTATTATGTGGCAGTGAGTTACATGTGATCATTGCTGATTATTTCTCATCTTTCGTTAGGTACGAGCAAAAAGAGATACACAGCACTTTCTTTAAAATTCCCTGAAGTCCATTGCAAATATCATCATGGGAGTCTTCAGTTTACAGAAAAAAAAATCTTGGTTTAATAAAAAAGGAAAAAATAGTCTCTCAAAAAAACAGTTTCTGAATTGCTTTTCTCTTTGCTTCATACTTGGCTAAATATCCTTATTCTTTTTCATCTTGCAAACACAAGAAAAAGTCCAAGTATTTTATTTTTTTTTTTTAAAGGAAGAGATTAGTAAACACCAACTGGACTCCAGAGAAGCTTTATTTTCATTTGAATAGATATCCATTTTGGACACACTGCAAATGTCACGGGCTACAATAACATTCATTTTCTTTCTGCTTGTAAAAACAAATGTACTGATCTAAAAAGTAGAAATACTGTCACTTTCTTGCAGTGACTCTAGTCTACGTAATGCTTCTATGGCCTTTGTTTTGGTGACCATCATTAGAATATCTGAGCATTTAGCAGACAATAAATAGGAAAAGTGCTGCTCAGGGTAGGATCACTTTTGTATGGGAATAGTTGTTACAGATTTAATTCTGCTTATTTTAGAAAAGATTAATCAAACAAGGAAATGTGGTGATTTGATCCTGTGGTCGTATTTTCTGGAAGCTTAGTCAACCTGCTTGTCAACAATCTATTTATTTATTTATTCTGAACACAGTATGAATTACGCTTAAATAGTTAAAAAGGATTCACACAGTTGCTGAGGCACCTACAAAGAGAATCTCTAAGGTATTTGGAGCCTTATTTATGAATTGCTTTGATAAGCAGAGTTCACTGGCAGCCAAGGGAGCAACAGATATTTTTATGGCTCATCTTCATACATGGAGGAGGTCAGAAACCAGCTGAGATTGTACATTATTTTTCTCATTCAGCAATATATGCAATGAAAAACAGCAGTGCAGTGTAGAGGTGAAAAATGCATGTCACCATAACTGCATTCTTCTGTGAGAGAGCGAGGAAAAGTTTTTCAGGAGCTGGAAGTGAAAGAATATGGGATGAATATTATGATACCTAGGGAAAGATATGTGTTGCAATGGTTAAAAAAAAGCATTTGTGCTACAGAAGTCTTTAAAAGACCTGATTTGCAGATATGAACTTGAGCAGGAGCCAGTGCACAGTTTGGTGCACGAGAGGTCTACTTTGAAAGTCTAGAAATGAGAATTTTTTATTAAGCAAGATACCAGTTAATAAATATATAAATACAAGTGGTTGGGGACCCTCAGAGAAGATGATCCATAATGTCCAGTGGATCATAAACTCATAATAAATACATTTTAATTAGGAATTATGAAAAAATCATGAATATTATAACAATCTGGAGCCAGAATTGTGGGGGTTAAATGGCCTCTGAGCTAAGCAGCTTTCAAGAAGCAGCTTATATTCACAAAGGGAATCCTGCAGCAGAGTCTGCAGGGGATAGGATGCAGTGACCAAAAAGATTTCTCTGTAATATATTCTTATTTTTTTCTTCCAAATTTACACTGAATCAAAGCCTGCCAGTTCAGCTGATCTCTTGCTACCAACTTTATCAGCAAGAACAAGTTGTGGAGGACAGGTTGGCATGTGTCCCCCAGCAGTCCTGTGTGTGACATTTCAGGGAAGGGTATTTGCCTTTATTACTATTCTGTAGGATTTGTAGGGAGCAAAAATGAATAAATTATCACAGCCCTCAAGCTTGGACATTGTCCATCTAGCAATCTTCTTTATGTCTAGGTGCTATATACCAAACAAGACATAAATACAAGCACTGAAAGAAAAATATAAGGGAAAGGATTAAAGATACTAAGTCCCCTCTTTTGCTTCAGTCAGTTGACAATCTTCTTCCCTAGGGAGATTTGCAGATTGTTAGAAATTCAGGGTCAAGTTTTACATTCTTTTCATATGCATTTTTGTATCTCATGCTTTTCTACTGTGCTGGAGATTCTCTCTGCTTTCAAATACTTTCTCCAGAACAGTCTTTTTTAGCACTGAACTCAAGCTATACCTCTTTCTATCTGTCCTGATTCTAAATTTAAATGCTGAAATCTACATGCAATTACTACCCAATTACCTTTACTTGTTACAAACCTTCTTCCTCCCACCCACATTCTCTCATCTCTTGTTATGATTCTTGTTTCTCTACTTTGAGCCAGAGATCATGTCTTTATGTTATTTCTGAGAGAACCTCACAAACATGAGTGGTATATAAATAGCTATTAAAGAAGATGAGGGGGTCAAGTAAAATTCTCCAAAATAATTCTGCGTTTTAGAGTATGCCATGATCAGTTTGGCATTCTAAGCTATCTAGAAAAACTCATCCTCTGTGGACCATTCTGGATAAATGGAAGGGGGGGGGATGGGGGTGAGAGGGTGGGAGGAGGAGGAAAAAAAAAAAAAAAAAGAAGCTATAGGTCTCTTCCTTTCAAACAGTATGTTCCAGATTCTGTTTACTGCTTTGTTTAGTGCCTTACTTACATGGCTACATCATAGTCTATTTGTCTGCCTAGACGGTTATTTGTCTAATAGAAATTCTCAGCAGCTCTAGGATTATTTATTTTTTTTTATATTTAGATGATAAATATTTACGTATGTATTAAAAATAAAATCTCTAAATCATGCAAAACATGTAGAAATAATTTTTGATCTGTTTATTTAACCAGCCAGGATACTGCAAATAACATAATCAAGTCAAATAGCATCTTTAAGCCTTGATGAAATTCAGCTTGTGGAAGGGAAAGTGTACTAATGGATGGTTTTTATTCCAGGATTTCTTCAATACAAGGCAAAGAAATCTATAATGAATAGAATTCCTTTTGAAGGATTATTCTATATACTTAGCAAATTTACCATCTTATACTAAGATGAGATTTTACTATACTACTGATTTATTTATTTATTTTAAACACACATCTTAGGTTTTCAGTGGTTCTTCGGAGTTTTTTGTTTTTTGTTTTGTTTTGTTTTGTTTTGTTTTTTACTATTGGGGAATAATTTCATTTAACTTTTGTTTTGATATATGAAGATATATGGTTTACATATTGGTTGGTATTAACATACACTCTATTGATACTCTTTTAGTTTAGGACTATTTAATACTTGTTTTCCTCTATATGTGTAGAAAAGGAATAGTTTTGGGGAGAAAAAAAAACAAAACAACAAAAATATTCCTCCGCCTTCAAAATTTAGAAACACGTATTAGGGAAGATATACAGGTTATGGGATTGAGACCACATCTATTCCAAATTTCAAGGCTTGAGAACTAACCAAGGGACTTCTGCAATTGGTTGCTTCCATTCTCTTAGCCCTCGATAGCAGTGAGATAAGGCACACCATGGTTAGCTCCCTTTGCTGGTATTTGAGCTTGAGCTAAGCACATGCAGCTGATCACAGTGGTAGAGGGACCATGGCTGTGTTTTATTTTATGATATGTCCAAATTCTAAGGAAAAGAGAAATTAAACAGATTGCAAAAACCTACACGCATCTTCATTAGATCACATCAAGTTAGAAAAGTGTTTAAGAACTTGCTTAAGTTAGTCTAGTGAAAATTAGGTGTTTTGCTTTGTAAAGAAGAATGCAAGTTTCCACAGATTGCAAAATAGGACCTTAATGAGAAATGAGCAGAATTACACACACACCAAAAAAAAAATAAAGCAAAAAAAAAAAAAAGCTCTCATTTTTAGTTTTCCCATTTCCATTTCACATGTTAAACGTGCTTTGTAATGTATTGAAAAAAAATACATTTTTTGTGTTTATCAGTGAGAACAGTTGGTTTTGGACACATTTATTAAAATGTGAACTTTTCCACCAGACTCATCCTCTGTCACTTTAAAACTATGCCAGCCTTTTGCTGACGTCTCAAAAGATAAGCACAAATAAATTTAATGGATTCATCACTGATTTATTATTTCTACTTCTAGAGTGTGTTTAAGGAAAAACATGCTATTAGTTTTACTTCAAAGAAGACCACTCAACCAACGAGGCTGAAAAGCACTATTATTTTAAAAACTAGATCAGAAAGAAAAGCAGGGGGAGAAAGGGCACAGAGCAGAACTATAGCGCTTCAGGTTTACTTAAAATTCTCTGCTAGAAAACCATTGTTGTTTTTCAGCCATCCTTCAAGCATAATGCATGCCCAGTCAGCTACGTGCCTCAGGATCCCCATCACTCCACAGCTGCAAAACTGCCAAAGTGCCACAGGTTCACAGCAAACCAAGTCAGCACTTCAAACCCTTGAAGCTTACTTGTATCTCCTTAGACCAATATTTGTCAAATGTTCACTTAATAATTGTGACCAATCCTGTGCCATTATGGCATCGTATACCCTGGGAAACTGGAAACACACAAGTCCCACATGGGGAGGAAGGGAGTTTGAAGGGTAGGGCTACTGAGAAATGTAACAATTGAATACCCTTTAAAAGACAAAACTCCTTATAACATTACTTAGGCAGTAATTTTGATTCAAATAATGTCAGTAACATTATTTAAAATCCTTTTAGATAAGAACTCCCACCCCCGCACTCATCTCTTCATCAACTGACACCTGTCAAGAAGAAAGTGTGGAGGGAAGGACTGCTCTTTAAAAGGAATTTAAATAATGTTAATGCATTGCTCACCAATATTCAATAGACTCTTTTCTTTCTTCCTAGAAGCTCTCTTATTTGACCCTAATGTGCTTATGCAATACCCTGGAAAAACTAGGAAAATAAAATAATGCTTCAGTTGAAAATAAAATAATGCTTCAGTTAGAGTGAACAATTTCATTTTGTTTATTTTGAGGGAAAGAGCACAAGTTGTAAAATAATGTTAAAATTATTTAACTTTCCCTGTAAAAACTTCAACTGTATGAATAATACAACATATTAGTTTTTGTAAAAATATTGCATTTGTCAACATCAAAGTCAGTTACAGTAAGTATTGGATGCAGTGGAGGTGTCAAACAAACTACTCAAAAAGTGTGTCAGTATTTTAATTAATGTTCATTAATGATGATGAACGGGGATTTAATTCACAGATATTGAAGAAAGTTGTGAAAACTAAAAATGAAACAGAAAGAAAAGAGGGCCAACAGAGGTTAGAAGTGTAGGCAGAAATCAACAAATAATGAGATTCATATTCTTGGAAGAAAAATAAAGTAACTGAAGTATGGGAAACAGCCCAGTGAAAGGAAGAAGTGAGGAGAAGTATTAAAGTACAGTGAAGTTAAGTGAGTTTTTAGGCTTGTGCTGATATTTATTATATAACATTTGCAAAACCTTTGATATCTATCTTAGTATAGTTTTACTGCAATTATTAGTCAAAAATGGCCTCCCATATTCACCTTTCCACATAGAGTAAGATCAAATCAGGAACAGTAAAGAACAGATGAAGAAACGCAAGATCCAAAGGGAATAGTTTATGGGGAAAGATTAACAGCGTTACATTTTCCTTTAAGATGAGGGACAGAGATCTTCCTGAGCATTGACTCCTCTCGGAGAGGGCTTAGACAGGTTACAGTTTACTTACCTTTCACAATTCAGGCCAGTTCTTAGTTAATCCTCTACCTTCCTTTGAAAATCAAGCAAGAAGTCGAGCCTTTTCATGCTAGGATCAAAGAATTATTATGGAGGTATCTCCCTCTACATCAAAGAGCAAAAGATCCCACATGACAAGGTTGGAATGAAGGCCTGATTTTGCATGGTTAAACTCAGGTGTGATGAATTCCCACCTCCCAGGTTGGCACCAATTTTGCAGTGTAGCAATCTGAGGTTCACACTCAGCTCATAGTAAATTTAGGGCAGTTAGTGCCAAATGAATACTTCAGGAGACCAGTTTTGCACTGGTGGAGAAGTAGCATGGAGAACATACAGGAGGCCTTCTTCCGCTTTCAGCTACCAGTTAATTTTATCATGGTGCTTGAGGGCTGGTTCTTCCTGCCTGGACTTCTCGGCAATGCAGTCAGGTGGGTTCCTAGTGGATCAGTGGCATCGACAGCAATTGCTGGCCCACGGCTGAGCCCCACACCTGAGGACTGTGGATTCCATGCAGTAGCCAAGTAGGTGGTAGAAAGAGAGGCCCAAAAACAGCAGTTGGCATATGTCTGTCTCTTTCCCATCTCTCAACATTTTCAGGTGTGGATTTCTCACTACCATCTTATATAGGCAGCAATACTGAGGTCAGCACAAGATGGCTGTTGATTGTGAAGCTGGTAGGCAAGTTACATGCAGCTACCACAGAAAACAGTCAGAAGAGCCTATGGGATGTTGCTTTTTGTGCTCATCGCTGTTATGCAAAATTTATAGCGTTGTGAGACTATAAACAAAATAGAGGTGCCTCATTTAATAGCAAAAACAAACAAAAACAGCTGTAGGATGTGGTGATCTAAATAGGTTCTTCATATCTTCCTTTTTTTAATTTTATTTTTATTTTTTATTTTTTTGACTTCTCATCCTATTAGGAAACTCAAGAGAAAACTAGTTAGGTGAGCTTTATTCTCATTGAACAAAAGGATCTTTCTCTGACTTGTGTGGAGTGAGTCAGGTCAACCGGTCACCTAGCTCAGGTCTAGAAATTCAGTACAATTCAAGTGCAGCCATTTAATTTTTCTTTGTTTTGCTTTGAATGTGTGTGTAAAATAAGAAGGCGGGGGGGGGGGAGCTACTTGCAATGAGACTTAATCTGTATTTGAAAAATCTGAAAGCACCTCTAGTTTTTCAGATTAGAGGTTGAGTAAGATGTGTATGTTATTATCTTATTGTGCCTTCAAAACTACATACTGATGTTTGAACTGTTTCAACTTTTCAACTCTTAAAAAAATAGAAAAGAGAAAGAGAGAGAGCATTTTTTTGTTTGTTTGTTTCAGATCAACTGAAACATACAGGCAGATGTTTTGTGAGCTTCCAGACACCATCTTGGCATGCTGCCTGTGCAGTCCAAGTTACAATACACCTCCGTCCTGTTCAGTGTTTGGCAACAGCCACACCACATTCAGCTCCTGGCTCTCTCCAGAGCAGAGGTTGCCAACAGAGTAGAAGTGTATCAGGCTGTATTGGTCTATGGTGTAGAGAAGAATGGCTTACATTTGTACCACTTTCCTTTCTCATTATCCTCTTTGATGACAATGAAGTTATGTGTGGCCATTTTCTATTCCATCAGTCCTTGCCAGGACACCAAAGTGTCAAAATTGTAATGACTCATGCAGTCTGGGAAACATAATGTGAGCATATACTACTTTGACATTATCACTGTTCTGTAATTCAATTGCCTATGGATTTTTCATTCTCTTTGTTTTTGACCTTCCTGATCTCATAGAAATATAAGCTAACATCATCCAAATGCAGGTGCCTGAAGTTATTTCAGTCAGAAAAGATAAGAAAGCTGGTTTTCAGTAACTAACTGACCAAAAATTTTGTGTCTTATATTCCAATGGGTGTAAATTATATTCCCTGTGGTGAATAAGGACACCTATGCTTGCATCTGTATAAGCACTTAGATTAAGTTTGTCCCTATCTCTTAGTAAAGAAAATGTACAAAACAGAAGGGAAATGCCTGATATTTCTATTTAAGAGTTCAGAACTCAAGATCTGGAGAAACTTTGACATAAAGAAACTGCCACCATGCAAGAGCTAAGTAAGATCATGACTGATCTTCTTAATTATTTCACTCTAGGATTTCAATGCAGGCAAGTGAGAAGAAGGGACCTATCTAGAGGAAACTGATCTTATGGTGCAATATATTCTTGAAGTTGTTCAAGTGAGAAGTGAGCAGTCTTGTTTCTCTACAGTGATTGAAAGTGGATTTTAAATAAGTCACTCTAGATATAGGTATCTACTCTACTCTACATCTAAAGTTAGGTAAGATAAACACAGGAATCAGCAACTTGCTGGTAGCTCTCCAAAGGTATATACTTACAGCATAGTAAATGTTGTATAATTGTTGTATAATTCAAAATGGTTTATATCACTAATAAATGCATGACACCAGGAGGTAGATATGTACGTAAACAGGTAGCTCAAAACACTGCAAATTTTTCCACGGTGTTCAATTATGAAAGGGGAAAATGTTTAAACCAAGCACAGATATACAACACAGTAAGAAAAATTTAACTGCTTTGTATCACTTCTCTTAAAGAGATAAAATTGATATTGTCATCATTAATAGAAGTAAAACCCAAGGAAAAAGATAGGAAACCATTGAAATAGGGCAATCTTTTTACAGTAGAATCAATTAAATACATGCTGCTCTCTTAAAATGCACCACTTCATTTTAAGGAGCTTAAGGTATGAATAACAAGGCCATAAAATGTTAATAACTATAATAACTGTAGCTTCTATGATATTTTTTAACTGTGCGGAACTGTAATGTGGCAAGTAACAATAAAAAGAACTTGCTGAAATGACTTGGATTAGAAAGGGCTGAGAGATTTTATGGGGGAAGCTCTGCTCTTTCACCTCTTTGACCTTGAATGAAGAAAGGTCCAGACAACTGAAGCAATCAGGTAGGTTTTTTTCAAGCCACGCCTTAGGAATAGCCATCATATTTATTTTGTTACTATTGTTTATATTACCATAAAGCCTAGAGGCCTCGTCATGAACTGTTGTGCTAAACGCTGAGAAGTGCAAATTAAAGTGACAGTCTCTGTCTCTGAGAGCTCATATGTAAAACATGAGGCAAGAGGAAACATACTTATGCAAAGAGACAGGACAGCACAAGAAAACTTTTTTTTTTTTTCTTGATCAGTCTGATAGGCAATGGCCAATTTCTCAAGTTGTTTTTTTTTTTTTTTTTCTCAGCAGACTCAGTGATAAAGATATTCATAAAAGATTTGCAACAAAGTAGAGCTTTGTGGAAGACTTCACAGAGCTTCCATGAGGCAGAGAGGCTGTACAGCAGGGGTCCCAAAAATGTCTTTCACATATCTGGAATTGGACTAATGGAGACTGAACACTAAGCGATAGTAGATCTGAGCTGATCCAGAATAAGGGAGATCCCTCACAAGATGTATAGAAAGAATAGAACAAAGAGACTCAGGAATCATGAAAGCTAAGGGTAAAAAATACATGTGTTGAAAGTGGATGGTAGGCCAAGGAGAACAAAACACAGTGCCTAAGCCACTTTCTGAAAGCTAGGAAAATGTTTAGTATGTTTAGGAACAGAATGGCTATCAAAACCAAAATCTGTCTGGAAATAACACTGGGAATTTGATTCAGACTCAGTCAGTCTCTAGCTTGTCTTTCCCTTCTTAATATAAATTGCCAGGTTTCTCAGGCACCATTGGTCACATTTTTATTCCTGTCTCTTACATTATTATCAGTTCTTCCTATTAACAAGAGGAGGGAGGGAGGGAAGGAAGGAAGGGTAGGTTTCATTTGGAAAAAAAGAAAATGTCTTTCATTTGACTTCTTTTAGCATGAATATTCCTACCAGATGTGGAAATTCAAAGCATATTTCAGACCTGTCCTTACATCCATTAAAATTCCAGTGTGATTTTACAGATTTTCACCATTACTCACTTCAACTCTTGCATTTTGCACTTCACCGTTCTACCTTCTCTCGTACCATGTCTATAACTGTATTTCACAGATATTCATGTCTTTCTTTCAAGTCTCTGCCTTGCCCATGTCCTGTTGGACATTTTCTGATTAGTTGTACTTCTCCCTGTATAAATCGCTTGCTTGGGTGTCTTTTCCCAGCATACTGAGTGCAGAGCATGCATTATTTCTTTTGCAGGTAGACCGAACACTGCATGTCCAAGTGGATGTAACTCCAAGTTCAAATTAATATAGTGCATATGCTGCCAGTTTCAGACAGGAATAAACTTCCTCTACCTACTATACATTGGAAAGTGAATTGCTTCTAGGCTAAAAGCTGTTTTGACCTTACTCAGGGAAGTAAAACATCTGAGCAAACTTAGTGTGGGATGGATCCTGGCCCAGTTCCTTTAAACGGCCTTTACATGCTCTGCAATTTAGAGCATAGGCAGAGATGACCCACAACCATGCTACCTCTCTGTAGGATCTGCTCTCTGCAGAGCACAGGCTGATAAAGCTGGTATCTTCATCACTTCTGTCTCTTTTTCTTTTTAAAGTTCTTAATCTGTCATGAAAGAATGCACACTAAATATCTAAGCAGACAGATTAGATACATGACAACCCAAAGAGGAGCAATCTCCTCTTTCTGTAAGAATTTCTTTGCATAGGAAATAGCAGGAAATTAATTTCAAATTAATTTTTAATGGTTTAATGAAGCAATGTAAATACATATTATCAGGAAATCAATGTAGATATAATTTAGCTTGCTTTAAATCACTTTACATCTGTATAGTAATGTAATTTGGGTCATTTTTCCTCATTTTCACTCTAGAGATGAGCTCTGAGCATCCCAGAAGTGAAAGTTCTCATTGGTAACACAAAAAGCTGTGCCCAAAAATCCTAAGAAAATATCTTGTAACAGATGTTTCCACTGAAAATCCCAGCATGTGTGTAAAGATAAATCCCAAAAGATATTTTAGGAAAAAATTAAATATACAAAACATCCAGTTCTCAACTAGATCCAGTTTCAGAAAGTTTAGGAACATTTAATTTTCCTCAGATTTTCCCTTTTAATAGAAAGTGTCTTTCTTTGTTAATTTTATTTTTTTCTGAATTTTTCTTGTCACAAATTTATGTAATAAGTAACTTTTTGATTAAAAGAAAAAGTGAGAAATTTCCAGCCAACTCGTTTATCAGTCAGAATAAAATAGATTAAAAGACAAAACTCTTTCTTTACTGCCATTCTACTATCACTAGTATTTTTGGGACAGCTTATGTCAATGGTTTTGATCGTTGTTCTGGAAGAATTCATTGTTCAGGGATGTAAATCCACATTTTCTGACTCTGAGTCCAGAGCTTTACCCTTAGGAAACTGCAATTGCAGAGAATCTAGGGATTCATTTACTAAATGGATTTTTAACATCTCCAGTTCAAATTTTTTTTTCATATGAGCACAATGGAAAGGATAGCCCCTGACTCTGAGGACACCATGGAGTATAAGACAAAGGGGAAAAGCTGAGAGAACAAATCTGCCACAAAATGATCGGGACGTGGAAACAGAAGATCTGGTCCTCTTTATCACTAGACAAGTCTAGCTGTTACAGTAGCCTCAGGTCAGCTGGAATACTATAAGCGTCATTGCAGATTTAGGACCAGCAAATTAAGTTATTGCAAAAGAAGGTATTCACACAACTAAAGCAGTGTGGATGTTTGCACCTGCACTGGTCACATTAAGCTCATTGCACAGCATATGGACACTCCAAGGGTGCGGCTTATTTCATAACAGACATCCCCAAAAGGTCAGACAAATTACAGCACAGAAATATCTTTATCCAGTGACAAAAAAGGGAGCTGTGGTAATCAGCTCAGATGTAGACACTTGCACCCTGGACAGATACAGTCAGAAGACAGCTGCCTCATCTGCAGTGTCAACATTTCCTTTTCAGTCACCCGAACTGAACTACACAACGTTTGAAGTCTAATTTTTTTTTTTGCAGTTTTTTGTCTTCCCTATAGTAATGAACACCCTGCAATTGAGGTCTGTAAAACATCTCATTAAGCTCCAAGGGTAGTGATTTCTTATTCAAAATTAATTAAGTGAGTTTATATTGCAGAAAAGTTACAGATGGCCATTTAGTACTCATGTAACGGGAACAAAAATATGAGCAAGGAAGTGCTTCCTGTTTCTGGTTGAGATGCACTTTAGGACAGACCAAAAAAATTTTCATGCTGCAGGATACCTACTCACTTTGCTCAGCACAGGTGAGCTGTTAATATATAATAGCTGAAGTGAAATGTTTTGCCGTTATTATTCAGTTTTTAATGGCCCTGTATCAAAACTGCCAACATACTGCTGATGGCATTGCTTGCTACCTTCTATGTGCCACAATTCTCTTCTGACCACAAATTAAAAGAATATAGAACAGCCTGTGGTTGCATATTTCACTTTATAATGTGGGCTACAGAAGATGTCTGAGAAGTAGTGTATGCAAAATCTGTACAATATATCTACAGATTGCTCTTACAAAGGATCATATTTTATATCTGGGAAATCACATATCTGACACATCAAGATAGGAAGGGTATGTACAGGTTGGCTACATGGTACCCATTACAATAGCTCTGCTGTAACATTGATACTGGGGTCATTCTGTGCATTGCAAAGCAAAACTGAAACTCATGCCTAATGTCTTTTTTTTTTTCTTTTTTTTTTTTTTGTTGGGTGATCAAACCACATGCAGTTTTCATTCAAAAAAAGGACTGTTTGGGAAACCTGAACACATTGCCTCTTAGACTCATGTACAAGCTTGCTCCCTGTTCTAAATTATGTAGGAAGAATTACATTTGGTCTTCCTTTGGTGTTAAATAAGAAAGAAAAAGAGAAAGAAAGGGGGAAAAGGGGAGTGAGGGGGAAGCACAATAACAGTGCCAGATGTAAGTGAGGAAGTCACTGCCAGTTCTGAGAAGCTTTTGTATGCACTACATGACACTGAAGTATTACCGGATATTTAGTAGTTTCTTTTAAGCTCATATCTTTGTTAGATTTACCACTGGGAAAAAGAATTGAAAAGGGAAAGAAACACTAATCTGAACCTCCTGCTCTGTCAGTACTTTGGGTTGGTAGTCAAAGACAAGGAGAGAGGAGAATTGTAAAAAGATGTTCCTCTAATTACATTGTACCAGACTATAATGAATCAAGCTGCAAACTGATAATGAGATTTCTGAAACATTTAATTTTACTTATATTTGTTTACTCACAGAGCACAATTTTATAAAGACTCTTTAACAATAACAAAAAATCTTTAATACTACTACCAGCAATCTATCAATTAATGTCTTGTTTTGTGTTTGAGTGCAAATGTTGTGCTTAGGCAGTGCATGTGTTTTACCTTTTACTAGGCAAACTGTATATTTACTACCAATTACAGAAAAAGTTCTATTTTTACGTTTAATCAGTCTTCACAGATTGGATTTTTAATATCAGCGAAGCAGTCCTGACTCCTTACTCTATTCTTTGCTATGTTTCAGAAAAGAAAAATAAAAAAATAAACAAAAGAACACCACCACCAAAAAAAAAAAAAAAGTGTTGGGGGATGTGGGAATGACTGATGAGTTCCCAGGGCACTTTTTAAAAGGAATGAAGGAAGGGGAGAGTAGCAGAAATGAATCCCTTAGTTGAAAGAGAAGGTGGCAACCTTCTCTCCTGAACAAAAGCAAGGTTGGCTCAAGTCCAGGTTGGATGGGTCTTTGAGCAACCTGATTTATTGGGAGGTGTCCCTGCAAATGGCAGGGGGTTGGAATTGGATGGTCTTTAAGGTCCCTTCCAACCCAAGCAGTTCTGTGATTCTGTGGTGAATGAACTGCCCAAATCTTGCACTAATGTTGTTATTTTTCTCTCAAAATGTCTTCACTTTGAAAAGAAAGGTATGATTTAGCCTACTAAATCCATTTCTATTTTTTTAGTAAACTTTGGTGAAACATTAAGTCCTGAATTCACACAACCTAACTGTTAGCATTCCTTGCAACATGATAAGAAAAATTTCAAATCCTTATTTGATTTTATGTGTCTGAATTTCTGTAAATTACTGGCACTTACTATTTTCATAGCACTTCCTTTTTTAGTGAATGTTTTCTAAAATAAAACATTGGTTTATATATATACAGTTCCTTCTCTACAAATCACTGGCCTATCCTAAGTATAGATGCAGTATATGCAACTAGAGAAGTTTTTTCTGCCTTTCAATCTGTTGAACTAATATACATAGACCTGATCACACTTCTGGGAAACCTGTGCAACATCAGTTTCTCAACATACATTAACACGGAAGAACTGATTATGCAAAAGACCAAGAAAATCAAATCCACAGGTTGAAATTGTTTTTATCTAACTGCAACAAACCAGTTAAACTAAAATCAAGGAAATAAAGTGCAGTACTCACGTTACCTAATCATAGACACAAGGGTGGGATTTGGTTATCTGGACATAGGTTCCTGGTGATATGTTAGCTGCACAGCACATCCCAGCTGGACTCCAGCCCTTCCCCTATAGGGCTAGGATATCCTCTGTCATGCCTTCCAGGTGACTATGCAGGGAGCCGTCCTGCTGGGAATCCATGCAGTCCAGGCAGGAGGTGCAGTGGATGTTGTGATCAATGTTTAATGCTATGCCCTTTCACTGGCTGTGGTTGAGAAGCAGGGCACAAAATAGTGAGAGAGGTGGTCTACTAGAAGTGATATGAGGCAGTGGGAAAAATACACAAGTGGAA
Source organism: Anser cygnoides (assembly GCF_040182565.1). Classification (NCBI taxonomy): domain Eukaryota; kingdom Metazoa; phylum Chordata; class Aves; order Anseriformes; family Anatidae; genus Anser; species Anser cygnoides. The sequence continues at coordinate 207,434,779 of NC_089873.1, forward strand.
AGAAGGACAAGGCTTCTGACCAGAGCTTCTTCCCAGAAGGTGGGAAGAAAGAGGCTTCTTTTATGAAGACAGACTGGAAAAGAGGGGGATTTGTTTCAAACACTTTTGATTTTTTACTAAGTATATGTTGTGGTTTCTCTGCTATACAAAATTTAAGAATCTCCTTTATGATCTAATAAAACTTAGCTCTAGATTTGTCAAGCTCTTTTGGTGTTTTTGGGCCCCTCATTATGGGAGGAGGTGCAGACAGACCCAGCTCCAAGCACTGGCTGACTCTGGTACTCATCACAGACACTTTCCAGACCCACAGAGAATTTTGCCTTCTGAAGCAGGAGGCCATAATGCCACTATAAATATCTCCATTTGTCACTCCACTGCTTCTGCTCCCTGCCTCCCCTTGCTTTGCCTGTCATCTCTTGGTCTCCTTCACCTTCTCATCGCTGCTTCTCCCATATGCCAAAGAAACAGGTCTGCTTGTGAATGAAGATACCAGCAACAAAGTTTCTATCATATTTATTCTATAGGCCACCTCACAGTCTTACCACTCTGAGACGAAATGAATGATTACATAGAAAGAGGGGTTGTTTCAAGTGAGTCTCTTGGGAGCCGCAGATGCTCCTGAACCAACCTGGGGTGGTTGCCATAGAGAATCACTAACCTGTCGTTATAGAAAAAATAACATGAGAGTCAGGAAAAGGTCATACCAAACCTCTCTCTTTTTGTAAACTATCTTTAAAGTGTCTGGTCAATGTCAAGTCTCACTTGCTCACCTAAAAAGCTGTTTGCATTTCTCCTGTATCAGCTTATGATGTGGTGCAGTAAATCTGCAAGGTGATGCTGTCTCCATTCCGCAGCTGTAGCTTTGCCCTGTGTCCTTGCTGCCTCCCCAGAAAACTATTTTGTGTATGAAAGGCCCTCATTATTTCTACCCTAAAGTAGTTTACATTTAGGAAAGAATTATGTTATCTGTGCTATTTAAATTCTTTATTGCCTCCTTTTTAATACAAATCAACAGGCACCAGCTACCGAGCTAAGACAGTTTCAGCAGGATATTTAGCCAAAGAAAATACACATCTGCAATAAAGAAATATTTTTCTTCCATTCTTGATCACCACAATTTCCTTTCAGATTTTCCAATCTATTGTCATGTTTGTGTTCCAGCATTTTATAACTAATATCACTGTTGATGTTGCAGAGTGCTTGCATTTAAATTTCTCTCTGCTAACAGACACACCTGAAACTGTTACAAAGTGTTGCTCAAAACAGCTAAATAGGGGTCTTCACCTTTTATTTACAAAGGGGCTTTGACTTATTCCAGCCTTTACTGGCAAAAAAGGTTATTTCATCCTTTACTTTCACAGGCTATATTTGTATGAAACTAAAGCAGTCCCTTAGGACAAAGAGAAGCAGAAGTTCCTGCCTCTCTAAACGTGGTCATTGAACAGAGATATCAATCCAAGAAGATGATGTAGTTTAGAAACCTGATCTGTTTAAACAACAAAAGGTTGGAATTAATTACAACTTGAACAAGTTTCAATTTCATCGCTATTTATAAATAAATTATAATAATAATTAAAAAAAAAAGAAAAAAAAAAGAAAAAACCATGGTGCAGAGTGTATCATTAAACACCTGATGTCAAATGAACCTACTCTCTAACACTTGTCAAAAATTTCCTCTTTTCCCCGTACAGATAATTGCAGATGATCAGGTAGAACAGGGAGTGTTTGGGTTTTTGTGTTTTTGAGGGCAGATGGAGATTTGGAAGTAGGAACAGAATTTGCAAGGGATTGAGACTATTCACAAATTTCACTATTTGAGGCAAAAACTGTAATCAAAAACAGGAAGAGGAAAACCTTTAAAAGTTCCAGCATTTGATGCTGATGATGATTCTTCTAATTCTTCAATTTCCAATTAGAATTCTGTTTCAGAAACAAACGATTTGAAAACAGTGACAGTATTCAAAATAAACAACTTAAAATGAAAAGTATAATTCTCAGTTTAATCAGCGTTTTCTATTGCTCTATATGTTATTTTCAATGGAAACCTATATTAATCAATCAGAAAATATGTATTTGATTTGACCCCAAAATAACATATATACTTATATACTTATATATATATATCATTAAAAATATTTTAAAAATAAAATATATATAGATATATATATATAAATCTGGTTATCAAGACAGTCTCATTTACTAGACTGTGTCTTAATGAAAGTGTCATGAGCACATGAGATAAGGGAAGGGATCTGGGAAACTGGCTTGATTGTGTCAGCTTTGGGAAGGGATGAGCTACATTCAGAGCAGTACACACTTCTAACCCCTGGATGCACAGAAATCTACAGAACCAACTTGTTGAATCCATCATAACAATACTTTCATTTATCCCCTTGATGGGGAATTGTCATTGAAATAGATGCTTTGACTAAATAGTTATGTACAGCTGGTAACTAATGCATGGTTGTCTGTAGAAGCCTGAACAAGGTTTAATGGAGCTTTATTGCCTTTCACTGAGCTCTTTTGTTTTCAGCCCTATTGTCCTACATTATTGACAAAGATTATTTTAAATATTTTTGACACTGTTGTTAAAGAAAATACACATCTGGTGGTCTTTGAGACTTGGGGATTCCTGCTCTCCTGCTCTGCTTGATGGGAAGCTGCTGCTTTTCCCAGTTTGGGGTCCAGCCATCAGTGAGGCTGAATGTGTATTCTCAATGCACATATTGGATGTGAACACAGCTGGTCATTTACTCCCCATGCTGTAATTTATTATATCCAATGGTTTCTTGTGTCATATCTAGTACTTTCTCATGTTCAAACTTAGGGTAGTGCCTCGTCTCCCAGCTTACATAACTTAAAAAGTTCTTGTTTATAACTTTTCATCACACACTTTTTAGGCTTGATTAAAACATACCAACTTCAATAACTGTCTTCCATGAGCCTTGGATCAGATCTTTAATGCTACATCCTAACTTTGAAAGGTATGAACCTTTAATACTACAAGAGCAGAATGAGCAATTTTTTGACCACCATCTGGGGACAAATCTTTTTCCCTCATCAGTAGAAGTAACCTTCCACCTGAAGCAACTCTAGTAATTGGGAATCATATACATCCATCTGCTTAATGTGTTGATTCTTTGGTTTGACCATCTGGCACTCAGGTAGAGGTAGATAAAAAACATGATCTTTATAATAAAGTTGATTCCCCTTGGGATTAATTCCCCAGGTAATTATAGTATTATTATTTTCACAGTGTCTGTGTATGACTTTCAGACTAGAAATGGTTTATTTAAAGACACATATGCTATTTCAGTGTTACATTCTTTTTTAATGATGAGACAAAAAATAAAATGAAAGAAAATAGAGAATCCTTATTTCTGTCAACACAACCCATGTATCTTAAAATCACGCTAAGAATTTCACTGATTTTTGAGGGAAAATGGGTGGGGTCAAGATACTAGAAGCTCTCCAAAAATCAGGACTAACAGATTTAGCATTTTTATTGGCAGCATTGATTCCCTCTTAGTTGACACTACTGTATTTGTAGGGGTTCAGTGTACTTAATTCATTAATTCAGGCATAAGGATAATACTTAATTAAGTACACCGAATAGTCCCAGAAAGTCTTTATAAAAATGATTGCATTCTGAAGTCCCATTTTATAAACTGCTATTCATTTAAAATCAGTTAAACTATTTTTCTTTGTGGGCAAGTATAATGTTTCCAGGATCAAGACTCAGCTGACATCAGAATCTATTTCTGGTGTCCACAAGAAAAATTGGAAAAGACAATGCATTGGTTGAACACTGACATTGATTTTAGTTCTTAATTTCTTGGTGTTGATGATATTACACAGCCCTATGCTTTCTAAGTGCAGTCCCCTTTCCCCTCTTGCCCTCCAAAATTGTTAATGTAGTCTTTAATATATTAACAAGGAAGAGAAGGACTACATCATTAAAAGCCAAGTTTTTCTTTCTCTTTTGTGAAATGTTATGCTCTGGCATTTCTGACAATTCTCTCTTTAAACAAAGTTTCAAATGCATTTCTTTGCTTGTATATGTATCAAGTTTCACAGCTTTGTAATGATTGGAGTCTTGCCATAAAAAATAAAAGCCTATAAAATAATTAGGAAGTACACAAGCTAATAATAAACATTAGATTTTTAAATGGGATTTAATTCAATTGTCATAATCTGATTATATATGTTCAAACTAACTTTTTAGGAGTGAGCTTTTTCCTAGATGCAGCTGTCCATGGGAAAAAAATGCACCATCTTTTGCTTCTTCTGAAGGACTTAGTACTGCAGAGGAAGAATTTTCTCTTCCTGAAAATAAATAAATAAATAAATTATATATATATATATATATTTACAAAATGCATGACAGGAAAAAAACTCTGGAGAGAAATCATTCCCATACTGTTGGTGAAACACAAGTTTAATCAAACAGAATCAAACAGTGATATATATGTGGCAGGTTCTGGAATCCTGCTATTTGCTAGTGAAACATGAGTGTCTTGATTATAGAGGGAGGGTGATGTGCTTCTCTGAGTCATATAAAATCCAAGAAAAAAGAGACAAGAAGAGATCAAATTTGAGATTGAGAGCTGTACAACTTGGGATAAATCAATCTCACTTAGCTTGTGTTTCGAAGTCTAGACAAAGCCTCTGTGGAAAGCAGTAGGGGGTGAAGGAAATGCTCAACTAGATGACCTCAAGCCTGGATGTTGCTTTTAGTAAGAACTGTAGAAATGGAGACTAGTTCTCTCACGGCTACTGAAGGAAAAGAAAAGAAGAAAGTGCTAATAAATTTACAGCAGTTGACATGCAGAAAATCCAAATATTAATTAACTCTCTGATGTAAATATTGGAGATTTGCAATGGTTTAAATTAGTTCAGGTTCAGCCAGGAGGAGGAAGTTTAAGCTACCATGTGTCATATACCAGCATTACTAATGACTTATAGTACGTGATATAAACCAAGAGAAAAGTAATAGAAGTCCACAGAAAATCTGGAAGATTAATTTATAAGGAAAAGATTTTAAGAAATAACTTCAGCTCAGTTTTTACAAAGTCAGACTACACAGAGCTTTTCCTGAGTAGACACTGAATAGCTGACTGAGTATGTTTGAATTTTTGGATCACTAGACTTGGGTATTCACAAGCCTAGTGTACTTCTGCAGGATTAGGACACCATCTGTTCCTTGGTGTGTTTGGTAACCTTCCATGTTGCACTTTAAAGACAACGATCTCAGTTGTCCATGGCCATAAAGACTTCTACAGAGCTTGGGGAAGTCCCATTAGGTTAAACATGCTTTTTGTAATTGGCCAGTGTGTGGCTTCACAGTGAATCCTGAAGAAAAATTCCCTTGAAATATATAACTCTCCTTACTGAATTCATAGGTGTCTCTGAGAAAATATGTATGTATACACATGATTAGGTAGCACAGTAAGCATATTTAATACATTTCTCTGGCTCAGTTTCTTCACACTCTTGGGCATTCCCAGGTGGTATGTCTAGGAATGGTCAGTATGGCCAGTGTGGCCCAGATGGCTGACACGTCCCTGCAATAAATTTTTCTTCTCCTCTATTTCCAGTTAATCTAATTTTCTCCTTTTCTTGGCCCTACTCATACCTCCCTCTCTCTTCTTCGTAGCTGCTCTTTGTTCCTTGGTATCCTCTTTAGATAAACCAACAAAATGGAACAGCTCCTGGTGCCTTCTTCCTTCTCATTTTATAGTCTTGTATCTTATGCTTCCTCCCTCTCCCCAAACACATATACATTGACAGCCTTTTTATTTGCTAAGATCTGTACGGATATTGTAGTTTGCTCTTCCACTGGTGCTACTTCAGAGCTCAACTTCAACCTCCTTCACTCACTCACCCTTCTCACTGTATGCTCTCCTCCCAGCCAGATGACGCTCATGTAGACTCACCAACATTTTTCCTGACCCTGGAGACATGTGGCTCAGCCCTGACAGCCCCCAGAACTTCTTCTACACAACAAAGCCTTCCTTTCCAAACACACAACCAGAATTCCTAAGTTATTTAGAGACAAGTTATCCAACTCATTGCACTCTTAAATACTCAAAAAATCTATAAAATGAATGAGGCTTGCAGTATACGTGATGGGGCAATGAACTGTTAAGTTTTATCAGTCTGTCTTTACAGAGAATCTTGTAACTCACAGCTTTACTATTCCCAAGTATGCCGTTGTCCCAAATTCATGCCACTTAAAACCTTATGCTGTACAACACCATGCTTTCATATAACTTTCCCTATCAATAGGTATAATGGCTTACTTCTTCAGGTCCTGTAAATCTGCACTGGCTCATTTAATTCAGTGGAGTATCTGAACTGCCTGAAACCTACACTTGAAACATGAGTGTACATTTTCAAATGTGTACAGAAAAAAAGGAAAAAAAAAATGCAAATGAATTCAGTTCCCTGAGGGGTCCCTTCTAGACCAATGTTCCTAAACAGAATTCATTATTTACAAAATATTTCACAGATCTACCCAGACACACTGTTCTGGTTCACAGTTTAAGATTAATGATTATGACTGTTGTTTTAACTTTTAACTGAGTGTGTGAGCACTACAAAACTTGTACACCTTCTCACTCTAATAAAGAAAAATTAGGAAAACTCTAAGCATGCAAATGAAAATTTTTTAAAAACTCAGCCCTTTACCTTTCAATAAAATAACACTGAATTTTTTTTAATTTTTTATTTTTTTAATTTTTAGGAAAAGAAAAGATTACCATTTTAATGTAACTCTCAAAGTAAACTACTTTTTGTTGTTGATTTTTTAAACTCTCTTCTTAATACTCCTAATAATCCTATTCATGTTCTCAGATGAAATAATAAAAGCTGCTAATTTTTTTCACAATGTTCATTTTGTAATCAAAATTCTGCTCTGAAGAATTATCACAGAGATGCTGCCATGTTCGTGAAATGTAGTCCTCATTGTACTAAGATAAAGGAGGTTCCTATTCATGCCACAGATTGCTTGTCTTTTGAGATATATTTTGTAGTCCATTTAGTCCATTTCCATAGCATGAAAAGAACAGAGAATTGTAATTAAGTGCAGTAGCATATACAACACTATAATCATAATTGCTAGAATTATATTCACAATTTTCCTCACGTTTTGCAGATGCTTTCTCTTTTATCCACATGCCATGTAGTTCATGTTTCCATTTGTAGAAGTTGCCATCAATTTGTTGCCACATGTTTTATGTGTCACCATGGTTTGTGTTTTTTTTGGTGTTTTTTTTTTTTTTTCTCTCCTCCTTTGTGGAGGAGAACAAGGGTCTGATTCACTAAAAATGTCCTGTGGATTCCATTGTTTCTCCAGTTCTCCGAGCCCCGAGGGGTACCTTTCATTCTGCATCTGGTTTGTCATTTGCTTAGCCGTGTACTGGATTATCCACTTCAAAAGAAACTGCACCGATTGTGCGCTCAGCCCATCAGCTTGAAAGTTCAAAAAGTGTGAAGTACTTCTCCCCAGGAACAAACTGTGAAATGTATTTGAGATCGGAGTTTTTACTAATTACAAGCGGCATTTGTAAGCCTCCTGCTGAAGCCTGCCATAATGCTATAAGTGGCATCATTTGTGCCAATTTATAATGTAAAACGCAAGGTCTCCATCCAGCTTTAGTGTTGGTTACAGAGTCCTAGGTGGGACTTTGTTATTCAAAGTTTATAATATCTCAGGATCAGCAAGTTAGAAATTATCACAGAATTGTAGGGGTTGGAAGGCACCTCAAGAGATCATCAGGTCCAACCCCCCTGCCAAAGAAGGTTTCCTAGAGCAGGTTGCCCAGGTAGGCGTCCAGACAGGCCTTGAATATCTCCAGAGGAGACTCCACAACCTCCCTGGGCAGCCTGTTCCAGAGCTCTGTCACCCTCACAGTGAAGAAGTTCTTTCACATGTTGGTGTGGAACTTCCTCTGATCCATTTTATGGCCATTGCCCCTTGTCCTACACCCACTAAGCACTGAAAAGAGGTTGGCCAAATCCCTCTGTCTCCCACACTTAAGATATTTGTAGACATTGATAAGATCCCCTCTCAGTCTTCTTTTCTCCAGGCTGAACAGACCCAGGTCTCTCAGCCTTTCCTCATAGGGAAGGTGATCCAGGACCCATATCAACTTTGTTGCCCTCCGCCGGACTCTTTCAAGGAGATCCCTATCTTTTTTGTACCGAGGAGCCCAGAACTGGACACAGTACTCCAGGTGAGGCCCGACCAGGGCAGAGTAGAGGGGGAGGATCACCTCCCTTGACCTGCTGGCCACACTCATTTTTATGCACACCAGGATCCCATTGGCCTTCTTGGCCACTAGGACATACTCCTGGCTCATGGCACACTGCTGGCTCATGTTATGCTGTACTCTGGAAAATACGGGCTTGGTTGTTACTCCAGCTTCCTCATCTTCTGTGGGAGGACAAATAGTAGACTTCAACATCTGGGAAATGATGGAGAGAAGATATGCAACAGGCAGAGTAAAGCAAGAGATTGCCTTAATATCTCATACTGACACTAGACTTGGACTGCAAGTCTGCCTCTGTTGCACCTTCGAAACATTGGAAGTTTTCCACTAGACAACATGTTTTTTCTCCTGTTCCCAAGGAGAAAAAAAAAAAAATACCCCATTACAAGGTGCTTATAGTCGGTACCTGTCACTCATCGACTCTCATCATTTCAAGCATTGTTCAGACAAAGGCTCTGGTTTGATGTTAAGATAGCAGCAAAAGCATCATCCCCCACTCCAGAGAAATTATGTGAGCTTTTGTGAGATCCCAGAAAACTTAGAGACCGGGCTACAGAGACTGCTTCATGTCTCTGATCCTTCCCTATAGGTGAAGTGTTCTGGATATTTTCTTCAGCTTTTATTCTCTCTCATTTTTGATATTTTCAGATTCTCTCTACCAAGAAATGTGGCATTGCCAGGATTTCTTCTTGCATCCAGAAAATCTTCAAATATATAGGTACTTGCTATTTTGAGAGTTTTTTAATGCATCAGGTTTACTAGATTCTGAGCACTTGAAATATCATGGACAAAAAAATGAGGCAACTGTTTCTAGTGCCTGACTTCTCTCCTAGCCCTGGTATGGCTTAAGCAATCAGTAATCCCATTTCCTTACTGTCTTCTTCCTATCGTACTAAAGTCCTTTACCAAAAAAAAAAAAAAAAAGTCATCACAGGTTATATATGTATCTTTTAATGGACACATACCAGTTTTGTTTTCACTTCCCCAAGGTATTTTTTGTTAGGTAGTTTTAGATTTTAAAAGCTTTTTGTGTTTTCTTGTTCTGATTTTCATTATAACTTTTGACTGGCAAGTCTTTCCTTAAATACACCTTTAATTCTCTTAAGAAAAAAATTCTCAAAATCAAAGCAAAATTCAGTTTCTACAGTGCTGTTTAATCCTTCAGGAATGCATTCATGTTCCATGTTTATATTCTTTATTTATCATAGTTAAATGCATAAAATATTAACATTGAAATAGGATCCTTGAGGGATAGTGAGTTGAAAGGGTAGTTGGGATAGAGAGAGGGAAAGCATCCAAGAACAGAGGTTTGATTTACTTACTTACCATAACAGCTGAAACACAACAAATGTTTTACCAGGAACCACAGTGTTTTTATATCAGAGTCAGCATAGTCCCTAACAGAAGATTAACAGAGCTGGTGTTCACCAGGGTGGTGTACTTCAAACGCACACCAGAAAAAGCATGGGGTTGGGTTCACTGGCCAAAATCCTGGTTGGATCCTGAGGACTGAGACTTGCTCTTTCTGGGAGTCAGCCATGAACCATGCCTTCAAATCTCAGCATTTCTTAAGACTGAATCATGCAAAATGCAACCCATGTTGGAGTACACACTTAGAAAGGATCAAAGATAATTTGCAAACATATAAAGAGTGAAATGGGATGCTTGAGGCAGGATAGTGATTCTTATTATTTCCATATCTTCAGTCTCAGCTTTTCAGTGATTAATCTTAACACTCATATCTGTACTGTAAAGCAGAAAAAAAATGTTCATGCTCATTTTACAAATAAATATAATTAAGGTAGAAAATAAAATATATTTCCTGCCTAGAGACCCAAGGAAATCAGCTCAAAAGCCAGCTTGCTATTCCTTAATCCCCATCCTGTACATGGGTCACCTCACACCCATGCTTAACAGGGTAAAGAGAGCATGATTCTTCTGCACTGCCATTCCCATCCTCCTGCTCCATTCTTAGCACTTTCTGCAGTGAAAACCATGATAAAACATCCATTATAGCAGCTTGGAAGTAGCCCCATTTAAAATTCATTTTCTTTTGTGTATGCCTTAGCTATAGAGATCAAAGAGGAATTTATGCATGTCATTTCTCTGCATTACAATACAGCTCCTTCAGAGGTTAAAGGTAAAGTTTTCTGAAATCACTCAGGTGGTTTTTTTTTTGTTTCTACTGCAAAGTTATGTCTAATTTGTTGGTTACAGTCACCCAACAATTGGAAATGTGTTTCAAATGGAATGAAAGGAGGAATGAAAAGGGGAAGAAGGGAAGAGGGGAAGAGGGGAAGAGGGGAAGGAAGGAAGGAAGGAAGGAAGGAAGGAAGGAAGGAAGGAAGGAAGGAAGGAAGGAAGGAAGGAAGGAAGAAAGGAAGGAAGGAAGGAAGGAAGGAAGGAAGGGAAGGAGGGAGGGAGGGAGGGAAGGAAGGAAAGAAGGAAGGCAGGCTATTTTCTAGGATAATACTTGAATATTTGTTTCTCTACAGGTGTTTTTGGTGGTATTTTTGTTTTGTTTTGTTTTTGTTTTTGTTTTTTGTTTTGGTTTGGTTTTGATCCCAGAGTCTGAAGTCAGACAGTCATTAAACTACTTTAAATAAAAAGGTCCTTCTGCTGCATTTTGCACTCAGTCATAGCAAAGAGGAAAAGAGCTGCATTTTCTCTGCGAAAATTCACTGAGCTATTTTTTATCCCATGATACATTATTGTAAAAAATAGTTTCATAGTATCCATTTCATTTATGAATGCTGAGACATTTCAAAGCTAAACTCATAAAGTTTTGGTATTGCTTCATTGAAGTGACCTGTATTTTGACATCACATCAAGCAAAAAATCCGCTTTTACTGGCAGTGTGTGGAGAGGCTGTCTAATGGAAAGAGGTCTGACCTGGGTTTCAGAAGATCTGTTGTTCATTTTCCCCTTCAGCTACAGACTTGGTGTGATTTCATCTAGCAAACACACCAAAAGAGACTATAAAGATAGAAATACACAGAGAGTTCATAGAAACAAACCAGAATTTGCAAGTGATACAGAGACTGCTCTCAACAGACTGGCAGAATATGTATTTAAACAAAAAAATAGCCTTTCCAAGGGTGTTTAAGGCTTGCAGCTACCCCAGTCTACAACACAAAGTTTTTCTTTTTCACTCAGAGTCCATCTGGGATTAGAAAAAAAAAAAATCATCTTGCGTTACTGGAAGCTGGGATTTAGATAGCTGACAAGAATTTCACATTCTTCTGGGATTTCTGCAGACTAGGGAGGTTTGGATGTGCTCCACAAGAGATGCTCCGCTCTTGGAAGCCTATCTGACTATTTGACTAAATGGTGAGCAAGAGAAACCTTCGTGAGATTCCTAGTAATTTTTACTGATTCCAAGGTTTTGGGAACCCTTTCTTTTATCATTGCATCAGTATACAAGTACATACCAAGCCTTGACCAAAATACATGCTTAAAAGTTATATGTAAGGGCTCTTTGAATAGCCAAGCATCCTCTTTAGTGTTTTGCAGATGTTCAGCATTCCCTGAAAAGCTATGATGTACCTCAGCTTCCTGTGAATGAGGAAGGAAAATCTGAGCGTGACAATTCAGTGATATGTTTGTTCTAAGCTGTTCTGAGTAAGGTAGAGAGAAAACGAATTCTGGGAAGAGTACAGGTATATTCAGACAGTGCATACTACTTTGATACTACTTTCAGCTCTAGCATTGTCCTGGTAAGTTCTTCTTTGTACCCAAAACACAAGACAAGCATACTCTGAATTTTTCCAGCCCTTGAGGGATAGACTAAACAATCCTTCAAAGACAGATATTTCCTTTCCAAGCCTGGTGTGATTCGAGCTCCTTAATTAAAAGTGAAAAAAAAAAAAAAAATTACTTTACACTTTCTGTACTGTTAGACAAGCTAGAGTGAGTATCTATTTGATTTTAAAACAAATATGAAAGAGGATGATTTAGGGAATTAAAGCACAAAAACAGAATAGTAGCCCTGGAGCTGGGAGACTGAAAATACAGACTGAGAATGGATACAGGTTGTTGAGGTACAGGTTCTCCACGTGCATCACAGAAGTCTGGGACCAGAAAGAAGGGTGTAACAACCCTATGGGACCATGGGTTGCTGAGGAAATTGAGGTCAGGTAACAAGTGAGGGAGATCTATGTGGACAGGGAGAACAAAAATAGTTACAGAGGATTAGGACTGATGAGAAGCAGGGGAACTAAATTAAGAGTTATTGGGGAGGGGGGGCGGGGAAGAAAGAAAGAAAAAAATGTTGGAGATGTTGAAATGAAGGGAGAAAAAGGAGGGAAGCAGAAGGCTTAGAATAGGAGGGAGGAAAGAGGCTCTATAAGGAAGAAGCCTGGGAGCCACCGAACAAGTTCCTTGCATTGGTGGAGTCATAATATGAACAACAATACAGGAAGACTTACACTTTTGGTCATCCAGCCAACCCACTAGCATTGTTGGTGTTGCCTGAATGCGGAATCAGTGCCTGATAGTATCAGCCCACACTGACAGTCTGCACACACATGAGCTGTTGGTTTACTAATGTGTTGCACCTCCTTTCTCACATCCTGCAGCGACTCCATCACTGGGAACTCTCTGCAAGTCATATTTGCAACACAGAGCCGCATGGGGCTTGCAAAATATATGCCAAACACCCCTTCAGAGGAACTGTTATGCTGTTGTTGTTACTCTTATTTTAGTGTCAGGAGTTTGTGAGATGTAACTACAGTTTCCAACCCTATCAATAAATCATGTAGGTTTTAATATTATGCCAAGGTAAGAGATTTTGTTCTTTATTAATTTTCTTCTTGGAGATCTAGTAAACTACCTGTGAAAACCCTCCCTAAAAATATAATTATAATAAGATTACAAAAGTAAGGCATGCAATAGTTAAATACACAAGAAACCTTAAATCATCTTATTCTTTTCTCACCCTCCACCCTGTACTGGAATACAGCTGGAGTTCATTAATATTTGTGAAGCACTTAGAATGACAGAAAATCCCATATGGAAGTGAACAGAAATTTTGGCTAGATAGTGAGTAACAAAATAAAATAAAAAATATTAAAATAAAGTAAAATAAAATAAAACTACACACTGAATAAGAAAAAGGAAACAGCATACTGTATCATTGCATTTCTGGGTATCCAGTGAATCCAGGTTGTTCAGAAAAACACTGGATGGTTACATAATTAACAACCTGTACATATATGTTTAAGGGGACAGAAGCTCTCTGGAGGGCTTGGTCTTTTGTTTGTTAATACTATTTATTCAGTGGAGCTTTGGATGCAGAGGATGGATAGTTATCTTTAAGTGTATATATGTGTTGAAAGTAGTCAAAGGATTCAACATTAGTAGATAGTGCTTAAGACTTTGTAGCTTATTTCCTATGTTATTTAGGATATCACAAAATCACAGAACGGTTGAATTTATAAGGGCCCTCTGGAGGTCATTTGGTGCAACCCCCCTGCTCAAGCAGGGACACCTAGAGGATATTCCTGGGGCCATGTTCAGGCAGTTTTTGAAGATCTCCAAGGGAGGAGATATATGACCTATTTCAACAACTACAATGTTTTCTCGTGGCAGTCATTTCCATCAGATTTGGTGTGGCGAGTCATACACAACAGCACATTGCTAAGTCGGTTGTGTGCTAAAAAGTCACCTCCATAACCACTTAAATGGTAGAAACTGCACAAAGCAAACTGAGAGTCATCTTCCTTTGCTACCTTAGTGAAAGAACATCATGACCTATAAAACTAGAGAAAGAAGAAAAGTGTATTTCCCATTTCTTGGTCTACTTAATGTTCATAGTCAAAGGAAACAAATTTTGCAGGTGTTAAGGTCCCAAATAATGAACAGCCTTGTTCTATTTGCACAATCCAACAGTCTAAAGACACAGCAGAAGGATGTTCATCTACAAAGCATGAACTACCACAAAACACACTAACTTAATTTTTGTCAATGTCTTCTTTGCTACAGATTTATATGAATGGATATATTTTAAAAATGCAAATAAAACCTACATATGCAATACAAAAGCCTCTAAGAAGGAAATGCTCAACTTTCTAACACTTCTTCCCATGAGGTCAAAATGAGAAAATAGAGCATCCATGACAGGTGTTCCTTACAACACTTAATTTTACAGTAGGAAGGCACTCAGACTGTAGAGTGTAAGGCCCTCTACAGAATAGATCTGCCACCTGAACAAATTAAATACGAGGTAGGTCTTTTTTCAAAAGGTATTTCTGATTAATGTTGACAGATCACTGTGGCGCTGATGATCAATTAGTTAATGTTTGTACAGTACTTTGGAGATGTAAAACTCTATAAGTACTGAGCATTGCTATTATTACGAGTACACTTCAAGATCCTTAGGTAACTGTTGGGAGTACAGTAGACATGATCTTAATCTATTAATAGCCCTTTATAAGTGCAGTTGTTCACAGACTGCCAAAACATCGCTATTGTAGTTTAATTTTTTTTTATTTTTTTTTTCACAGATAGCATGGGTGTCATGAATGTTAATAGCAAGGAAGCAAAATTGCTCCTGTCATCTTCTTCCCACTTTTGTACATACAATATATGAGTCTGTCTCCTTAAAATGACAGTTGAGAATCACGTCCCCCTAAGACTCCAATCATCTGCATAAGGTCTTTAATTTGGGATTTGAGTGCCAGATAATTAGTAGTTGAGGTAGAATCACACTGCTTTGTGAGTCCCATGGCCCAATTAGTAAATCAGATTGTAAAAGGTTACTAGAATGGGCCTTTAATCTTACCAACATTTTACTGTTATTGCATCCTGTAGAAGAGTATCTTGTATTGGGGATGCAAGGAAGGACAAATTTAGTGTCAGATCAGATAATCTGCTGATGTAAATTGGTACAGCTTCAGATTTACATCTGCTGATATCTTGGCTCCTGGCCTTATAGCCATTGTACATAGCATCTGCAAATTGGTCTCAAGTAGATAGTGAGGGTACAGGAAAAACTATCCAGTGCAGAAATATGTGTCTACCAATGAAAGGCAGAAATAATAATCCCAAAACACAGAAGCAACAGGCTTTCCAAGGAAAAGAAGACAGCATAAACTCAAAGTGAGGGAAGAAAGTCAGAGCAAACAAACAGGACAAGAAAATTGTATTTTTGAATCATTCTGTTAATCTCTTCACATGCAGATGCTCACACTCACACCCTCACACCCCCAGGCATGTACTACTGTTGGTGATTTCTGAGAAGGTTTGTCAAAGGGGTCCATCCAGAGACAACTTGGGGCTTCAGGTAAAGGTCATCACGGATTTGAAGCATACACGGTTCCCTCTGTCCAACCTGCCCTGAGAAGGTGCCCCACCTGAAATAAGGCCAGAAGGACATGCTACCAATCTGTGAGGGAAAATGACTGTCAGAGGTCCCCAGGATGTCACCTAGGTTCAGCTAGGTGGGAGTAGCATGGGTCAGGAGAGAGACAAGTCATCATTGCCATGAAATTTAGCACTTCCAGATGTATGAGAAGTCTCAGGAGGAAGAGGGGCTGGCAGAGGTGGTCGGGCAACAAGAAATACAGCCTTCACTGCGTGCTCTTGGGCATTCACTTCACCTCTCTTCCCTGCTTGCTCCTTCTCCAAAACGGAGGTGACAGCTCTGCAAAATGCTGCATGAATATTAGCAATACTAATTCTGTTTACAGGAATATTTATTCTTCTTCGTGCTGCAGAAGCCTGCTGTTATTCTCTGGCTCTCATTTATTTTCGCTCGATGCTGTCCACACAATCACCATTCTCATTATGAAAATAATTGCTGCCTGTATTACTGTGTTGTTGTTTGATAATATATTTCATGTTCAGGAAGGCCTATTAAAATTATCTAGTCTGACCTCCCACACAGTTCAAGCATCGTATTCTCACCGAGCCATTCTTACAGCAAATCTCATAGTGGAGCTATTAAAAATACCAGCATATGTTCACAGGCCAGGGTGTCACTGTACCAGACACATAACAAGGGATCAACCCTTCTCTGAAGAATTTCTAATTTAACATGATCATGCAAAAGGTGAGAGGGAAGAAATTCTGCTGTCCCCAAGATTATTTAGAGAACCTGCAGAAAGCCCAGATAATAAATCTTCTATCTCTCATTGTATTGTTTTACCCTTACAGCCATCCTTTTTGTTATGGAAAAAAGAAAAACTTCTTTTATTATGGTAATTTTCTGTCAGCTCTTCGTTAATCAGTATCATTTTTTAAGAGTTTTTTTTTTTTTTTTTTTTTAAGATGATATTTAATTTATTTCCTGAGAAAGCAGTCAGCCTTCAGGTCCTCTCCAAAACAGTTAAGGTCCTTACAAGCCTCTGCATTGGTGTCACAGGATTTCTGTTTGTGCCACGGTCTGATCTTTCCTGATATTACACACCACCCATCACTGTCATTGCCAGCAAAGCAGCCTTATGAAGATGGAAAGCCTCCCATGTTAATTTTCGGAGCTGTGCTCTCAACCTGCTACACAGGGCATTATCCTCACAGCTCCCATTAGCCCCCACTGTGTTGAGTCAAGAATCAAGTGCATAAAGGATGTCAGGCATTGTACGCTTGCAGTAATCAGATTTGCTGGTCACTTAGCCCCAGCTGCACTTAAAAATGTGTGTTTAGAATGAAAATGCTGGATAGGAGGAAAGCTGAAATACTTAGCAGCAGGGGGGTTTTGTAGGCAACGTAAAATATACTTTAGATGCCAACGTACAAGGAGAATCATCCCAGATTGCTAATGCAGTGTTGGAATTTAAGTAGGCTTTTACCAGAGCAGATGTTGGTACTGTCACAGCAATTAAACTTTCCAGCGAGACTTTCCCGCATATACGTAGTTATTTATATGATTGTTTGCGCTGTCCCGAGGCCACAGTCTCTATCAAGCCTGCATTGTGCTAAGTGCTGAATGAGTGCAAATAAACAGACAGTCCCTGCCCTGTTGAGCTTCCAGTCTGCAAAATAATGTCATTACTTCTCAGCTCGGTGTCACAGTTCAAGGAGAAGCACCCTGGGCTGGAGGGGAAATAGCTGAAACGGCAGGAGTTGGTCCGTCTTCCCCTGTTCATGGAGGAACATAACACATAATAACATCTGGCTCTTTTCTCTTCACCCCATGCTCCCTGCTGTCAAACTCTACTCGCTGATGTGGCATCTGACAACCAAACCTTTCCTTCAGCCTCACCTTGTTTTTTTTTTTTTTTTTTTTACAGGAGCACATTATTAGCAACGTAAATTATGGTCTGAGGTCAGTGTTATCAAACACATGGGATGAAAATTCCATGCTTTCAAATAAAAATGTCAGTCTGGCAGGTGCACGTCGCTAGCTCTGGGGAATATTTTTGACAAATATGAATGTTCTTTAAAATACAAATTTTAAAGGAAGAAGTATTTGCAAATTCGTTTTGAACTTGATTAAATAAGAAATTATTAAAAATTATCTCTTCTAGATATTCCCCCATGTCTTTCAAAAAAAGCTATGCTAAAAAAGAAAGGTAATTAAAAATTCAATAATAAAAATTATTATAATAAAACTGAGTATTTAGCCTGAGTTAAAAATGAAATATATAAGGTTTACTCAAAAGAAAACTAAATATTTGTAGAGAAAAAGAAACATGGAAAATAACTTTCTTTAAGTTCTATTTCCATCTTATCTTTTCTGTTTCTTTTAATATTCAAGATTCAAAAATGCAATAGTTGCACAGCTCTGTTTATTACTCTCAATTTTAGGGACATTCTTATTTAGAAAACTGGGAGAAAATCCTGCAGAAAAAGATCATTTGTATTTGGAAGTGTCCAGATAGAAATCCTCAACTCCAAAATAAATTTGCAGCAGGAGTTAAGGTTTGAAGTTGGTCTTTGTTTCCTCTTCAGATGCAATTCAAACTGAATGAGTTTGTTTGGTATATTTAGATTTGTAAATTCAACTGTCAGATAGAAGTTATTTAGATTATTTCAAGCTGACAGTGGGGCTGAAATTAATATTTCTTATCCAGGTTTGAACATACTGCATATGTTATGATTAGAGCTGTAATAAAACATGGAGGTCTTCATCTCTTCCAAGTGACATTGCAGCTCTGCTTGTTAGCTATTTATTAGCTGTGAAGCTACCATTAAAAATTTGTATTTCCCAAGACCATATGGAAACTTCAAAGTTCAAATGACAAGACAGATCTTTTGTTTAGCCTTAGCAATAGGAGATTTTTTTTATTTTTATTTTTTCACTGTTTGAACAAACATTTCATAGGTTTCTATTGACTCCTTAAGGAGTTGAGACTTAACGTATCATCAGAGCACTATGCAGTGTCCATGGGGTAACAGAAGCTTCTTTTAGGAGTGATACCACTGATGAAAATAGATCACTGCTTTCTAAGTTCCTCACCTTGCTTCCCCTGGGCCTTAGATAGCCCAAACAAAAATAACAAACTTGAAAAACCCCATCAAAATCATTGTAAAAAAAAATCTTAAATCATTCTCATGTTTTTGTGTGTTCTTGGTAATTCAAAAAAGAATGACAACTGTTATTGCATGATGAGGGATTGGTCCCAGACAGCACAAGTAGAAATTTCTCTTTTGATTAGTGATACTCCTACTTTAAACTACATACACAAAAACTGGGATAGATTGCAAATAGGCATCATTTTCTTTCTGGACTCACCTGATGGCTCTGGCAGCTCTACTGGGTATTGCCTCCTGGGCCCTCTCAGTGGCTCTTATTTCTGCTAAATACCTGGCAGCATTTAGCTCTCACTTAGAGCTTTGTACTACTTTTTTCTTAGCTTGCAGATGATGATCCAACCCTGAAGCACGTTATTTTTTCCCCAGACCTATTGTCTGATGCTGGTACAAAAAGGTGAGTTATGGAGGCAGGAGATAAGAATGACATAAATTTGCAGGCACCTACTCACTGAGGTTTGAATGTTCAGCAGACAGCTATCTGCAGCTCTGATAGTCCTCTGCTATTTCTTCAAAAAAATTAGGGATTGTAAATTTTCTCTGAAATTCAGGTCTATTTTCTGGATCAGCACGACATCGCATACCAATAGCAAAGTGGAACACTAGGCCACACGGTTATGGAGTCCTTTAGCCAACCATTGCGAAAAAGATATATTTGGTAGGACAGAGGGCCCCCAAGGCTGTGCAAAAGCAGTCATAAACATTAGCCATAGATGAGAACAGCAGAGAAAATCCAGACAAACATTCTGGCTGTGATCAGACCACACATGTATTTTCTGATAGGGCAAGAGACTATTTCTGAGAAGCTGTGATTGCAAGATTACAGCTGGATTTTGCTGACAGCATCTTTAGCTTTTTTTTCTTCCTTCTACAATCATTGCTAAATATGAACGAAAATGTGCTTTTTTGTCCATAATTTGAGGCATATGAAATGACAGTATAATATACTAAGTGAAAAACAATGCTGTAGGAATTGGACTCCCATTCCAGCATTATGCTGTTCATTCCTTCCATATAAAACAGCCCTCCTGCTCTGTCTACCAAGTACCCACTTATTTTCCACACACTTCTCAACATTTATACCAATAAATTCCAGCTGACCTGTCAACACCCCAGGGCCCTAAGTCCTTGGTAGTCCTTGCAAGCAGGGCTTCTACAGGCAGGTCAAAAAGAGCTGAGGACTGACTACTGTGTGACAGTTCCTCCTGTGGTCCAAGCCAGCCCAGGAACTGTTCAAGTACATTGACTTAGGTCTGTGACTCGCTAATGAGTCCCACTGTGGTCTCACGGTTACTTTTAATGGTTTCAGAGGATTTAGCTGTTGAAGAACAAGTCTGTAATTACATACCTAAGCCCAACCCAGACTACTGCTGGCTCATGTTCCACCATCTGAGAGTGCTGCTCTAACATGATTGAATCCACTGGGGTAGGCAGAGGTTTTTTACACAGATGTGGAGCTGGGACAAGTTTTCACTTCTCATTCATTAGAGTTTTGCTACTGGAAGCAATGCAAAAATAAAGAAATGGTCATTGCTTCATCTCACACGGCTGCATGGCCTATTGAATGCACTGTCTGAAGCTCCTGGAAAATCACACCACCACATGATATGGGGGTTATGGTGAAATGCAGACTCGGTTCACTGAGTGTAGGTTGACAGTGTATGGCTTTTCCTTTCAGTAGCCCTGTGAGTGTAATGTCAGCGAGGCTTGTGCTTTGTTCCAGCACAGGAATGGATTTAGTATGGCTATGGTGTTGGTCATAACCTATCCTTACTGTGTTTTGACCTCAGTTTTCATATCAGGGAGCATATGAAGTCTGCACATGTTCAATGGTTGTCAGAGGCAGAACACAGCTATTTTCTTTTCCTCTTCCATCCGAGTGACTATTTCTACTTCTATGTTACTTGGCTACTGCATAACAGTCAATGTAAAAAATCATTAACGTTTGTAACCCATATAACCCATAGATTTTGCCCCCACATACAGTAGGGACTAGAATACACAAGTTGAGGCACCAGTCCAAATCCACATCAGCCAGTGCAAGAGAGCCTGTTCGAGCAATAAGGGGGTGGTGGTGGTGTTCTTTCTTTTTAATACAGACTCACATGTCTCATCGCCTTCAATATCTGTTTCTGGGCAGTGCTAAACAAAGGAAAACTCTACAAATATGCAATTAACTGAAAAAAAAAAATCAAGACTTTAAATGCTCTCTTTTGTAAGATCTTCTTTAGAAAATTTACCTTTGTGGATATATAATAAAATGGGTAGGCAATATCTTTGAGAAAGCTGCATTTGCCTTTGGGGAAGAATTAGACAATCTAAAAATTCCTCTCTGAAATGTCTCTTTTGTTGAGCAATTGAAGCTGCCATAATTAAACAGTGTTTTGTTCTTGCACAGGTTTGTTTACATTTGAGAAAATGCAATGGAACAATTAAAATTTAATAATATGGTAAATAAGATCTGAATAATTTATTCAGAACAAATAAAATGAATGTTGACGATCACATTTTTGAGACTGGAAGAAAAAGCTGACTTCTAAGAGTGTATAGAAATTGTTATTTTATTTGGAACAAATGTGTTTATATTGGATTCATCATTAAAGCAGAAAACATACATATTTCTATTTAGGGACAGAAGTATATGTAAAGTGTGAACTAATTTGAAATTAAATAAATTTCAATTAGAAAATATGAAATGACAAATACTGATTTTGAAATATCATATGTCAAATTTTCCCTAAAATTAATTTCATATATGTGTATTCTATTGTGTGGTTATGCATTTCTCTAGACTTTTTGCAATGGAAATACTAGATAACCTGTTTTTTGGTTGTTAGCAGTAATGGGATCTGTACGATTATCTTCAGTAGTGCATGACCAAGACTGTAATTATCATTATTTGTTACAAAGGCATCCAGAAGCTCTAAATAAATAATAATAAAAATAATAATAATAAATCAGAATCACATTGTGCCTATATATAGAGGCTTACAAGTTAACAGCATGTGTTGCTATACAGACTACTTCTGACGAGAGCCTTTTTTTTTCCCAACAATATGCATTTAGCTTTTTCTCTGAAATAGTCTTAAATAAGTCAAATGATGCATCTTCCATTCACTTTTTAAAAATATTTTCTATCTTGTAATTGCTTGCTTACACAGTAAGCAAAGAAAGCTTTATTTTCCCCAAAATTTATTGTTTTTAAGTACAGAGGAGCAATCTCTTGTGATTTGCAACTGAAATTAATATACCCAGAAATCATCTTCATGGATGGATGCTTAACTCTGTAAGTCCTGGTTTCCGGTGATTCATTTTCCAAAAACATGAAAGAAAAAATGTTTGGCCTTTTTTAATATAAAAGAAAAACAGCACACTGCCTTGGTGAAAAGCAATAGGAACAATGCTTCAGAACCTTGCCTAATCCTGCCCTCAACCTCCAACAGCCCAATATTCTAAATTTAAAACATAACCATAGGTTTGAGGGGATGTTTAATCCAACAGAGTAGAATTATTGCTGCAACTCTAGGGAATGCAACAGTGACAACTTCAAAACTCATAAAATGAAGTCAAAGACATATGTGAACCATCTGAGGCTTAATATTTCCTGCAACCTATGGAGAATGCAATGCAGTATATAACTGGGTCCTGTGTCATCACTGGACTGAACTGAAAAGGAGCTTTTAAACAGCATAGCAAAAATCCAAGAAATTTTAAGAAATGTCTGAGTGGAGTGCGTATAGTGCTTTTTAATTGATAGGCTAAGTCTGTCTTCCAAATAACCTGAACATTGTATTGCCTATTTTATTAGGTTCATGAATAATAAGAAAGAATAAATACTTAGGCCAGTAGCACTGTTTCAAGCTACCAATAGACATCTGTTCAAATTTCAGGGTTATTTTCTGTCCTTGCAACAGGCAACAATATGTACTATGTGGCAGCCACAGCAAGTGACAAAGTTATTCATGTAAATACTGAAAGAGAAAATAAAAGAGTCAGTATGATGATACAAAATGATAAAAATGAATAATCAAGATGAATATCCAGGATGGAGGCACACAGGGATGTCAGTAAAAAGGGGCTGAGAAAGGAGATTCTGATCAGATTTTAGAAAAACAAAGAGTACTTTGGTGACATCTTCAGCCTGATGAAGTGCCCATTCTGAAGCTACTGCCTTTGTTGCAAGAGTGACGTATTTTGCTGGATATCTTGTATGTGAGATTTGCTCCTGTAGTCACTCAACTAGGTCATTCTAGTGGGCTGTTATAGATTCATAACCCTGTTACAGCGTCAGGAACCAGCACTGCTATTGAAAGAATCAGTCTTGTCCTTTCTATGCACTTGTATCTTCTCTTTTCTGTTCTGACACAATTCTCTACCTTGATACTAATCTGGAAAGGGAAAAAAATGGGAAAAAGAAAAAAAAAAAAAGTTTAACCTGCTCTTTGGTTCATCTGATTGCCCAGCTGCACAAAAGATAAAGTGGGATATTTTTGTGCAAGTTTTCTCCTTTAGTCTGATAAGTAGGAGACTATAACCTCTGTCTACAAATCCCTGCTGAGTGTATTGCTGGGGCAATGTCCAGGAAGGCTGTGAAGAAAATCTCAGAGCAGATCTCAGAGAGTTTGAAGGAAACACCTGCTGGAAAAAAATGAAGTCTGCAAATCAAATTAAATCTGGTCAGTGTGGAAATTGGTCTTTTGGCTTCATGAACTGTGTGGCAAATAAGAATTTTTGAAATTCCCAAAATCTCAGAGCCACCATAATACGTGGAGTGAGCTCATTGTAGTAACTCTAGACACTTTTGGCTATCACTACAAAACTCAAGAATTAACATACACTACCAAATTTAATGTTGGACACACAGTGTTAACTGTCTGTGGATACTAAAGCTCATTAGCCAACAGTTGTTTTATTATTTACTGCAAAGTCAATAAATAAAAAGCTCAAGTCATCCATTAAGTACACAGCATAAATCATTTGTACCAGCAGATAGTGTCTTTTGTAAAGGAAGAAGTCATGTGTAGCAATCATAAACAGCAAAATAACAACAAAATCTCACTAATAAACTCATCTTTTCTGTATGTTTTATTCTTCCTCATCCTTCAGTACTGACACTTGTGCTTTATTCTCAGAAAGTTTCCCTTTTTAATGCTTTCCTATCATTGAGCAAAATGCTTCCTACAGAGGAGGTCATATCTTTTTTTCCTCTGCCTGCTAAGGCACTTTCTTGGCTCTGCTTTGGAAATTTGCCACAAGGGAAGGAGATAACATTTCTGAGCACGAGGTGGGTGGCAGACATAAATAAAATGGTGAGAGGGACTATGGCCACTGACTGATGATGAAGAGATTTCTCAAAGGCTTTAGTGGTGTTTAGTCTCACTGAATTTGAGATTTTTCTTCTTCTAGTTGTGTCAGTAAGAACAAGGATAGTCCAAATCACTAACTAAAGGAAGTGTAGTTGTGTTTTTTTGTTTGTTTGTTTGTTTGTTTTTTAATTGTGTGAATGTTGTCCTTTTTGTTTGGCACTCTAATGAGGCTGAACCCTACGACTGCAAGTGGGGATCCACTGGGGAAGTAAAAGAGTGCTGCACAAGGAATCTGCCTACATTCCTGTTAGCAATGGGCAATTGCATCATTACATACAACTGTGTTTACATTATACAATTAAAGAACAGGGAATTGAGAGAGATGGTCTCTAAAACCTACATAATGTTTACTGTTTTTAGTGTCCTTGAAATAAGTTCACAGTTACCTTTGTTCAGGGTGACTTGAAAGGTTGAAAGTTTGGGTTACCAATCTACTTGCTTATAGGATATGGAAATAATGGGAGAGGTATTAATGATTTCAACCTCTGTCATATTTCCTCATGGAAGGGTTAGATTAGCCCTTCCAAATCATGGATAAACCTAACTAAACCCAGGCTGTTGACTGTCAAGTCAAATATCTATCTCAGCACTGAGGTTTTGGGCAAGAGAGGATTTAATACATGCCTCAGTATCTAGTAAGTAATTTCTCACTAATTATGAATCATTCGCCTTGAACAGCAAAATACAGGTGCTACTCTGATAGGATGGGATTCACTGTGTGGTGGGTGCCATGCATAGATGTTGCTCTTGTATTCTCTGACCTGAGGACCAAATCTACCTCCCTGTCCTTAGTGGGAATCAATGTAAAGGCTCGTACACCAACAGAGGTTTCTGGATACAGTCCCTCCTGTAGAATTAGAAGTAGCTTTTCTTCAGAGAAAGGAAAGACATAAGAAAACAAGCTCTAAAAACAGTTAAGAATATTCTGGGTTTTTTTCTTTTTTTTCCCCCCCCCTTTTTTTTTTCCTGAGGGCTGCTTTAAGCATTGTGTTGAACAAGCATATAAAACAGCCTCTTATGAATTACAATTGCTATATATTTCCTTTTAAATAAAGACTTGGCTTTTTGCCCTAAATAGCACAAAGGATTTTTTTTTTTTTTTGTGTATTATTATCCATTAAATTGCTAGCAGAATGTTAAGCTTAAATATTGGCTTTCCTCCCTAGGGAGAATACTGACATATTCATGTCTGGGTGGTGTGTCTCAATCAGACTTTTCCCCCATCTATACAATGTTTAATCAAGCTTCCCTTTTTTTTTTTTTTTTTTTTTTTTTAATTTTAAGTGCTTAGCTTGGACAAATAGCTATCACTAACTCTTTCTTAGGAATATATGAGAAAAGGCCCTTCTTTTTCCGTCCATTTCCATGTGTTCTGTGAGGTTACTTTTCATTATGCAATTATCTTTGCCCTGTG
Organism: Anser cygnoides; assembly: GCF_040182565.1. Lineage (NCBI taxonomy): Eukaryota > Metazoa > Chordata > Aves > Anseriformes > Anatidae > Anser > Anser cygnoides. Next base: position 207,460,305 of record NC_089873.1, read on the forward strand.
TGCTTATGTTATATACACCACGTAAATGTCTTCCTAGCTTACATGTGTTGTTTTAGATGAATTGTAACCGAATAGCAGAATGGCAATGCAAATATACATTAGTCTAAGTAGGTCAGTAGTAATGATGGTTTATCAGCAAAGGCTATAAACCAAAGTCCTTTGATTGTAGGTAACCTAAGGGAGAAAGCAACTCATGGAGTTGCATTAATAACTTTTTTACAATTTGGTTATGACAACCATGCAAATGTTGCCTTGCAGTCTGAAGACGTCGGTTCCCTTTTATCAGTTTCCACTTTGAAAACACCAAACTGGCTGGTAAGAAAGGACACATATCCAGATAACAGCAGCCACTGTTTTCTCCCAGACATGCCAGGAAGTTTCCATTCTATGCAACCCCTTAGCTCCCAGCTCTATTCTTGATCATACAAGGTCTCGTCACACACAAGGCTGGATGCAGCTGAGCCCAGAAGTATGTGTCCATGGACTGAGAAGTCCATGCCTGGTTTAGGTGCTGGTCAGAAGCTTGCAACATTTTCAAATCTTTCCTCCATATATTTTAACAGGTCTGCAGAAATGTCTCTGGTTGATCTACCAAAAGCAGGTGGGGATGAAATAAGAGCAGTCATGAGAATTATAGAATTGCAACCCTTAGCAATCTGCTGTTTTTTAGAAAAGTAAGCAGCAAAGAAGGGAAAAAAAATATATTAAAAAAAAAAAAAAAGATTTCTTATTTCTAGAGCTTGTGACAGAACTATACGCTGTGGGAATTTGCTAAAAAATGTCACAGTGCGGTGTAGTCTCAATAGGACAAGGAGCAGAAAGATCAGTGACAGAAAAATAATGCAGCATTTATACACCTCCTGCACAATAGTTACAAGAAATTTGTGGTAGGTTTTGAAGGTACATGTGCCCTGGGACATGTCAAATCTGCTGCCTTGCTTGTAACTCATGAGCAACTGCCTGGTCTTCTGTTTTACTTGACCTCAGGTAGAAGATTAAGATAAGTATTTTCTTTGAAAGTGCCCAAAATAACTTTATCCAAAAAAAAATACATTTCTAATTTCTATATTTCTTTTTTTCCCCTTTTCTTCCTAATACAAATGTGAAGTTCTTAGTAAAACGTAGTTAAAAAAAAAAAAAAAAGACTTGCAGTAATAAAAGAAACCACAAAAACTATTAAACATTCAGTATCCTGATTTAAGATTTTTTCATGGTGATTGTAACATAGAAGCAAATATGATTTAAGGAACTTGAATACATGAAATAATGAACTGCAGTGTCAGGAAGCATGTCGTGCGACTGCCCTCTGCTTTCACGGGGGAATTAATCTGACTTCCCTAGTGCTACAGAAAAGTGGCCTTCTCACTTCTCTGGCCCCTTATTTTACCAATTGTATAATTATTTTTATTACAGCCATATCAAGGGATGTTTTGCTGGGAAGCTTAGAAGGGAAAGACACATACAGACCTATGGAGCTAACAGTAGAAATAGATAAGGAAAAAAAAAAAAAGTATGACTGAGAAGGAAGGTTAACATAATCCCATTTTATTATTTTATTTTATTTTATTTTATTTTATTTTATTTTATTTTAACTTATATGTTATTCTAAGTAAACAATTTCCTAAAAAGTTAAACTGGGAAGTGCACTCTGCAGCAGCATCCTTAAAGAACCATCTATTAATAAGGCACTTTATTAAAAACTGCATTAGCTGAAGACCACAGCTGGATTCAGAAATGTCTCCTGAGCTGGATGTCACAGGCTGTGATCCCCAAACAAACTGAACTCTGGGAGGAATTGGGACTGAGAAGTTGTTTGCAGTCTTGTCACACACGAGAAAGGTTAAGTACACTTGGGGTACACAACCACCTCATTTAAGAAATTATACCATAATCCACCAAACTAGCCACATAATTAGGCTCTACTGGATTTGTTTGAGCCTTACATATGCATGAAAGCATATGTGTTAACTTAAGCTCCTTAACTGCAGACATTTCCTACCTTAGATGTGTTTTTACAGAAGATGTGAATCTGTCTATTTACATTTGGGTCCATTCACTGGGGAAAAAAAAGTGCACCTGGTAAAAATGTCAATACAAGATCAAATAATTTATTTTTTCACCTTAATCAGCTGCTAATAGGAATCACCGTAGTCCCTATAGTTTCTAAGGGAAATCACTAAGCTAATTTCAGACACCCTCATGCAATAGTGAACTTGCCAGTGTTTTGAATCAAACAGTTGTTAAGAAATACTTATTATTAATGTCTGTTCTGCTCCTGATTTTGCTTGATTCAAATATAAAGCAACCCTAGGAACTGAGGAGTATTTAACCTGTTGAGAAAATTGTCTCTGTGCTTTTCCTTTCTTTTTTGTTTGTTTGTATGTTTCATTTGTTTTGTTTTGTTTTGTTTTTGTTTTTCTAACTCATCTAAGTCTTGATCTGACTGGGGAAGGTGGAGAAAGAACTCATGGTAACATAACATAACTGCACCAAATCAATGAGCATTTCCATTTTGCTTAAAGAACAAGAGAGGTATAATGACAGGGATAAAACGGTGTTTACATTTCCCCAGGTGACCAAGCCAGCTGTCTCTGGGGAGCATTAGGTTTCATGTTGTGAAGCTAACACACTTTGTCGTGTAGCAGAGCATGCACAGTACTCCCAGCTCACCAGGGTTTCCCCTACCTCACAAAAACAGTCAAGACATTTTTGTTCCAAACTTCACTTGAGAGAAGTCTATTTATTTTGCCACTGGGGAAAATGAGATACGCATCTCATTTAGGAGAAAGCCCTAGAGACACCAGCTTGGTCAAACTGATCTTGGGCAAAGCTAGGATTAATGTAATAATACCATAAGCTAGACGTTGCTGGGTCAAACAAAGGCACTCATCATTACCAGGGCAGTGTCTACCTATTTTAAGCAAATAGAAAATGCAAAGGTGTATACAGGTAAATAGGTAAAATTTAAAAGATAAAAAGGTAAATACTTGAGTGAGAAGTGTGCAAAGATGTAAGACTATAGCTAAGTCCTTGGTGACACAGCAGTTACCTTTCTGAATTGGGATGCTATAATAGAAGGTGGGTGAGATAGCTGAGGTGGGAGAATGGATTATGACACATAGTCATCCAGCCTAATTACTGAAGTATTAAAAGTGTATTGTAGTCAGGATTTAAAGACATGTCACTTCTCAAGTTCCCTCTGCCCCAGAACTGCTGTGGCCACCCCATTTTGTGAAGTTCAGCATTTTCCTCCCTTAAGTCACTTCCCCAAATGACAGACTTACCCTACCTTCTCTACAAGCTGTAATCAGCGCCAGGTCAAAGCAATTAATTCATTTCAAGGAGCTGTAGCTGCACAGACCCATATGGCTGCTTCCCATGTGACTCTGTAAGCTAATTAGACTTGACTTTATTTTGCCCTCTTCCATTTTCCTCTACCTGAGGACCCATTTCTCCAGTGTCTCCAACTCTATACCCATATGCAGCCCGTCTGAAGTAAGTTTCTTGCCACTAGGAAGGTTTCCCATGTATTCAGCTTATTTTTTTGCTATATTTAATTCACTTACATTGTTTTAATTGTGCCTCTTTATGTCTCCTTAAACAGCAGGGTTTGGCACAGGTACAAAAGTTTATAGCTGAGTAGATTTAAAGGGATTGTTGTGACCATCCCTGTAGAGGATTGGTCTGTATTTATTAATGCCATGTTATAGAGCTGGGTTTAGGGCAGAGAAACCAGGGCACTTTGCCAGGATCCTAAATGCCTGGGGTGAGAAGGCCAAGTTAGATGGCAATGGGAATTATCCAAAACAAAAATGGCTTCTTCCTGGGGCAACCATACGTCTAAGGCAGTTATTTCTACTTTGCAAGTCAGTTCTGAGCTGCGTATTTCTACCAGTACTGCTATGTCAGACAAGGATATATAGGTTTTCAGTTCCTGACTAACACAACTACAATGATGAAGTTCTAGCAGCAGACATGGGTTTTGCTGGAAAAGTATTTTTCTGCTACATTTTGGTTTATCCAGATGAAGGTAATTTTATTTTACAGATATCCTGCACAATATTCTTGTCTCCGAAATGGAGAGCCATGCTTTTGAAAGATGTGCAATTTGGTGTATAAGGAATTAGTGGGATGGTCACATCCAAAGTGTTGCAGTCATTGACTTGATGTCCAGTTAAGACCAGTGATAAGTGTTCCTCAGGGATCTGTATTGGGACCAATATTATTTAACTTCTTTGTCAGTGACATGGACAGAGGGATTAAATGCACTCTCAGCAACTTTGCATGTGACATGCTGGAGGAAAGAGATGCCATCCAGAGGGACCTGGATGGGCTTGGTATGTGGATCCCATGCAAAACTTATGAAGCTCATTAAAGCAAAGTGCAAGATTCTGTACCTGGGTCAGGCCAATCCCAAGCACAAATACAGGCTGGGCAATGAATGAATCGAGAGCAGTCCTGCAGAGAAGAACTCAGGGATACTGGTGGATGAAAAACTGAACACAAGCTGTCAGTGTGCACTTGCAGCCCAGAAAGCCAGCCATATCCTAGGCTGTATTAAAAACAGTGTGGCCAGCAGGGTGAGGGAGGGGATTCTCCCCCTCTGCTCTGAGACCCCACCTGCAGTACTGTGTTCAGGTCTGGGGCTGCATAAGAAAAATGTGGACCTGCTGGAGTGGGCCCAGAGGAGGGCTACAAAAATTATCAGAGGGCCAGGACCACCTCTCCTATGAAGACAGGCTGAGAGAGGTGGGGTTATTTATCCTGGAGAAGAGAAGCCTCTAGGGAGACCTCATTATGGTCTTGCAATACCTAAAGACCTACAGGAAAAATGGGGAGTGACTCTGTATCAGGGAGTGTAGTGATAGGACAAGGAATAATAGCTTTAAACTAAAAGAAGGTAGGTTTAGATTAGATGTAAGGAAGAAATTATTTACACTCAGTGTGGTGAGGCTCTGGAACAGGTTTCCCAAGAAGCTGTGTGTCCTGGTTTTAGCTAGGATAGAGTTAATTTTCCTCCCAGTAACTGTTAGGGTGCTGTGTTTTGGATTAGAATGAGAAGAGTGCTGATAACATGCTGATGTTTTAATTGTTGCAGAGCAGTGCTTACACTAAGCCAAGGACTTTTCAGCCTCTTGCTCTGTCCTGCCAGCAGGCAGGCTAGGGGTGCAGCAGGAGCTGGGAGGGGACAGACCCAGGACAGCTGACCCAAACTGGCCAAAGGGGTATTCCATACCATCTGACGTCATGCTAAACAATCCCTGCCCAATCCCTGGAGGTTTTCATGGCCAGGTTGGATGGGGCTTTGAGCAACCTGGTCCGGTGGGAGGCATCCCTGCCCATGGCAGGGGGTTGGAATTAAATGATCTTTAAGGTCCCTTCCAACCCAAGCCATTCTATGATTGAATGATTCTATGGCTCTATGATACATCTGATTAGAACAATTGTCTTGTAAATGTGCTGATCCTTTCTACAAAGGCTGTCCTTAGGGTCACTAGCGAAGGAACATATATCCATTTCACAGATGTCAAGATGAGATAAATCCCAGAAGTTTTATTTAAAGCCATGACAAAACTAAAATACCAGGTTTATTATCGTTGTGTTCCTGGATGGTGCTTGATTTTTTCACCTGGATGGTGATAGGACAGGAATAGGATGGGAATAAATGGTGTATTTACTTTTTGTATGGTATATAGTATTTTAGAAAAAAAAAATCTAAATAAGTTTGTTATTTCATGACATCCTACTGTAGGATCGATCCCTATATAATATTTTTCAAGCCCTTAGTACGTTTTAGTTTTAAATGCCACGGTGAAAGGTCACAGTCTGAGAAATTTCTTAGAATGCGAAGTTTTCCCCCAGGTCACTTAGAAAAATAAATCCTTCTCTGTGTGTGATCTCCCCCCCAAAAACTTTCTCCCACCCCTTCTCTTCCCCAGTGGGGCTCTGAAGGCTGCCAAATCCCACTTAATAGACTATTAAGTCAATGAACTATTAAGTATCTTCTGTAACTTGCCAGAATCAACCCTTTGATATTTACAGACTATTCATTTTGTAGAGTAGCATAAAAACTGTAGATTTGGTTCATTGGTGGTTCTAGAAACATGAGAAAATATGTTAGAGGCAGAAAAAAGATCTTTTGTTTGACCTGTCATATCACCTTTCATTTCCAGTTCACTTAACCATTTTCTTAAACTTTCTTTAAGAAAATCAACTATATTTTGACAAGAAACATCCTTTAGAACAGTAATGTCAACACATATTGTTTTCATATTTAAAAAGAACATCTTTTTATGCTTCTTTTCAATTTTATTTTTATTTATTTTTTTAGATTGGGTCAGTTTAGGTTTTAGCAGAAATGGGTAAATAAATTTGGAAATATTTTGACTAGCCTGAATCTGCACACACCAGTCAAAAATATTGCATACCACCTTTGAAGACAGCTTTTACGTTTTAATCCCTTAATAGCATTATTGGAAGAATTGATAATAAATTTTGAATATAAACCTGTACCTGTAGCATTATCAATCCTATAATCATAAATATAAGCTGAAGGAGATGAATCCAACAGGATCAATGATTTTGTTTTCACCTCTTCTTACCTTTAATGGTCAAAGTTAGCCTCCCCTTCACCCCCCCCCCCCCCCCAAAAAAAAAAAAAAAGGCATATCTACCTATTATTTCACATAAAGAAGACAATGGGAATGTGAGAAATTTAATCTTTGTGTTAGGTATGAAATAGTTAACACTCTGAATCCAAGTTCGTCATCTGAATCCCAATATACCTCCCATTTAATCCATCTGCTGACGAGGGATGCAATATTGTCAGTCATCAGGCAGGAGGGTTTTAGCTATGCCCATAAAAATACTTGCACGAGTTCCCTTAGCTAAATGTTAATTAAAACACAGGCTTTGCAAGAAGTGGCCTGGGAACTCCAGTGGTTTCTCTAGCTTTCCGATGTCAGGAAAAAACTCTCTCTAAATGAAATACTTAGAAAAAATTGCTGTACTTTGGAGCCGCAGTATAGGTGGTCACAAGACCATCTTGCCAGTGCCAGGGAAAAGTCATCTGATTTATCTTCCTTCTGCTTCGGGTTTCTTACAGACAGAACTCATCTGATACTATTTTCCTGCTCACCCAAGGGCACTCACTGCAAAGCTTAATTAAGAGATGCGTGCTAAGTTTTCTTTAAAAGCCTTGGGTGAACAATAGAGAAAAATATAACAATTGAGTTTATATGCATCAAAAATACCATGTTGGACAACTCCTTCCCAGGGACGTTCCTGAGCAAAAATGGTTCCTAATTGTTTTTCCTCAACTAATATAAACTGAAGCCAACAAAACAGCAATGTTTGCCTTCTATAAACAGGAAAGCAAGCAAAAAACTTGCAAAGTTTGATGCCAGAAAGCATGCAACAATCAAATTTTTTTCCTTTGTCTCTCAAAAACCTTTAAAAAACAAAATACTTAGGTGGAAAGTTTTCAAGATGTATTTTTTTTTTTTTTTTCCTCATGAGTTCTCATAATTTTTTGTTGTTCTTCTTTTTCTTCTCCTTATTCTCCCTATTACTGGAAGAATGCAGAAAGAAGCAAATCTACTTAGAAGTTTCCATAATAGGTTTAATTTGTTTTCAGTTACTGCGTTAACAAGGTGATTTCAAACAGAATGCTTTCAGAGTATGCGTGTAATAGCTGGCAGTTTTCCTGTTTTATGCTCTCAGGTATAAAGAGTGCTGTAGAAGCCGTAAGGTATACAGCACAATAACAACACTGTGCAGACAGCCTATACCAGACTCACGGTATTTCCTAGTCCCACCACTGTTTAAAAGCAAATGACTTTTGAACTTTTCCAATGCCTCAAGAACCTGTTTTAGAGAACTGTATCCTACCGCATTAAAAACATACACAATTAATTATCCTATGCAAAATTAATCTAACAGAATAGAGTCGCCACAGCAAATCAAGCCAAATTAGTGAAAAGGAACAGTACCAAACCTTCTGCTTTAATGAGTTTAACTCATGACAAGAACAAGTGCTATGTCTTTCCCCTGCCCCTTTTTCCATGTAGTTGACCACAGCACTGCATGGATAATTATTTGAACATTTAAATTCCACATGAAAAAATATGAATATTTTACCACAGAATAAAGTGGTAAAGGATTTAAAATTGATATTGAAGGTTTAAAATAATTGATTATATCTGGTGTTATTATAGAGCTGTTGATAAAGAACAGTGAAATTATTCATTTGAGTCACTCAAGACCCGTCATATCTGAGTCCTTCTTACAGTTCTATGTTCTGTCCACTCATAAGTCTTTTTACACAGAAAACAAAGAAACAAAACAAAAATACCTTTTCTGTTTTTAGCTAATTTAACACTTGTGTTACTTAGTTCCAAATCCCCATAGAGTTTAAGCAGAATGTGTATCCCAGGAGATAAATTGTCTGCCTTAGGTTTCAGAGGCTGTGAGTTGAAACCTTAAAGAGTTTTCTTTTATTAAATGTTCTGTGTTTCCCTCTCGCTGTAATATGGATGACTACATTCACACCACATAATTATCTTTATTGCGTATAAACAAGCTGTATATGACTCGAGCATTTCAGCTTTTTCTTTGTGTGTGTGTGTATGGCAAAGAAGTAAAACCTATAGATTTTTTATTTATGTTTTTTCCCATGAAGTTTTGTGTACGTTTCAAGCTTGGTATGTGTTTTGTGTGAACCCTATACTCCTTGAATAAAATGCTTAATTAACCTTTTTTGGCAAGTTCCCTAATATGTTTCCATTAAATTCTATTAAATTCTTGAGTCTGTTTAGGTACCAACTGCTGGCTAATTTACAAAGAAATGCTTTTTTCCACCTCCCAAAGTGTTCTGTGTAACCTGGTGAATGATCCAGACGATGTCATTGCTAGTCCTGTTATTGGCATTTACATCTTTAAAACAAAACAAAGCAACTTTTCCTTTTTAAATTTTTTTTTTTCTATTTTCTTTTAAGTGTGTTTTTTCAGCACAGGGAGATTAAAAAAAAAAAACTTAGATGTCTCCTTTGCTGTGTTTTTGTTTGTTTATTTTTCTTTTGTTTTTTTTTCCCTTTAGCAATACAGTGGTTAGAAATGTAAAACATCTGCTTTGACAAGTCTGGAGGTTCTTTTCTGTATTAAACCCCTTAATGAATATCCTCACTATGCCTCAGTGTCTAGTACACAGCCAGAAACACTTAAAAGAGCTACCTCCCCTGAGATGCTTTCAAACCACCTTCTTGAATGCTCTCCCCCAAACCTTTACTCTTGCACTCTCACAGAGGGAAGGAACATCATGTATGATTGATTGCTCAAGGAGCCAAGAGAAAAAATACCCTCTTCTTTCCCAAACTTGTATTTTTCTTAGCTCAGAGAGGAAGGATTTACTAAGGATGTATTTATCAAGGTATATTTGGATTTGTTGAGAAATTACAGGTGGTCATGAAAGGCGGGTGAACTCTGCAATGTTAACTCTGTGTGGCAGCAGAAATTGGGACTAAGGTGTGATAAAGCAGAAATGTGTGATCTAGAGTATTAGCCAGAAAATACTTAAGTAGTGTAAAGATCAAACATATAAAGAGGAGAGCAGATGCTGTGAAGGAGCTCTTTATACAGGTCTAGCCATGTTAACTGGGTATAGGGTAAGTAAGGAAAAGGAGGTATTGGTGTGGAATGGCTAAGGAGAAATTTCATAAATTGGTGACTGGGTGACTGATTTACATAGAAAACTGGTAGCCAGAAACAAGACTAGCCATTTTGGGGTCATTTCTATTTATGCATTTTAATTTATTTCTGCATGACTTCCCCTCCATCAGGAAGACATAAGCTCATAAAACTGCAAATCTTAATGATTAACTCAACTTGGGTAGGAGAGGAAATGGGTAGAGTGGAAGGGAATAAAAAATCAGTTCACAAACTTGTAAAAAGCAGGTAGGAGGAGGACTAAGAATAGGAAGAAACTGAAATTCAAGTGATACTGAAAATCCAAAATCATGGAATTTTTTTTTTTTTCCAGTTTTTCTCTTGTTCCTCAATCTCTGATCTCTAGTACTCTGCTCTGGGAAAGGTTTCCCTTATTGTCTGGGTAAGATTTAAAACCGAGAGCCCAAACTATTGAGGCTTTGCTGCAAGAAAAGGTCCTTGTGGTATGGCTAGCTTCCAAAATATCTAGCATTTCCAGTGTCATTTTTAATGGCTTCAGTGTCACTCTGTGGCCAGCATTTGCAGGAGAAGATGGGGACACAATAGTTATGTGTATGCTTTGACCTCTCCATGAGAAATAAGATGTGTTGCTAAAGATTGAGGCTACCTGCAACAGTGCGAGGGCACCATCTGCTTTCTGGCAAATTGACTGTTATTCCCAGCTTGGGTTTCTCACCCGCTTATAGAGGGGAAAGTTTAAAATGACTGCACGTGAAAGTAAATCTTGACAGTACATGCCTCAGGAAGGGTCTGATCAGTAGAGAATCTTTTTTGAACTATGCTCACTTGAATTTCTACTTCTAGAGACATATTTAGTCATCCATTTATTAACTCTCATATTTATCAACATCTATGGAATAAGGATATACTATTCTATTGGTAATATATTGTTAAAACATAATAAAAACTGCCAAAAATACCCCTATGGTACCAAATTGCAGAGTAACAGAGAGATGTAGCAGCTGACCACTGCTCAGTTGTCATCAGTGCAACAACACACTGGTATTATGAGTCATTTCAAGAGATGACAGAGACATGAGAAAAAAAAAAAAAAAGAGGTTGTTATGCCAGTACCTTGTGAGTCATTTCATTAAGAGTAAGGTCGGATGCACTATGGGCACCTTTCAATCCAAGAAGACTCCCGCTTCACTTTATTCACTGTATATGAGTTCTCCCCAGATACTAAAGAGCATTGTGTCTTTCTTGGACTTTCTGCCATTATCAGCAACATATTTCTCTCTAAATTAATTTTCCCAGCTTGCTACATGCCTCTCAATCTTTTTCTTGTTTGTATTTTTTTTTTTAATTCTTTCTGATTTTTTGTGGCCAGAGGGATCTTCCCTGACTCTTCCTGCAGCTGGCAAGCAGGGGCAGGGAGCACTGCTGCAGCACTGGCATTGGATTTGAAGCTGAGATGCTGTGTAACACAGTGTTTGCAAAGCTACATGGCCTCCCATCCCCATGCCTGTGAGCTGCCAGAAGAAATATCCTGATAATACTTGAGAAAGGCTTAGCCTGGGACCAGCCACAGGTTGTCGGTTGCTGGTTCTGAGTACAAGGCAAAATAGGAAAGGATTACGCAGCTGAATGAGCAGCAGTGATAAGGGAAATTCTGGATGGGGGGAAAAAAAAAAAAGGCCTAATTCCTGGAAAACTGTGCAACATCTGAGGCTGCAGGCAGGCCATCGGTACAAGAATCTCACTGAGCAGAGAGAAACAAGTAACAGAAACTATCTGGAAGCTGTCCACCACCCCTGACTGCTAATGCACTCTTCCATGTCCATTTGGCATGGAAAAATCTTTAGCTACAGTGCTCTGCATGAATACATACTGCCATGAAAAAAGATGCTAGCATGGGTGTCTTTGCCTGCAGTCTGAATGGGAGTGACAGACACCGAGCTCATTTGTGCACCCCAGCGAATTCTAATCCAGAAAGCAGTGTGATGTAGGGGCTCTCTGCAACCCGACCTCGCTTTTCTTTTTGAAACAAAGGAAATCCACGGGAGATGGATGAGGTGAGCCTTCCACTGAGGAGACCCCTCACCCTGCCTACTGCTTGCTCATAAAGCCTGGGTTGAGCGCTCTGACCACAGGAATGAGCTTTCCAAGAATCCGCTGAGCACCTGCAGGATGGCGTTTGAGTGTGCATTTCAGCACCTTGAGACCCAGAGCATATACTTATTATTTGTCTTGAAAGAGAGCCTGCTGGTACCTTTCCTGCCTTGTGGTGGAGAGCTGCATCTCCAAAATGGCCTGGGCAGCTGAAGCAGTGAAGTGGTGGCTGAGACGCTTCTCAATAAATAAATGTGTTTTTATTTTTTTTTTCCCCCTCTCTCTATCTTTTACTTTGAGCTATCTCATCAATATCTGCTTGAAAATCTTATATTGCAAAGAATAGAGGTGATTTCTGATGTTTCTGGCTTGCAGATTGTGGCTAAAACATGGAAAATCTTATCCATGAATATCCCATAAAAATGAAAAAGAAAGCTGACAGAAAATACATAGAAGTAAAGAACCAAACCATATAGACTCGACTAGGAATTTAAGACAGTCATAAGAAAAGTGCAATGTAGGAAGGACATTAAAATTCAGTAACTGGGAAGTTGCAATGTGTCACATGAAAACAAGGCAACTATTATTTTGATGTCAAAGAATATCTGGTCTAGAGAACTTTTTACTTGCAGGTCTTCCATGTGATGTATCTGATCTAAAGCATGTGTTACAGACAGCAAACAGAACCAATATTTCTGGTATAAAATAGTACTTGTATATGCTTCTTTATGTCCAAGCCCTTGGTATTTAGCAAACAAACCCTTTCTCTGAGGCACTTAATGGTCCTTACATTGCTACAGTCCTTCAACTACTTTGCAGCTATCCAGTAAGAAATTACTGTGTTCGGATAGGGCTTATTTTTTCAGGTCCTATTTTATCTTTCTCTCTCTTCAAAATGCATGCAATAGAGAACCTCCTTGCTACTCTGATTTCTGCATCATCACCGAGAACCAAACATTTTGATGGTGGAGATTAAAGAGCAAGAGGTGACCTGAGGCTCCCAGAGAAACAAATTCTGAAGCTTCCTTGGAGAATGCAGCTCCACATCAGAATTCTCAGCAGAGAGCTCAGAAAGAAAGCTGAAGGATCCTGCTCTGGCAGGCAATAAACAAGCACCAAAAAGCTTTGGAAGGTCCCAGCTGCCCAAAGCAATCACCTTAGGAGCAATACTCAAACCTCCAAAAGCAGTATTTGAAAGCAAGTCAGATTTCCCCTGCATTCACCCAAAGATAAATTCCTTGTAACCTATCTTTACAGGCTTTTGAAATGGGAGTGCTTTGCTTCTTATAACACAAACCATATGTGTGTCCAAGCTTTCAGTTACTGACTTACATGCAGGTTGTGTGTGATAAAACAGAGATATGAAGCAGTGAGCCTGCTTTATCTTGTCCAGCTTCCTTCTATAAATGTTAATCTTTTATTACTCTTTATAAAGACCCTGCTGAATAAGAAAGTACGCATTTGGATTTTCTGCTGAATCATTCCTTCTGCTTTGTCTCCCTTGCAAGACTCCCTCTGAAGCCTGCATTTTCTTTTTCCCCTGCTTTCATTACTCCACAGCACTGCCTGTGTCTTGCCAATCTGCTTGCCCATGCCACTCCAAGCACTGCTGCTTGTGTAGTCCGTGGTTGACCATGCAACGTGTTACTGCACACAATGGCAGCTTTGTAAGGTGATCATTATCTTTCCCCATTTTATGTTCTCTTTTCACAGCCTTCTTGCTTCACAGCTGCTGAAACAGAGTTGGTTCAGTGTTTTGTTGCTATCTCTTCCCATTCTCTCGTTCAAGTAGAAGTGGTTTGGGAAGGATTTCTTAAATGCAGCTTACTATTATTGCTCAAATAAGCATAACAGATACTGTAGTGATTGCCAGATATAGATTTTGTGATTCTGACTCCTACAAACTCATGTTTGTCTATGGCCTTTTCCTTTGAAAAGAAGTACAGCCATGCTGCACAGTTATGTTTAATTACTTGAAAGAAGCAATTTCTTATTATTTCTCATGCTGGATGGAAGCTCTCGCCCACTTCACTTGTGATTCGGAACCATGGTATAAGCAAATGTTACCTTTTTGCCTTGGATGTGAGAACTATGAGACTCATGGCATGGCAATCTTTGGTAGGGTATGTGTTCAGAGCTGTACAATACAGGCTGAAAACATGAAACAAAGAAGAGCACAGGGAAGGTAAAATACATTTTAAAGTATCTTATCACATAAAATAAAAATAAGGGAGCAATCTATGAAGCAGATAATGTGATAGAAGGACCCTTGAAGCATGTGTAACCTGTGAAACACTTGGCCAGGAAAAAACACTTTTGTGGTTTGTGGCTGGGTGCACACCTTGGCCACCTTCTGAACTTGTACAGGGATGAGACCAACAGATGTGCACATCTCCCTTCTTTTCAGAAACAAAACTTCTGCTTTAGGGTATAAGCTTATGCATTAGCTATTATAATAGAGGGAATTATATAGTCAGGGACTTCTTACATTTTCCTCAAAGGCAATGTGTATCTGCTATCCAAAGACCAGATTCTGCATATAATAAGTCACTGCTCTGACCCAGAGCAGAAACTCTTTGTACCAAAAGGAATGTATTTATGTATGATTGCATAATTATTCCCCTTGCTTTCCAGCAGATCCTTCCTTTGTTTTGGCTCTGTCTGCTAAGGTATGCACACAGCCAGACTTATCCTGACTTGTGGCTCCTCTCACCAGATAATAACATAAGGAATTTCAGGACGGCACTGATAACAAAAGGAGAGTAATATATATGCAGATGTATAGCCAGTTCAGGGCTCCTCTCAGACTAATCTCCAATCTTTATTTGTTTATTTTGCAATCCAAGTTAAGCTTCTGTCTGTCACAGAAAGTAGATGGCACCTGACAAGTCCTCTACAGCCTGTTTTAAACTTTTCAGGACCACAAATCCCTGAGGGGCTTGCCAAGCCTCAACAGATCCATTCTATTCTGGCTTAAAAGTTTATTCTGTGCTGCTCAGCCCCTAAAAACCAGTGGAAGAGTCTTCTGTCAACATTTCTGTTCAATATTTTATTTGGTAATTGGCGCTAAAGTAGTGAACTCACCCCCAAATGCTGACACTCCATTTGTTGTAAAATTCTTTTGAATCTTTTTGTGCAGACTGTGGTATGTAAATACACAATGATCTGACAGCACTGAATTAGTATTTAGGTTTTAAGAGGTAAATGCCAATGTGTTTGATTAACCTTCTTTACATTTTTCTTCATTAGTTTATTTGTCCTTCTGGAAAGTGCTATTAGGTCAGAACATTCAGCATATATTTGTGTTGAAGGTGAGTGCACGGCAAGTGGTTTACCCAAGGATTCAAAGGTAAACCTTGGTGAGAGCTCAGGGTCGTTTCTTGTCAGTGAAAGTATGAAATTAGGAAAATGAAGGAAGGCTGGTAGGAAAAAACATCATCATAATACAGGCATAAATATGCAATAAAAATGGGGTAAAGAATTTTTAAAACTAGGTTTTAAAAAGAATATTATTGTTTCAGTGAATCATACAAACAGATGATTCAAATGAACACACATTTTAATGGTGATTGGGCTATTAGAAGCCAATTTGGATGATATGCTGGACATTTGAGTTTAGCACCTTGTTGAATATTGAACAATATTTATCCAAAGTCAACTTTTTTTTTCCTTACACTATAGGTGTGTATAACATTTTAAAAACAAATAGAAGACAATGTTCATGCTCTGAAATGTTTGTAGCCCATGCATGCCCATGCATTGTCTGCAGAGCATAGAGAACAAGTCACAGCCCTAGACAGTTCCCAATTTCTCCAGCACTATTAGCTATTAAACCACAGTACTACCTCTAAATAGATTTATTCACAGGACAGGGTCTGAATTAGACTACAACATAGACACACTTGTGGGTTTATTTAAAGAAAAAAAAAAGAAAGCTACACAATGATTAAATATAGCTGCCAAAATCCACTGGTAGAATAAGGTTAATCCATGCGTTCAAGGAGTGGATGTTTGAATTTCAGGAAAAACAAGCTGTCCTGTGTTCCTTGGCAATTAAAAAAAAAAAAAAAAAAAAAAAAAAACTCGGAATAAACATTCCCAGCAATGCTAAGTGCACGTTCCCTGCCCATGGTAAGTCAGTGAAGCTGCCAGGCAGGCATGAACAGATTCAGCTAAGCATGGGAAATGGACACTGTCATGGTGATGGCTCAGTGTCGGAAAAAAAAAAAGAACTTTTTTCCATTTAAAAGTTAACCTTTTCATATTGATCTCAGCAGATCTGAGGAATAAATCAGATGAGTGTAGTGGAAGGGAATGAATGACTTTTGGTTATATTCTGTTGCTAAGTTTCAGCCAGGACAGCTTGTTGCCCTATGTCTTTGCTTACATCTATGTGAAGAGTGCACAGGGAGCGTAAAAACCCTCACAGACCATAATAACAGCTTTTCACTCTTGTTTTGCTCCTTTTTTTAAGTACCTCTCCAAAGACAAGGTAACAGAAAACAAGGTTCAAACTCCAGTGACTGAATTTGTCCACCTATTCCACAGTAATTCATCTTTTAAAAATAGCCAGGGCACTTCTAGAAGATAATAGCCAATGTTTCTGCAAATGCACACACCTCTGTTTAATAACAGGAAGAGAGAAAATACTGTGTGGCAATTAATGCAACTGAAGAAAGGGAAGTTTCTGACTTATATGCACACGTGTACCAGCAGCGTGTGGAGTTCAAGATTAATTTTCTTTCTAAAGCATTCTAAAGCATATTTTTACAAAGACTTTGTTTTGCATATCTGAAAGTTAAAATTCAGGTCCTTTCATTTTCTGTTGAACGCAGTCTACTCATATGCAAAAATGTTTAGCTACTTGACAGAGAGAGGTGTGCTGGGAAGCTTTGATGGTATTGAAGTTTGTCAGTGGCAGCGGATCAGAGGTGCTGCCTGGACCCTGGTGCCTGATGTGCCCAGGGACCATTGGGCACAGAAGGTGCAGGAAACGGGGTGGCTCAGGGAGTCAGCTCGCTGATTTTCAAGCTGTCTTTGGCACGCATTAGAGCAGCCTGGGGACTGTTTTAAACAACTCCAGCTGGGAATAAGCCAAGCACAGTAGTATTCTGGCCAAGTCCCGGCACTCTCCTTTCTCCAGGGCCAGACAGGATTGATGGTATATTAGCAGGGTTCATTGACTGTGTGCCAGCTAGGGATGTTATAATGCCAGGAGAAATCTCAGCTGGCAAAATCTGAAGAGCTTCCAGGCTTTATGCACTGCTATACTGGTGGAGAAACTGGAGTTTATCTGAGAAAAAAGTCCCAAAAGTGTGAGGTTCTTGGTATGTTAAAAATGAGATAGAACAGCAGAAAGCAAATGGGGAAGCATTTGGAAAGTTCAGTAATAATAAGTGTTGCCACTGAGAAAGGATATTTCCTGAGTGAGCTAGGAGAACTTGTGAAGAGCTCTGGAGTAACTTTGGAATGACACTGGCTTGGAAAGAAGACCACTAAGATCGTCCATCTGAGGGACAGAAAACAACATGATAGCAGGAGCTAACTCCACCCAGATTCTGCAGATCCCTGTAGTCTGCTTGCTGCTCTCTAGTGTTATATTTCAGGCTAGATCCTCTCCCTGGTCTAGCTCAGTCTCAACCCAGAACAAAGCAATTCCTCGGAGATATCAAGGTTTAACAATATATTGGAAGAATGCAGAAACAGATGTCCTGCCCCAGTGATAAAGCTCAATCCTAAAAGAGCTTTGAATCTTGAGGCATGCTTACTCCTGGGTGTCGTAGTTCCCTTGCTATTCTCTGCTCCCTTTCTTACTCTTTTTAATGGAGAGCTATTGTGTCACCTTGCTCCTGGACCGAAAAATTGTCACTGCTCAGAACACAAATGCAGCACGTATTGATACCCACAAGGAACGTGCCCACATGGCTGCACAGACTCCACTGAAGTCAGTAACTATCTGCATGAACAAATGGTTCAAAACTGAGAACCCATTCCTGAAGTCTACAGTGGGCAAACTGGTTTGTTACTTAAATGTTTTTTTTGTCTCCCTAGTTCATTCCTATAGTTTTCTTCAGTTTCTTTACTATTGCTCTGTCAGATTTAAGTACTTGAACTTTTCTTTCTGTAATATAACACGTCTCTCATCACCACCACCATCACCACCACCATGGTTATCTTTTCTGTTTAGTTATAGTAGTAGCAGCAGAAGGAGGAGAAAGAGAAGGAGGAGGATTTCAGACATTTGAAATGGCTGTTCCTTAATGTTAAACCACCTTTGCTTAAATGCTACAGAAAAATTGCACTTACATGACGTGGTGCTCCAATCTGCCTGGCAATGCCAGCACTTGAAGAGAGTAAATGCTTTAAAATCTGCAGCACAAAAATGTAAGGGCTTTGAATCACATCAGCACATTACATCACCTGAAAGGTTTCTTTGAAGAACAGAATTTTAAGGACTGTGATAATTAACATTGCCAATTGACACAAAAGGTAAATCATTCTATTTATTCTGTATGATAGGTGTGCTTTAAGTACATCTTGTGGTGAAGTTAAGGCCATTATTACCATTGGTATTATTTCATCCATTTTCAGACATTAATGTGACTCTTCCTAACCTCATGAAACATTTCCAATAGATGTCCATTGCTTCCCCACATTCTCGGTTAATTATCACTTTCTTTCTCCTTGAACCCAATGTGAGTTAATCTGGGGCCTGGTCCAGCTCCAGAGGACTTGGAAGCTTTGTGATATTTTATTGAATTGTTTCTGGAAGCTTGGTGTAAATTGAAACCCATGCCTCTGGGGAAAGAAATCTCTGAGAGGCTACCATGCTCCTCGGGTAGTGTGGGAAGTCGAACCTCAGCTTTCTTAATGTCAGAGTACTGTTCTCACATTTTGGCGGTTTCATTTTCAAGTTTCATGCTCCACTTTCTCAGCACATTGTTTGACGTTGAATGGGACTGACTTCTAAGCTAGCAGTCAGGTCTTGAATCAGGCTGCATGGTTAACATGTTGTATGTTTTAATCCCTAATAGTTTTGCACAAACACAAGCCTTGAAGGTATCATCATATCCTATTCAGATGCCCTCCTGTATGATCCCCCTCTCCATGTACTCTTTTAAATATATCACTGATAGTATGTTTCACTAGTATCTCCAACAACAAGCTCAAATCATGTTTTAAAACTCCCAGATATAAAGAATCAACTCCTTGCTCTGACAATTACTCAATCTCTCAAACTTCCACTTTAGATCAATTCAGATTTAAGCTCCCTGTGCTGGTGTTTTGCACTTGTCCAGTAATTAGACTTGTGCAGAAACACATACCAAGTTTTCTTATACTTTGTTAATAGGTGCTACTCCTAACAGAACCGGTCAAGTATGCTTAGTATTAGATAGGTACCATTGTCCTTAAAAGTCCATGAACTTTCTCTTTTAACTTGACTTCCAACCATACCTGGCAGGCAATGTAATAACTATGTTACTATGGGACTTTGTGGCTCAACAGTAAAGTACCCTTCTAACATATGAATGACATGTGACCAAATGACATTTTAGTATAATAATCACTCTTCCTATTGTTTTAATCTTTTAATCATTTTTAATCTTTTTTCCATTTTTAATCTTCCGTCAGAACTGTTCTTATATGTAGTTGTCCAAGCCAGACAGTTTGCTCTGGCTCCCTGGAAAACATGCAAAATGGGCTGCAAAACAGCTACTGTTCTTATCTTCCTTAAGCCATAAAATTCTGGTTGGAAGAGACCTCTGGAGGTCATTGGTTCCACTTTCCACCCCAACTGGGACTATCACCAGACTAGATCAGGTCAGCCATGACTTTAAGCAAGTCCAGTAAATCTCATGAAAATCTGGTAAATCTAGTAAATTATGTGTATATATATCCATCTATAAAAATATAAATATATTTAATATAATAGAAATCCCAGAGTGATTGCACATATAGCTCATAAAAAGTTTCTTTTCTGCGATGTTGGCTGAAGATGTTGGATTGGAAATATTATAGAGCTCTGGTCTTGTTTCTTTTTAGTTCCTCAGCCTGTCCATATCTCAGTTTGTATTCTTGTTTCATCCTGAGATGATAAGCACTGAGGCAGAAACTGGTTTTCTTTTCTGTGTTTATTTAGAGACTGACTAATACAATTTAGCCTGCTGCTTGAGCAGGTGTCCAGTCATTATCATCATAATAATGCTAATGCTAATAATAATAATAAACAAAGCTAATGTTAACAGACACCTGAGCTTGGCACTTAAAAAATTAGTCATTTAAAATTGAAATATCTAGCTTACAGTCTGTCTGCTTTTATTTTGCCACATGTAAAACAGGGATAAAGCACTTACCTACTTCCCTGGAGAGTAAATATATTAGATTGTACTTTCATATATCGCAGTGACAAATTCTTGTAACTAGTAAAGCAAACGAGATAGCAACTTTCACATCAAGATGCATAGGTTAAGTCCACCTCCTACCCAGCCTTTTTCTCTGGAAAATGTAAGATTCCCCCAACACAATATATATAACCCCTTTCCAGAAAACATGCATCCTGAAACGGCTAGTAATGTGCTAGAAATATGTCCCATGAGCTGTCAAGACAGCTAGAAGGGACAACCTGGCTAAGTGGTATTTAGTAGATGTCGTAATAAAAATACAGGCTTTAACCTTTTTAAATTCTCTGTATCCAAAGATGACTTATTTTTTTTAGACATAAGCTGAGCATTCAAAGACCTCCATAAAGTGAAGAGAAAAAAAATTCTCAGGGATTTGAAATTTCAAAAAAAAAAAAACATTATTTGTAAATGTGGGATTTCCTGTCATATTTCCCTGCCTGTTTTGGGAAGAAAAGACTTTTGCAGTCAGAAAATCAGTCTGCCCTCCTATCCACCTTTCTTTCTCCTCCCCAAAGCACTTTTGAATTCTTTAACTAATACAGGAAAATATTTCAGAGACATTAAGTTCCTACGGATTTATTCAGATTTGTGGAAAAAATTTAAGTGAATGTCCCAGTGAGAAAATGAACTGTTGCATGAACTCAGCACTCATATGTCTCTTTGGCATCCCATGGTTAATCAGACGCTTGTACTCACTGGCCAGGCAGCATAGGCCTGCTTCAAAAGTGGTAGCAACACATACATTTTACAACATAGAAGTTAAATTAATAGTCACAAGTGGAAAGTAAGAGTACATATATTTGGTGAAATTATGGAGTGAGGAAGGCGTTAAGGATTTTTTGAGGCAGATGATTTAGGAAACATATCTCTAGAAAATGTTGTTGTTTTTTTTAGTTCTACATCCTGTAAGCAGTTCATTTTCTCTTATATTTTGCAGTCTGCAGAATAGAATTCATACTGAAAGGCAATAGCTAGACATTACTGAATTAAAATGTTAAATATCTGATTAACTGATCCAAAATGCTTGATTTCATCATCATTTTCATTTTAATTTGGGTTGCCTCTTAACTGTCTTCCATGCAAGATTAACACAGAAGCTTCTCAATGATTTCCAGTGCTCCTCTTCAGGCAGTGTGATGGAGACCACTCGTCATGTGGCCTGAGAGATTTTAGCTCTGTGTCGCAGGAGCCTACCAGGCCCAGAACCATGAGAGTGGACCCCAACTAAGTTGCTCTGAGGCAGTAACACCATATACAGCTTGAAGTCAGATACATTCTTTGGTGGGTTAAAAACTGGCTGGACAGCTGGTCCTAGAGAGTGGTGGTGAATGGAGTGAAATCCAGCTGGCGACTGGTCACCAGTGCTGTTCCCAAGGGGTCAGTGTTGGGGGCCATCCCCTTTATTGATGATTTGGATGAAGGAATTAAGTGCACCCCCAGCAAGTTTGCAGATGACACCAAGTTGGGGGGAAGCGTCAATCTGTGGGAAGGTAGGAAGGCCCTGCAGAGGGACCTGGACAGGTTGGATCGATGGGCAGAGGCCAATGGGATGAGGTTCAACATGGCTAAGTGCCGGGTCCTGCACTTTGGCCACAACAGCCCCATGCAATGCTACAGGCTTGGAGCAGAGTGGCTGGAGAGATGTGCAGAGGAAAAGGATCTGGGGGTGCTGACTGATGCTCGCCTGAACATGAGCTGGCAGTGTGCCCAGGTGGCGAAGAAGGCCAACAGCATCCTGGCTTGTATCAGGAATAGTGTAGCCAGCAGGACCAGGGAGGTGATCGTCCCCCTGTACTCTGCTCTGGTGAGGCCGCACCTCAAGTACTGTGTTCAGCTTTGGGTCTCTCACTACAAGAATGGCATTGAGGCCCTGGAGTGTGTCCAGAGAAGGGCTACGAAGCTGGTGAAGGGCCTGGAACACAAGTCCTGTGAGGAGTGGCTGAGGGAACTGGGGGTGTTTAGTTTGGAGGAGGCTCAGGGGATACCTTACTGCTCTCTACAACTACCTGAAAGGAAGGTGTGGGGAGCCAGGGGGTGGCCTCTTCTCACAGATAATTAGTGATAGGACTAGAGGGAATGGCCTCAAGTTGCACCAGGGGAGGTTCAGGTTGGAAATTAGGAGACATTTCTTCTCAGAAAGAGTGGTCAGGCTTTGGAATGGGTTGCCCAGGGAGGTGGTGGAGTCACCGTCCCTGGAGGTATTTAAGGAGAGGTTGGATGTGGTGCTTAGGGACATGATTTAGTGGGTGACATTGGTGGTAGGTTTGGACCAGATGATCTTGGAGTTTTTTTCTAACCTTTATGATTCTATAATTCTATTCTATTCTATGATTGTAAGTCACAGTGTTTCATTATGATGCGTTGCAAAGAAGAAACTGGACTCAAAATGATGCTTTTTGTCAGTCCAGGAGTCCAACATACTCATCTCCAAGTCAACCCTTTTCAAGGAGCAGCACTGTCATGTCTTCCATCATTTTTAAAAATTTTTATTTTTTTGTTACACAAAGCTGCATTTTTATCAAAAGAAATTTAAAACTCCAGCTGTATACTCTCCTCTAGCCCTAATCAATAGTTTGAATTTACTTGGTTAACTGCAGCTGCAATCATATGCTGATTTCACTTTCACTGACGTAAAATGAAAGTGGCTGCATCAGAATCAATTGAGTTATATTAGCGTGAAGCACTTTTAGAAGATGTTGGAATTGGGCCCAAAAAGAGTTTTCTTGCTGCTAACCTGGAAGCTGATGATAGATCAGGATTGTAGTCGAGGAATCGAGTCTCATAAGCTATTGCTTTAACCACTGATCCACAGCAGAACTCTCTGGGCCTGTTTCCTTTATGGTAATTATGAAGTATATATCTAAGCATCTGCCTCCTGTGTAAAGAAGATAATTCCTTTCCAATTACACTGTTTAAAGTCCGCTTCTACTTCCTCGTCATAGAAACCTGTTTCACAGATTTTTTCTTCAGCCACCAACCGAAGGACACAAATGTTCATTTGTATCATTCAGCGAGTAACATTTGGGAAAGCAGAAACAGAGTGATAACATTTTGTACATGCTCAGGAAGTAAGAGGTGATATTACACTGTAAAGTTTTGGAAAGCTAAAAATGAGCAGTGTAAAGCATGAGAAAGCAGCTGTAACTGTCAGTTTAACATCAGTGACCATATTGTAGAATTTACTCCCAGGATAGATTAGCTCAGCAGTGATATTTAAAGGTTTAAAAAGAGAATATTCGTATTTGGAAAGAATAGTTGTTAATTGTTTATTTTTCCAAACTGCTCACTGAGACGATGGTCATCCATAGAAGGTGTCAAGGACAGAAGGGCTAGACAAGAGTCACTTCAAGGGTGGCAGGGCAGGGGCTCACCATCCAGGGAAGCCCACCCCACTACTGAGGCTCAGATGCAGACCAGAGGTGTCCAGGCAAGGCTCCTAAGCCCTGAAAATAAGGTTTTGATACCTAAACTTGGGCTGTACTAGCCCCTGACCAATGCCTAGGTGTTGCCTGGGCATACTGCATTAGGACCACATTGAGAGCAGTGCAGACCATTCAATGCTAGGGATATAGACTGGAAGTGGTGGAAGCGCCATCCACATGGAACCATGGGTGTGCTGCCAGTCAGGAATGGACTGAGGTTTGAGCTCAGCCAGGGGACATTTGCCGCTTCCATGTACAGTGTTAGCTCATTCCCAGGCTTTGCTCTGGGCTGCTCCAATTAGCTCTCTCCAGGAGAAATCCTCACAAGGTGGTGCTGGATGCAGGCAGATGGATAGGCGGTGTAAACACAGCCCTGGCTCTGGCTGTGCCTGTGCAGAAGAGGACTTTCTCCCCTCATCCTATTGAAACTCGAATACTTCGCCATGACATGTTTCAGAGTTGGTAGAATGGAAAACTAATACTATAATTTTAGCTAGCCCAGAACTGGTATACAAGTAGACCTTCAGAGCTCATTTTTATGAACAACTGAAAAACTTTAAATGTACTAGGAATACATAAGCATTATCTGGCAGGCATTGTCAGCCCTGGATAAAGCAGAATGTGTATTAAACATGTTTCAGACAGATGAGGAATTACATAAAGGAAGTATCCAGAACTGTAAAATGGAATTCTGCTGTTGTAAGCTAAATACTGTGCTCTTATATACAGCATACTCCTGTATACACTATGGTTAAGCAGATTGTTCAACATCTATTGACGTATTCCTTCTCTCTTGCTGTGGAAAACTAAATTAACTTCTCTAGGATTGTATGAAAAAGAATTAGAAGGAGGTCTGTAAGTGCAATATTTTACTTTTTTAAGTCAGGGGCCAAAGCCTGTTGGCTGAAGCAGCTGCACCGTATTTCACAGGAGGCCCTTAAACAGACTCCAGATAATCACAGGCAGATATTCTCTTGTGCAGCCCTATTCATCCTTCCTAAAAAGATAATATTCAAAGGAAAAAAAAAAATGTAGATTTTTGGGAAGCTTTAAAATATTGCATTCCACACTGAGTCTATTATTATTTCTTCTCATCTGGCTTCAAGGTTTATATGCAGTTAAAACAACCTTTGTCCTTTGCAGGCAACCTCTTTTTGCCAGTAATTCACTCTGCTACTCTGACCTTATTTGCTGATGGCATAATTTGTCTTGCAACCCTACATAAATACACTACATCAATAACATTTTCTCAAGGCTATTTTCCCCTGAACCACACAAGAGTAAATTGGTTATTTTTCTTTTCAGCACTGCAACAGACAACATTATAACTTTCCTTGTATAGTTCTAATGTAAAGCAGGCATCCAGACAACGTTTGTTTTGTTTTTATTGCTATTTTTAAGATGAAGACAAGGTGGTAAACTAGAGGTAGAGCTCTTTCTTTTTTTTTTTTTTTTGTTTCAAAACATCTACAATTGAACATGACCTTTCTTAATCAGTTTGCACAGGGGAATAATTTCCAAACCAGTGTGGGAAGGAACAATTAAAGCTAAATGTTAATTTTCAAAAATAAGACCCAGCTTGCTATCTAGTTTTTGAGTTGCACCCAGAATAAAATTCAGGCTCAGCCTCCAGGGGAAAAGCATTGGAGATGAAGCACTGGAATGGCAAGAAGGTTGTAGAATGATATCTTGTGAGTTCAGACTGGTCTTTCTAAAAAACTCTCTAAATGGCAGTGGATTAAGGTAGCCTTCAAAGCTGCCATCATTTTCTTTATTGTGGATTGCAGACTCTTATGAAAGGACCAGATTCTGTACACCATATGGGCAAGAAAAGAAGGCATTTGCACCTGTGTTACTTAGAAGTAATGGTACTAAGCATCTCTGTTTAGTAAAGAGTCACCAGCCTCGGTGTCTTCCTACATTGTTGAGTTCTGTGCCCAAACCTGCAAATCAGATATGCCACATCACAGTTTCCACATCAATGTTTTTGTTTAATAAGTCCTGAGATTTGGCTGAGTTCCCTCCCCATGTGAGCATAGGGCACCAGGACCTGAGCTGCTCAGATCGTGCACCCTGCAGGCTGAGAGCACATGCAGATCTACTGAGCTCTCAGTTTGATGCCTTCTTCCATGTGTGCAGCATCTGTACGATCAAGTCTTGCCTGGGACCTACTGCCTGGAGCTGAGAGACCTCGACCTTCAGGTAATCATGACTTCTTAAGCTAAGCATATACAAGCTGTAAGCAATTGAGATGCTGGAGTCTTTCATAAAAGTTCAAAGGATGTTTTTGTTCACAGTGGGAGGCACTCTTCCAAAGGAAAGCTGAAAGTGCCAACTAATTTTCTCTGTAACATGTAACTATCAATAAACACCATTCGTAGATTTTGCTGGGCTTAAGGGAACACTCCGATTTTATGAAAAGTTCAAACCTTTGGAGCAGCACGTACTAATCCCTGCCTAAAGTTCAATAATCTGAGATGAAGTAAAGCATGTGGCGTCTTATGAAACAAACATCCAGTCCTGACTTTACAGTATTTAGTGATTAAAAATTCACCACAAAAGTTAGTAATTCCACTGACTAATACCCTTCATTGTTCATTTTGCTTTGTTATTTGCTGAATTTAAGTCATCTTGGTTTTCCAATATTGGTTTTATTCTGTTCTGGTATTCTACATTGAACGGAGTTTTCCTATTGAATTTCTATGATCCTCACAGATATTAGAGACTGCAAGTAACCTTGTGTTCTTCCCCTTGGTGATTTGAAAAGATGGACTACCTTATGTCTCCCATCGCTGTCCATCTCTTTAGTTATTCCCTCTGCTCCCCTCCCAATCCTTTCCAGGTTTTTAGCTTCTCTCTTAAAACACTAATACCAGAAATGGGCAAATTATTCCAGGAATGGTTTCATTATTGTCAAAAGCAGAGTTATTATAATCTCACAACTCCTACTCACTTTTCCATGTTTCTATCCATTATTCCTCTTGACTGCAATGTCACCTGGGATCTCATTATTAGTTGATTATCCACAATGGCTCTAAGTCTTACTCAGAGCCACTATATCCCAGGTTAACAAACCCATACCATTAGTGTAGTTTACATTCTCTATTCTTATATGCATGGCCTTTGGCCATATTGAAATAGGTATTGTTTTACTGAAACCAAAGTCTCTATAACATTTCTCATTAACTAGTCTCCCTTCCCTCACGTCACAAGTGGATATTCTTAGTGATAAAATCTTTTTCTCAGTCACTCTTAAAAAATCCAAATACCACAGAGCAAGAAAATTCTCTGATGAACCCAGGGGAAATGCAAGTACTCAGATATGATTCGGTATTAGTAATTATATACTCACACTTACAGTTTAAGTAGTTTTTAATACAATATGCATACTTTAAGTTGTGGAGTTTGTTTTTGGTTTTGTTTTTGTTTTATATTACTGTTTTCAGGGCTTTTTGTATTCATGAAACAGAAAGTCTCATGATACCAGGTCAAAAGTCTTCTAGAAGCCCAAATATATTACATTAACAATATTTATCAGTCAAACTCATCAAAAATTACATTTAGTTAAGATGACAAAATCCATTTTCTATAACATGCTGATTAGCATCATTGGCTTTAATTTGTTCATTAACTCAGTTCTGTATATGTCATCCTATTACTTTGTATAGTTTCATTGCAATATAGTTGGTTTTGTTTCGTTTTGCTACGTTTTCTGTTTCGGAATTACAAAAGGAAAGAGCTGTAATTAGACAAAATTATATTTTGTTTCTTTTCTGCTTGAAATTTAAACTAGTATATTGAATATATAAAATTGCTGATTTTTTAAAAATAAATCTTACAGTAGTTATATACCTAACTATACCTAACACAAATATTTTACAAATCCTATGAGAAAAAGAAATAAAAATCTTTTGCTTATCCATTGTTTTGTCTTGGAAACAAACAAACAAACAAAGCATAAAAACTCATTGCATAAATTAAATATGAAGATGACTCTTAAAAAATAATAATAATGATAATAAAATATTGAAAGAACTTAAAAAAAAGAAGCAACAAAATAAACTACATAAATTTTGTAACATTTTTATATAAAGTGTTTGTATCTAAGAAAAATGTTTGTACCAAAAAAAAAAAAAATTTCTACAAGAAAACAGTGATTAAAGTAAATTACTTTCAGAATCCTAAATACCTAGGTATTTCATCCATATTCATACCCCATTAATTGAATCTAATTATTGCTAATGTTAAAGGAATCACAAATAGAGACAAAAAATACTTATTAGTGAGTTCATCATATTTTTAATAATTCTGATAATTCTATGCAATTCCATCTTGAAAAAATATCTTTAGATCATTTAGTCACATTAACATATTGACACTTTATGCCATAATAAATTCCCTGGCTGAGCTTCCCTATTCCCTCCAAAAACAGATCTGTTGAGAAAACAGGAATTTCATTTGTTTCCACAAGGAAGAGGGTCTCTTGATTAAATATCCCTATTTTTGACACAAGAAATACATTTAGGATATCTGGCCTTTTTTTCTAAACCAATCTTTCTCTTCAAAAGCAGTACAGTGGGGGTGGAATTAATTTCCCATAACTGTATGCATCTCCTCTATAGACGTCTCCATATGAGATTCTTGCCCTGGCTTCCATTTATAGTCGATGGAGGTGCTTTTAGGGCACAATTCATCTGACTGAGTTCAGATGTCTATTTTAGGAGATGAATTGCACTTTAGCAGAGTCTGCTTTTCTCACTGATGGGAAAGGGAGTCTGGGTTTACTGGCTCGAAAGTGGCTATTTCCACTGCATGTATCTCATGTTAGGTGAGGAAAACTAGTATTTCTTCTTAATTTTCTCTAAGTCCACCTAGATAATGAACATATTCTTAAGAGTGAAGGTCAAAAGGATGTTCATTCTCCTTAAAATCTCTTTTATTTTGTACAACTGTTGAAAGAGAGATGTAAGAATCCCTTATTAAGGATCACCCTTTATGATGGGAGATAAGCTGATTTACACCTATGAAGCAAGCAAAGCTGTGTCCCTTAGTTAGCATATCCTAGAGAAGATTCAAAGACAATAATTAAAGTGTAAGATTGTGGAAGGTTTCTAATAGCAGAAAGTATTGCAGGTGGATTCAGTGACTGGAAGTTGAAAGTACAAAAATTCCAATTAGAAACACACACGCCAGCATATTTAACATGGAATTGAATTTATTATTCTAACAGTATTATGCCCAAATTGGATTTAAAAGCTATAATCCAGTATAATAAGAAGCGACTCTATGAAGACATTAATAGATTGATTTCTGTGGCATCTTTATGCAGATTATGATGGGTGACCATACAGTGGTGTCTTTTTTTATGCAAAGTCCTATTCTTACACAAGTCATTGACAGAACTCCCACAGTGTTCATTAGGATCAGAATTGGAAAGATAATCTCTATTATACTGAGCACTTAAATGTCTCATAATGTCTAGTTTCTTAGTCTTTGTGAGTTTTTCCAGGCTATGTACAGTTTGTAGATGGATTAAGTTTGTATTTTTGAGCTAATTTTGTGTGGTGATACCTGGAAAGGGTGCTAGAATGTGAATACACTGAAATTGCTAATACTCAGTTGAAGGGAAAAATAGGTGCTATTGAGCATTATGCACTGCTTACTGCATTCAGTAAATTTACAGCATTACTTAAAAGGGAGCAGACTGTGTGCATTCTGAGTAAATTTAAATTCATCTTTAATTTTCTGTCCTTTACTGTATGCACCAGTCTCTGGAGTGCACATTCCTGAAACAGACTAAAACTTACATTCATAATTAAAAAACAGTATAGATTTCTGTGACTTTTTGAATATCTATCATTTTAGATGAAGAGGGAATTAGGACACATTAGCATACAGCATAGCATGTGTTTGTTTCTGCCTGTCATGTTGATTGGTATTTGTCTTCAAGCCCACATGGAGATGGCTTCTCTTTTTGAGCAGAACACAAATGTTTTCTGTTATATTAAATATCATCAGGTGTCCAGAGCTGCACTGAATAGTCCGTTTTATATAAGTCTGTAAAGAACAGGTTTCGGAAGAAAAGAAAAGGAAATTCTACTTTCCTTATCTAAGTATTTTTGAAAAATTAAAAGTTTGTGTTCTTTCAGTATATATATTTCAAATTTCACCATAAGGGAAATGTCAGGAGTTTGTGAATCAAGATAGAATAACAATAAGCTCCATCCGTTTCTAGTGAAGGCAGCTGGTTTATTTCTGTGTAGGCATGGAAAGTGGATTCTCTATTAATGTAGATTCATAATATCATTCAAACAGACTTTTTCTAAGTTCTTCATTATACCATAGATTGAAAGCCTTCCCTCCAGAGTGGGGGGGAGGGTGGGGTGTAGAAGAGAAGAAACCAAACCAAACCAAAAATGTTCTCTTTGCTTCAGTATAGTATTCATAATGCCATTTGAACAGATTTTTTCTGTTGTGCATGGATAATACATGTTGCAAGCTTTCCTACTGATGAAAGAAAAAATGTGTATATATTTTAGCTTGCTTTTCAAAGTATTGAGGGTGGGTGTCCTTGATATGCAGGCTCAGTTCCTCTTTTTCTGTGTTTATGGATTATTGTTCCACATGGGAGCAATTTAAACAAGTCCTGATCAGACTGTAATCCTGAAAGAATTAAACCATGACTACTACCCTGACTCGTGTAGTATTACACGAAATAAAAATAAAAAAATAAAAATCCTGAACTCAGAATAGCCAACCTGCACTTTAGTTGACTGTATGTTTACCAGATTAATTGCTTTTTGTTCTGACATGAGAGAAGCCATGCAGAAAAGCTATTGTTTTTGCGTGCTGGGAGGACTGACAGGAGTCTCTCTGGTGGGTGATAACTGATGGGTAATATCAGCAAAGGGACTGAAAGGAGACTATAAGACAAATCAATGAAGAAACATTTATTTATTTTTTATTTTTTTTTAAAGGTTTGAGATATCGGTCATTCTTACTTCTGTCACACCATCAGAGGGTGATAGGAGGGACAGTTGGAAAGGATATTTGAACCCATCTTCAAGCTCAGAGGGGCAATGGCCAGCAGTATTCCAGGGATTTTTTTCATCTTCATCATCCTACTTCACCCCAGGTTTAACGACGGGCACACATTCAGGGTTGCAGGATGGTCACACTGCCTTTTTTTTATTCTGGCTGATTAAATACTCATTTAAAAATAACATTTAAAACAATCCCCTATGTGTAATATTTACCAGGATATATTGAGTATCAATGCACTTTCCTTATAAATTAAGGGAAAAATGGCACTGAACTGCTGAATTTCTAGGTAATAGAAATGTCTAGAAATGTTCTAGGTAATGTCTGCTTCACCCAG
Source organism: Anser cygnoides (assembly GCF_040182565.1). Classification (NCBI taxonomy): domain Eukaryota; kingdom Metazoa; phylum Chordata; class Aves; order Anseriformes; family Anatidae; genus Anser; species Anser cygnoides. Next base: position 207,491,282 of record NC_089873.1, read on the forward strand.
TATCTTATTCATTTGGTTTATTAATCTCTGCATTATACTGGTGACTGAGAAAAATTTAGCTCTTATTCAACTCTCCTTTAGAAATGTTTTTTTTTTCTTTCCTGCAGCATAGTTGTTATGTAAATATTTTAAGTCAGTGTAATTTAACCAGCTAGAAAGTTTTGAGATGCATTGCACAGAATTTATTCCAATTTTATATTAATTATTGTGTAATAAGGAACTTAAAAATGACCTTTTAAATTTAAAGAGTGTTCTCTACCAAAACCAATGGCATTCTCATTCATATCCCACTTATTAGAGTGCTCTCCCTAAAATCTAAGATATAAAGTTAAGCTCTTCTGAAATATATCCTTGACTCAATATTACTTAATTATGAGAGAACTTGGATGTGGTTGAAACTGTAATGGAGTGCTAAAGAGCATAATGCAAAACACATTTCAGAGTTCATTTCAAGAGGAACTCCTTATAAAAACTTACATCTGTGGAAAGCTGCCTGTATTTCTTTGCATTCTTCCCCAGTCATTAATCTGAGACAGCATAAACTTGAATCCAGTTTTACAATTTTGAAAATATTTTTAAAATATTTTTAAAACTGAGCCAAATGAATCTCCAGTGGAGGTGGGTTTTGTGTGAATGCAAATATTTCATGTTATTACTGATGAAAATGTGATTTTATTACAAGTTGTTGATCTGTGGAAATCATTTGCGCTTTTTTGTTTGTTTTTTGTTTTGTTTTTTTTTTGTTTTCTGAAACTGGTTATTTGTTTGGTGCAGAGCTGGCCTCATAGCTGTTTCACCAGCAGCTCCAATTTTTTTGGTGCATGACTCAAGGAGAAATACTAGTTGTGTGGTACAAGTCAACCGTAGAAAAATACAGTCTAAGAGCATTTTAAGAACCCCAGCCGAGGCAAAAGTGACTGTCATGGGGCCTGTGAAAGGTACCATGGTTATGTTTATTGGCACAATTAACACCTTACTTCTAACACAATTCAGTGAGCCACAGGTACAACTTGTGCTCCTTCAGTAATTTGCAAATCCCACAAGGCTATCATTCCATAGCCACACTGCTCTGTTAAACAACTCTCCAAGTAATCAACTGCAGGAAACCTGAAAGATGTATTATGATGCTGTGTATTAATTTACCCGGTTCCTTAATAAGCTTTAAACAAACAAAGTTATCAAGCTAATTAGCATTCAGGGGAAAATGGTGTGCTTTGAATCGCTGAACTTATGAGACTGGTTAAAATTGTTTTAGAGACAGAAAAAGTGGTACATCCAAAAAACGGTGAATATATAAGCTAGGAGGTACAATCTAGAAAGCAGAAAACTAATGTTAACTGTTTGACCTAGAATTCCTGCAATGGTCTTTAAAAAAGCTAAAAAGAGCTCAAATTTTCCAGCTGTTGGGAAAGTAAAGCCACAGAAAGATGCTTTGTAGGCATTTTTTAAACAGCTCTGCTTCCTGAAATTGATGGTCATCTTGAATTTAAACCAGCTTAGTAGTTTCTGAAAATTCCTTTGACCTCTGAGATGCACAGTGTGCTGTTCAAATACAGCAGCCTCCAAATGTTCTTTTAGATCTTTACATGTACAGATGCACGGAATTGCAAGTGAGATGTAGATACGTGGCTATATCAGAGGATCTAGGGCTTCTGATCCTCCTTTGCTATCTGAGTATAATAGTTTTCTCCAGTGTCACCAAGATAAATATTTTGAAGGGTTTTGAAGTCCTGAAGTATTACAGTGATTGTGTAAATACCTAGAATAGATAGAAATATATATCAATGTAAACAGTAAACATTTTCCTAAAGTAAAGTGTAATCTGAATAGCAGTTGATTGAGAAATAAAGAATAATTTATTACATCTATATATTACTTGTCACTTTGTGTATCCCCATATAAACTAAGGGGTTTAAATTTCCCCCTAAAATGCAAAAAGAAAATTAAAAATACTATAATTAATTTCTGCATTAATATCCAAACATTTAAAGTGAGATATATATATATATATATATATGTTTCATGTTTCAAGCAGATTATAGATGTACCTGCTGAGCAAGAATGCACCACTGAAAGGAGGCAGTGGCCATTGGGAGAAATCAGTTTCGGAGGAGGAAGAGTGAAGGAAAGCTAGAGCTCCTTGTGTTAGTTACTCTCACTTAAGAGCTAATTGTCTTGTACTGAGTAGCAGTGTAATAGTATTAAGAAACTGCAAGTGTGGTGTAATCCTTCTTGGATTTCTCATATGGGATATTTGCTCTCTTAGTATTATCTGTGGGCAGAAAGCACTAGCTCTTCATTCTGTGCTCTTGGGGTCTCCTGGGTTCTCTGCACTCCTATTAAATCCTGCATGAAAGGCAATTAAAAAGCAAGCCTACTGGCACTAGACTTAACTTTACTACAAGGGGACACATACCCCTACAAGAAAAATGATCAAGGTGCTGAAAACTGAAAGGCATTGAAGATCATTTCTCTGGAGAACAGGGAGTCATCAATAACATTCTCATTTATTTTCTGACTTAAGCACTGTCATGTCTCTAGGCACCCGTTAGTTGCATTATGACATGGATCACATTCCTGCTAGGCTCTTATTTATTTGTGTTAATGCCGGCTTAGGATGCTCTGCTTGGTCAGACTTTCTAAACAGTCTTAGAAAGAGGGCTTAACAAGTTTTATCCTGACCCTGAACTGACAAGCTGCTCCCATACTAATCCACATTTGTGTGCATGTTTTGTGTTTCACTGAGCAACGTGTAATGGGAAATGATTCTCATAACTAACAGGATTCCCAGATTTGCCTTGGAGGTTTCCCATTCAGTCCCTGGTTGTATCTTGTTTAGCAACTGTCGCACTGGTTCATCTGCCCTTGCTTTGTCTAATCCACCACTCTGCTTCTTGCTTGTGACTGACTTTCTGTCTGCCTGTGTCACGGGTTTCCACACAGATTCGAGGAGAGGATATGTGTTTGGGGTTTTGTTTCTTTATCCCCACAAAAAATAATGTACAAATGTCTATGAAACTCTTTTCACTGGCCTCCCATGTTTAAAAGTAAAAACTCCTGCACCAGAGCATTTTAGCTGTTACTTCTTATAAATGGGTGTTTTTCCGCTTCCCTTCCCTTCCCTTCCCTTCCCTTCCCTTCCCTTCCCTTCCCTTCCCTTCCTTTCCCTTCCCTTCCCTTCCCTTCCCTTCCCTTCCCTTCCCTTCCCTTCCCCCTTCCCTTCCCTTCCCTTCCCTTCCCTTCCCTTCCCTTCCCTTCCCTTCCCTTCCCTTCCCTTCCCTTCCCCTTCCCTTCCCTTCCCTTCCCTTCCCTTCCCTTCCCTTCCCTTCCCTTCCCTTCCCTTCCCTTCCCTTCCCTTCCCTTCCCTTCCCTTCCCTTCCCTTCCCTTCCCTTCCCTTCCCTTCCCTTCCCTTCCCTTCCCTTCCCTTCCCTTCCCTTCCCTTCCCTTCCCTTCCCTTCCCTTCCCTTCCCTTCCCTTCCCTTCCCTTTTTCTACTGTACACAAATTACATAGTAATAAAGGATGCACGTCCTAAAATCCCCAGATAATATACTTTAAAGGGCTGCATTAAGAAGGTTATGTTGTAGATTAAATATATTTGATATTATAAAAGAAAAAAAAATCATTTTAGTACATTACAAATCATTACATTGATTCTTGTGCATACCCCTTTCCAAAAATAACTAGGTCTGCTCTCATGTTGTCTTGCTCCCTAAATGAAGCAATACTCAGTAAATACTTTCTAGGACTTCCATTTCTTTCTGCCTTCCCAACACGAGAACTCTTTGACGATATTTGCACTGTTATCTGAAATCACATAGATTCTGTTTCTTCCTGATTCCTAAAGGAAATCATATCCATTGGAACAACTTCTCAGATTATAACACATTTCCTGTGAAATAACCCAGGGGAGTCTTTCCTTGCGGTGTCCGAATAACACTATCTGACAAGCTCAACACATTCTTTGGTGTCTGTGCGCCCTCACTTCTCACACCTAGTCAAGCAGCAGTGAAGCACAGAGCAATGAGAAATAGTCCCTTCTATTTCAGATGTGCCACCGACAAAACTATCACCCTGAAAGCAGACATAAAGAGAGGGGGAAAAGCATACAAAAGACTTAATTCTTGCACTTTTTGCAAACATTTAAGCTCTTCCATGGAACTCTGATTCCCCCAAATTATACTTAAAGGCCTAGACTCTTCCTTGCCCTGAAACCTTGATGCCCTCCAGAGCAATGTGAACTACTTAAGAAATATTGGTAACTGCAAAATTAGTCATCTCCATCTGCGTAACGTTTGTGCCATCTTCATTTAACAGTGAGGATGCCTGGTGATGAAATGGACATTAGTCTTGTAGCAGGTAGAATTTAGAAATAAAGAAAAAAAATATATATGGTCTGAAAAAACAAATTTGCTTTGAATGAGCCAGGGCATCAAAGAGAGGGCTACAGATACATTCAGGCATATTCATGGCGGAAACTAGTTTCCTAGCAGGCTGCCATTGTGATCAAGTGCCATTCCTTTCCTGGAGCTGGTTCTATGATCTAGGCTATTACTTTTCGGACTGTATCCCTCCAGAAAATAAATAAATAAATAAATAAATAAAAGTATCATAGAATTTAAAAGCAGAGAGTTATATAGAGACTATTTTTAAAGCAGTAATAGTGGATCATTCTAGGACTTCATTTAAGCTTTTCAAAAACATACACACTGGCAGAGTCTAAATGGCACAGCACAATGTAGAGCTGGTAATAGACCAGATGCTACTACTCCTTACCCTTCAGCTATGCTTCTTTAAATTTTATTAGAACATAATAAGCTCAGCTAAAAATATGCTTTAATATGTCTGCATTAGTTAACAGCCTGGTAGGAATTCTAATTATTATTGAGTTTATCATGGAGTACTACAATATGCCCTTTCTTTAAATTTCTAGAGACCACTTAAGCTGCAGATTGTTAGTTGTATAAATATTTGTTGATATTTAAGATGCATAATTCATTTGTTTCCCTCAAAAAGCTGTGTAACCATTTTTGGAATACTGTTTGAATGCTTCTATTTTAGTGAAAGCTATGCTGCTTAGCTGGTTAAGGCTGCTGTGATTCCAGTGGGTACATGAAGAGTTGGGAATCTGCAGTTTGAAAGATAGCTCTGATACAGTTTTTGAAATTATTCTGGGATATTCACTTAATTATTGACTTCTTTTAGAAAAAAATGATGTAAAATGTACAACATGGGATTTATAATTGACTAAATTATGTAAAAATATAAGTTGCACTGGTTGCTTAACCAGGTTCTTTTTGCCCATAAGACACAGTGGTACTCTTGATGTTTCACTTTTGCCTAGGCAGGTGCTACAGGAATCAGTGAGCTACTGTTGCTCAGGATTAGATCAGGAGCAGAAAAATCATCCCAATTGCATCTGGTTCGCAAGTCAGGCACACTTTTGGCCTTGTGCTGTTCAGCAGGTTCCACAGAAAAAAATGTGGTCACTAGGTATTATAGCATTAGAAATAATATTGCAATTAAAAGTCATAAACAGATTAACATAGCTGCAAAACACTCTTAGTGATTTTTCTTGTGGAGTTCTCCCTGGTTTTCCAGCCTGGATTTATTATTCTGTACTCAGTTTATAAAGATTAATTCAAAACACTGTGAAAAGGGTTATTCAATTATTTATTTTTCCAATCTTACACTCCGTTTAATAGTGCTATTACCTTATTTGTCATAATTTCTTAATCTTTACTTGCTGAGTTGCAATCTTTGGTTTGCATAGGGTTATTGTACCCACACTAGCATCAGCTGGCTTTCTTGTGTGGTCTTCTGTATGTTACATTTCTCTCTTGTACCTGGAAATATATGAGATAAAATCTTAAAATCTGTAGGAGGAAAAAAAAAAAAAAAAAAAGAGAGAGAGAGAGAAAGAAAAGGAAAAGAAAGAAAAAAAAAAAACCAGGATTTTGTCATGTACAACAGCCTGTACTGCATTATTATACTAATTTGATGTAAATTCTGCTTGTCAGATATCTGAGCCTTTAATTTAGAAATAATTTAGAATTTAGAATTCTTTTTTTCTTATTTTTTTTTATTTTTTTTTCTTATTTCTTTAATTTAGAAATAAGCCTAGCTCTGACTTCCCAGCTTATTTCGTGTATTAGCTTACATTCACTCTCCGATCACTGACCTCAGTGGCCCTTTCTGACTCAAAAATTATACTTTTACTTCTTTCACATTTTGTCTGTAAAAATATCAAACAATGACCTTTAAAAATATTTTAGCATATATGTCCTCTGCAAATAGAAACCTTTGGAAAAAATAAATCATAATAATAATAATAAAGAGTGAAACTCCTGCTTAACAGCTCTTGGACATGCTAGTTTTCTAATCCTGGCTGGTTTCCCCATCATGGGCTTTTTTCTCTTTTGAGTGAAGTTTCATTAACTCTTTCTTGCTCTTTCCCTCTATATTAGTAAAATTCTCTTTCTTCATTTCCATCCTATCAACTTTATTCTGTTAGTAAGACCTCATGTCTTGCTCCTTTCCTTTTAAATGGGAATATTCACCAAAGACAAAGATGGAATTTGACATGAGTGGGGATGAATTACCAAAAGGAGGGAGAGATGAAAATATATCACCAAATATTCCTCTAATGAAACTTGTCATTTCCTAATGAAAGGAGATGAAGGAATTTCTCATTAAAAACAGTTTCCTCTATGAATGCACATTTAGGGGCAAAAGCTTCTCCTTCTCTTCTACATCCCACTTTTCATACTCATGTTTAATTGCAAAGTAGTCAGCTTCCTCACTGTGTTCTGACATCACTTATTGTTTCTTCTCTTTCTTTTGATGTTCAGTTTTAATTCCAGCTCAATCAAGTACTCATTCATCTCATTGGACTGGTCTTTAGCTAATATTTTCACCACATTGCCACATTGCTGACATTGCTGAGCTCCCTTTTCTTTCCAACATCCTCATCCCCCCCCCCCGCCAAGTTACCTACAAGGTACATTTTTTTTCCATATTTTTCATCATTTCTCCTGTATTTTTTTCTGCAAAATGTTTTTACATGCAAAATGGTTTTTACATACCACATTGCCTTCTAGACTTCTTCCTGTTTGACCTACTCACATCACACCCCAGCTGTCCAGCTTGTCCTATATTTGTGTTCACAGTGGCCACTTCTAGATTAACATGACTAAAACAAGGTTCTTTACATTTTCTTGAAAGCTGTCTCGATACCTCCTTTCTTGACTGAAAACAATGTAAAATAAACTTGTGTACTTCTCATCACCAATTAGATAACACGGTCATTCACAGTATCCCAGCCAAAGACAATAAACTTATTGAAATATGCCAACTAATTCATTTCTATGCATGAGGATGTTACTTCTGAAACAACTCAAGATATTGCTCTGGACTAGCTAATCACAGTATAACCCAAATAATAAAATACTACTACAAGAAAGGAGAAATGGAAGGAGAAAGGACAGCTCTATTTTTATTTTTTTAATTTTTTGATGTTTTGAATGTTTTTAATAGATGTGAGTTTCAGTGATACAAGGCTATATTTTCTTCCTTAAATAATTTCAGGTGTGTAGTTGCCTAAATACTGTGTGCTAATTTATTACTATGTGGACATGATCACCTAATTATAAAGCCAAATGGAAGTTTACACCTTGGGAATCAAGTCTTCCTTAGATAGTTCTTAGTGAATAGAAATTTTACATACATATTTATGGTACAATTTTGCACTGACTACTTAATTCCCTTTCTTTCTATGCTAGCCTGGATCAAAATCAACAGAGATGTTATGTTACACTTCCTTGCCTCTTGGCATTTTCCTGAAAAAGCAATGTAAAGTTTGAGTTGACCTTGCTTTAATATATTGCAAAAGTACATGCTTGTCAAAGAAATATGACACCACTGTAATAGTCTCTTTCTGTTAAATTGCAGCCTAAGTAATATTGTACCCTCATGCAAAACAACTGTGTACTATTGTGTTTAATCTGTTGAAAATTGATTATGAGACAAAAAAATAATATTTTACATATGTATGTGCATGGACATGTAAATATATACAATTCACAGTAGCAAAAACATGCCTTCAAAACAGGTCCATTGAGCAATATTGGTCTTATTTTTTGAACCCATGAGCAGTCTCAGAGGGGAGCAAAATAGTAGGGCTTCATCCCAATTCTGTTCTCAATGGATTTTTCCCCCTGATGTAGCAGAAGGCTATATGATAATCCCACATTCAAATCTCAGTTTTGACCCTCTACAAATTGCATCATGCCATATAGGCACAGCACCTCAGGTGGCCCTAGTTTCTGGATATCTGCATTGCATTAGTTTGGTGATCCTTTGTTGTGGGGTTCACAGAGGTGGTCAAAGAGCTCATAGACCTCCCACAGGAACCTCTGGGTATTAAGCCAGCAAAATCAGTGGTAGTAACCAAGCCCGTGGTCAAGAGAATGTGATTATTTTATGTAACAGTCTCCAGAAACAAAACAAAACAAAAAATATAGCAGCCATGATCTAGCTAGAGGTGTGGCCAACCCTAAGGAATTCACATAAAGAATATTAATTTTAGCTAGTTCTGATTAGGACTCAAAGTTCTTAGAAGAAGTGTACAAGATATTAAGAATTATGTCCTGTCCTTCTCTTCATACAACAGACTCCTGATAGCATTAATGGAAAGATAAGAATCATAGTCTGGGAGAAAACAACATGCTGGAGACAGGAACAGAGTAGTCATAGAATAACACTTTCCATTTAGGCTGGAAAAAAAAAATCACTTCTAAAGCCTAAAAAAGTAAAGTCAAATATTGTATTCATACTTATCCTTGCTAAGCATAATTAACTCAGCTAGCAGTCACTATGCCATGGCTTTGCACATTGTTTTTCAGCCAGGAATTATTTCCATGGGAAAGTGACTGTTATTTGTCCTGTAGGTAACAGATGGACCCTACAACTGAGATTTATTTTTCTTATTTCCTGTTATCTTTAATGTACGTCACTTTTTTTTAGAAATCTATCCATAATATATTTTATTCATGCATAGCAGTTCTTCTGCTTAAGATGTAGATGCTGCTAGAAAATAAAAGATGCTTTTATAAATAAGCAAAGAAGGAAAGAAATGGACAACAACATAATGAAGACTATGTCATTCTACATTCCAGTGCTGTTCCATCTTAAACATAAAGTAGACCACTAGTCTCACACTAAATGTTGCAGAATTAGAGATCTGGCTGACATAAGTGACATGGAAAAAATCACACCAAAAAAAAAAAATCTATAATGGAAAAAATACCAGTAGCCAGTAAAATCAAATAAAATTCAAAGAGCCAATTGGATATGTAACCGGATATCAAATTAAACCAGCCAAATTCAAAGACAATCCGAGTGATAATTTCTTATGCACAACAGTAGAATTCTTTTATTAACTGATGGGAGACAAAAAGAATTGAACTGTGGGTGTTGACAGCAAGAATATCCAGATATGATAGTGTGGCGGTTTTATCCTGCTTGGCAGCCAAACTCCACCGTAGCTGCTCTCTCACTCCCCATCCTGAAAGGCAGAGGGAGAGAAAATACAATGGAAAGGACTCAAGGGTTGAGATAAGAACAGGGACATCACTCAACAATTATTGTCACAGGCAAAACAGACTCAGCATATGGAGATTAATGTAATTTATTGCCTATCACCAGCAGACCAGAGCAGTGAGAAACTCAAAGCAAACTAAAAATACCTTCCCTCCCCCCCCATTCACCCCCTTCCACCTCCTCCCAAGCGATGCAGGGAAATGGGGAATGGGGAATGGGGGCTGCGGTCAGTCCCTGACGCTTCGTCTCCGCCGCTCCTTCACGGTCCCTCTCTGCCCCTGCTCCCCGTGGGGTCCCTCCCACGGGATGCCGTCCTACCCGAACTGAGCCTGGGGGGCTGCCCACAGGCTGCAGCTCTTCCAGAACTGCTCCCACACGGCTCCGTACCACAGGGTCCATCCCCCAGGAGCAAACTGCTCCAGCACGGGTCCCCCACGGGCGGCAGCTCCCCCCAGACCCCTGCTCCTGCGTGGGCTCCTCTCCACGGGCTGCAGCTCCGGCCCGGGGCCTGCTCCTGCGGGGGCTCTCCATGGGCCGCAGCCTCCTCCAGGCCACATCCACCTGCTCCACCGGGGGCTCCTCCACGGGCTGCAGCGTGGAGATCTGCTCCGTGTGGGACCCGTGGGCTGCAGGGGGACAGCCTGCTCCACCTGGGGCCTCTCCACGGGCCGCAGGGGAACTTGTGCTGCGTGCCTGGAGCACCTCCTGCCCTCCTGCTGCACTAACCTCGGGGGCTGCAGGGCTGCTTCTCTCTCAGCTCTCACCCCTCTCTCCCAGATGCTGTAGCACAGCAGGATTTTTTTTTCCCCTTCCTTAACTCTGCTCTCCCAGAGGCCCAACCGGCATTGCTCATGGCTCAGCTCTGGCCAGCAGTGGGTCCCTTTTGGAGCCATCTGGAGCTGGCTCTGATCTGACATGGGGCAGCTGCTGGGCTCTGCTCACAGAGGCCACCCCTGCAGTCCGCCTGCTACCAAGCCCTTGCCACATAAACCTAACACAGACAGCTAGTGTAGAAGGATTTATAAGAAAATAAAATGACAGCATTGTTTTACAGTTTAAATCACTTAGTGCCGATGTCAGAGATTAATTAAATTTGGAAGTGATCTGTGGAGACTATTTGGCCCAGTCTCCGTGTCAAAACGTGACCAACGTAAGTTCTTGAGGTCTTGTCCAGTGAGATTTTTTTTTTTAAGTATCAAAGATGGAGATTGTACCACCTTGTCAAACTATCTTCTCTGTTTGTTTGTTTTTTTATTAACTTAATTATGAATGTTTTTCCTAATATGTAATCAGAATTTCCCATGCTACAACTTCTCCTTTATTTGTTCTTTAGCTGTATGGTTTCACCTCCTCTGTGCTCTCCCACTAGATAGTTATAGCCAACAAAAAGGTCTCCCTTTAGCTTTCTGTTCTCCAGACGAAGCAAATGCAGTTCTCTTATTCCCTCCTCACACATCATGTGGGCCAGCCCCCTTGTCATCTTCGACACCCTTTGTTGGCCTAGGTACAGGCAATATTTGGGGGGGGGGGGGGGGGGGGGGGGGGGGGGGAAGGTTCTGGGAAACTCAAAACTGGACATGGTTCTCCAGATCTGGTCCCACTCAAACTGAATAGAGGGGAAGGTTCAGTTACCCCGGCCTTCTGGTTATACTCTTGCTAATAAAGCCTGGTATGCTCTTGGCCTTCTTCAGCACAAGGGCTTGCTACTGACACATTCAACTTGTTGTCTGCCCAGATTTCCTGGTCTTTTTCTGCAAAAGTGCACTCTACATGACCAGAACTTTACCTGTTTTATTGCTTTGGACTATTTCATCTCAGCTGCAAGACTTTGCATTTACTTTTGCCGAACATCCTGAAGTTCATTTAAGTCCACATCTCCAGCCCTTCAAGCACCCTCTGAATGGCAGCCTTGACCTCCAGCTTATAGAGTGTTCCAGCCCAATTTGGTTTAATCCAAAACATTGATGAGGTGCACTCTTTCACACTGCCCAGGTCATTAACACTTCAAGCAGTAGTGGCTTCTGTATTGATCCCTGAGGAACATCACTAACAATCAGCAGTTTGTTGGACATTATACTGGTGATCACAACTCTTTGACCTTGTAGCATCCGTTATTATGGTTTACTTATTTTTCAGAAGAATCTGGCACTGGCCAGTTCTACAGAAGTCTCAGAACACAAGGCCATTTATCCAGCAAGATCGTCTAATAGATTTGTGTCGTATGACTTAGTGGACTATACAATGGACTTTAATCTCTGGAACTGTATGTTTTCTAATCCATAGGTCATGTTGAATGATTAAAAAAAATCTAAGTCTGTTATAAAAGTTCATGTTATTCTTCAGGAAAAAAAAATCAGGAAATCAATAGGATATGTAAATATCTCATCTTTTTCTTAACTATATTTTGATTAACAATGTTTAGCTATATGAAGAGTAAAAAGCATCCAGGTCTCATTTATTTTGTCAAGCCGTAAAAAGTGTTTAGATGTGGCTTCTTTCATAGTTATGTGAAATTTGTTTTGTCTTATGATTTTTTTTATTATTATTATTATTTTTGTCAGAATACTGCAACCAGTCTCTGTCACAAGTGAATTAGTGTGATTAGCAGCTCTGCTCCTGCCTGATATGTATGCTGCTAGCTCTTGAAAAATCAAAGGTCAGGGTACAAGCATTCAAAAACACATTTGGAAACTGTTAACTTGGTGGAAATTTGTACACAGTATAGTATATTGCATTGCGTCATTCCAAGTTATGATTAATTCTTAAAATAATAATTAAAAAAAAAAAGTCACAGAATCATAGAATGGTTTGGGTTGGGTTTGACTTTAAAAATCATTCAATTCCAACCTTCCTGCCATGGGCAAGGATACCTTCCACTAGACCAGGTTGCTTAAAAAAAAAAACAACAACTGAGCGTGATATTTTAATGTCACAATAAAAACACTATCATTCTTAAGAAATAGTCATGACATTTGTTGTAAGATGTAAGAAATTGGAAGAGTGGTTGGTCATTTTGTCATTCCCTTTAGCAGTATAAGAGCAGGAAGTAGGATGCCTGCTCCACTATTCTACTGTTGTGATGTAGTGGGTACTTCTCCCTGTAGTATCTGTTATAGATTCATGTGGTGGTTGTGTTTTTTTTTCTTCCAAGTAAGCAGATTGCTATTATTTGAAGTGAGTTCAAATTTGTTCAGCATTTTTGGCATGAATTATTTTCCTGCCATAAAAGTTTCACTTCAGTTTCATTTAGAAATATTTGTTGTTGGTGTTGTTTTATTAGCATGCTTAGGATAGTGGGAGTGGAGAGAGTATAAGAAATCTTAGCTGGAGTGTCAAATAAGGGAGATTCTACAATGAGAACAGCTTTTCCTAGATATAGGACAGATGGTATCTTTGAGACTTAGAAGCTGAAAGTAGCTGGATCTGTGTCAAGAAAAATAGTTAAAAAATAAAAATAAAAAAAATAAAAAGAGTACTAGCAAAAAGAAAGCAAGAGGTATTGTCAAGTCAAATCAGCACAAGTAACTATTTGTGTTGCCATTTTTATATCTTATTCAGATAATGCCCTAACAAACGCATTTAAAAGAAAACGTGAGGGACAAAGTGATTGCGTCGAATATTTGGATATGCAAATATACTCCACTTATGTTGCAGGATGCTTTCAACCCATTACATCGTAATGCGACTTTTGAAATTTTCATCAAGTTCAAAGGTGAAATTGAAGCTGTTATTAGTCAGACCTATGGTCTAAGATGGTCTAAGACAACATGTATATCAGAATGTCAAGATAGCATGATGCACTGAAAGACAAGTTACTTTCTGTCTGTGGACCTAGAAACCTCATACCCTGGTATGATCACACCAGTCCAGAACCTGTGCAGTGCCACCTCCCTTCTGGAACCAAGACAGGGGTTGGTGTAATTCCACCTTCATGTTTCAGAGCCAACCAAAGATATATTGAAAGATAATAAAGTGCTAAAAGGAAAATACCTTCAAGATAATAGATGTTTTCCTTTATTTTATTTTATTTTATTTTATTTTATTTTATTTTATTTTATTTTATTTTATTTTATTTTATTTTATTTTATTTTATTTTTTGTTTTATTTTATTTTATCCAGGACTGACATTCTCAAACCCAGCCACAGAAGTTAGTCAGGACTACCCAGAATTAACTTTCTTGTACAGATGTGGATCATTAACCATAGAGAAGAGGTTTATAACCTTCAGCAAAATTTAACAGCAGTCAAACCATGACTATTCTAAGTTAGCTGTCATTGTGCTTTGACATCACAAAAGAGATATATTGATCTCCTTCTTTCTTACAGAAAATGGCAGAAAATACTGCTATAGATATACATAAAAGAATTTAATGATCCAAGCCAGGTTGATCCAAATAAGCTGCATTGTACAAATCAGGTGCATTGTAAACACTTTTAGTAGCAGGCTTTGCAAGAAAGACATAGCTTTAGCTGAACACCGGTTAAAACTGGAATATGTTGTCGCTGCCACAAATTGATCTCAAAACTAGTGACATCTACTTTTCTCTCCTGAAGCTTGTTCTTGCTGGAGGAGACATTTCAGAAAAACAACGTTTACAACAATTCATAGATTGAGAGCAGAGAGAGTCTATAGGGCTTATTGAAGCTAACTGTAGCTCTTATCTAATTGTTTAACATTGAGTTTCTGCCTAAGTTCACAACAAAAAAGAATAGCAGAGGTTTATGTGTATGACTTGCTTCGTATAACAAGAGGGGATAAAAATTTTCAGTGTTAAGGATCTGGCTTCTTTTTATATATGGATGTGTCAAATGTATAGCATTTAATGGAGTTTTTACCATTTAACGGAATTCCGATCTATAAAACAAGAAGGGGAAATTATTAGCAGAAGATTGGATACTACTCGCTGGAAGGGAGCCACTGAAGGGATTTTCCAAGGAGGACTTTCAAAATTTCTTTGAGTGAGCCCAACTGCTTCCTTTCCCAAAAGACAAGAACGGGTGCATTTGGGAGGTTTTGGGAAAACAATTCTTTAAGCTCAGGAGGCAGAAAGAGAGGAATAATTTTACAGGTGAAAAATGTAAAGTCATACCCTCTTTTCTAAAATGTACTGAGTCTGGGTAGACTGACAAGGTATGTGAGAAAGTATTTCAATGCACCCTTGTGTTTTCACTCAGTGGTATCTCATGCTTCAAGAAAGAATTACCATTTCATGAATATTGGACTTATGATGCACTAGAGGGGTTAAGAAAGTCCTTAAGGAACTTACTGGTATATTTGCTACCTAATAGCTCCAGTAAGCAGTCAATGTATTTTAAGTAGATATAAGTAAAAATTCTCTATTTATTTATTTCATAAAGAAGTTTAAGAGGTGATTTCATCACAATCTACCAACACTTAAGTGAGGAAAATACTTCCTGTTGGTGATGGCTTTTTAATTTGCGAGAACGTCATAATGAGTTTCAGTGAGAAGAAGCTGACAGTAGATAAACCCAGACTAAAAGCAAAGCAAATATCCTCAGAGAAGCTGATTATGCATTGGAAAAGCTTTGCTAGGTATATAATGGATTCCTCACCACCTGAAATGTAAAACCAAAACTGGGTCTTTCAAAAAAGAGAAAAGAGCTTGTGGTAATTCAAACAGAAGCCATAAGTTTGATACAGTAATTAGTGAGTGAAGTTCTTTGGCATGTGCTTGCCCAGCAGCAAGATAGGCATTTTAATTGTCTGTTCTGGCTTTAAATCTATGAAGTGTAGGCAAATGTTGAATACATTCCTTGACATTATTCAGAATCTCTTCAGACTTTTGCTCATATTGAGACTTCAGTGAGAGTTTTGTGTAAGACCTACAGTATAAAACAAAGTGTACTAGACAAAAGGGGTGACACATTTCTACTCTCCTGAGCTTGCTTTCTAACACAGATTTCAAGACTGTTATCTAGAACACAAGAATTAAGTTTGTTCTTGTAATGACTCTCCAGAGCGTAAGGTAGATATATGAGTCTTCACCATACAGAGGATGAATGAAGGAAGGCATCAACATGCATTTCCCACTGCCACTTGATTTATTGCTGAATTTAACTCTGGACAGTTGCTATGTTTTAGACTGTAACCCCTGCCATGTTTTCCTTTTTACCAAGCGAGGAAAAAATTGTTGTGAACAGAAACTGTACATTTGACATAGAAAGTAATGACTGAGATTTTTATTATACAGCCAGAATCACTAATTCTGTATTTTTCTTATTCCTTTCTTCTAATCTATCTAATCTAAAAATAAAAATAAGTAAAAATGAAAAGACTCAGGAAGTTAGTTTTGGAAATGCTGGATGAGTACACAGCCTCAAACTGAAGACTGGATCAATGGAATTAGAAATCAGAAGCTTTCCTTGCTTTTTTATATATTTATTTATTTATTACAGTGTCTGTGTGGATGAAAGAGTAAAAGAGATGGTAGGTCTTTTCTTCGTACAAGAATATCCATCAGCATCCATCCTACTCATTCTGTTTAAGAGTACAGCACAACATTTTTTAGTTTAGCTCAATCGATACAAAAACATTCTACCCACCTAGTGTACTGGCTCACGATTTCACTCAGAAAGGATAGAGAGTTTAGATACTCTCACGCAGAGTACAAGAGCACATAGAAGCAAGCAATATTCTTTAGGTTTAGTTTGTAGATACAGATACTGATGCATCAAACTCTAATTTTAGAGATGCTATATAAAAATGTTCAAGGACTTAGCCTTTCTTAACAAACAAATGCTAATTAATGTTATTGCTTCTACCTCACAAGTCATACACATTTTAATAAAACTCATATCTGAACGGAGTTGTGTAGAAATTAATAGAACTTCTATATTTTGACTTCATTGCTACTTAGTTATACATCTAAAGAACATCTGATGCAATGTTAGAGAACAATGAATAACAGTAATATTTTCCAGCTACTGAAGTTAGTTAAATCAGAGCTGAGAAGAGTGTTCTGTGTCCTTTGGTTACCATTTCACATAGATGTCCTCAACTTTTCAGTTTGTATTAAGAATAAATAAAATCTGAGCTGGAGGAGAACCTAGGCCCACAGTGCCCCTTCTCCATCTGTGGCTGCAAGCAGACTGCAGGAGAAAAACATGAGCTAAATATTTAATGTTTCACCTAATCCTCTCCCAGCCTCTAATCATCTTCAGCTGAGAGGATTTCTTGACTGTTTAATTTAGTTACTATCTAGTAAATCACAAAATATGCCTTTTCCAAATGTTTCTTCAATGATCTTTTTTTCTAATTACTTGAGGGTATGTACTGAAGATATAATCTTTTTTGTCTTATGGATGCAAAATAGCCTTTCTTAAAAATAATCATAAACAATACTGTTGGAGAATAACAATATGCATAAGGGGTAGCAGGGAGACATAATTCAAGAACTTACATGTTCAAAGGGTTTGAACCACCAAAGTCATGAAAACAGGCAGAGGGAAAATTTTACCACTGTGAGTTATGTATATGTAGGTAGTCAATGAGAAATAAACATTAGGAGCCTTGACTTATATCTTCTGCATAGCACTGGATAATTTTTCTCATCTTTTATGTGAGCTCTCCAAAAAAACAAACAAACAAACAAAAAAAAAAACTGTAGATCAAGCCCCTTAAGAATCTATTCATCAGAACCATTAGTAAATGCAACAAGAACAATTAATTTCATTTACCATTCAGTACCGTTATTAAGCATTCAGTTGCACTGAACTCCACTTCCTTGCTTTTCTTAAATGTGAGAAAGTTTAACATCAGTGATATATCACTGTAGGCACAGCTTGTCAGCCAATACTGGTGATTGTAGTCCATGTTGACATGTTGTCATTAAACCATGCCCACCCTTGAAGGGTTTGGACTTAGCAGAAGTAGGATTTCCACATCTGATTTTTAAAATCTACTATCCAAGGTAGTTATCCAGACTCTAGTTATAATCAATGAAGAGAAACAAGGGGTTTTGGAGTGAGAAACATGTCATCTTAAAGAAGAAGTCTAAAGGAGACAGATGTCTCATACTGTAACAGTGCTGTTCACTCTTGTTGACTGGAAAGGGAGCCTAGGGTGACTAGCTCAGATGCAGATGTCTAACTTAGGTGTGATGAATCTCTCTCAAGGGTCTCTGTTGTCCCTCCTTGTTAACAGTAGAAATAAGCCTTCTTCAGGTTGAAAACTTTTGGACACTACTAGCTTTGTAGGAAGTTTGACATCTTTATGGCTTTAAACCATTCTAAACCCTTTGCATTTCAAACATTCACAAGCAGTGGTAAAAGAATTTTTGAGATGGAAAACTTGTTGTCGTAGACTTTTGCATTGTACCGTATTCAGGAATCCTGAGTTCTTTATAATGAATTGGATATAATCTCACTTTGTTATAACACTCATTTATTCTCTTCTCACTTTCAGTACTTGGGATGCTATAAAATACAAAAATGTTCAGCGACTGCTATCAGGTTGTCTAGATTTTATCAAATCACAAAAGGCTTAAGTTTCCACTGTGTTCAAAGTTATCTTTTTCATTCTACTAATATTTTCAAATACTTAAAATCTTTATGTAACCATTTTTTATGGTCTAGTAGCCATAGACTATTTATGGGAAAATAATACAGAAAATAACAACAACAAAACAATGAAGAAATATTGGACTTTGGATTTCATTTTGTGAATATGTAGCACATGGGATGAGAATCCTGCTTTCCTTCTCTTTATAGCATTAGTAACAGGTTTTTAGCTATTGTAAACCAGGGACTATATGCCAGTAAATACATTTTATCAATGGATTGGCAAATTATTAACTGAATTATTACAATGACCAGATACATCATCAAATGCAGTTTGTCAGCCCTTATCTTCCCGTAAGATCAATACAGCATTCAGAGACGATCTGAGTAGCTAGCAAGGAGCTCAAGATTTTCTGTTCAAAGTACAGATGAATCCTGGAAATGAGTGTATGTTTCTTCACATTACTAGTTAATAGGCTTTGAGTCGTCTTAGCAGATGTGTGTTCAAGGGCACTTTACCACGCTACATAAAACTCCAAGTAGAAAACTTTTTCAAATAGAGAAACAGCAACAGTAAAGAGAAGGGATTTCACAGAGATGCTGTGTTCTTTGCTCTTCCAAGGTTCACCTTCATTTTGAATTTCCATGTGGACATGTGAATACAAATGAATGCTTACTATGTAGAGTGGTCCAGTCACCCTTTTTTAAGAACTCATCTTCCAAGAAATGTTAGCTCAAGAAACATCATCCCTAGCCTGGCCTTTAATCAGATATAGAGATCTATAAATGTGGGCCACTAAGACCATCAGGTGGACCATGTTTTAACATTTCCATGTAGTGATGGCGAAAAGAATGATGCAGTGATGATTCAAATACCAAGCACTGCTTAATGCAGCAACCCTGCTGTTAAAGCAATATTTTGCAATACTGTAATAACTTGAAAGGAATGGATTCTGCTGTGAAAGAGCACTGAGAATGAAAGCAAGAGACAAATTTTATGTGGTCTGTGTGTTTGAGGTAGGTGTTTGTTTGCAGAAGAATTTTCTGAGGATGTCAATTAGTCATAAAATGGTACTCTTTGGGGGACAGTCAGAAAGGCTAACAAAAGTTACTCTACTAATCTAAATCACTCTCTGGAGTATCCCTTCCCTGAACTGACTGTAATGGAAGCCTGGGGAAATTAGTTGTCCAAAGCTAAAGTTAGTCTTTGTGAATACTTCTCTGTAGGATATATCAAAGTAATATGTGTAAATACCTATTGTTAGCATCTTTAAACAGTGGCTGCTCCTTCATATTATGCTTAATGTTATACATACACAAAATAAATGTGAACATAAAATCATTTTGAAGTACATACAGTTCTAATACTTCCTTTGTCATCTAAAAAAAATCTGAAGACCAAGCAAAGTGCAGGTGACCTGGGTCCCTAGAGTAACTTGAATGACAAAAGATAGTTTTATGGAAGAAGGGAATTCAAGGCCAGATTTTCATTTCATTCCACCTGCTTTAAAGCTATATACTGTATCATGCTGTGCTCCAGGTCTATTTTATTTTCCATCTTCCATGCATGTGATTTAAAAACGAAATGGATAGGAGAAATTAGGTGAGAAAAAAAAAAAGTGAGAAGGTGCAGGAGAATGATCTATATATACGCATGTTGATTTGCCAGGTAATTATTTCAACAGCCTTTCAGTTTCATTAGGGATTCTGGTACAAGTCAGAATGTCACTTATTTTTATTTAAAGGTTACAGGAAGGAAAATGAGAACTGACATCTTCTGGAAGCAGGTCTGATTTATCAAGTATCAGCTGCACATCCACTGTTGCTCAAAGCTACATTTTCTCATAGAAGAGATCTTTTAAGCTTATTAAGGGGCAGTGGCCACAGAGATTGCCTTGCTCAATTCTGTTTATAATATTTTTTTTATGATTTATAATTGCATTTCTCTAATTAGTCATTGTGAATATTTAAAATGTTATGTATTGCAAATCCTAGATCAGTTTGATGCCTGAGGTTGTTAACTCCATCCTAGATAAGAACTATGTCAGTCTCATCAACATCATCTTTCTTTGAAATGCAGTCTTCCAACTTTTTTTCCAGCAAGTTCTTTTGTTGTTTTTTTTTTTTGTTTTGTTTTGTTTTGTTTTGTTTTGTTTGTTTGTTTATCTTAGTTCAGGAGTGGTAAATAAAGTCAATCTTTCATCAAGAAAGGCACACAATCCATGCCGGACAGATTCTTAAAATATGCAAAAAATGGTGCCTTCCTTATTAGGCCATAGTAGGGAAGTAAAAATGGTGCTTCTGGTTCTCTTTTAAACTCAGCTGTTTTTAGAAGAAAGACTATTTTCAAAAGGTGGAAATATTCTAATTTTGGTTAAGGTACATATATTATGTAGACATGAAATTTTGAAATTTTGATGTAGCGCCCTAAGGATGGCTTTGCTGTTTGAGATGACTTAGCCACCAGCTACTTTACCAAAAGGATGTTTTTTTGTATGTCCTGTGTTCTATCAGCCACATTGGTAGGTTTACTGTATACTAGTAAACCTATAAAATCTCTGAGTTCATTCTAGCTGCTTTTCTTAAGGTAAACTTAAGGTAAACTTAAGTCAAATTTTCCAAGTATGGTTCAGTTTCAGGTTTCAGGTTTAGATACCTATATATCAAATGTATGTGCCTACTTGTGAGTGTCTACTTGTAATCTATGTGTCTAAGCTTTTGGGTATTTGGATCTCATCCCTAATCAATACAGCTGTGATTCTAAACAATTAGTTAGCTCTCTCAAAAACAGACGTTTAAGATATCATTCAGAGACCTCAACATGGAAGAGAACTGCCATTCCAGAAGTACTGCGGGTACATCCAGGACATTCACATGATGTTGGGAGATATGCAGGATCTCTGCAAATTTATTATGATGCATAGTTATCCACCCATCTTCCCCCCTTACTCTATCTTCTGTTCTCATTTACATGGAAAAACAACATATCTTTAGTACAACACTGTAAGTCCCGCAAATTCAGTGCAAGATAATCGATAAACATGTTCCTTACAGCAAATCTAAAGGTTTTGTAAAATTATGTTGTGATGAAAACCATGCCAAAAGTATATATGCATATATATATATATATATATATTGTTTAGCTATGACTCAGAGCTCACTTTCTTTCACCCATTCTTGGACTCCAGTCTGCTACATTACTTTGTACTTTAAGCTGTTGGTACAAGTCTCCACTTTGTCTGAAGGTCAAAGGTGCTATTTTAGGAGGGTGGGGTTTTTTTATGCTTTTGTGAATGATTGTCATAGATAATGGAAAATGGCAGCTGGTTTTGTTCACAGTGAGATGTATCTGTAAGTAATTATTAAGAAAGACTGGAATTTGGTATGGCTGATTGTCTCTTCTTTTAAACCTATAAATAAAAACTGAGAGCAATTAGGGCTAAAGGGCAATCTGGATGTAATTTGTGTGCAATGCCTAACACAGCAGGACTCTAATTCAAATGGTGTTATATGCAGTGATATGATATTTCCACAGTCTGTAATTCCCAGATTTGAGTAAGCCTGAAAAAGCTCAAATGCTATAAAAAGTTATTACTAACCAAAGTGGATATCTGGGAATGCAAGAAATGCATGAATCTATTCTTTTGAGAAATGTAGTACAGGTTTCCACATGCAAAGCTTTCGCAAAGCTCTGGAAAACATGTTTTTGACATATATTTATCCCAAATAATATCCCAGCTACTTTAAGACTGGTCCAACTATTAAATAAAGTCACCAATGAAAGACCTAAAGGACAAAAACAGCGTATTCAGAAGTTGATTCTCTTGAATAAAGCTGTTAGACTGGTGAGAAAAATACACTATGAAGAGGTAGAAAGCCTTCAAAATACAGTGGAAATACTAACAAGGATTATTTATCATAAATAAAGGACATTAAAGATGGCATGTCAAAGCTAGTACAATAGCTGCTAGTTGTACATGGCCTGGGCTATCCAGATATGCATTTCAGGTAAATAAGACAAATGGTGTCTTGTAATGCTCATGACGTGTTAGACGCTTAATTCTGCATCGTAAAATTGCCTGACTTTCTAAATATGAAATACAGCTGTGTAAATTAGATTCACCATATAGTATTTACACTTTTTGGTACAGATGGAGAAAAAAATCCAGCTGAAATTTTAAAATAAATAAATAAATAAATAAAATAGACTGCAATTTGTCTTCAATTTAAAAGGCAGAATAAATAAATAATAATAATAATTAAAAAGAAAAGAAAAAAAAATTGAAGACACCTATTCCAGGCATACTTGCATTTCTGCAGGTATGTTCTGCAATGGCAGAGACCAGTCTCTTATTTCACTCAATATTCAGATAACTTGCTATTCTTCATAGCCTGCTTAGCATTTAGATCTTTGTTTAAACTCTTCCTTTCTCACCGGAAAGATTAAAGGCTTTCAATTAAGTCATTTTGGGTTGCTGAAATTTGTGTTTATTTTGATTAATTTCAGGAAACACAGAGACAGGTCAGTTAGCTCAGTTGCCTCAGCAAAGCTTCAGATGTTCTAATGTACAGGATGAGGTAGATCCTTAACATCTTATTTCATTCCATAATGCCTGTCACAGACTGCCTGATGAAAGCATTTCTTAAAATGGCCTATATTATTCTTTTGGGTTTGTGCCTGATGCAGACCTTACCCTACTGTCTCAGGAGGGCTATCTTCATTCACTTGCAATACGTTGTCCTGTCTTCTTTTTATCCCCTTTTTTTCTCCTCCACCTAAAGCTGACTGCTGTTTTTCCTTGCCTTGTGAAGTCTTTTCTGGCTTGAACACAGATGAAAATTCAGCCTGCACCATTCATTGCAGGGAGTTGTCTCCACCACTCATGGCTATAACTCTTTTTCCTCCACTATTTTTTGTCTTCCTCATTCTCACCTGTGTACTATGCTGCATCAAGCTCTTACAGCTTAAATGAGGCAGACCTGTTTTATGCAAGGATTGTGAAGATTTTTGCACATTTTCACTGGACTTTTGAAGTGTCTGTTGTGTTTGCAGTACCAAGGAATCAAAGCATTATCTGAAAAGTTTTGGACTTCATGTATCCCTGGCCAGATTTCTGCTTTCTACTCGTCTGTGGACTGAGTACCACAACAGCTGCAATGGCTCTTCAATTTTGTTCCGGAAAGGGATGGAGGAAAAAATATATATATACTTCTCTTCCTAACTACTGACTGGCTGGTACAGCTGCTTAGATCTGCCAATGGTGATGATCTGAGGCAGGGCTGGTATACTACCTCTAATTTATTTTGGCCATCTGCTTTTCCTACTTCTAATTGGTGCATGTTAGGCAGGAGAATATTCTTAAAGAGCGTTTAGGCTGAGGATGTTCCTGGATTCACTAAAAGCAGATTGAAATGGAATATTTTTTCTTTGATGGGCAGACCAGGCTGTATCTCAGCAACCATCTCATATTTGGCAAGATTAGTCCTTTTGCATAAAGTGGTTACATGTGCTGTGGTTGTTATTGGTATGGAGGCTGCATTAGTAAAAGTGAAAGAAGATCTGAACACATCTTTTAGCAGGTTCTGCACAGTTGGAAAATATTTATGTTGTACCCTGAATATAGTGCAGTTTGTTTGTAAATGTTGAGCTTTATGTGTCCTACAAACGTGTAAGATGTGAAAAGTGTGTCTAAATAGGGGTCTTGAACAGGGGTTTGTGTACTTGGTTTCCTTGGTCTGAAACAGAAGTCTTAAGGTTGCTCCATTTACTTTTCCTGTCATCTCAAAGCAGCCCTTGAGAAAGGTGTCTGAAGTCTGATTTACAGTGTTTTGCTGATCCTAAACCCATGTGTTTGCTCAGTGAGAGGTATTTGCATTAAATCCTGAACTCTCAGGAAAGGGCAGAACTTCACAACCATGCAGGAGTCCTAAACCGCTGTCACACAGCAGATTGTAGGAATGGAGGACAGCTAAGAATAGTTGAAATAAAAATGGACAATGTAGTTTTTATTAGTTTGTTTTTATTTCTTGCACACTTTCTGAATGGGATTCAGGTTGTCTAAGTTAAGTATCTGGCAGTCCAGTCTGAAATGATCATGAAAACAGCCTGTGCGAAGAGAGGGATATCCCCAGACGTGCCATGATTTGCTCTCAGAGATGCTTCTTTTTCTCCACCAGCTTCAGAGAGAGTCTCAATAACACATTTAGACTAAGCTTTAAGGAGATAAAGCAGAGCAAGACAAATTCCACTTTTTTTTTTTTTTTAATTTCAAATCATTTTGAGTTTACTACTGAGATTGCCACTGGATTTTCAGGTAACACCAGAAAAATATCTGCATTCAGATAGATGGACACAACACAGTTTTTATGCATTTACATTGTGAACATGTTATAGTATAGATTACAAACCTTTTACAACAAAGCAAAACACACCCACCTGCCAGTAATTTGCTGTGTTATTTTCACATGACATTTTCTCTAACATCTTTCTTAGTTAAAATGCCCTATAATAATAGATACACTCTTCTAGTAGACATGATATGAAAATTTTATAACATATAGTCTTATTAAGACTGTACTTCTTATTTACAATATTCATCAAAGAATTATGGTTTGCTTTGTCTTTATCATTTTACAGGACCCTGGTAATAGTATATGGATTGTGTTGGAGATAAAAGATTGTACAAATATTGGATGAAATATCTCCCTAGCAAACAGTCCTGTTGGTAAGCAGTTTGTATATGTTTTCTTCTCTTTTGCAATATATAATGGTGAGCTATGCAAAGGCAAGTTTATATCATGTTCAAATAGACATTTACTAAATACAAAAAATATTTAAAATGTCTACAGTTGTCTCTCCCCTTCTGAAATAACTTCAGAACCACCAGATTAACTTTCCACTCTTGAGAGAAAAGTTTTCAGTTTGTGTTTTGTGTAACTGTATATTACAAAGTTTTGTAGGCAGTGTTATACACAGATGTTCCCTCTTAAGAAATGTGAGAAGTTCAATTTGATAGAAAGATTGAGAGCTTTTTTTTTTTCACTTTTTTTTTTTTTTTTCCAGTGTTCTGGTTGTACACATTGTAAGCATTGTGGTTTTGATTCATTATTGATACTAAAGAATGTTTGTGGTGCTATAAACATCCATGCAGTTTGTATTCATAGCTGATTAATGTCTGTCAGATATTAAGGTATTAGAAAGTATCAAGAAAACTGCACGACATTTAGAGGAATAGTTATAAGGTCAGAAGCCAGGAACACCTGCGCTCTAGTCCTAAAACTACATCTGGTTTATTGCATGACCTTGAGTGAGTCATTTCTGAAGAGGGGGAACTGCGTTTCTGTGAGGGGATGCAATAATGTATGAACTGAATTGCTCTTCTTTATATAATTGGAGAGCTCATTAGGTAGCTGTTAAGAATGACTAAAACCCATTAAGCCTGATAAGACTTATTTCTTCAAAACAACAAAAAAAAAGAAATAATTTAAAATATGACTTTATTTTTTTAATACAGTTACTTTAACTCTTTCATTTCCCATATTGTCTTCACTGTGGAATGCTGCTTCTTTCAATTGTGTGTAAAACCTTTTCTTCAGATGCTGTTATGGGTTTTGTACCTGGCAATGAGAGAAAGCTCTATGAATTTAAAGTGAAGAAACCCAACTCAGTAGATTTGACTTGCCAGATTGCTGTATATGGTGATACATGAACTAAAAACTGATGAGGAGTAAAGGATATTTTCATTGACAGTAGCCACAGTGATTGAAATGCTTGTCACTTAGACTCGTCATTAACTAAAAACAAATGGGTCTTCTTTGTTATGTCTTTTATGGGGAAGAGGGAAGACTCCTGGGAAATGTATTGGCTCAATAATTTCACATACTGCATGGATCTGTACTGGGAGGAAGGGATAAAAATCTTTACTTGGTGGAAGGGGGTTTATTTCCACATGTAGTATTAAAAACTCAGCTGGACAGGTCGCATAGGAAACTCAACCAGTTAGACCTCTTTAAGTAGTGGTTGGAGTAGATGTCAAGAGGTGCCTTCCAGTTTAACTTATTCTATGGGTTTGTGAATCTATGTAGTTAGGCGATATAAATATGTTAATCGGGAAACTGTTATATGATTTATATACAGTGACATTCTTTACTTATCGAGAGAAGTTATGCAATTTAATAACCCATGGAGGAGACCAACTGAATTCTATAGATGCTGAAGGAAGATGGGGAGCCAGAAGAAAAGGAAGAATGATTTCTTTAGTAAGGTTAGGATCCAGCTGTGTGAGATAATTAGGTATCTAATGCCATAGGTGTGCATATAATTTGTCCTGTGGTTTTCAGATTTTCTTTTAAGTTCTTTTGTTTCAGAGTATGACTTTCTCTTAGAAGTCTGTGTGATCAGTGACTGCTTTGATCACTGGAGGGCACAGATTTTCACATGCTGGGCACAACTTAAGCTCGCTTGGGGAATCGTGACTTATTTTGCTGAGAGAACTCCGTGTCCAGTCTCACTGGTATGGGACTATATAAAACCACAAAAGGAATATGAGTGAAGAATGCTATGTAGCTGTAATAACGGGCAAATGACATTTTGCAGTGTAAATAAGGACACCACCTACAAATTGTGAAATAACCCTTCTGCTCTGCTTGATATTGATACAGCTTCAGTGAGAGCCCACCTTAAAGCATGTAAGGAAGCTATGAACTTGCTGGGCGTAGACCTCAGAGGAGAAACAAGGGCAAGCCATGAAAGCATGCTAAGTGAGACAAAAGAAATGTGAAAGTGCTTGAGATGGTTTATGGCAAAGGGAGCTTGATGAGCTTGATGAGAGGCTGCTGCAAAAAGAAGCAGATAGTTTCTTCTCTGTGTTGTGTTCATAATGGAGAAAGCAAGAGACAGGGATTTAAACTGAAGCTGATTTAAGTCAGGTAGCAGCAGATAGCTTGAACAAGGTTCAGAAAACTAAAAGATGGAATAAACTGCTTCAATTTGTTGTGGAGATGGTTCCTGGGGATCTTTCAGAAAAGGCTGAAGAAACATCTTTCAAACGGAACTTGCCTTCATTGGGGTAAAGGTTTGAATTAAGACATATCCTGGGGTCTCTCCCAGTCCTGCTTTCTTCTAATTGTCTGCTCCAAGATCTGGAGCATCAATTATCACATGCAAAGTTACAGTTGTTAAAGGAAATAGTTGTGCAGAAATGTGTGTGTGGCGGGGGGAGGTGGGGGGAGCTGTTGGTAAACGCATCTCTTTAATGTACGTTACAATGGGTAATCAATGTAAGTTGCACCAGGTGAAATCTGTATTGTCTAAATTATGATTAAACTGTATCAACTTGTTTTCAGTGAAAGCTGAATCCCTGATAAGGTTCTTTCATTTGTAATCATAAAAATTTCTCAAAATGAACTCTCAGTGTGCTGAAAATACAAAGACAATCTGGTTACCCTGTTGACTTTAAAATGGAGCTGCTTAGGGACCCTATCTGAAGACAACAGCCCTATATATATACACTATCAGACTTGACATGTTTACTGATTTAGGATGTAGATTGATGCTTTAGTAGCAAACCACTGCTCTTTGGGGGAATCTGATGATTTCTGAACATCCTACAGAAAAGCTACACTAAACATACAGGGCAACTGTACTAAGCATGTTGGCATAAAATAGTTTGGGATATACAAGAAATTAGCATTGTGGCTGGAAACAAAAGTATGATTAACTCAGTAGATCAATTACAAGAAGTAACAGCTCTGTTTCCAAACAGTAGGAATCACAATCTCTTTAGCAGTTAATCACGTTGTTTATATGCTTTGCTGTTAGGTGTATGAAATGACAGATGACATGTTTCTCTGTATATCTCAATTGTATAGAAATATAAGTAGTTATAATAGTCCTTTTCTGTGCTACTAGTAAAATTTGAAATCTCTGAAAAGGGCTCTTTAGAACTGAGCTCTAGCTTTCCATTTTTGTGTTCTTTATCTGTACTTCACCAGCTTGAATGATGCCAATTAGAGCGTGTGCTGTACAGTCACCTTTTAATTTTCTGCTTCTCATGCTTTACATATTCACAAATTTGGGTGTTGACTGTTCTGCTGAATTGCTTGAATAATAATAATAATAATTAAAAAAAAAAATCATTTTAAGATATTTTTTTTTTCTGTGAGATTTTTGGCCTTAATACCCTTGATGCTCATCCAGCACAGGTGCTCTGCTATGTAATTACTGGAAGCAGCTTGAAATAAAACTCTGAAATAGGACTGGTAACCTTGAAAATATTACCATTGCATTAGGTAACAGCAGTTACAAAACTGCAGTAAAACTGCTTATGTACCATGTTCTGGTATTTCACTGTCTGTTGACTGAAACTGTGGCAGAAGCAGTACTGACAGCAAAAAATAAAAATTCAAATATCCTTTCACAAAACATTTTCTTGAGTTGCAAATGGTTGGAGAGTGGAGTAGAAAGCAGAGATTCAGTCTGCAGAAATCACAGTCAGCCACACGTGAAAGCCTTTCAAGATTGAATCCATTGATCAAAAATATTTTCAGCATGCTCCCATTTCCTCACAGGTTAAACAATAATAAATATTGAACAGTGCGACTCCAACTGCAGCTGGAGCATTTTCAATAAATAAAGAATTAAATATAACCCAGGACAGAGGCAGAGAGCTCTCACCTATACTTGAGTACTACAAGCTGGTTCCTATTTTACAGTAGACCCCAGGTCTAGGGAAAGTGATTAATCCTGTTTTTGCTGGTGTGAAAGGTATGGTTTCCCCCTGGAAATGCTTAAAAATGCAGTTTCACTTCAAAAAAAAAGTTACATTCATCATTGTTGCTCTTTTCCTGACATGGCTGTATGGAACTTTGCTACCTAGCGATAAACAGTCTCTATTTCCACCCCAGAACCACCTGTAAAGGTGTATTTTATACATGGAAATTTGCTTGGAGTCTGACTTTTCACAGTTACCTTGCAGTACTTTTGCATTTGTTTAGATAAAGCTGGGCAGCTCATTCTGGCTTTGGTTTAGCACATCCTGATATTGCTAACCAGTGAAGTGTTCTGCTTGCTGTGTATCTGCGCCAAGTGCAAGGTGATAAAGTTGTGCTTGTTCAGTTGGGGATAGTGGAAAAGAGAGGAGATACCAATCAATGCTGCATGTCCCTGTGGAATATTTCAGTGCAAACATGAATCTAAATTTTCTTCAGGTAGACATAAAGAGTGGATAGTATCAATGCTGGGTTCAAAACTGAGCAGCAATATGGTTTCACCCATTTTTCAAAGAAACATTTCTTGTCCTTTTCGCCTTTTACTAGCTTCATGTTTAGTAACAGAAATCCAACTCATCAAAGAATATTAATTTAACTTGGAGCAAATTGAACATTTTTTATATTTCTGTGTTTTTGTTGTTTTCCCAAATGATAGTGAACTTAACAATAGGTTTATTCTTCTAAAGTTGTGTTTAGGTTTGTGTTTGGGTCTTCTTGAAAAGCAGTTCAGCTCAAACAATACTATGATTAACCAAACACCTACCAACGGACTCTAGGTATGGTAGTAGTCTGTTATATTCCTTGCTCTCTTAAAAAGAAAATTTGTAATTTTTTGCCAGAGGTAGAAGAAATAGGGTGATCCTTTTAAAGAATTTAAGTTAAATAACCCAATTTTAGATCACTGTCTATTGAACATTTTGCCCATTGTAATCCTATAAGAGGAAAAGGCAGCCAAAGGAGAAGTGATTGCATTACACGGTAGTTAACATCCCTGCACATGCTTAGAAGAAACTATTAGACAGCTCAGGTTTCACGTAAGGCAGTGCTGATTCAAGCACCAGCTTCCTATGCTGTATATTCCGCAGCTTGGGAACCTGGGAAGTAATAGATTTTATACAATACACACTCTTTCCCAAGAAGATTTTTTGTCTTGATTGTGGGGGAAAAAAATATCTCTGTAATCCACCTGGGAAAAAGTGTATGTACTAAGGTGGTGGGCTTAACAGAAAGAGAGAAGAATGTACAGAAAAGGATGAAAGTGAAATGAGTTAGTGGTAGGCTATTTTCCTGTGTTATTTCAAAACTCAGAAGATTTTAGGTTAGTTCATAAGTAAAAATGGTTCAATCTCACAGGACATCTGTTTCTGAAATTAAAAAGCCAACAACTGCAGGATTCCATAGTGTTAGCAATCTTCGCTTAATAGAGATCCATGATTCAAAGAGATATGTGACTTAAAATCTACTAGGGAGAGTGAAGCAATTAATAGTTGGAACTTTTTATAGCACCTTTTATCCAAGGATCTCAAAACATTTTACTGGCTTTAATTAGGCCTCACTCCATGCAATATCCTCCTGGAATAGAGATTTTTTTTTTTCTTTCCAGTATAGAGCAACTTGAGACACAGAGGTTAAATGATTTGACAATGATCATGTAAAAGCAAATAGTAATGATAGGAATAAATCCCAAACCTCTTGCCTTCCAGTCCCTTGTTCTAGCCACTAGCCAAGTTTCTTTCCTCTACATTAAACTCAAAGCTTTTTCTTATCTGTCCTGGAACTTGTGTGAGTATGATTAGGCAATTAGAAAGACTTTCATCTTTTCTGGAAAGAAAAAAATAAAGTTGAAACAAATCAGTAAAAAAAATGCTTTCTGCTCTCAGGTAGAGAAGGAATCGTTCCAATTTACTGCAGTGAGAGCTGTGAAAAATATGGAAGAGCAAACTCTAGAGGTAAACATACTGACTTTGGAGATAATGAATAAGGGTTTGTGTTTCTGCCTACCGGGAAGAATAGTTTTTTTCACTGGTAGTATAAAATGATGCCTGCAGTACACTCAAGAATTCAGCCTCATGAAAGGAAGAGAAAAAAAAAAAAAAAAAAAAGGTTTAAGGCTGGGAGGGAGATAGTCTCCTGGGAAAAGACAATAGGAATTCATGTCATCCAGGTACAGCCCTGAAGCTGGCAGGTGTTACATAGGAGAAACAGGCAAACTCATGAAAACTCTTGAATGTTAGAGTCCTTGGCAAGAAGTAGGGGAAAAGGAAGTCAAGATGATTAAATTAGCAGATGATATAGTTAATTCTGTTGTTGTGTCTCTAATAGATATTTGGCTGAGGATATTAGGTCAGATTACATGATTTGTTTCTTGTAGTTTGTTTCTTCTAGTTAAAGATACATTTTAAAAATTATAAGAAGAGGGAAATAAGCAAAAGAACAAGGTTAACACTAGTAGCTTGAATAAAAGCTGGGTTGCTTCCATGTCTCAGTAACTTGATTTCAAAAAGCATAAAGTTTTGTTTGTAGAACCGTTTGCTCATCAGATGCTGGTAGTGATTATTGACAAGAGAGAACCCAGTTCAGAACTTATGTGGAGATAACTTTGTTCATGAAAACTTGATTCATTGGACTTACTCGATATGTTCCTATATTTTTTATGTCAAAACATGGAAACCCAAATTCATTTTTTTTCTCCCCATAATTGATTCTCACTAGTTTCTCCATAGTAACCCACAGTGAATACAAGGGCTGTCCAACCACTGCAAAATTTTTCTACAATGTTTCAGCACCAGGAGAAGAGAAGTTGTGTAATGGGGTATGATGAAAGTCCCAGACACTGGCTTTATGGGAAGAAATTAAAAAAAAAAAAAAAACAAGATTAGAATAAATATTGAAATGCTTGCATAGACTGAAGTTTTCACCATCAAAGTGACCCTGAGCACTGTTATACAGTCAGTGTGTAACAGCGCTACCCAGGCAAAATAAGCCAGCACATTCTCGTTTCAGAGGTGATGCTGAGAATTAATTCACAGGAGCTTGCTACCAAAAGTTACTTGCCAAATGTTCATTGGGAATAAGCTGAAATACCAAAGATACAGATTAGGAAATTAGAAACTACTTGCGTTCCTCTTAGGCACAGAAAAAGATGGCAAAGAAGTGATTTCACTGTTCACACTTCACAAAATCTGCTGAACATAGACTTGACTTTTAAATAAATAACCAGTCTTTGCAGTTCTCATCATGGATTCTAAAAAGGCAGATGCAGCCATCGCAAATGATTTTGCTCGCTGTTACATTTGTCAAAAGCTGTCAGAATGTAGTAAAAAGGTGTTTATACAGAGTAATATGCTGCTTGATCTCCTGTATGTCTCCTAGACTGGAGATTTTAGATCGCTGATTTATAAGAACAAAAGAGATCCAAAAAGGCCTGTTATTTTCTAGCTTTACCAATTTATATATGATGCCCTTTTACAAATATCCATGTCTTCAATTACAGCTAACATTCAAGGACTGGAAAAGGAATATGATCAGATAGAAAAAAACAGTCTGCTTCACATTGAACTATGGTTGTATAGTTAGATAGTAGGAATGGTATACAAAATAATCATTATTTTTATCCACAAGTTTGCATGAGTTTAAGCATGACTAAAAGAACTCTCTTCAAAAAAAAAATAAGTTTGTATCCAGACAGTCAAGGTTTTAGAGAGAGATTTTGGCATGTGTTAAAGCAAGTGTTTACAAGAGGTTGTCAGATAACTGTGTATTCATGCTATCTCTTGCTCTCTTCTACACTTTCTCTCTGATCCACTCATCTAGCTTACCTGACCTCCATAAAAAAAAAAAAAAAAAAAGGTATAACACACCAATAGAAAGTGAACATTACAGAAGGCAGCATATTACAGAATTTCCATATGTAACAGAAAATATTATATTTACCTGGCAAATGGATAAGAAAGACACATCCTACAGGTACATGGTTTGGTCTGGCTGCTGCTGATGAATGCTATAATCAGCACAGTAATACAAATTTTATTTACTGTAATTTTTACAACTATCATAAACTGCAAGTTATTTAAGAAATCCATAAGCTACTGGCAGGCAGGTATGAAAAAAGGAAGTTACCAGGAAGAAAGAGAGTGCTCACTATTATATTTGGCCAGCTGGTCTAGCTACATTCATAAGCATGTTAAATAAGGAATGAGCTAGTGAGAGAAAATGATACTTTCAAGACCATATGTGAACCCGTCTTATTTAATGTAAAGAGTATTAAAGATGTACCAGTGCTTGGAAACTAGTCTTTCTTCTGTTTTATGGGATGAATTATAAAAATAAATAAATAAAAATAAAAATAAATAAAGATTTATATATATATATACTAGAAAATGAACATGCCAATGTAGGATTTTCAAAATTTGGAGCATAAGGAGAAAATTACATTTGTTTTTTGATAGACTCTAAAGCCACTACTTGTTTCTCCTAATTTTTCTGAGATGTCTTTGTCCATGTTGCAGGGGCAGAAAGGTCTCAGAAATCGCCGAACTGCAAATTGCTAGAGACTAGGAGTTTACTGGGGGAAGAGTTGAAAATATTATGGATCTGCTCTACTTTTATATGACTACTATAATATATAACAGACACACATTATGCATTGTAGAAATTAAGAAGTTCTTTCTTTGGAAACTTTCAGCATTTTCTTAATTTCCTGTTGCATTTTAGAACGGTGCCAAAGATGACATTCTCCAAACCTTTCTATTTATACATGAATTTCAGAGGAAGAATTATTTTCTACCGTTAGTATAGGTCAGAATTCCATAACTAAACTTGATCTGAATTTTACACCTTGAAATTCAAATACCATGTTAGATATGAAAAATGTAGTGTATCTTCACAAAATTACAAATCTTATTTCATATAAACAATAAACCCTCTGAAACTCTGCAAGTTAATCTCACAGAGCACATCCATGTTTCATATTTTGTCTTTAATCATTGTAATAATGTGGGCCTTTTCAATTTCCCATATAGCTAAAATATACTACTTTGTGTGGTGATTGCATTTGAATAAATTGTTTTAGGGAGGATGGTATTTTTTGCCATTACTCTCGCTGCTTTGACAGAGGATGATGAATAACATTCTTAAAGAAAATTTCATGATGAACGACCTCTTTAGAATTTCTGTTATTTTTTCTTATATTTAGTGGCTGTATTGCTGTTCATAGCCTAACTCCCTGTAGGGATGGGACTTGGATGCACAAACTTCTTTCCATATTCTTACCTTTGGACTAAATACGAGTGTAAGGCAAGTGAGTGGGTCAAAGTGTGATCTCTAGTTTGGAGAGCAT
The DNA here is from genome assembly GCF_040182565.1 of Anser cygnoides. Lineage (NCBI taxonomy): Eukaryota > Metazoa > Chordata > Aves > Anseriformes > Anatidae > Anser > Anser cygnoides. The sequence goes on from NC_089873.1 coordinate 207,525,510, forward strand.
GGGGGGCAAGACTGCAAATTATGCTGTAGATGCACCCCATCTAAATGAATGCAAGAACCCACCTTGAAGATGACTGCTAATTAATTTTCTTTGTTGTTGTTGTTGTTAAATATGAAGGTCCTAATATTCAGCACAGTTCTTTAATCTGGACTGTTCTTATTTCATTCTAATCAAAGTCAATTTTGACAAGTTCTAATCTCTTTCAAAGCCTTGCTGAATATTCAAGGAAGTCTGTCATTGGGAAATCACTGGCACTGTATTGTTGTGAAGAGACAACACTCCTAATACCAATTTAAGTATGTGCTCCTCCCCTACAGCAAGGCCAAGCAGCTGTTTAGATTATTTACCTGTACATTTCCATGTTTTGTAAAATATCGAGATTGAGCTTTGCTTTGACTTTGGCCAGAAATTCTATTAAGCCCAGTCCACAAAAACATTCAACTTCCCAGGTCCAACTGAAGCATTTGAAATCCTAGTTCCAGAGAGGGCTGTATAGTACCTTTAATGCAAGAAAATAAATGATGGGTTGTAGACCATGCACAGATGACAGGCCTGGTGACCTGAAAGCAATTCCAAAGTAAGAAATTAGTAAGGCTCAAGGCTCCTCTACCAGCTGTAGAAGTTGGACTGGACTGTTAGGGATCTACAATTGCTCATGTGCCTGATGAACCTGTGCTTCATATTTCCAGAACCAATTGCAAATAAATATAAAAATAATGAGGTGGAAGTCTCGTGAGGACAGAGACTGGAAGACTCCAATACTTGGAGAATATTCAGTGGAGTTTGACACCAAACTTGTGATATTCACATAGGCCTTCTCTGGACAGTAATAAACAGAGGTTCATCACATCAGTCTCAGTCATAATTTATTAGTGTCTTATTTCCTTGAGTATGATAGAAAGATCTGAGGTATGAGACTGCTGCTGTTTGAAGGAAAACATACCACACCAGCTATGGTGTGATAATGGTCAAACACATCAGCTGTGTGACTAATTAAAACAGATATTTAACACAGAGACATGTAAATAATAAACTCAACCTTAAATGACTCTCACAGTACAGGCTGTCTTTGGAAACATCAGCTACAGAAGATAAAGCAGCCCCTTTCTGGGGGTTGACTGGAGGTTACAGCATGGTCCTTTTTTGCATGTGTTCACTAAACACATCAGCCCATTTAGCTCTACACAAATCCTCTGTTTATTCGTTCCTTTGAAGCTTCAGCAGCACATTTAGCTCTAACGTGTTTGAAACGTGCTGAAAGTATACGGCACTCTTGATAGAAATAAAAGCATGATTAAAGAGGTAGTGCAGTAACTGTCAGTCACATTTTGTTAAGTCATTATCGTGTTGCAGACCTCTTTTTAAGAGACCTAACTCCTTAGCAAAATATACAGTTATTGTTGAAAAAAAAGGGGTTGTTTTCTCTTCTGACTTTCATTAGTGTGTGCGTGTGTGTGCTCAAATACCTGTCTGTCTCTGTATCTGCTTTTCTTTAGTTCTTCCAAACATGGCTGGAGATGCAGTCCTCCAAACCAACTAAGCCAGTCCCAGGCATGAAACAAATTCTGCAGAAAACTTTCCATTGAATCAGAATTAATTAAAGATTTGCTATACATGTTATTTGTTCTAGATGACAGATTCAACAAAGAAAAAATAATTAACAAACAAAAAAAAACGCAACAATTTAAGAAAATATTTTCTACTTGTTTCCTTGAACTGATGAAAGATATGTGAACCTAAACTCATTTGACTACAATTAAACCAACCATATCTTGAAGGTAGGAAGGCTCTAGAGAGGGATCTGAATAGACTGGGCCAATGGACTGAGGCCAGCTCTATGAAGTGCTGGTTCCTGCACTTGAGGCACAACAACCCCATGCAGTGGTACAGGCTGAGGGAAGGGTGGCTGGAAAGCTGCCCAGCAGAAAGTGAGCTGTGGGTATTGGTCAATAGCTGGCTGAGTATGAGCCAGCAGTGTGTTCAGGTAGCCAAGAAGGCCAACAGCATCCTGGCTTGTATCAGAAATAGTGTGGCCAGCAGGACCAGTGAAGTGATTGTCCCTCTGTACCTGACTCTGGGGAAGCTGAACCTCATGTACCATGTTCCTTTTTGGGCCCCTCACAACAAGAAGGACATCGAGGTGCTGGAGCCTGTCCAAAGAAGGCAATGGATCTGGTGAAGGGTCTCTTCTCCCAAGCAACAAGTGATAAGACAAGAAGAAATGTCCTCAAGTTGAAACAGGGGAAGTTTAGGTTGGATGTTAGGATTTTATTTTGTTTTTTTCACTGAAAGGGCTGTGAAGCATTGGAACAGGCTGTCCAGGGAAGTGGTTGGGTCACCATCCCTGGAGGTCTTCAAAAAATGTGTAGATGTTGTGCTGAGGGACATGGTTTAATGGTGGACTCGTCAGTGCTAGGTTAAAGATTGGACTCGATGATGTGAGAGGTCTTTTCCAATCTAAACAATTCTACATTTATTCAATTTACTGTAGTAACTGCCTTGAAATGCGGGACTAGTACAAATTCAGTAAGTCAGCGTCTGTGTTAGAACCTCCCCAGTTCTGCCCCAGTCCTGTCCCAGTCCTCTTTTAATAGGAGGTTATATGTTTGTGTATCCTGCCTTAGGAAGGTGTAAGGGCCAAATCTTAATTAGAGGTCATTGGCTGCAAAAGCTGCACACACAAGTGTATCTATTTAAACAAAGGCAGTTAACAAGAAATCCATATTTTACCACCTTTTACTGTTGTTGTTCAAACTGCCCTAAATTATACAGACAATATCATCCAAAAGTGGATCAGAATGGCTGTTTAGCTCCTTCCATAAAAGAAAATGTCTAGAATACTGAATTTATCTATCTGTATCTCATCAGGCGAGAGGACTGTAGAGGGAAAAGAAGAAATCATATTTTACATATCAATCCCATACAAATTTAAAAACTCCACAAATGCTCAAAATGACAACACTCTGTAAATGTCTTATAGCTAGTAAGTTAGAGGCACTTGCAGCTCAGAGTGAAAGTGAGAACTTCACAGATCCCCTGGTGATTAAAGCTCTGCCAAGAAACTTCCTTTACCAACAAGTCAGATATGAATTGTCTGAACTACAAAATCCCAAATCACACAATTGCTAAAGCTGGGAGGTACTTCTGGAGATGGCATAGTCCAACTCCCCTGTTCAAACCTGGGTCAGACAGAGCAGGTTGCTTGGGGGCCATGTACAGTGTCAAGGATTAAATTTCTCCAAGGACAGAGTCTCCACATCTCTATGCAGCCTGTTCTGGTGTCTGACCCCTGTCACAGTAAAAATGAGTTTTCTTTGTTTAAATGGAATTGTGTGGTCATGCCCCCACTAGTGATGTGTTTATGCACATTGCTAAGATCCCCGAGCCATCACTTCTTCAAGGTGAACAGTCCCAGATCTTACAACCTCTCCTCAGACACCAAATTTTCCAATCCTTTAATTACCTTAATTGCTCTTTGCTGGACTCACTCATTCTTTCTTTTACTGAGGGCCCAGACCTTGAGATGTGGCTTCACCAGAGTTGAGCAGAGGGGAAGGGTCACCTCCCTCAAACTGCTGGTGACACTTTCTAATGCAGCTTAGAAACCCAGAAGGGTTTGCATTGCTAGCTCATGTTCAGTTTGGTGTCCACTACAACCCCCAGACCTGTAAAACAGTTTTCCAGACAATTATACCCAGCCTGAAGCATAAGGTTTGTCCTCTTCAGTAGCAGGATTAGACATTTCCCTTTTGTACCCAGCCTGAAGCATAAGGTTTGTCCTCTTCAGTAGCAGGATTAGACATTTCCCTTTTATGGTGAGATAAAAGAATCTCTTTGTTGTATGACACCTTTGATGAACTCCATGAGATTCCTCTAAGACCGTTTCTCCACCCTGTCCAGCTTTCTTCTGGTAGGACAATTCCTCTGGTATATACAGCATTCCTCCCAGTTTTGTGTCATCTGTAAAGTTGCTAAAGGGGCACATTGCTTCATTAGCCAGGTCATTAATGAAGAGGTTGAACAGTGTTGATGCCAGCTATGTACCGCTAAGCCTGGCTGTTCAGACAGCTTTCAGTCCACTTTACTGTCCACTTATGTAGCCCATACTTTATCAGATTGTCTTTGAGGGTGTTACATGATATAATGCCAAAAGCTTAACTAAAATCAAAAGAAATAACAGGCACTATTCTCACCTCATCCGTTGAGTCAGTCATTTCCTTGTAGGAGTGTCAGTCTAATTAATCAGGATTTCCCTTTCATAAATCGACGCAAACTACTCCTGATCTCTTTATCCTGGAAATGGAAGCCTGTCATCTCAGATATTGCCCTGTATCAACCCACACAGGAGTGATGCAAAGATAGTCCCACATCACTGGAAGCCAACAGCTTAAATTTCATGACCTAGGCTGTCAATACAGGGTCTGGTGCTCAAAATTGTGAAAGCCATTACACATACTTGAACACAAATATTTTGCTTTGACGGTAGTGTATTCAGCATCCGAGAAAATACAGGATCTGTAAAAAGAATTCTCAAACTGGCAATTAACATGATCACAGACAAATGGAGATAATGAAACAAGTTGTGCTTTCCAGTTTGGAGCTGAGATGACTTCAGTTGGGGTACATCAGATGAATGGTTAAGAATGTAAACCAAATGCCCTTGGCGGGGGTGGATTGAATTTTTATGAGTATTTAGCTAATTAGGACTGAGTTTAAAAAACTTTGTCACTCATGTGAGGATTCAATTTATCAAGATTTCTGTGAAGGGTTAGATGTAATAGCACATGGGAAATCTTTACTTAAAAATAAATAAATAATGTTAGTGTAAGTACTAAGGTTAGTAAGGAATTGGCTGCTGGGACAGTTACAAAAGGTGTTTTGGAAATGGAACTATAGGTCTGGAGGAAAGATATTCATAGAACTGTTGGGACTTAAAGGATTGTTTTCATTTCATGAATAAACTGATCATAAGACTACTTGGGCAATTATGTGACATTATCAATTTAATGGATGGACAGAATATTGCGCAGTGGAAATTAGATAATTTTGAGGATGAGGAAAAATAAAAGAAGAAGTGGGAGGGCATTTAACAATAAAAATCGAGATTCAGGCCTTTAGAAACTTGGAACATGAAGTCTCGTTTTAAACTCATTGTTTGGATGTGATAGGGAGAGTCTTGTTTTTGCTAGTTAGTCATAGGACATTTTCACTTAGAAGTGAAACATGAGCATGAAAAATCATAGAATCATAGAATCATAGAATACGATGGAAGGGACCCACAAGGATCATCGAGTCTAACTCCTAGATCCCCAAAGGACCACCCAAAAAATCAGGCCCTATGTCTGAGAGTGTTGTCCAAACACTTCTTGAACTTCAGCAGGCTCGGTACCATGACCACTTCCCTGGCGAGCCTGTCCCACTACCTGACTGTCCTCTTGGTGAAGAACCTTTTCCTGATATCCAGTCTGAACCTCCCCTGTCACAGCTTTAAGCCATTCCCTCAGGTCCTATTGCTGTCCACAGAGAGCAGAGCTCAGTGCCTTCTCCTCTACTCCCCTCATGAGGGAGCTGCAGGCCGCCATGAGGCCTCCCCTCAGTCTTCTCTGGGCTGAAAATTCCAAGTGACTTCAGCTGCTCCTCATATGTCTTCCCCTCTAGATCCTTTACCATCTTTGCTGCCCCCCTTTGGACACTGTCTAACAGCTTTATGTCTTTCCTATACTGTGGCACCCAAAACTGCACCCAGTACTCAAGGTGAGACCGCACCAGAGCAGAGTAGAGCGGGACAATCATTTCCCTCGACTGACTAGCAATGTTCTGCATGATGCACCCCAGGGTACAGTTGGACCCCCTGGCTGCCAAAGCACACTGCTGGTTCATATTCAGCATGTTGTTGATCAAAACCCCTAGATCCTTCTGCACTCCAGCATCTCATACCCAAGTCTGTAAGTATAAGCAGGGTTGCCCCTTTCCAGGTGCAGAATCCAACACTTGCTTTTGTTAAACTTCATATTGTTGGTGATTGGCCATGTCTCTAATTTGTCCAGATCTCCCTGCAAGGCCTCAGCACCCTCAGTGGAGTCAATAGCTCCATGCAATTTGGTGACGACACAAAATACCAAATGTTTTTGTAGGATCACATGAAGGTAAGTATTTACACTGCTGTCATTTGGAACTATGAATACATCTGCAGCAGTCATTCTTGTGCTAGGATATTGTGCATAGTTCCCAGTTAGGATATTCATACTTAATAATGTTAATGCAAATTGGAATTGGTGCAAAAAAAAAAGATTATGCAAACAATGAGAGGAACAGAGAAACTAGATGAGTTTGATTTATTTGAACTGGCAAAATGAAGTCTGACAAAGGGCATGGTTTCTACCTATAAATATGTCAAAAGTAAGTACCAGGGAAAGATAAGAGAAGATAGATGTTTTCTGCTTATGAATTAACTTTGACAAAATTTTAGGAAAAAAAAAAAAAAGCTCTTAGAAGATCAGAACTTCCAGTCAGAATCATAAAAACAAAATACTTAACTGTATAATATAAGAAGTTTGAGCATTTTGTGAGAGGATTTTTACAGCAGCCTACAGATATATCAGAAAACTGAACTTGATTCAGTCCTATTTTTTATCCTTTTGAAGAAAATAGATCAAAAACTTCACTGAAGATAATATTACTTCTTAACAGTTCATTGAAGAGTTTGTGATCCCTCTTGTAAGATACCTGGTCTGTTGTTCTAAGAAATCTACCATGAACGAACCGTTCTCTGAACTCACATGGTCAGTCTTGTGTGATATAATATATATATTTATACTTGGAAAAACTGTAGTAATACTGTCACCAATGCTGCTTTACCATCTGCAGGGTCCCTCATAATTATGAACTTTGGGTATGCTTTCAAGATCCACCAGAGGAACGGCTGATGCTGTTGATCCCCCAGGGCTGTGGGCTCCTTTTACTAGTTCTTATATGTGTCATTGCAGCTCATCTCATAACAGATGCTGATGTGGTAGAGGAAAAGTTGGGAATGGAGAAGGGGACTGGACCTCTCTCTAAACTGTATAATTTTGGGAAGGTTAGAATATTTTTCATTAAAATGACAATTCTATACTTCTGATCAGAGTTAAGAAAAGTCCTAACTGTCCTATATTTGCACTGAAAGAGATCTTTGTATAAGACTTTATTGGCAGGTATCTGTGGACAGTCAGGCAGCAGAGCTCTATTAGATCATTTCACTAATCTCTTTGATAATGCAGTATTGTTCCCTGCTGTACATTTATTCACCTCTTGTTCAGTCTACTTTTAAATGTCAAGAAATGGGGCTTATATTATTCCCCTTTGGAGATTACTCTACAGATTAATAGGTCTCACTCTCTTCCTCTCCTTTTCCCACTTCTCCTCTCAATACTCTGCCATTATTTTCCATTTCTCAATTTTATCCATAACTTGTAGTCATACCCATTATTACACTAAATTAATTCTTACCCTTTTTTTAAACTAAAACCTTTCAAATAGCTGTAGGCAGTTATCATTTTTCTCTCCACATCTCTAAGCATGTTGCTATTCTTAAAAACAGTGAATAGAACAGGAATGGAAAACAAAATCATTTGGTGACTATAGATCTTGGGGTTTAGATTATTTTTTTAGATTACCACATGTAAGCTAGACTTGCAAACAAGAGATCACTTATGCAAAATGTGAGAACAGTGATAATGAATTGCTTACAAAGGTGACTTATATGGTAACAATATGAAAAATTGTATTTTGCACATCCTCTGCATAAAAATTGCACATGTCCCATAGAAACCAGTTAATGCCTCTCAGCAATTGTCCTAACTTAATCTGCACACAGTGCCTCAAATAAGGACTTCATGAACTTTTGTCCCCTCTCTTACTACCTGGTAATTATAACATTTAAATTGCTTTGCTTAAAAATCTACTGCAGTCACAAAATTCTTATTCCCTGGAAAGAAATTAAAATCATCCAGTGCAAGTAAGTAAAATTTAAAAGTGAGCAAGTAAAGAAAATAAACTGTTCCAATTTTCCCTAAAATGTAGGCAGTTTCTCTGCAGACACATTGCATTTATTTTGGTTGTTTGGTGAGAGTAAATTTAATATATTATATCTGATAAGAGACAGACAATACTTACTACTGCCTTATACAGCTACCCTATTATAGAAACTTGTAGGGCTCCTTTTTTCTCTACAGAAATCCGTGCTACCAGTCAGGGCCTCAGGTGCTATAAACCATTAATAAGTATGCCTTATTGCCCTCTTTTATTAGGGATTGAAAGTTTCTTGACTTGTTGTCTTATCTGTCTGCTGTGAAAAGATGATCAGAAGAGCCAAAAGAGCAGAACCAGACTGTCTGTCTATATATACATTTATACACAAATATAGCTGTGTATGTGCTTATGCATGCATATATATTTACATATATATATAATATAATATGCATTTTAAAGTCTGATTCTCTTGATTGTATAGGCCAAATCAGCTTCCTCATTAAATCAATTTCAAAGGGAAATGAATATATTTAAAGAGTGAGACATGCCTAGCATTTCTCTTGACGAGCTAAATCCATTCTAAGTATACTAAAGTCATCAGAGTTACTGTGGGGATGCAGTTGTCTCAGTGTTTGCACAGGATTATGAATGTATAGGGCATTTTCTAAGTATTGTTCATACTAATTACTCTCACTACTTTTCAATTGCAAATGCTGAAATACTAAACTGTGCCCCAGCTTACGGAGATAACACTACTGCTGGCTTGGACTGAGTTTCTGTGGATCTATGTGCAGAAATAGTGAAACTATGCAAGCGAAGTGTATGTTTAGGAACTGTAACAAGCTTTGAATATTAAGCTTTGAGGAACACATACTGATATACCAGAAACAAGATATTCTTCCTACAAAATCCTCTTTCAAGTTGGTAGGGAAGCAAGAGTCTTTTGTCCTTTATTTGCCTTTACTTTCCTTCACCTAAAGAGCCAGAAAAAGGTGAAGAGATCACTCTGTACAGGGATCCTAATACTATACTTGCAGTTTGGTGGAGAATTAATGAAGTTATTTGTTTGACAACTGCAATACACAAGGTAGCTGCTATGGTTTTTAACCTGGAAGGTAGCTAAACACCACACAGCTGTCCATTGGTGGGTGTGAGAGCTACCGCCATTTGCCCCCTAATAACTGGTCCTAGGGGAAAAAAAAAAAAAAAATTTAGTTTGGTCTCACATATTTCTTCTTTCTATCTCATTCCTGTAAAATCACATTCATCCTTAGAAAACTGCACATTCTTTTGGAACAGGGATAACATTGGCCACAACTGAGACATCCTTTGAAGGAATTTTGATACACTTTGGGAGCAATGTAGCCTACATTTGAAGGGAGGATTCAGTGCTCTGCATATGTAGTACTTTGTCCATAATGCAGAAAATCAGAAATGGTGTCTGCCTACCTCCCATAATGAGCTTACTGTTTCAAGGTCAGAGATATAACATAGAGAGCATGCAAGCAAAACATGACCCAAATATTTATTGTCTAGATTAATGGATATGACTCCTGTATCTAAGTAGAAATTTGAATGGTTTGTATTATGAGGAAAAGAAAAAGAAAAAAAAAAAAAGAAAAAAAAAAAAGAGACAATTGAGTCAATTTTTATTTTATTTTCTAGGGGAGAAGCAGCTTAAAATCATGATACTCTGTTTCTTAGAGGAATAAGTTTTATGTTATTGTTTCTTCCCACTTGTATCTGCTATTACCCCTGACCTCCCCAACCCAATTCCAAACATAGTGATGAGTCTAAACGAGGTCTACAGAGAAAGAGAAACAGATACCAAGTCCTAAGCTTTAGTGAAAACTGGGGATTGGGTATAGAAAATAAACTTTTAAAAGTACCTCACCAAGGGAATGGCTCTGGGCTGAGCTCATTGAATATCTGATAAACGTCCAATGTGCATATCCATCCACAAACATAGCCGAACTAACCACAGCTCTCATTTCCTGACCCATCAGACATGGAAGGGGAGGGGAAAATTGGTCATGGTGAGAAGGCACCAAAGTCTGCACATGTAGCTGAAACACTACATTCTACAGTATTGATTCTGAGAGTATAGGGAAGGCAGCTGGGGCTTGGCACATTGAGAGTTACTGGGCACAAACTCACAGGAAACCAAGCTTCATTAGTTCTTTTGTTCACTAAGCAACTTGGGTAAATCACCATACAGGAGTCAGAGCGTGAGATGACTGCAAGAACTCTGGTGGTTAGGATCTGATCCTCAACACAAATAGAAACAGGTTTGTCTTGGTAATCTTCAGAGTAATAAAGTGAGGAAAATATTTAACAGTCTCCTTAGAAAGCAAAACAAAAAGGAATGTCAGCTATTAGGGTTTATAGGAAATGATGCGAGGGAATGGTGCGAGATTCATTCTCAACTCAGCTTTATTTCAGGTATGCAGATCTTAATCTTTCTCTGACGTTGGTTCCCACTTCATTTTCATTTGGAAACTAAGGAAATGCAGGCTGGATGGTCAGACAGTAAGGTGGGGGAAAAGACTGTCTTAAAGAGCAGACCCGAATTGTGGTGATCAATGGCTCACCATCCAGATGGCTGACAATAATGAGCAGAGTAACCTAAAGTTCAGTGCTGGGTCCCATATTGTTCATCATCTTCATCAAAGACCTGCACAATAATCAAGTATACCTTAACAAATTTTCAGGTGACTACAAACTTGGATAGTGACTTACAACAAATGGCAGAGTTTCTATGCTGTGTGACCTGGACAAACTTGAGGACTGAACTAACAAAATTATTAGATTCAGTACGGAAAAGTGAAAAGGTCTGCACTATAGCAGAATAGCCCTAAGCATCAGCACAAGATGGGAAGAGTCTATCAGGGTAATAACCCCACTGGCAAGTGTTTGGAGGTTACAAATCTCTCCAAGAGGGAATATAAGACACTGAATATACTCTCACCAGGAATAAGAAAAATTGCATATTGGTATACTAAAAAGCATGGCTAGAAGATCAAAGGAAGCTATTACCTTTCTCCTTTCAGTGCTAGAGAGGTCCCAGATAGAGTAGTACTCAGTCCAGCTCAGGAGTAATGTGGATAGGGGCTATGAAGTTCAGCAGAGGCCAATGGCACATGGTCTACAGGTAGAAATACCTGGGCTGCTTTGTTCTAGAAAGTGGAGGTGAACAGGTGAATTTAAGACCAGACAGGAACTACATGGAAGGGAATTTCAGAGAAGGTCAAGCCAAACTCTTTTCAGAAGAGAAAAATGGCAAAACAAGGAGCAGTAGCCACAAGATGGTTTGGATCAGGTATTAGAAAAAAAGCAATAATGACTGGGAATGTAACAGTACTGGAACAGGTTATTCACAGAGGCTATGGACTCTCCATCCTTGGAGGCTTTCAAAACTCCTGGACAAAGACACAGTGGGTCTGATCCAGTGCTGGAGACACTGTTGCTTCTTCAGGCAGGAATGTGAACCAGAGACCTCCAGAAGTCCCCTCCAGCCACCCTTCCCAAGAATCTAATGAAGTTGCGTTTCCTCAGTGAAAAGAGTGAACCTCAGCTGAAAAATTAGCTCCATAAATAACTCCTTTTAAGCTGGAGTTTTCCTGCTGTGAAATTACATCCTTGCCCATTGTTAATGCACATAAACTGTGTCATATCTATGGGTTAAGAAAGGAAAGCAAAACACAAAGCATGTTTTAAAGATTTGGAAATCCTATCTGTGAATATATTGGGACATAAACTACCTCAGCTAAGGTGCAAATTGGAAATAAAAAGGACAACAAAATGATAGGGGCCTAATTAAAGAGAGAGCAGTACAGTACTGGGAGAATAAGGTCATAAACTGTCCAAAGAAAAATAGTACACCTCTGACCTGTTCAGATTCCTTGAAAAAGTTAATAAAACAGTACATAAAGATGTCCCAATGAATATGACTTACTATGATAGTTCTTTATAAGGAACTCTTAGAGAATAAATCTACACAGAATAAGGAACATGGTCTTGCAGTGGATTAAAAATCATCTAAGTGAAATAAAACATAATCAATGGTTTTGAGAAGAAAGATTTTTGTGTTTTAATTACCTGTGATCACTTTCATAGGTCCAGGTGATGTGAGCAAAATATTATCCTGTGACAGTAACCTGTCATGTTTCCTAAAAAGTACTATGCACAAAGGGAATCATATGGTGCCCTTATTAATAGAAGCATTATCATCTATTGTTATGGCCTTCCTGAGCTAGATCCTAAAGTAAATAGAGAGTTTTCTCAAAGTAAATATCTCCCAAAAAAAGGAGCAACTTCAAGACAGCAGGTGAAATTCACCACTTGCAAACATGGTCAACAGTCATTAACTGGACTTTAACCTGTTGAGTTTTTCACAAGTAAAAGAGTGATTCTTCATTGCTCAGACTGCATGTTGTTCAATATCTGGGAAAAAACACAAAGTGGAATTGGCTTGCTATAAGTCTGATCTTAAGAATAACACTGCTCTTGTTGAGTCAAAATTGTGTTTGAGAAGAGTTCAGGCAGTACTGAAGCCTTACTTTGCCTGTTTTTGCATAACACAAGTTTTCTCTCTCCTTTCTCTGTATGTGCATGGGTGTATAAGCACAGGAAATTTAAGTCAAACTACTCAAGGTCAGAGGGCATCACCCTGCTGACTCTAACAGGTGCCCAGTTCAGTACACAGCATGCAAGAACATACCAGTCACATCAGCCAAATATACAAATTTGGCCTGCCATAACACCCAGAAGTTAAAAAAAAAAAAAAAAAAAAAAGAATCTGATGCTCATCATGAAAAGACAGGTAATGTGTTTTCCTTTATATCCAAAGCTTTATGACTTTGGAGCAATTTTATTTATCCAAATAATACTTGGAAATAGAGTGAGAATACCAGTCTGTTAATACTTCCCTGTAGAATTGAAATGATGGCAGTGAGTTGTATTTGAAAATATCTCCTTTTTCAAGCATTTGCACGGTGGAAGGTAGCCATATTAGATGTTTGTTGACAGTGGTGTTTCTTCATGGGCAACAAGCATTAGGTAGAACAGTGGTTAAATGTTGCCCAAACTGTCTCAAGCTATGTTTTGTGAGCCCCGGTCTGAGCTGACAGCTTTGTCTATGTGTTTGATAGGTGGCACAGAAATAAGCGTAGCCAGTTCTCATCCAAGACAATGGGAGGAGGAGAAGAGGGATAGTAAATTACAAAAGTGGCTTCTAAGATAATATATTTATTAAATAACTTCAGTTTTAACAAAGGGTAGAGTGCAATAAAATGTCTGGATAATTTCTTAAAAAATTTAAAACCTACTTCCCTGAGCCTGTTGTCTAATAGGTCATTGAGATGAAAAAGCCAAGGCATTACTACTAAAATCTCTTTGGACTTTGACTTCAAGACAAGATTCTGCTTCCCCTTCCTTTCTCACTTTGTCTTTTCCTCATCCCTTGTTTTTTATCCTTTTTATGACAAGGTCAACATCTTGCAGAGATCAGAGTTCCCTCATTGTTACTCTCTTACCTGACTTAATTTTTCAGTGTGCTTGTAGTCCCCCTTACTTCAATATGTAATTCCATGTGTCTGTTTTGCTGTTACTCATCATTCCTGAAGATCAAGCACTTGTTTTTCCTCTGTTCTGTGGCTTCTTGACTTCTGTCATCCCACACACAATGAGCTAACAGTCACACTGGTCTTTGACTTCAGCTGAACAGTCTTAGAGCTTAAGAACAATCTTGGTTCTACAATAACCATCTTCTTTGATAAGTAGAGCAGCCACCTGTCAAACAGTATTAAAACGTATTTACTTCTCCCTGCTTAAGGTAGTTTCAAGATACATTCTCTATATTCCTGATCTTGCTTCTCTCCTCTCCTCCTTATTGTATTAAGATTCAGAGGTCCAGCTGAATTTTGGATAAATCTTATGCAAATGAAGCAGTAAACCAATTTTCCTGTAGAAGTTAACTACCTTAAAAGATCAACAGAAACTAATACACACTCCTGAAAACTTCCATTTTTACTAAGTATCTCCCTCATTTCATTTTCTGGAGGGTTTTCTCTTTGTGAGATGAAGCTTCAGTGCTGTGAAAATCCTGTTGTAAATTTGTACTGCACAATCATGATAAAGAAGAGGGTAAATATATCTATGTTTATTTGAAGACTTTAATTTTTCTGTTGATGGTACATGGAGCCCTTTCTGTGAAGAAAGGGTTCATTCAAAAAGAGTAAAGATGAAAAATTTCACTCCTAAGACCTCGGTTTGCATCCGTGACGGAGAAATGTCCATGTTCCGCTATGGGTATTTTTCTGTATTTTCCTCAACACATAGTTAAAGTGGAAAAATAACATCTAATTATCCCAGCTTTTGAAGAATCTTATTTTGAGAGAACACAAACAAGCAGGTTGCATCTCTGCTGTCAGTGCCTTAGAGGTCCAGCTTAACACAGTTTGAATTATTTGCTGTTATTTATCTGTAGATCCTATGATTCAAAATATACTTTCAGGTGTGTGGAGCTTTCTAGTTCCCTTTCCCTAAAACATCTGTTACAAAAGAAAAAAAAATGTAGCATGCAATTTCTAGATTTAAACCATTTGCTTGGCTAAGTAAAGAGGCAAAAAAACAGTGTCATACTTACTAATGGAATTGTTCATATTAAGCTTTATGGAACTTAGGCTGTAGGGACAATTTAGACTAAGTGAACCCAGCTGCCATTGGGAAGCAAATTTTACTTTTCATGATCAGACTAGTTATTCATGTAGAGGTTTATAACTTTCCGTTGACTTAAAAATAATTTTGTCTAGCTGATAGATATTTATTTATAATGGTAGCCAGGAAGAGACTTTTCTAGGTGTTAGGTTAACAAAAATTCTAGATAACAAGGCTCTAAGTAACAAGAAGCAGTGGGCCCAGCCTGGAGCCCCAGAGGTGCCCTCTGCCCCTCAGGAAGCACTGCTGGGCTGGGCGGGTGCCGGAGCCCTGGCACAGGCTGCCCAGAGAGGGGCTGGGGGCTCCTCCTTGGGGATCTCCAGCAGCTGCTTGGATGTGGAGCTGGACCCCCTGCTTGGGGTGGCCCTGCTGGAGCAGGGCTGGCATCACCAGCCACGTGGATCCTGGGATTCTGTAAGCGTTGTAAATTAGCTACATATTGCTTTGTTTTATTCTGTTGCATTTTGTTTTGGAAATTATAATATAAAGAAAATTTAGATGGCATATAACTCATCTGCAAAACACTCAGCTTCATTGGTAGCTTGAATAATCTCAAAAATATTTCAAACACTCACTGGCTGAGGAGAACGATTTGTATTTTAGGTGTAGTACTGTTGAAACAAATGAGGAAGTGAAATAAGGTTTTCACTTTTTCACAATCAAGGAAGCCTGCTGGGAAACAAACAATCAATCAAACTAACAAATGAAAAAAAAAAAAAAAACCACAGTACATTTTATTAAGACACTGCTGCCTGACACCTCTTTTCAGTGTAGGATGATAGAGCTGTTTCACAAGAGGCTTCCTGATTGACATTTGAGTATGCCATTAAAACAAAACAAACAAACAAACACAAAAAATTGGTTTTAACTCATGGGTTGCAGTGTTGTGACAGATTTGGAATATCTTCACCTCTGAAAGTACCTTGGGAAGGAGGTATCTTGTTATAACTCTGGCCTGAAACTTGGCAAGGTCTAGTTCTGCTCTTCAGCACATGGACTTGGCCACCAGTTCCAGCAAGGTGATGTGGAGTATACACTTTGTCATCCAAAATGAAAATCTGAAACTTTATAAGTTCAGTAGCTAGAGTTATTACGTAAAGAGTTTTAGGCCCACAGATAAATCTATTGGAAATCTAGGCTCTACAAGAGCTTTTTTCAGCCACTCCAGATCTATAGCACCAAGTCCTCTAATGATTTGGATACATGGAGAAGACATATTTCATGCTAGCAGTTAGTACCATTACCATCATTGACATTGGTGTTATACTTGTAGTAAGGTAAAATCAAGAACAGGAAGTAGTTTTCATCTTTTCACTATAGCTTGGATAGTTCTCTTCCAAAATAAATCTTGGTCTTTGCAGTCTGGAAGGGAGAATTAATTTTAGGTTAATTTTCTTCGGGACAAGAGAAACACCTTCTACCTCTGCTCTTTAATCTGCTCCACAGTCCTATCAGGAATGCAATATATCAAACAAAAGAAAATAATATACAGTATAGTTTTCCATCCCAGAGACAGGAAATGCTTGTTTGGGAAATGACAGTCCTGAACTTGGGTATCTGCTATCAGAATAGCTTCTACATTTTACCTTCGGGAGTTACTGGATGAAATGCAGAATTCATATATTTAGCATGTTGCTAAAATTGTCCTTACCACAATCCAGAAAATAAAAATGCCCTTGCCTCTAGCTGTGTCTCTCTCATATCTATATGGATCACAATCAGCTATAAAACCGTTTTTTAGACGTAATGGAACATAGTAACTAGAGCCTGAAATCTCTAAGCTCCTCATCAGCATGAAGGCCTGAAGTCAACTTTACAAGATGGACTGTGACCTTCATTCCCAGTACACCTTCATCCTTATGTAGCATCTTTCTACAGCATTGGCAACTGCTCACCACGATATTCAAGTACAGAAAAGAATATGCGATGTACACTGACATGGTCCAGTACTCACATTGCCAGTCTACCCATTTTACAGAATAGAACATGAACAGGGTGAGCAACAGTGCTAAAATAAATAAGGACATAACACCCACTGTTGTCACAATTTAAGTAGCCACAGTACAATCTGTTTTAAATTAGCAGATGACACATTTTATAGAAAGTCTAAAGTGCGGCGACTGAACTTATGGGAATAGGCTCAAGACAGTTTTAAACCGAACCAGGCATCAGGGTATCTATGGCAGTAGTGAAGCCTACTGTGGATAATCATCAAAGCGCCCAGACCCTGGGTAGATTTCCCAGTCTGCACTGTCCTTGGTGTCCCACTGTGAAGGTCCAGGAGGCAACACACCTACTTAGTCAGGTCTACCTAGTCTTTCTGGGCTGCACTAAAAAACTGAATTCTCCCAGAAATTTTCACTTCAGTGAACTTATCTAAGATAAAATGCAACTAAGAAACCTTTCCACCAGGTGGCAGGAAGTATCAGACACTTCTGTATCAGACATGGTTTTTAACTCTCACGTTTTCAACTTGGAGAAGATTTTTGCTGTGCTTTTAAGTTGTGATATATGCATTTGAACAGAGAAAGGCTGTTAGAAGCAGTTAGGGGGTAAAGACCTAGGGATCTCCAGATTTCTTTCATTTCCTTTCCTTTGCCCTTGCTTCTAGTTCCTGTGTTACAGACAGGAGACCATTTAGTGGTTATTATGTGGCAGCAAGAGGGTGGCTTTAAGATCATGGGGACAGCACTGACGGATTGGGGTAGCTTAGCATCTCCCTATAAAATGCAAGTACTAGAAATTAAGGAAGATTGTAAACATTTGAATTGCAATTGACATATGAGTAAGGGTTTTGGCAACAGCAGGAGGGTGATGGTGTAAAGATAACTCCTGGCAGCACTCCAGAGAAAGCTCAACACATGGAAACAGGATGAAAAACAGTGGGAGTAAAAATAACTTCAGACTAAAGGGCAAATCTTGGAATTTTCATCCTTGAAAACAAAGGATGGCAATAGCAGATCTAGGAACACTGGACAGGAACAACTCTTTATCTGTATTATGCCTTCAGGCTTTGAAGGATTCAGTAGGAAAAAGGTACAGTGTAGCCAGGAGATGACGGAGCCAAGACAGGCAGATAGGTGAGAAACAGAAGGACAGAAAAGTAAATCAACAAAGACATAGATGGGTGTCACCTGAGGAAACGTGATGGCCTGTACAAGCTATCTATGGCCAGAAGCCTATAATATAGTCTCGGAAAGTTTTCAGGATGTACTATCTTAGAGCCTTTTCAAGAGTCCAATCAAATACAAAGCCTGGATCTTATTATTTCATCTTTTTAAAGAAGGCTTAAATATCGTAAAAGTCTCAAAATCATTGCAAGTAATAGAATAATTCAGTTTATCACATTTTTCACAATTTGATCCCCTGCTCCTGCATGGGCTCCTCTCCACGGGCTGCAGCTCCGGCCCGGGGCCTGCTCCTGCGGGGGCTCTCCATGGGCCGCAGCCTCCTCCAGGCCACATCCACCTGCTCCACCGGGGGCTCCTCCACGGGCTGCAGCGTGGAGATCTGCTCCGTGTGGGACCCATGGGCTGCAGGGGGACAGCCTGCTCAACCAGGGGCCTCTCCATGGGCTTCAGGGGAACTTCTGCTCTCACAGAGGCACAACCTGCATCACTTTCTACTTGTGGTGACTTTTCATGTAATTGCCTCTGGCTCAGCTCTGACCAGCAGTGGGTCCCTTTTGGAGCCATCTGGAGCTGGCTCTGATCTCACATGGGGCAGCTGCTGGACTCTGCTCACAGACCATCCCTGCAGCCCCCCTGCTACCAAAATCTTGCTATGTAAATTCAGTATACTTGTAAAAATGTTCACTTAGCAGAGTTATAGACAGGATGGCATTAATCTTATTTAAAATAAGAATTTATAATTGTACATAACCCTTGAAGATTCTCATCTCTAATGGGCTTTTCTGCAATGGCTTAATATTTCCAAACCTCCAGAAAGAGAGAAACTGAAGTAGGGAGAATGTGACGTGACAGATGATAGAGAAGAATTGGTGTATGACACAAAACTGAAGTCTATAATTCTTGCTGTCTTGGTCTGAGATCACTAGAAGACACCTTGCTTAGACATGATGTAACATATATCCTATAAGGATATGAAAATTCATATTGATGTCCAGATTAGATTAGAGCTAACATATGTCTTCAAAAGTCATCTACTGCTCAAATGCTGTCTTTCGTTAGAGCCGATCATGATAGCTACATTTATACCAATAAACTTTAAAGGAGAACCATTCCTGGGCACTAGACTTTATCCTTCCTTTTACACAACAATTAGCTTGGGATCTAAGCACACTGTTGCTGTCCCAGACTGTTTCTGGGCATGGTTTAGGATTTATTATGCACCTGAGACCAAGGCAATTTGCATAGGTCTATTCTCTTTTGGAGGTTGAGAAAACCTAACTCAAATATGAACTGCTATATTCCAATTGGCCCCTGTGCCAAGGATTACTCTTGGACACAGACAACAAGCCTTGATGTTCAACTGTGGCAACGCACATATGTCCACCACTTCTTTTTGGCAATGACCATCAAGCTTGAGCTGGCATAAGAATAATCTTGGAACAGCTTTCATCTCCACTTCAAGGTATATATATATATAATTTCATCAGAAATTTCTTCTGTGTGTTCATGCACACCTATGCTTTCCCCCAACAAACCTTCATGCTTCCCTGAGGTTTCTCTACCTTACAACAGGCATCCATATTATTCATTTTGTTCTTCAAAGATTCTTCATCCACCTCCATCACTAGGGCCACATTAAGAAGCAGCTCTCTGGAGACTACTATGCAGGATCTTCAAATTCTAACAAAATCCCAAACAAACCCATTCCTCTCAATTTCTCCAGCTTTGGTTTTCTGAGCCTTGGTTTTTGTTTGTTTGTTTGTTTGTTTGTGTGTGTGTGTAACAAGAACCATGTTCATGGCACTACAGCATACTCAAAATTAATGGTTTTCAGTTCTAAGAAATGACCTAGCTTCGCTTCACTGTGCGATCACCACAAAAGAAAGTCTTTGCTGTCTTCAATATGTCTTTAAAATATCTCTTCAGAAGTAAAGACAACCTGAAAAATTCTTTTCCAATACCAAATTAAAAAAAAAAAAGGGGGGGGGGGGGCAAAAAGCAAATTAAAACAGCTCTTCCTAGAGCTGTAAGAGGCTGCTGCACAGATTTAGTCTCACACTTTCAGCTTCTCTGCTTCCTCTTTCACCCAGACTTGCCATTTCTGGTAGACCTGGTTTCTCCTCTGTAGGTCCTGTCACCTAGAGAAGCCACTCTGCTTTCTGCTGTCTTATAAATTCAGTGGTGCGCTTAAAATCTCTGCTTATGCCTCAGTTGTCTCTCTCCTGCTTCTCCTTGCTTATGACTGAAGCTTGTGATTGTCTTATTTACAGTAAGTCTGTAAAATGTTTGTGGAAACATTTTCCTGGTCAGAATATCTGAACCAAATAAATGCGGTTTAAGTACCTCTCAGATTCCTTGTGGGAGATGAAAATGAGCATAAATACGTAATTTATCTCATCTTCTTATTTCCTTACCTTTGCAATCTTAGATAGGAAAAGAGAAAAAAAAAAAAAAACAAGCGCTTTTTTTTTTTCTGACTGCAAAACCAGAGGTCACATAATTCTGAATATTAACAATATTCTTGCAGAAATCAGTTCATCAGTTCTGTGGCACTCAGCAAGACACTCAGGTTCATCATTCAATGGCACTAAGATATTTTTCTGACTGAGTCCAAAACACCAAGATGAGTGGCAATATGTCTAATTTAAGCCTTATTAGTAATAGAAACTATTTTAAGTACCTAACAAGGATGAGCCTCCTGCAAAACACAAATAGTGAGAACAATGGGATGGGAGAAATGATGTATCGTTGTTGTCAACTACATGGCAGTGTAGGAATGCAAACTTCATGATAGCCATGAAACCCCTCATACACACTATTGTATTCAACATACAAAGACAATAATATTTTCAAAGGGACATTAGCTGCTGAGGAAAGTGTCTATGGGGAAACAAACAAGAATGGAAAATTCCAGAAAGAAAATGGATAGGAAAAGACGAATATGGGTCAGTCCCCTGGGGAGAAAGTACAGAAAGGTTTCTCTAAAACATTGTGGGTGAAAGTATGTCTGTGGGTGTAACAATTCCTTCTGAGATGCAGGGAAACAAACGGTAATGCTTTGCATCCTTCTGGGTGATGCAATACTTGTGTCAGGCACAGAATCCAGCATAAGTTGTCTATCAAATTTACTGTATGTATGTGAGATTAAATTCTGTAAGCAAACAAAGGGGAATGCTGTGAGTGAGTGGTTGAGAATGTATTGTTGAGCATGTAAAAGGCAGGTTCAATATCTGTGAACACTATTTTATTAATCTGCTGAAGTGACTCTGACATGCCAGCACATTAGAGAAGGGACAAAGAAAGCAGGTTTATTTTTTTTCTTCTTCTTCTTTCTTTTATTTTTCTTCCTCATCTTTAATAAATAAATAAATAAATAAATAAATAAATGAAAAATCAGTGGTCCTGGAACTGTCACTGCTTGTTGCAAACAGAAGTCCTACCCCCCTCATTATTTACTGTTACTTGTGCAGTGCAGTGCATGTGGCAGAGGAAGTAGCTGGCCCTGGAGAAGTACAGAAGTACAAAACCAGGCTTGCTAAAAATCCCTATTTAGCTGGTGGACAAAATCTGATTTTGTTGTTCTCAAAAAACTGTCAAATGCATCTGAGTCATTTTCACTATAAAAATGAGTTATCCTGCAAAATTCATCCCTTTTGTCATAGTTCCCATATATATAGTTAGATTTGCTTATAAATGAGTTTGCATGATGTATATTCTACCATAACTGTCTATATTATTTCTAGGTGCAGTTATTAATGCAGAGTATAAAGAAGCAAGGTTTTATTTGTATATTGGAGAGAGTTTCTTCTGCAAAAACATATAATCTTCTTATTCCAAATGTAACCATTTCTTATAAAGAAACTACTTTTCCAATATATCTGCTATCATTACTAAAATAAAGAAGACTTAAGTATAATTTATAATTTCTGGAAGTTGGATTTACAGCTGAAATAATAATATTCAGTGTCATCTTCTTGGCTAATAATTAAAAAAAATCATAATTATAACAAAATTCACTCTTTGTTGTGTCCAGAAAACACAATAAAAGAGAAAACAATGAAGGACTAATATTCCTAAATGTGATTGCTGATTTGTACTGCTGATTTGAATGTAACCTGCTGTTGATGCAAAATCTTGATAATTATTGAAAGACCTTGTCATATCTTAAAACAAACAAACAAAGAAACAGCAATGACAACAAACAAACAATGCCAGTCTTCATAAAGCAATTGTCATCACAGGGATAACAAAACTGAACTGATAGTTCAAATTTCTTACTATAACTGCCTAAAGCAAGTGACTAAGGAAAATAAGTACAACCTAACCCCAGCATCAAAAAATAATGAAAAAGTAAAAAAAAAAAAATAGTAATAAAATATGTAGGCACTGGTAACATACATCATTGCCTACTACAGGACAATAGCATAATCAATGGTAAATGACTGTGCTCCTCCTGCATGCACCAACCACATATCAGAGTCTGAGATGGCTGAAGGTGACTTTAATCTTTGTTCCTTCTTGAAGTCATAGTCCCATTGCTATCTGATGACACTTCTAAGGCTGAGTAAAACTGCAAAATATAGTGTAGATGGTTGATAATTCACATTTTGTTCAATATTATTAATCAAAAGGGTAGAAAGGGGGAATTTGAATGCTTTCATGAATCCTTTAAACAGAAGTTTATACTGACAACATTTTTATTAACATGGTATGAGTCAGTTTGACTGGGCACTTGAGCTCACCTTGGTAAAGAGTATGTTTTCAGTCACAGTGAAATATTTCTTTCATAAAGGTTCTTTGCCATACATCTATGGGCATTGATGCCACTTTGGTCATACATCAGTGCTTATGGTCACTCTGTACCAAGTTCTCCTTCTGTCCCACAAGAAGATTTAAGCAGGTCTTTCTACATGGTTTTTGTATGAGAGATTAGCCTCTCTTGATGTCATTGCAGAACTAAGCCTTAAAGTAACAAATAGAAATGAGTGGATGGCGTACTAGATGATATTTCAAGGTCTCTTCCAATCCCTAACATTCTGTGATTCTGTGATTCTGTAATACAAACTGAAAGTGCCATTAAAAATAATGTGATGCTTGCTGTACTCACGGTTACATGCAAATAGTGTTACACACCTTCTATCTTTTTTCTACACATATCACCATGGAAAGATCTTAGATTTCTACATACACCTGAATGAATAAAGCTTGAAAACAACAACAACAACAACAACAAAGATTGCAGAAAATGAAGAAACCTGAGAAATAGTGAGTTGGAGTAAGCGGTCTAAGTCATCAACCCAAAATCTTCCCTCAAAGCACTAGATACAATAACCTACACATAGCACTATAATACCTTTCCACAGCTGTCAACACTTCCCAAGTTTGCAACCCAGGCTTTTAGCTCAAGTCAGTCTTGAGTGTGTTTGCCATGAGGGCATCTGTCAAACTGAAGTCCCACTGATGTCTCAGTGGTGACAAGATACTAGACTGGTGTTAATCATGAGGCAAAGGCAGCAACCGAGGGATAAGGGGAAGCAACATTAATCATATGCATAGATATCTTGCTGAATACAAATGCATGCAAACTCACTCTTAAATTCTCTCCCATACACTGTTAACAGTCAAAAAACTTGCCCTACCCCTCCATCAGCAACCATGTAGTCATCAGACCCAAACCCTTCTCTTTTACAATTTATTTTATGCCTTCTATAAGTCTTTCCACTTAGTAGGATTAAGATGGAATCATGTCATGCCTCAGTGTTGTATTATTCTGAACAAATATTTCAAGAAAATAAAAGCTGACTGTAATAGAAATTCTGGTAGTCACTGACAAGCACCTGCAACACATCAAAATGAGATAAAACATGAAATCAGCGTGCACCTCAAATGCTTAGGAAGTTATGCAAATGGCAGAGGAGCTACAATCAAAGCCATTGCAAAATCACAAGCAGCAGGATGAAAGGACTGGGTTTATAATCTAGTCATCATGCAATGATTTTCTTCCTGCTGCATAGCTTGTTAATTACAAATCTATCAATTATGATGCTTGAAAAGCTCTACCTCCCTAGTACTCAATGAACATTTTCAGAGGCCAAATGCCACTCTTATCTCCTAGCAGGAAAAAAAAAAAATATATATATATATATATATATAATCTTTTCAGGTTGGAAGTTTAATACCACTCACCAGCACCATGTTTGGTGTCCAGATAGAGGAGTTTTCTCAATAAAGAACTTTGACCTGTGTTCTACTCCTTGCACTGCTGTGAGATCTCTATATAGATTTAATCTCGTTTCATATTATCTCTGGAAGAAAACCTGAGCCTGTGGAGATTAATGGCAACCTCACTGCCTTGGTTCCCAGCCTGAGATATGGAGATGGCACACAAGGGTATTGTAAAAAGAAATTTGGGCTACACATGTACCTTAATTAACAGATGTAGAGCTCTACTGCAGAGATTGCTGCATTTAGTCATAAGTGAAACTGCTCCTGTATATGTTGCACAGCTCATAAAGTGCTTTGGGGTTTGGAAAGTAAAAGTTTGCATAAATCAATGTATTTTTATTGTGTGATACAGACAAAATTACATACTTGCATTCAAAGTCTGGAATCAGGGATAATTTGTGTAAGTTCATTTCTTAATTCTCTTATTAATGTGGTGCTCACTTACTTACAGCACAGTATTTATGGGATGCTTTGACAAAGCAGCTCACTATTTTATTTCCCTATGTCAAGAACACCATCACTGCTTGAGCATCCTCATATTCAGCAAGCAGATGTGCACTTCCCATGAGCTGAGCTTTGAGGTTTGACAGACTATAGTAAACATCCACTCAGTGCGTGCATGGGAATCTTTTTGATAGATGGGTGAAGAAAATGGGTAATGCGTATTCAAAAGGGACAGGAAATAGCAGTTGTGAAAAGCACTGTAGAGACTCTTTAAGTGTTCCTCCAGTAAGCATACAGATTATATCTGGATTTTACTAATGATCCTCTGCCTAATTACTGTCAGCAGTAAATAATTTGTTTTATTTCTAACACTGAGGTCAGGAAGAATACTTTACATGTAAAGTGCTTATGAATGATATTGTATTAAAGAGAAAAAGGAAGCATTTTGAAAACTCTATATATGTTACCGAATATTGGCCAATTTGCATACAGGGTTTTATTACGTAATAGTTTTTCCTTTGGCCTGGTTTTACCAATGTACTCTTGAATGGACCTACCAAAGTAGTTATTGGCTATGTTTTGGATTTTTTTTTTCCAGTTTTAAATTATTTTGAATTGGCCAAATGACATCAGTTAGATTTTACTGAGATACTGGCATCAAATATCAAATGCAATCTCTTCTGCCTCTTCTGTGATGCCCTCCCAAGGCTGTGCTCATGCACGTGTTTTTGTGTGCATAAGTAATATAGGGGAAAAAGAGCCAAAACTGTAGTTTCTCTTTCACATCCACAACACACATCTCCTCAGCTGTCCTCTGCTGTTGACATATTGCTGGGACAATTCCAAGAAACCTTGTTTGCTTGTTTTACATTTCAGTAGGATTTTTAGCAAAAGATTTCCTGACACTTATACATAAGGTGTGTAAGAGTACGTATGGTGCCTCATTTCTTAAATAAAAATAAAGCAAGGTGAAATGCATTGAAATACTTATGCAAGAAGATATAGTAAATCATAGGCAGAAGCTGGGAAAAAGAGAGCATGTTTTGTCTTGTCTACCTGTAATTAATAATAGATGAAATTTGATTTTTAATGAGGGAAATTTGATTCAAATCTTTTATTTTCTGTCATTGTAGTAATGGGAGTGAGAAGGTTAATTACCTTCCCAATGTTAATAAAAATCTGGCATTTGAAGTATAATCTTTCCCTGCCACGTGCTGCAACTATATGTTGGTTTAATAATTTCTGAAGTCAATGGCAGCTCTTTCATAAACTTCAGTCAATGTTAGATGAGACGCTTGCTATCAGAGTGAGGATTTACAACTAATGTCTAGTGTGGGTTAAGTGGAAGAACCACGACCACAATCAGTCCTTCTCATTGCAAGTCACTTGATGTTTTCATCTTTTGATTTAAGGGTTCTGAAGAAAGCAGATTGTTCCTTAAAAATCACTCCTAAATTAGAATTTCATGATCCATTTCTACACTGGGAAGGAATTACCTGAAACCCCCATGAATATATATATATATAGATATTAAAAAAAAAAAAAAAAAAAAAAAAAAGGAACATTTCTCTCATATTCTCTTCTTTATGTTGTTTTTTCCTCTGACAGAGGAGGTAATTCTTTCTTTCTTTTCTATGATCTGTTCCTCAAGCAAAAGAATAAAGGCTGAACAATGGAAACACTATACTGTGCTATGCACCAGACTGAAGCATACAACAACATAGTTGTTTAGCACATCCATTGATGAAGCAAGATGTCTTTAGTGGTGCTACAGACAGCACAATAGGATGTTGAACACAACTTATCCTTATTGCTGTTGCTGGCCAGCATAGGTTTAAAGGCCAAAACAGAATTTAAAATAAGCCCAAACAAATATCCTGATAAGAAACAACATTGCATTGTCACTTAAAATCTTGTTTATAGATCCTTACTATTTTAAGTAGACTGGATACAGAAGTTGTGACCTATTCAACAGGTAGAAGCAGAAATGAAAAAACTATTTTTGCATGTCCAAAGTAAAATCTCATTTAATTTCTCCTCGTCATAATAATTTGGACAACAACCACACTCAAGAACTTATCTTCCCTGCGAGGTAAACTGGTCTCCAGTCAGCAAATGCAGAATTGAACTGCTTTGTTCTTTTTATATGTAAATTTGTGCTTGGAAAACCATCAATTAATCTTAGTCTGTTTGGGTTGACATGTCTCTGTGCCAAAAGTTACATTTGCATTCTAGTTTGGCTTCCTTTCTTCTATCAGAAAACTGATATATGTGTTCTTGTATTACAAATATATAGATGTGTATTTAACTCTATGCCAACTAGTTTTACAAAAGGTGGAAGAATCACAGAATTCATTCACAAAGCGCTCCGAAATGGGGATTTCACTAACTGCTCTCTAATCTCATCACATCAGCACTAAAGTCACTCATTGTTTACAGCTGTACTCTGCTTCAGGAAAAAATCCTTAGTGTTCACATGGTCAACATTCCAACAAAGTTTCTCTTCCTGTTAAACATAACTACTCCTATAAATGTGGAAATTCTGGGTTGTGTCACTTATGGGTGGACCTGGATTTGACAGAGACATAGATATATAAACCCAGCACCTAAACCTTGAAAAAACTGTTCCGGCTAAGCAAGGAGCCCATTGCTTTTTGGTAGCATACAATAATCTAAAACTTTCTCCTTACCTTCTCAAAACTTTGTGTTCTCACTTCAGAACTTCAGAAATATTTTAGCCCCCATCCACTCGTTTTCTCTCATCTCTATTTTAAATATTTCTATGAAATTGTTCTTTTATCTTTGAATGATTTATTCATAACAAAATCTTCAGAAAATATTTCTCTTTCTAGCTTCTTTGGGGAGCTTAAAACAAACAAACAAAAATTACAAAAAAAAGAAAATAAAGGATTTACGTACAGAACCTGACTCATTGTCATTTGGATTCATGTCCTTTTGGAAAAAAAAAAAAAAACTCCTCTCTGAGAGCACAGAACAAGTGATCATTGCATTTCCTAGTTGCTTGCTCAATCTATAGCTATTCTTTATCCCAATAACCAACAACCAGAATAGCATACTTCTATTTTTATTTTTATTTCTGATTATGAGCAATTTTATTTTTTCCTCCCAATAGTTAACCTTTTCGAGTGATTTGAAAGACAATGGTGAAGAACTGTTGAAGAGGTGGCTGGTGACAGTGCTGAAAGCTGTTAATATTTTGGGAGTCATAGCAGACAGCACCGAGAAAAGAGTCTGATTAGGCTGGGTTGTTGCTCAGTATTTTTCATTTAATTTGTTTTGGTTTGCTTTTTAATCTCAAGCAGACCATTTGCAGCATTCTTTGGCAAAGCATACAGTTTTAAAGATGAAACTTAGAATAATGTTTTCAATGAAAAGTGAGCTCAACTGACTACCACATTTCAGATATAATTACAAACTGATATCTCAGCTGCACATCTTCTGAAAGTTGACAAATCTTTTCAATTTCATGAAACCCAGGTCATTTTATGAAAATATCTGATGAATGCAGAGTTCTACATGGGTTTGACGTGAAGCCAGGAAAAACAAAGGCTTTGACACGCTCTCTTATTTCAGTTCCAAAATTCAAATATAACAGAGGGAAAGGATCATGGACCATGCAGATTAAAACCGTGCAAAATATTCACATGCACTCTTGAATCCAGAAATGTCTGAGATGTCTAAAACCAACCCCCTGGAGATGATTGATTTAATGTAATGAAAGAAAACAGTGAGATAAAACTATCAGCCCTAAGAACATCTCTACTATGCACTTAAGGCAGCATGCTCTAACTTTTATGCATTTTATTAGGTACCTGATAGTGTGCTCTTTTCCACAAGTAGAAAACGTCACAATTCCTACTGAGAATTGTAAGATTTTGGTAGGTGTATTTAACACCTGCAGGATTTAGACTTCTTGATTCTTGCTTTCCAACTGTGTTTACACTTACCATAGGCTCACAGAGCCTCAGCTTGTCACTGGAAACTTAAAAAAGATGCTACTAGACAGACAACAGAATGGTTGAAGGTGGAAGGGTCCTCTGGAGGTCGTTTGTCCAGCCCCCAGGATGAATCATATTTGGGAGCCTCTAATTCCATAAACAGACTGGATACTCTTCAAATATCCCCGTTTGGGATCATTAGCTTTTGTGGCTCCCTGCTTTTAGCTTGCAATCCATAATGTCTGTCACAGAGAACTGCAGTGTTTATACATGCTGCCTGGCACTCTCTCCCATTAATCTGAAGTAGGGTTACTAGATCCTACTGTAATAAAAGAAAGGATCACCTGCAGAAATCTGGTCTGGATCCAGGCTTTTGCCCAGATAACTGCCTCCAGTTCTCTTTTGGGGAAGCAGTCATAGCAGGACATGACAAGAGAGGAGGCAGGAAGAAGAGAGCTAAAAATAATATCTTTAAATGTCTGTTTGCTTTAGCATTTTGATGCACTTTGTACATTTTTTTAGTCATAGTTTATATGTATATCCTGTAATCAGAGGTGGCTGGCCCATGGATAGCAACAGTACATTGCATTTTGTGTATTCCAGATAAGTGAGACAGGGAGAGAGATTCATTGATTGAGTCTCTGTATTTTAAGTGTTACTATATTTACTAGATAACAAATTAGAGATTTGTTAGACAGCAGGATAAGTAGCTGTCTGTGAATCATGTATTTATTATGCATGACTCTTTCAGAGTCATTAGGAGTTGAAAAGAAAGACTCACTAGGAAGTGAAGAGGAATTCAGCTTGGAACTGCTTGGGGACCACAACAATGTGTCTAAGCAACAGTCACTGTTAACAGCAGTCCCCAGGTTGCTATCCAGGAGCTTGCATATGAAGTTTCAGAGATGCTTGCAAACACTAGTCTTATTATACAAATGGATAGACCAAGGCACAAAGAGTCTTAACAAAGTTCCCATCAATATCTTCAACATCAGTGCTATTGGAAACAGCAGAGAACACAGTAAATCTGATTTCCATTCATTTTGCTCACCTGTTAGATAGCATATTATATTCACTGTATGAAACTTCTAAAATTTAATGTAACAGTGTCTAGATGTAAAACTGCAGACCATTTCATTTCCTTCCCTTCCCATTTTGATATAACAGTGAGTCTCATTTCCGGTCTTGAATAATTTTGGAGTCCTGCTCACATCAGTGGTGCTCAGCTACAAAGATGGCAGCTGGGTATAAGCATGCAGTGAGACTGACGTAAAAGTTAGGATGAAGTAGGAAAGGATAATTTGTATCCAAGAGAATGTAGTTTTATCTAGGATGTAATTATTGCCACTGGAACTGGGCCAGAAAACTGAAGAAAAATCCAGGAAAGAGCAGAGGTTAATCTCCTTTCCTAAGCAGAAACAATTCAAAGAAAACAATAGCTCGTGGTGAATAGGAAAATATAGTAGTTGTGCTTCATATCTAGTATATTTTTTCTAACCAGAAGACATCAAGTACTTGATTACTGAATCACTTAGTTTGGTGGTGGAGGGGTTGATTATTTTGTTTTGTTTTGTTTCAATGCCAAACATCTGGTATGATTGTTGATAGAAAGTTTTGTACAGATAGATCCTAATGTTAACTTTCTCCTTCTTCATCACTGAAATTATTGTAACCAGAAGAAGCCAGATCTAATACTAAGATTTTATCGTGTCTGTATCTTATGAGAAAGAATAAATATAAGCAAAATAAGAAACTCTATCATTATCCTCTGACCCATACTAATCCCGGGGTTGAGATCATTATAGTAAACCTCAGTAATTCTCTCTGACCACAGGCTAGACCTTTTTTTATTCACGTTCCTTCAGAGTAGCCCATAGGAGACAAGGTGCAGCAGTTGAGTGTAACAAGACACTTGACCTTTGTCAATAAAGTTCTAGCATGTCTGATGACACTGTTATGAAAGTCAAGTAGGTAGAGTACTCCATGTACAAATGAGTTGGAATAGGACACATGCTTATGATTAGTAAGAGCTGAACTCAAGTACCCAATCAACTGACTGCCAGATTTCATCCACCATCATTACCACAAGAGAGTGTACAGAGAATGGTAGAACTTAAAAAATAACCCCAATTGAATGTCAGGAAATAACTGCTTAAAGTTAAGAAGGTCAATGAATTGCTTTTGGGGTGAGCTGAGACATTGCTCTCTAGTGGCCAACAGAAAAAATATTCTTGTAAGGACAGTTTTTGGTGCAACGTATCTAGACACACACAAGTTCATTATGTGCTTTTAACAGCCTCTGTTATATAAGATGATGCTTCTTTAATTGGGAGATCATTGACCACTACAATCATACAAAAATTGAAGAATTTGAATCGGTGAATCTAGATTTCTGTAAATGTCTAAATAATTCCATATTGAACCATAGACCACATAAACATAAATTTAAATCTAGTTAGTTAATGTACTTAAATTATTTTATTTTAATATAGTGGTAGCCTGCAGTGGGATGCTTTAGACATATATGGGTTCTCCAGGGGTCAGTTATTGTCTTAGTGACTGATCAATGATAAAAATAAAGATGATAAAAATCATGCTAGCTGCATTGTCAAGTGGAATAAATGGGGGACAAGCAGCATTCTCAAAGCATTGTTTATTGTTTAATATGTTGAGCCCATACAAATAAAGTGTTGTTTTTTTGTCATTGTCTTTATTTTTGCAGAGCCAAAGGAAGTCATCAGGCCATGGGCTGTCAATATTCCTTCCCAAATAACCTGCTGTGTTTTGCAATGGCTTGAATTTAAGGTGTAGTTGTGGGGGAAGAGGGGTCACAGCTTGATTGTGTTGGGAGGAATGATGTCAAAGAAATACCTATGTGGTGTGGTCTCATTAAAAGCACCATTACCATGTTCAGCTTTCAGACAGGATTTCAAATATGCCAAGAGCAGACATCATTCTAAAAACATGCACTGAGAGGAGAGCAGGGTCTTGGGATAGCATCCAAGGCCGGGACATATGGAGAAAGTCAGACTAGGTGGTTTTAACTGGTCTTATTCAAAGAAAATATACAGCTAATTGAACACCAAATAGCAAGAACAGATAAGTACTTTTTTTCTTCTTCATCTCTGTACTAAGCCAAAATTGCTTTAAGACTATTTTAAACAGGAATTTGTGAAGTTAGGCTTTGGTTTTTCAACCTATTTTCTCTTTTTTTGTATAACTGCCACAATTAAGACTGCTGTACAGTAGATAACTTCACTCTGATATCCCTGGTTGTAAGCCTGCAGAAGGCAAGCTCAAGAGTGTGCTGAGATGAGAAGTTATACCCACACTCTCCAATTTGGTATACTTGATGACATGAGATGAGGAGAAACAGGCAAGTTAGGGAAAGGACTGTAGAAAAAAAAAGCAGTAGGCAAGGTCTGGCAATGATCTGTGTCTGACCTGTTAAAGAAGGTACCCATAGGCTGTGGTGGCTTGCAGTCCTGAAACCAAGAAAATGAGAGTAATAAAACAAAGTTCAAAAAAATAGAGTGTTATGTTTAAACAGTAAAAATTAACAAGAATATATTCATTTGAAAAATCTTCACTGCATACTGAAATAAAGTTGGCTGTTTCACACTGGATCACAGGTCTCTCCATCCCATCATCCTGGCTCTGAAAGTGGCCTGGAGCAGATGCCTGGGGATGGGCACAGGAGCAGAACAAGCATACACTGATACTTTTTCTAGGACACTCTGCCAAGCTCCAGCTCTTCATGGGAGATTTTATTTCCCTCTGGATGACTTTGTCAGATCTGGAAGCTAAAATTGCCAATTCAAGTGTAAAATGGGGATTTTAAGGTTAAAGGCAAATCTAACTGTGGAATCTCTATAGAAGCCTCTACAATACTGCTGCTTCAGTAAAAGCAACCAAATATGCACTCACAATTTCTATTGAAATCAATTTGATTTATGCATGAGTATCTGAGGGCAAAATATGCCCCTGTGAAATTTCTCATCGATATATAAAAGCAGGTGCTTTCCCAGAAAAAACAAACAAACAAACAAACAAACTTTATTTATATCTCTGGAATCCTGGTATAGTCATCTTTGGTTTAATCTTTTCCAGGACACTGTTATATTAAAAACCTTTTCAGTAGCATCTACGGGATTAATAATATCTGTCATCTATGAACACTTTACTTTCATTACAAGTGGTATAACATATAGTATTTTCTTGTATGCATATATTGTATTTATTTCAAGGTGCAAAAGACATCTTTAAAATAAAATTTAAATGAAAGCATTGCTGAACCTATCAATGAAATGAGCTTTTGGGGGTGAAACACAACAGCTGTTTAACATCACAAAGCAATATCATTGAATAATTTAGATCACAAATTTGAGAATAAAAGAACATTTATTCAGGGGAACTCCAGATGGAGTTTAGCAAGGCAGACTGTCGTTCCAACCTAGTGTTATAATTTTAATCTTCCCACCTCCGATAAATAAATAAATAAATAAATAAATAAAAACAAATGGAGGGGGGAGGAATTCCTGAAATTCCTGCAACATTTTTTCATAATGTTCAGTAGAATAGTGGATAGCAACAAGAATTTGTCTGTTATGAAATAAATCACTATAAATCTACCATTATAAGACCCTGTCCCTTTTAACATGACTCAGAGTGTCATAAATTTATGTAAAAAGATGCAGGAATATAAGAACAAATACATTGAATCAGATCATTAGTCTATTTAACCCAGTGTATTTTTCTACAGCACTGGCCACTAACAGCTCTTTTTATTGCTAATGCTAGACATTAAAAATATCAGCATCTTATCTGCAACCACAGAACAAGCTATTAAGCAAATTTATCTCTAATTCCCATCAGTTAGCTGTTGATTTTTATTTAATGTATATTCCTTTTACAGGTTAAATCTCTCTAATGTAACTGTGAATATTTTCATACACAGTATATCACTAGAATATGAAGGTTTGTGGTCATTAAGCATATTCCATATAATCTTTATTTATATTACTGATGACCCTGTAGATATATGCAACATGGGCTGATGAAAACTTCAGTGAGCAATTTTCTTGCATGCAGAATTTGATCCTAGTGTGGCATACTGTAGCTTGATAAGCCTAAAATGAACTTTGACTGTGTCTGAAATTCAAATAGAAACATGCTCTGGAAAATCTGATGGTATATTAGGTAATCAATTAGTGAGATTAGCTTTAGTGCACTAAAAGCTTCAGCTAGTCTTACCCAGCCTTGCTGCTCTGACAAGAAAGTGCATCTTTTTAATCCCAGAACTTCCAGTAACCAAGTCCATAACCAGAAAATTATTTAAATATGTCTTACAAGCTTTGAGGCATAAAAAGTAAATGTGCAGTATGGATTCTTAAAAGAGATGTGAGTAGCAATAGAGCTTTAAATCAGAAAGGGGAAATATATATATATATATATATATATTTGAAAAATGACATGTAAAGTTCATGAAATTAAATGTGGATCAAAAAGAATTCCCAGAAACTTTAAAGATCTTTCAGTATGTGAGGGGAAGGGAAAGGGAGAGATGGAAAGAGAAAAAAAGAGCTTGAAGGATGAATGAAAAAGAATTGAAATGTAAAGTGAATATTTGGAAAAGTGTGCTCAAGAATTCTTGTGCTGTTTTGAATTCCAGACTTTTGAAACAGGTCTATACATGAATGTAGTTGAGATTTTTGTGTGTTATATGCAATGTTGCACCTTATTAAAATGACTCATTTGGAGATTCACTGAATTCCTTGGGCATTTCCCTCCTGTAAAGTTCAAAGTTGTGTGGGGTCTTGGGCTATTCCACTTCAACCTCCTATGTCTATAGTCTGAGACTTCAGATGGACTTAAGATCAGGATCTTATTCTCTGAAAGATTCGAGGTAATTATAAAATGTGCTTTCAGGATAAAGGTTCTTCAGTGAATAATAAAAATAAATTTAGGTTGTGAAGACAACTAATATACCATATTAGGTGCTACTATAATCACTTATCTTCTGCTTCATGAACAGAGAGGGTAACTCATAACACAGATCAGTCCCACATTACACAGCAGTACCTGGAAGGTACTTCATGCCCCAAAGACCTTACAGCCCAATATAGGCAGCAACCAGTGGGTACAACAGCTGGGGAAGCAGAAGGTAGTAGTGAAATTATAATCAATGCGATAAACTGCAGTCATAGCTCATCAGCTCATAATCCAAAATATAAGATGCTATCTAACACTGTCAGTAGCAGACAATTCATCATGTATGCACTGCATTGTGCTTTAAGTCTTGCAAATATGGGCAATTGTGGGCTGTGGAAATTTTCATCTGCTCCTATTGTAGAGTGAAATTTTAGTCATCAAAGGAAAAGCAAAAGAGAAGATCTTAAATGCTCTTCCAAGGCACACCAGTGTGGGGGAGAACCTATTCCAGTTGAAGCTCAGAAGATTTTATATTTAAAAGATTGTAACAATCACTTGCTTTTATCATCAGAACAGAGTGTGGCACACTGTTACCACGTAACTGCAAAAGGTGACCAGACGTATTTTGAACTCATTTAAAGTTTCTGTGAGTTACCCCCAGTCAGATCAAATCAGCTGCTTCTGAACTAGAACTAAGAAGTTTTAAAATATTGTGAAAAAATATCCATATCCCAGTAGAGGTATTGTGGTTTCCTGGATATCACTAATGAGAAAAATCAGAACAAATGCCTTTCTATTGGAGGACCAAATATTGCCTTTGAGCAGGAGTCCCCAAAAGTTATCCAGTAGGTATCTCCTATAGTATTGTTCAGAGCTAACAAAATCAGTTAAATGGCTATATAAATCACAGAGTGGTTAAGGTTAGAAGAGACCTCTGGAGGCCATCTGGTCTAACCCAACTGCTCAAGCAAGGGCAGCTACAACACATTACTTAGGACTATGTCCAGAAAACTTTTGAAGATCTCCAAAAAGTGGACTTCATGGCCTCACCAGGCAGCCTGTGCCAGTGCTCTGTCACCCACCCAGCTCAGAAGTGCTTCCTGATGTCCAGAAGAACCTTCTCTGTTCCAGTTTGTGCCCATTGCCACTTGTCCTGGCACTGGCACCACTGAAAAGAGCGTGGCTCCATCGTCTTTGCACCTTCCTTGCAGGTATTTCACACCAAAATCTAGATTTAGCTGTGAAAATTAGCCATTTATATGGATGAAGACATGAAAAAAAACAAAAACAAACAAAAAAAAAAACAGAAGTGTTTCAAAGAGGGGTGCTGAACTGCCAGTTGGTGAAACCAAGGTGATGATATGTCACAAGGAATGGCCTGACTGCACTGGCACTTTGCTAGTTTTCAGTCTTACTGGAGCTCTGGTTGAGCATTGAGCTACCAAAGTAAAAGGGCTGTTAGAGGATACAAGCAGACTGTGCTGTAACAAGGAGGAAGAACAAGAACAAGAGCAAGAACAAGAATAAGAACAAGAAAAGGAACAAAGAAAAAGAGCAAGAACAAGAATAAGAACAAGAAAAGGAAAAAAAGAAAGAAAAAGAAAAAGAGCAAGAAAAAGAGCAAGAAAAAGAGCAAGAAAAAGAGCAAGAACAAGAACAAGAACAAGAACAAGAACAAGAACAAGAACAAGAACAAGAACAAGAACAAGAACAAGAACAAGAAAAAGAACAAGAACAAGAACAAGAAAAAGAACAAGAAAAAGAAAAAGAAAAAGAACAAGAACAAGAACAAGAACAAGAACAAGAAAAAGAACAAGAACAAGAACAAGAACAAGAAAAAGAAAAAGAAAAAGAAAAAGAAAAAGAAAAAGAAAAAGAAAAAGAAAAAGAAAAAGAAAAAGAAAAAGAAAAAGAAAAAGAAAAAGAAAAAGAAAAAGAAAAAGAAAAAAAGAAAAAGAAAAAGAAAAAGAAAAAGAAAAAGAAAAAGAAAAAGAAAAAGAAAAAGAAAAAGAAAAAGAAAAAGAAAAAGAAAAAGAAAAAGAAAAAGAAAAAGAAAAAGAAAAAGAAAAAGAAAAAGAAAAAGAAAAAGAAAAAGAAAAAGAAAAAGAAAAAGAAAAAGAAAAAGAAAAAGAAAAAGAAAAAGAAAAAGAAAAAGAAAAAGAAAAAGAAAAAGAAAAAGAAAAAGAAAAAGAAAAAGAAAAAGAAAAAGAAAAAGAAAAAGAAAAAGAAAAAGAAAAAGAAAAAGAAAAAGAAAAAGAAAAAGAAAAAGAAAAAGAAAAAGAAAAAGAAAAAGAAAAAGAAAAAGAAAAAGAAAAAGAAAAAGAAAAAGAAAAAGAAAAAGAAAAAGAAAAAGAAAAAAAGAAAAAGAAAGAAAGTGGATGAAGAATCACAGTTTGGGTTGTTTGCAAAAACCCTGGAGAGGAAGTACCCAAACACTTTATTGCATGGAAGGAGGGAAAGGTAGAGGCTACATCTAAACTAAAAGAGGATTGAGACTGCCAAGTTGAAAGCTGGAAGCTTCTGCCTTTTTGTAACAGAAACACTATTTCTCTGCCTGCAGATGTCACATGCGCACTTACAGACATTCCTGTAACAAGTGAGGAGGAGCAAATTCCCCCAGGGAAGGCATGTGGGCCATCAGTGAATGATCCACTTGTTGGTATACAGAGAAAGCAGAGGAAGCTCATGGCTGCAGACTTTTGCAGAGGACAGAAACGTTCATTTGCCAGCCAGACTTGCTGTCTCAGGAGGTTTATCACTTGCTGAAGTTTGAATCTGGGATGATGCACAGAGACTGCTGAGTTTCATTCAGCATTTAGATGGTTACCTGTTACTGCTCATCCACTTGGGGCAATAGTTCTAAGTATCAAGGGACCTTGAATAGATAAGGAGTAACTACAAACCTCCAGGAGGGAGCACTGAGGGCAAGGATTGTTCTCTTTAGTCATGTCAATCAAGAGAAAAAACTTAGATAGGAGAAGACATCCTTCAGAACAAAGTCTGGTTACACAAAGGGTGTTTCAAGCAGAACCTCAGCTCTAATTACCATGAGATCCCCTATGGAAAAAGAAAAAAAAAAAAAAAAAAAAGACTTCTTGGGAGAGATGGGATCCATGATCCATCTGACAGTCAGGCAAACATCTTTGCCAACTGGTTTGTTGAACTAGGGAGGAAGTCTTCAAGATAAATTTAGCAGAGGATGAGAAGTATAGGGAAGCTCAAAGATACAGAATGATGGCAGGGACCAGGGTATCACATTTCACCTGAAAAAGTGGAAAGGTGATGGATCCATCACAAATGGGTGTAAACAAACACATGCAGTGTGGTAGGTAAACAGCAGGAGTCTGTGCTTCTTCAAGGTTATGGGGTTACATCAGGCTGGTGAACAGTCACAACTGGTGTTCTCTAGTGCTCCATTACTTCTCTTCAATGTTCTTATAAATGATCCAGGACTAAGTAAGTTTGCAGATGACACTAAATTAGGAGGAGCTATTGACTTGAGGGCCTTGCAGAGAGATCTTGACAGACTAGAGGGCTGAGCAATCACCAACCATATGAAGTATAACACGAGCAAGTGCACCCGGGTTGGGGCAAATCTGTATATATTTACAGATGGGGGGAGGAAAGGCGGGAGGGCAGCCCCACAGAAAGGGATCTGGGGTTTCTGGTTGGTATCAAGGTGTTGGCTCTCCTGTGTGCAGTTTGGGGCACCACAATATCTAGGGTAGATTTATATTAGATATAAGGAAGAAATTCTTTACTCACTAGGTGGTGAGGCCATGGCACAGGTTGCCCAGAGAAGCTGTGGATGCCCCATCCCTGGAAGTGTTCAAGGCCGGGCTGGATGGGGCTTTGAGCAACCTGGTCTGGCAGGAGGTGTTCCTGCCCATGGCAGGGGGGTTGGAGTTAGATGATTTTTAAGGTCCCTTCCAACTAAACCATTCTATGATTGATTCTATGAATAATGAGAAAACTATTAGATAGTATCCAAATGAGAGCTACAAAGATGGTAAAGGGTCTAGAGGGGAAGACATATGAGGAGCGGCTGAGGTCCCTTGGCTTGTTCAGCCCAGAGCAGAGCAGGCCAAGGGGAGGCCTCATGGCGGCCTGCAGCTCCCTCATGAGGGGAGCGGAGGGGCAGGCGCTGAGCTCTGCTCTCTGGGGACAGCGACAGGACCTGAGGGAATGGCATGGAGCTGGGACAGGGGAGGGTCAGGCTGGGGGCTAGGGAAAGGTTCTGCACCCAGAGGGTGGTCGGGCACTGGGACAGGCTCCCCAGGGAAGTGGTCACAGCACCAAGCCTGCTGGAGTTCAAGAAGCATTTGGACAATGCTGTCAGACATAAGGTTTTGTGGATCCATTCCAACTTGGGATATTCTATTGTCCTGTGATTCTATGATCCCATAAATATGGGAGGATAGCTCTTATGGCTGAAGAACTGAAATGTATGGGTACCACCTTTCTAGAAGGACTGGCAGAAATGGAAAATAAAAGGAGTCACAACATCCTCTATGTGAAAACAGCTCAAATGCTTGGGGCTTTGTGACAAGATGATTAGGAGAGTATGGGTAAGGATCAGAGGGGAGACAAACAAGGATGATACATGTAGTACACCTGCTCCAGATCACCTGATCAAGAAGAGAAAGATTAAACTTTCTTTGGATAGAGGGAATATGCCTCACTGGTCCTAGCCCTGGTTAATCACCCTGACATTGCCTAGAAGGGCAACATGATGGCATTTGTAATGTAGAAAAGAGCATGGAGGACTTTTTTTTTTTTTTTTTTTGGCATGAGAGATCAGTGATCCAACTAGGGGAGAGACTTTGCTGGATTTGCTTTTCACCAAAGGGGCGGGGGGGAAGGAAAGTAAGAAGGAAAGAAGGAAAGAAGGAAAGAAGGAGAGAGAGAGAGGGAGAAGGGGAAGAGAGAGAGAGAGAGAGGAAGAGAGGAAGAGAGAGAAAGAAAGAGAGAAAGAGAGAAAAGAGAGAGAGAGAAAGAGAGAAAGAGAGAAAGAGAGAAAGAGAGAGAAGAGAGAAAGAGAAAGAGAGAAAGAGAGAAAGAGAGAAAGAAAGAGAGAAAGAGAAAGAGAGAGAGAGAGAAAGAGAAAGAAAGAGAAAGAGAAAGAAAGAGAAAGAGAAAGAGAAAGAGAAAGAGAAAGAGAAAGAGAAAGAGAAAGAGAAAGAGAAAGAGAAAGAGAAAGAGAAAGAGAAAGAGAAAGAGAAAGAGAAAGAGAAAGAGAAAGAGAAAGAGAAAGAGAAAGAGAAAGAGAAAGAGAAAGAGAAAGAGAAAGAGAAAGAGAAAGAGAAAGAGAAAGAAAGAAGAAAAAATTCATGCAGAATAACATGAAAACTGACATCAGCCTTGGTTAAAACAACCGTGAGTTAAAAATATTTAGATAATTGAGCAAGACAAATGGAAGAATTACAGTTCTGGATTTCAGAATAACAGATCTAACTTGGTTAGGGAATTAGTTTAGAGGATCTTATGGGCGACTGGCCTGAATTTCTGGGGACCAGAACAACAGCACAGACTGGGGACTGCCTTGATAGAAAGTGATTTTTCGGAAAAGGACCTGGGTCTCCTGGTGGACAACATGTTGACTTTGAGCAGTGAAGAAAATTAATAACATACTGGGCTGTATTGGCAATCATGTTGTCAGCAGGTTGAGAGAGGCAGTAATTTTCCTCCATTCAACACTCATAGGAACCAGTTTGGAGTACTGTGTTCAGTTTGTGGCTTGTCAGCACAAGAAAGCATGGACATACTGGAGTAATTCCAGTCAAGGCTACATAGATGCTTGGGGGGCTGGAGAACATAAGGTACAAGGAGATGTTTAGAGTACAGAAAGAATGACTCTTCTCAGAGATGTACAGTAATGGGGTGAGAGCCTATGGAAACAAGTTGTAATGGGGAAAATTATGACTAGATATAATGAAAAATTTTTGCACTGTGAAGATAATGAAATATTGGAACAGGGCCCAGAGTAATTGTGGAATCTCCAACCTTGGAAATATTCACAGTTCAGTAAGATCTGAGTAACGTGACCTAACTTCAAAGTCTTCTATAATTTGATGAAACTTGAACTAAAACTGTCTAGAAATATGGAAAATGATAGAAATGCTCCAAATTTTCAGTCTGCAAACATTGGCTGCAAGCAGTCATTGGCTACAGTAAAAGCAATTCAAAAGGTTTTGTTTTTCCAAATTGAGTTCACTGGCATCCTTCTGACTCAACTAATAGCTACAAAAATGTGCTTTAGAAGTGAAAAGAATGCATAATACTCTATGTAAACATGAAATATTTTAAAGGATTTAAAAAGGAGACTGAGCTTACACAAATAAACCTGCTAAATATAAAGTTGAAGAGCCTATCTTGCAGTTTTTTGATTGGTCTCTGATAAGAGATTGGATTATGGCTGAAACAAAAACACTTAGAAACCGCTACAAGAGACTGAGTTAATTTTCCAAGAAAAAGAAGTGACTCAGTTCAGAATGAAGCATATGGAGGTTATTGATGATAATAGCATAAACGTGGATGAGAATCCATATTGCTAAGAGCTGGAAGTTCTTTGGAAATGCAGAGACAAACAAGAACAGCACACAGAGCTAATGCTGAGGACAAGCACAATCAAAGTCAATGAAATAACAGAATAAACTGCAATAGATTTTGCCACTTTTCAGCAGTTTCGAGCACCATTACTGTATTTGGCTCAGGACAGTACATTATTAAGGTAGTAACCTATAAGGAGGTAGACAGAACTGTGGCACAGGATGAATCAAATACCAGAAATGAAATGGAACATTTAAAACTTTTAAGATGGATGCTAATGCAGAAGCCATCTTGCTGAAAGAAGAATTCTCAGTATTCAGAAAACTTCAGTAGAGGAGCTATAGATATTAGAAGGTAAATAAGTTAAATGTGGGTGAAAGCTTGTATTCCTTAAAGGCATACATGTCTTTGCTGTATGCGTAAATAAAAAGCAGAAAAGCTACAATCTGTAACAGTACTAGTGCAAAGGAAAACCATTTGGGGTTGAAAGTGCATCTTACTGATCTTCTGAATAAAACTACCATTGTTGAAGATGAGAATACAGAAGAGTTTTAAAAGGTGTATTCCTAGGAATAGGTAAGTTGTTAGTATGACAAATGTAGTCAAAAGACTCTAATTTTCATTCTGTGGAGAGCTGTCCTTATCTAAAAAGTAAGCACTAAAAGAGGATATACATATGCTGGTTTGTGCTAGGAACAATAGAGCAAAGCTTAAAAGTAAAGGTGCATCTTTTATTTTAGAGGGATGAAAATGTGCTCCACTAAAAGCATTAAACAAATATATTAAAAATATTATTTCGTGTGTTTGACATATTTAGTAGGATTCTTGGAAGGTGCTCTTAGAAAAAGAAATTTCATGTCTATGTAAATTCACCACCCTCTAAGGGATACATGCTTTCCTTAAAATGCCCTTTAGACTTTCTGAGGTGCTCAGATTTTGTTTTTATTTTTAAAGAAAATTTCTTCTTTTAAAATTTGATCTTCTGAAAGATTTTACTTCATCACCACTGGTTCTAAGGTGCTTTGGCGTGAGTTAGACAAATGAACAGGAAGCACAAGGAACATCATAAACATCATCATGCATTTGAGGACACTATTCTCTCTTTGTCTACACATCAGCCTGGTAGACAGAGAAAATGTACCTACTTCTTGAAATGGTAAACATCATAATAGACTTTCATAGACTGAAAGATTTTCATCAACAGAATACTGTGTGCATCTACTTATTGCACTAGATACCATCTTAGAAGTTGATAAAAGCCCCAAATTAAAGAAACACCAGCCTGGGGTACTGATATGATACAAAACTAAGCTTTCTATGAACACCTCAAAAGGTGATCTCCTCAAGGAATAGTCAGTAGGAGGTTTTCTTCAGGCAATCACAAGCCAGTGTATCAATACTGAAAAATAACAAGGGTTTCTTTGGCCTTGTTTTACAGGAACAGAGATGGAAAGGTTGGAGACATAGGCCATGTTATGGTAAAGATCCTAAGAGTGTAGGAGAAAATGGCAATCAGGAGCAAAAGTAGCCTAATTTTTCCTAAGCCTAATAGAGATAAGAAAAATATTCCATACTTAATGACCCAACAAAATGGAACCCAGAAGATCCCATTGCAAAGTAGAAGAATGAAGTCTAGTTCTGCAAGTTAGTCAGCACTGCATGGTGCAACATGAGCTGTAGATCATATTATACTAAGAGGCTGTGTCACTGCACAGCCTCTTCTCAGTATACCAGTAGTGCAGCAGGTTAGAAACAGCTGGAGATCCGCACTGGTGTTGTTCACTGTGCATCGAGGTAGAAACAGAGTTAAGACTTAGAAACTCTGGTTTTAACTGATTTGTTTTCTTTAATGAAAAGCTGAGGGAAGGAGAATATAACAAATAAATAAATAAAATTGTTTCTTTCTAATAAAACACCAAATGAACAAGACTCGTTGAGTTGATCAGAGCTTGTCTCAGAGTGATTCCAGCAAACACCTCCTTGTTCCTCTGTCTCATGAAGTCAACTTTCTACTGACTGGGAGGAACTGGGTTGGCATGCTGGGACCAGAAACAAATTACCATCCCCTGGTAGCTCAGTTGTCTGTGGCAAAGCATGGGGGATTCTCACTTCCTCCTTGCACACAGGCTATGAGCTCTTGGGCAGACAGCCCAGGGAAACTCACGAGCTAACACCTCCCATTTCTCAAGCAATGTGTAAAGACAACTATTAGTGCAGCAACTATCGAAACAGATGATACTGTGCTCCTAAAACAAGCAAGGAATAAAAGTGGATCAAGGAATAGAGTTACAAAATCTCCCCGCACTGCTTGTACTGCCTGTTGTATCCTTTGTTCAATCTCTCTTTAACTACATTTTGAAGCAGGAGTTGAGTGTTTTTGTACAGCATCTCATCCACTGGGGCAGTGCTAAGATACAGCAATTAACAAGAGATATCACAGCAGATCTTCCAACATTGCATTGAGGTAGGATCAGTCAGATATGGTCCAACTCATGGCCACACATAGCTTGCATTGCACCAAACAAGATCATTTTTAATTCTTAGGTCACAGAGATTGTATTTCCCAAAATCTCTGATTCTTTTTCTAGCCTTACATCTTGGCTTTTAGACAGCTTGATCATGCATGGTCCATCACCATTTTAATTAGCTCCATTCACTGCCATAAACAGTTGCAGTATATTTTGGACCCAATGGATAACTAAGCATATTCATCTACCACATTTATTTTAGGAGAGCCATCTTTTTGTTTTTAAGGATTGTGTGACTAGGAAGAAATACTGTTTGAACCAGTAAGGTATAGAAAAGTCTCTAGACCACAGTCCTCAAGACAGTAAATCAAACCCACAAACCAAAAGGAATCTGATATATTCCCTTGATCCAAAACAATAGATTGAGAACTGATGCTTTCATATTGCCCTTGGAGCAACTACTTTCCTGGGATTTTGCTGAAAAAGTTACAGAGATAGTAGGAAAACTGTAAACTACATTTCTCAGTGTCACCCTGTGACATTCAAATGCTCATATTTGTAGTTTGCTCATCCATTACAAGTCCTCCTCACCCTTGTAGGAAAAGGAAAGATCACATACAAAATGTGTAAATAAAAAAGAAAAGAATATACATTATATTGCTATTGGAAGCCTAGATCTCTCCCCTTGTGACTAAATCAGTTTCTTTCCCCATTGGCACATGCGCAACAAGAAATGTTTTTAGGGTGGGGAATTCGGTTGGTTCTCCTAAAAGAGAGTTCAGAGAAAACTTCATATTCTTACAGAAGCAGATGGGTTAACTGTTATGCAAACAGAAAGGAGATTATTACTGCTGGATCCTTTGTATCTGATCCTGTCCCTTCCTTCTCCCACCACTGATCAACCCCAACTTCTTCTGTATGAGCTCTTCACTTTGTGCAATATCTGAGATTAGACTCAGCTTTAGTCAGGCCACGTCTTTTAATGAAGTGCATGGTGTGATTCTGCAAAGTGCTTTATCAACTGAAATGCACTTGAATATATGAGATGTTCAGATATTATCCAAATGCTCTAGAGTTCACAGAGCATGATAATTACCATGAAATACAAGAAGGATCTGACAGTTCACATCTGACATTCAGCTTAGAATATCTTAAAGGATGTCCAGCTTTCAAAAAACAATACAGCATCCACTCAGGCTCTCAAATTTAGAGCCTTGCAAGTGTGTCAAGTTGGACACTCAAAATAACATTATTTTTTTCACTGTCTTGGCTAGTGTTTTACATTCTGTATCCAGTTTACTGCAGCTGCAGTAAAAGAGGTCTAATAT
Organism: Anser cygnoides; assembly: GCF_040182565.1. Lineage (NCBI taxonomy): Eukaryota > Metazoa > Chordata > Aves > Anseriformes > Anatidae > Anser > Anser cygnoides. The sequence goes on from NC_089873.1 coordinate 207,570,272, forward strand.
GTTGGCTTGTCTGAATAGGGCTTGGTTATATAAAGCCATGGATATTGTGCTAGCAAAAGGTTTCTTGATTGCATGAAGAATAGAGTGGCCAAAGAACAGAATGTTTAAATAATAGGTACCAAGAAATGACTCAAGTGCAATGATGAATATACTAGAGCTTTTATGTGTGAGGAGGGAGTAATGCTGAGCCTGTTCTGTTTTAAGAGCTGTGATATCACAGCTAAAGTATTTAGACCAGAATGAAAAATGTTTTGAAAAAGCTTCATAATAGATTCGTGTTGCTGGACCAGTAAGTAATGAGAAGAGATAGCTTTAGATTGTGCTAATTCCACTTTTAAAAGCTGCAGAAATTTGTCATTGATCTTAGTGGAATGGAATACGACTGTGCGAAAGAACTGCTTTTGAGGAGGTAATGTTTTACAGGAGCATTGAACAAAAAAGACATCTGTTATAAGGGTTTTAAGTCAGTTTTTATTGTCTAGGAATAGCCAAGAATCTTTGTGCTTAAGAAAAAGCTCTTCACTGACTAAGCTTTCCTCCTTCCACTTTAACTGTTCATCTCTGTACGAAGAGTCAGAACAAGACTCAGGCAATATCAAAGTCACATTTGAAATCCCAGATTCAAAGTTTGTGGTAGGATGAGATAGTTCATAGGCCTTTTTCTGGTTCTGTGCACAGGCAAAAGCTTTTTCCCTTCTTGCAGAAGAATGAATTTGGTCTGCTCCTGGCACACACACACATTACCCACCCCACCCCTTATGCTCCCCAAAAAAGTCAAAAAGTCACAAGTTTACCAAACTTAGAAAACTTTTGTGATAATTTCAATAACAAATATCAAATGGATTGTATCTGTACTTTGTGTATGACCTAGTTTTCTAATTTTCAGCCTGGAGCTTCACAAAGGTGTAGTCTACTGGCATGTTGTCTCTGTGTTTCAGTTAAGACCTGGATAAGTCTCAGTATATGCACATATTTCAAACATAGGCATTTCCCTTGCAAACATCTAGGGTGGGACTCAGCTTCAGCCTAGCACAAATACATTTGTATGTCTGCTGGTCGGTATCTATGTATACACTAGAGGTTTGATTCAACTCCCCATGTAAAGATCTCAGAGCCTCTGTGAATTTTTCATTGGGTTTGCACTTGAAGATCAGATTGTCTGGAATCACACAGAGCTTATTTCAGACAAAATGCTGTGGCCCTGTCTAGTACATGTAGTTGGGATACCATCACGGAATCACTGCTCTTCAGTTAACTCTGGTGACCACATTCTAATGCCTAAAAGCATAAAGCCAGAGACCATAGATTCATAAGTAAGAGGAACATGGTAGGTATCACCCTAGCCTTTTTAGAAAAAAAGAAGCACAAGGTTTTCTTTTATTTTTTACGGATAGCCACATGACTGCTACCCAATTAAAACAGATGTGCTTGGGTTACTTCAGTGATTTGGAAATCTTCTGACAACTTGTAAAGCAGCAGATGAATGTGATTTTGGTTAGAGAAGGAAATGGGCATGTTCAAGGGTAGATGTACATGACAGGAGCCATGGTTTCACTTTGCAAATGCTTTAGTCTCAGTATGAGCTTAAAATATTCCCCATGCACACATTAAAGCACGTCATCCCCTCAACTGTGCCAGAACCACTATGGAGCTGCAGGAAGTGGGAACCTGACCATGCTTCCCATTTAGAGGGGGAAAAAAATGCTTTGCATTGGTTTATTTTCTACAAACTGCAAAAGTTGCATCAGCGACCCATTCCAGTTATAAACACAGCTGGTAGTGTACTGGGTAAAAGTGCTGTACCATGGTACAGAAACACAGAAGTGTACCAGGGTTGGGATGCTGGGATGGATTAGGCACCTGTCATTTTTTTCCTGAAGCATTTTACATGATCAAGCCATGACTTAATGCTCAAGGTACATGAGATGTTGTCATCAGGGCCACAGATAGGTTAAGACACTTCTTACCTTCACATCCTTACTCCTTCCTCCTCTTCTTCTCATCACTGTTTATCCAATACCCTCCCCAATGCTTCTGTTGATGTAACATCATCGCAGGAACACTGTAAACATCATTCTTCACATGACCCATGTTGAATGCAAGCCTCCTTTATTCAGAATGGTTTACTGAGTAAATTTAGAGCCAAGTTCTTTGACTATAAGAATGGTCACACGGGATCAAACCATCTGTCCCTTTAGTCCTATATTCTGTCTCTGGCAAGAGACAGTAGGCAACAGCTCAGGGACCTCCTGCTAAAACAAAAGTAGTGTTCATTTCCCACAGTAGTTCTGTCAGCACAGCTGTGGGAATGGTAAAACACAGTTTACAGGTGGAAATAGGACCTTGAAGAAGAGGGGGGCAAGAACATTAAACCATGTGCTACTTCTTTAGCTATTTGGTAGTTTTGGACCTAACTCTAGGAAAACAGTTGTATAAACTAATATTTATTCCACATTACTTTCTCATTTGTAAAAATAATTTGTTTGTAAATATCAGGGATTATGAAAATTAAAGAAGTCCACATGACTTTCAGTTCAGCTAGACTAGAACATAGACACTAAATCACACTTATTTTGCAGAAACTTTAGCCAAAATTCCTTCATGTTTTTAGTCAAATGTGCTTCACTTCCTGAACAACAACAAAATAAATAAATAAATAAATGAGTGTTAGAGACCATTATAGATGGAAATTACATTATTCTTTCAGACACTACAGATGCTTTGATTTAAAATCACTAACATTTTTTCATCAGTCTGGACTTTGAACCCATCATGTTTCTGATGCTTGAACTTAGAGCAGAAACTGCTGAAGAACAGATATGGGAAGAGTAAGGAATACAATTTTGAAGGTAACTTCTCAAGGTCATGGGTCAAAGAATAAGCCATAGTGATGTGAATGTTATTAAATCTTTTGTACTGCAAGCAGTCTTCTAAATATGTACATATGCATGCACAGGCTGGCTGCAACCTGAGTATATTATCATTCATTACCCGCCCATTGGGGACCATTGGGATAGTCTCAGAGAAAAAGAAGAACAAGAATTGTAATAAGACTTCATGACTACAATGCTAGGAGAACAGTATAAGCCTTGCTGAAAGAGCAAATAACAATTAGCTCTTCAATCTCTGGGGAGCCAGGGGAGAAACTGATGGAACGTCAGAGAAATACTTCCTGAAGAGAGAAAATTGTTCAAAACCTTAAGGAAATATGCAAGAATGAGACATTTATGTTGTTACTTCCATTTTTAGAAACTAGGGGAAAAGGTTGCATTCAGATCCTGATATAAGCATTTTGGTAATTTTAAGCTGTTAACTCTGCTTTCTTAAAGGTGACACTATTGAAGGTTAAAGTTTTGACTTTTTGATTGTGTCTTTGCATCATTCCATTTGTTTCCTTTATGAGAAAACAAACACACAGAAGGGAAAAACTAAGTTAGGAAATACTTTTTCAGCCTTCAAAACTGAAAGCAATTTTGGATTTTTTTTTTTTTTTGAAAAGTCAGTGAGTCTATGAAAAAGAAATATTTCAAAAATGATTTGTCAAAACCACAGAACACTTTTAGCCAACCTCTAGCAAATACCAGCTACTGAGAAAGGTAAAATGTTGTTGTAAACGTTGTTCTGAGGGTTAATACCTAGAGCGTGTTTCCACTTCTGCTATTGCATGGATCTGCATGTAAAAATTAACCCTGCCTTTCTTTGTGCCAGAATAAGAGTGTGTTCCCTATATTGCAAGGAGTAGTCCAGAGAGAAAGGAGTCTTGCTGTCACTCCAAAGCAAGATTTCAGAGCATGATATCTTCAACTTATTTCACTGTGAAGTGAATAGATTTGTGGGACTGGACACTACTACATGTACTACATGTACAATTAAAAAGGAAGGTGTTTAAAATACAAAAAAAAAAAAACTAAAGTAAATAATAAAAATCACTGAAAAATGCATTGTTAGGAACAAACATGAATATAGATAAGCAGACATCACTGACTGTCACTTCAAAATAAATCATGTTAAAAATGTTATCTTTTTCTTCTGGTGATTGATACTGAACACCAGAGTAACAAGGCTCTCTTGCTTTGCTTGCCATGAATAATGCAACTAATATATTTCCTAAGTGCACAGAAATATGAATTTGTTCAATAAATAGCATAAGCACCAGTGAGTGACAAATTAAGAGTTAAGCTTCTGAAATGTAAAGCAGCACAGGGACAGCACCTGTTACTAAACTAGCTAACATTTTCTTTCATAGCTCTTCATTATCACGTGTTTGAAACATTGCTGTTTTCACTTGCTTTTTCCTATGCTTGGCATTTGCCTTAAGTGCTTATAGATGTAGATTTGAACAGATTGGTAGAAGCAAGAGGATGATATGGTCTGCACTTGGTATTTTCTTCCGCGCTAAAGCTTTTTTATGAGCAGACATGAATTCTGAAATGAAAGTTTTTGAGCCTAACTTCAGTATAATTTTGCCAGCATGCTGACCAATACTCTATGTAGCGTGTTTTTTATTAGATTTGAAAAATTAAAACCACGATAGGGGAGGAGATAAGGAGAAGGGAAAGGACAGGAGAATGAAAAATGATCTAGTTTAATTCATTTACCTGCATTTAGTTTTAAAAAAAAAAAAAAAAAAGATATTTACTTATCATATAAATGAAAAATGGCTTGTTTTATTTACCTGATGCTTTCCTCCATTAAAAATCACAATAGGATAGCTGAGTTAATGCAGTTATCTCCTGCTGTAAATAGAAGGAAATATTCTGCTGTTCTAATCTTGCTGTGTTGGCCAATGTTGACTCTTTAGCTGCTGAGTGCAGTGCGTGTTGTTTGATAGAAACCAATATCTCTTAAGTACTTAGCTCTGTGTGTCAAGATTCAGAATAGAATTGATTTCTTTACAGCTCTGTTATAAAATCCTGCAAATAAGGTGTTGGGATTATTTTTTTTTTTTTTTTCTGGAAGAAATGTTGACAGGTCCTTAGCTAGACAGTGCTATTGAATGCCAATATAATTAGCTGGGCAAATCATACAAAGTATGCAGACTGTCATTCATTTCTGGCACTACACATATTATCTGGCCTTACTAATTTTGTACCTGTCTCTTCTGCCTTCACAGCTGGAGACTAATGTTGTAGATATTTTGACTTCCACAGCTGATAAGTCCAATTGGCATGAGTGGGTATGAGGTCCGTATAGACAAAAGCCACATCACTGTAGCAAATGCTACTTCTGCTTTTTCTTTTTGTAAAGATTTTTCTTTATTTTTTTTGTAAATAATATTTTAAAATATTTTATTGACAGTATTTTCAGACTGCTGTTATGTTTTTGGTAGGAATTAGACCTGTAAAATTTGTAGGTTATTAATATCTACTTGTTTATTTCTTGATGTTTGTTCTCCTTTTGGATGACAGTAGCAAAATAATTAAGCGGTACCTGTATGGCTAACCAAATTCCCTTCCAGATTCAAGGAAATTCAAGTGGAAGACATTTAATGATTTAAGTATTAATTGTGGGTTATTAACTTGTAGAAAACAGATGAATCTCAAAATAACTGATGTGACATCATCCAAAACACAGAGGTTACTCATATTACACCCAGGGAAATAAAGAGACTAACTAAAAGGAAGGAAAGAGACTTGGTGTCTCTGAATTATTTTGATTTCCTAATTCAATAATTCTGTACTCTAAGTATGATTGGAACAAAACACAGAATAAGAAATTTTCCTAAGACGATTTTTCATTATCATAAAAGTGATTTTTTTTTCCACATCCTTCCTGCAGTTGGCAGAAAGTTTAGGAAGCCAACACATGATTTAAAAAAAAAAAAAAAAAAAAAAAAGGTCATAAAACATCCAGTTGATGAGGATATACAGATGCAGGGGAGCTGATTTATCCTGCTTAACAAAATAGGTGACTGCAACAATAGTCAGCCTTTTCAAGCCTGTAACCTTCTTTGTCCAGTTTCCTCACCAGACAAACCTTTGAATTTGTCTTGCTTTTTGTAGTTAAGTTTGTTTGCCTATTAGGGTTCTAAAAGCAAAGAATACAATTTTGGTTTCTGTGCGTGTGTACTTGTGTTCTGTAAATGCAGGTTGTGCAAAGCTTTGCTTACACAGTGTAACTACATTGTATATGTGAGCTACATCTAATCACTTTGCAAAACCAAACAATTCCATTTACAGTTATATTAACAATTGTGTTCTATTAACCCCTCTGGAAATCCACTACGAACAGTAACAAGAGAATGTTAACTTTCTAAGAGAATGTTAAACTACCCCACAGATTTTTTTTTAATTATTATTATTTTTTATGTATGCAAACTTTATTGAATTCCTTTGACCAACTTAAAATAGCACAGAAAGGATTTCACTCCTTAAGATTTTTTTTTATTTTATTTTACTTTTTTTTTTTGGAAAGGGGATTATTCCACCTTTTATTTTTGTTGTTTTAAAATATTTTCTTATTTTTGTCTTAATCTCTTCTAGAGATTTCTATTCATTTTAGCCCTTTTTATCCCCTTTTATAGTCCATTTTTTAGGATTTTTTTTTTTTTTTATGACAGAATGAGCTGTATAGACAACTAGCTCATTGCTCATTGCTCAGATTTTCTTCTTTTGAGATGTTGCTCAGTAGGGTACCACTTTCCAGATTCTGTCTATTTCTTTAATTTCTCATTGTTCTTCAAGAAGCTCCACATTAGTAAGGTTCACCAAGCACTTCCCATTCTTCTCCTCTCTGCATGGTTGATCACATCTGAATTTGCATCATCAGTCAGATTACATTGTCTTTCTCTTATCCATCACAGGAGTGTGGCACAGAATTGCAGGACTAATGAATCCTGATTAACTTTGTCTTCACTGATTTGGAAATGCCTAATAATGGGGCTCTATTTTTTTTTTTTTTTTTTTTGGTCTCTATATATGGTTAGTATAATTGAGTAGAAGACAGTCACTTTAATTTTATTAGCATTTATAGATGGAAAGTTTTGAATAAAATGCCTAAGTTAATGATGTTATGTTCATTATATTTTACAGTGAAATGTCTCTACCATGTCCTCTGTAAATTTTTCCATACATCTAGATATTTATTTTTGCTTTAATCAAACTCATCATGCTTTAAAACTTTTGACCGAATATGCTTCATATGGGTTAGGGACAACTTTTTTTATCCAGAAAAACATCGCTTGATTTAGTAGAAGTGGATATTAGCCATTTAATAACAGGGGTGTTTATGAGGTGGAGGAAAGGCATGTGCGAAGATTCACTCTAAGAACAATTCATCTGAGCAGATCTAGGCTATTCCCATGTTGAAGCTGAATCTCCTGACAGACTACCTCTGAATTTAATCTAGACAATACCTATCCTCCCATGAAGATTTTAGCTGTGTCTGTCTCTTCTGAATCCAGCAGAGAGATACTTTGAGTGCTTAATGAATGGAGAAGGGACTGATGTAGGGTCTATTAGTGCTCAGAGTGTATTTCCCTTCTTCATGCCCCAAGGTGACTTGTAATTTAGAAAAACAGACAAAAAAATAAAGTATTAAATATCATATTTGCTATAGAAAGTGTGGCTCTGATCTGCAAAAAGAATAGGTAGAAGCCAGACTGTATAGTCTCAGTAACACGTATATTAAATTAGTTGTGAGCTTGTGAAGATCAGAAAACTTGCTTCAATTTAACTAAATCAATTTGAAACTGAGCTCATGCAGTAGTGCAGACCAGATGCATTTAGGAACATTTTAACCCTTGTTTGAAATGCTTTGGCAAAGGTAAGCAAAAGCCACAACTAAGCAAAACAGATGCTAATCGTTGTTAAACCCGTTGAAGTGCATTTGCATTAGGAGCTTGCACACCTTAGCAAGAACATTTTAAAAAACTGAGTCCTGCTGTAAAAATGCCTCAATCAGCCTTAAAAAATAAAATAGAATAAAAGGGTAGAGTTGTGACACTGGAAAACCATTGCTGTTCACCCTGTTGTTGTGTTATCCCTTTCTCTTTGCGCTGTCTGTTCAGAGACTTGTTTCACGGGCTTTGTTGCTAAAAGGAACTGTTAGATCACAGGCTGGGGACTTGCAGCTCTGCAACTGCATTACCAGAGTTTAACAATTTACCCCTGCCTGTAAGCCATAGTAACAATTGTGGGGCACACTCTTGGCCCACCCTAAAAGTGATGCAATTCTCTGAAGTCTAACCTCCACTGAAACAGGTTTAAGCCAAGTTACATTCCCTTGCAACTGGAACAAACTAGAAGCGTGCACACAGGCAGTTACTGACCAAAAATATATCTCATAGAAACACATGGTAACCTATTTGGCTCCCATAACACATTAGTGTGCTGAAGCCTATACTGGGCTTATGTGGCTAGGTTTTGGTATTGGCTGGCTACAGCAGTTGCCTCATGTCAAATCAGAGCCAGCTCCAGATGGCTCCAAAAGGGACCCGCTGCTGGCCAGAGCTGAGCCATGAGTGAAGCTGAGTAGGCCTCTGGGAGAGCAGAGTAAAGAAAGGGGAAAATAAATCCTGCTGTGATACAGCAGCTGGGAGAGAGGGGTGAGAAATGGGAGAGCAGCAGCCCTGCAGCCCCCAAGGTGAGTGCAGCAGGAGGGCAGGAGGTGCTCCAGGCACGCAGCACAAGTTCTCCTGCAGCTCATGGAGAGGTCCCTGGTGGAGCAGGCTGTCCCCCTGCAGCCCACGGGTCCCACATGGAGCAGATCTCCACGCTGCAGCCCGTGGAGGAGCCCCCGGTGGAGCAGGTGGATGTGGCCTGGAGGAGGCTGCGGCCCATGGAGAGCCCCCGCAGGAGCAGGCCCCGGGCCGGAGCTGCAGCCCGTGGAGAGGAGCCCACGCAGGAGCAGGGGGTCTGGGGGGAGCTGCCGCCCGTGGGGGACCCGTGCTGGAGCAGTTTGCTCCTGGGGGATGGACCCCGTGGTACGGAGCCGTGTGGGAGCAGTTCCTGAAGAGCTGCAGCCTGTGGGCAGCCCCCGTAGGATCAATTCAGGAAGGATGGCATCCCGTGGGAGGGACCCCACGTGGAGCAGGGGCAGAGAGTGACCGTGAAGGAGCGGTGGAGACGAAGCATCAGGGGCTGACCGCAGCCCCCATTCCCTGTTTCCCTGCACCACTCAGGGGGAGGTTGTATAAGAGGGTGTACTGGGGGGAAAGGTGTTTTTAGTTTGTTTTTCTGTTTCTCACTGTCCTAGCTTTTTAGTAATAGTTTTTTATTTTGTTTGTTAGTTTTGTCTTGTTTTGTTTTTTAATCTCCTTATGCTGAGTCTGTTTTTCCTGTGGCGGTAATTGTTGAGCGATCCCCCTGTCATTATCTCAGACCTTGAGCCCTTTGCATCGTATTTTGTCCCCCTTTCCCTTTGAGGATGGGGAGTGAGAGAGCGGTTGTGGTGGAGCTTGGCTTCCCAGCTGAGTGAAAACCACCACAGGAGGTTACCTTTGTTGGAACAGGAAATATTGCTGGAGAAAGAGGGGAATAAGACACATTGTGTGGGATCCACTGGAACGGGACTGAGGAGGCGGCTTGAATGGCCTCCCCCTGCACCGCTTGGGGGGAGGAGGTGGAAGAGGGTGGATAGGGGGGAAGGTGTTTTTAGTTTGCTTTTAGTTTCTCACCGCTCTAGTCTGCTAGTGATAGGCAATAAATTACATTAATCTCCCTATGCTGAGTCCGTTTTGCCTGTGACGGTAATTGTTGAGTGATGTCCCTGTCCTTATCTCAACCCACGAGCCTTTTTCACCATATTTTTTCCCCTTCTTCTTTTGAGGTGGGAGAGTGAAAGAGCAGAGTAGCGAAGCTTAGCTAGCCGTCAGTGTGAGACCACCATAAAGCCAGAAGTCCTGCCTCATTTATAGAATAACCCATAAAATTTCAGCTAGCTGCTTTTGCACTCAGCCCCTTGTAATCTGCTTGGGGCAGGAAGAACAGTCTCTGGTGCAGCACTGAGCTCAGTGTCACTGCGCTCCACACTAATGAATTAGCTAATGAGCTAATTCAGGGCATCCTGATACAAACCAGACAATGTCTGCAAGTTATGGGGGAGTTTTTGTCTGGTTTTGCAGGAAAGGGCCTGCTATAGTCGCACGGTGTGGCAGCTCCTCCATCCTTCAGTCCATTTTCTAGTGGCCTCTGAACCCACTGGTTTAACTAAGCCATGTCTGGCACAGAGATGAAGTATAAACCTTAATGCTTTTTTTATAAGGCACATGCAAATAAACAGCTATGTAATGGAGTGATGCCTTAAAAATACCCCTGCTGAGAGGAAAGCTGTGCCTTTAGGTCAAACCTGTATTAGAAACTAGAAAAGTCACTTGGGAGAATAAGTTACAAATGATTTGATGGGAAAAGACTTAGCAGAATTTGCATCTTATTACTTCTCAGTGAATAAATGCAATCTTATCTCATGCTTGAGATGGCACAAAAGAATGTGTGAAACTTTTGCAATAGTTGGATGTTCATAGTCTCTTTCGTCCATTTAGATGGTTTGGTAACTAAAATGTTGGGATGTATCATGCTGTGGCTTGGTGTGGTTTGCCGGATGTCCCTGACCTGCCCTAGATGTCACAGTAGCATCAACAGCAGGGAGTGCACAAGTAACACTTGGACTACTTTGTGCATGAAGGTGTAAGTGTGAAATGCCTGCATCACTAAAAACAGCCTGGATTCATGAGGTCAGACAGAATTTATAGATTTGCTGGCAAAATTCTGTGGCATCATTGACGCTATCTAACATGACATGCAGCCCTGTTTCATCACAGCCATGCATGTGCCTGGCTGCTAAAGCCAGATGCATTCTTGCATCTGTTCTCTAGTTGGAGTGCCCTGTTCTGCTCTGACTTTGCAAGGCTCCATTTCCAGGGTTTTGCCCCTTAATGTATTTGTCCTTTACTACAGATGCTGGAAACATTCCCTAATAAAACAAACAGCTTCCACAATTACAGGATGCTCCATGAAATATGAGTAGGCATTACAGATTTTGGCTGGATTTTATTCTAAACATTTCTATATATACAAAATCCTCAGAGGAACTTTAATTTTTCACTTGAAATATTTACGCTTTTTCCGATGTATGTGTTCATTTCAAGATGTTGATGCACTGGAATTTCTGTATCCCATCTTTTAGTTTGAACAGGTGGAACATTGTTATTTATATTGTTTAATATTTTAATACAACCCTCCCCTCAAGCATGAACTGGAACTGCAAACGACTCAGTGACTCCAAGGTCACCAAATGTGACCTTTCAGATGGGTATGATGACCCTACCAAAGAAAGGGTGAGGGACGCTTGTTCCTTACCTTTTTGTTTGTGTTGCTTTCAGATGCAGGATTATAAATATGGCTGCTTGGAAGGGAGGCGAATGGCTTTGAGAACTCACTGTACAGATAGGAGCATAAGGTCAGGTGGAAACTGCTGCTAGGGAGCCTTCAAAATTCAAGTTACTTTAAGTAGTTGGTTCTTATTGTATGTATTAACCTCAAGGGGCAATTGTTGCAGAACCCAACTGAAATCAGTAGCATATAATAGGAGAAATATGTTTAGCAAACAGTATGTATCTGAGAAATCAAAGTGTTTCCTGTATGACCTTCAGGCATCCTCTGTGTGAGTGGCTAGGAGATAAAAAGTGCCCGCAGAGGTGTATTAGCATAGACTTAGTCCAAGTCGGTAGAGCAAAGGAGAAAAAATAAATAAATAAATAAAAAATCCTGCATTGCCTGTGTCTCCAAAATACACCAAGTGTCCAATCTCTAAAAGGAAGGGAAGGAAACAGCCTTGTGTAATCGGTGATTTTGAAATGTTGCCATTTAAAGTCTGCTTGGGCGTCTTTTCAAATGCTGAGGAAAAATCCGCCAGGCTTTGTTAGAATGAACAAACCCTTGTACACTGGATGGTGTCGAGTTTTGCGTGTCACATCTGCTTCCAGGCCTCTGGTAGCAATTTCTAGATTGATTTAGAGAGGTCCCTTTTGTAATAAATTGTTTCATTCCGTATTCACAGCAGAGGGGGCAGCAGCTACTGGCTTTCACAGCACGAAGGACAAAACCCTGCATTTAGATGGTGATGTTAGCAGATGTAAGGTTTTGAGTTTTCTCGAGGTTTGCTGCCAGTCTGGGTCTTGTCTTCTAGAATCTTATTACTGCTCCCTTTCCTCCTCTCCCTGATAGTCTTACTGGTATATAAAAGTTCGGCAAGAGCTGAACAAATGGGACTGACTTTTCAGTGAACTGGATCCAGTTCTGGAGCTGCTCTGAGCTTGCAGATGACTGTTTTAAGTGGCCATTTGCATCAGCATCTTTCATTGACACTTACAGTAAACTTTATAGGCAATACAGCAATGCAGGAAGAAAAAAAAAAAAGAAATTAAGAAATTTAGAAATGCTGCATCAACAAAGTGGAACTTGAAGGCATCTGGAGACAAATTTCTCCGAGTGTATAGGGACATTTGAATTTCAGATGGAATAGGTTTTTGGTCACAAACACTGTAACCAAAAAAAAAAAAGAAAGAAAAAAACAAAACAACAACAACAAAAAAACTAGCTGTTCTTGAGGCTACCTTGGCTTGGTCAGAAGACAATGCCACCAGAAGGCAAAGTAATTGTGAAAAACATCAATTTCATTACACCAAAAAGCAAATCTTGATGATTCCTGGTGACCTATGGGAATGCACCTCACAGCTGCAGTTCCTGACACTTTGGTGGTTTCCATTGCTTTCTGCACGGCCATATGAGCTACTGTCTACACAGGTGCTTCCTACTTCATCCCCAGCTGCCAAAATTCACTTCATATGAGCTTTCCACTAAAAACAGATTTATAAGATTTACATTGTCATTCCATGAGGGACCAGGTTTGGTGCCTAAGCTGGCATAACTCTATCGATCCTAAAATAAAATAAGGCGCTAAAGAGATTGCAAGGGCTAGGTTGTAAGACTGCAACAAGTCTTGGAGACTTTTTATGGTACACCTCTTGTAAGCCAGAGTAAACTATTTCTGGACCTTGAGGAAGAGGCCATGGGCAATGGTGAGGACCAGGGTTCTGGACTGAGTCACTGTCATGTCCTTAGGAAACTCTTCCTGAGTTCATGTCTTCAGGAAACAGTCTGGCACTTGAATGAAGCTCATAGACAGGAAGCAAAGGGCTTTTTTTTTTTTTCTTTTTAATAGCTGCACATGCTCATTTCCAATAAAAATAAACTTTGTAAGACTCTTTCCCAAAGATCACAGCCTAGAGATGACTCGTGGTTCAGCTGTGTATAATACATATTCCTCTGCCCTCCTAATTGCAGAACAAGCCTGTGCAGGCACTGAGAAGAAAGAATGATCTTCATATTCTTCATTACTCACTTGTAGCTTCACCTCTTGTGAGTTATGACTCATTTTCTCACTCCTGGGACATCTCTCATATAAACTGATCATACAATAATTCACCAGAGGAGTGAAAAATTAACTTGTCTTCTTAATACAGAAGTTAAGAAAATAGGCTAATATTTCATTTCCCTAGTAGAAACCAATGTAATAGGAGCAGGCAGGTCACACTCTGGAGTGCAGCACAAGTGAAAACATACCTTAGCTAAAACAAGGGACTAGCAATAGAAAACCAGGCTGAGTTTGCTCCTCCACATTTATTTTTTACCCTATGTTATTTCTTCCTCCCTTCTTTCCTCATACTTTTAGAAGTGACTCGACTATGGCAGCACTGTTAACTGAAGCCTCTTTCCAAGTACTTATGTATGGAAAAGGTAGTCCTTGGCACTGAAAACGTCCCACAAGAGATATAGTTTCTGCAGTGGAAACAGGTGCTCCATATTGCTTTTATTTTTTTGTTCTTTCTCTAATGCTTTGCATCATTCACCATGGGAGGGAGATATTCGATTGACCTGCTGTTGGTTTAGGATGACAAATTAATTTTATGTCAGCCTTCAAGTAGCCCATTCACAGTAATCACCTGGGACCACCACAACCAGCCTAGAAGAGACATTTAACTCTTGACAGAAAGGGAAAAGTTTCTGAGCCATTTTGCTGAGCCATCCAGCCCCCCGGGCTCAGTGCTCCACACCACCAGGGATCACTGCTGGCTTTTGAACTTGGCCCTAGCAAAAGATTAGGTAAGCTCCTGAGCTGATATTTTCCACAAAGGGGAAATTAAATAATGAGACTTCGCTGTGAACGCATACAGCTTTGTCTCTTCCTATTTATTACATGCTTTCCCTGGCACGATTACATACAGCAAGAAGTGTCTTGCTGCTTCACACCGAGGATTGCTGTGACAGAGAAACACCACTCGCAAGCACAAGTCCATTAAGTTTTCATTAGACCCCCTTGCCCTCTTTTTCATCTTTCTTGTCTCCTGCCTTCCCTGCTCTCTTTTATATTCTCACTTATTCCTACCTGGTAATGCTTCATTGCTCTCAAACCACTGCAAGTACCTCGCTTCCCCTTTGTCCTGGCAATCAGTTTGTTGCCCATTTCAAACCACTTTCACAGGCAATGACCACTGGGGGCTATGGTCTGTCATGTCAAGCTCTAACTGCTGGGCTTGCTAGAAAGGTAGCAGAGTGTAACAGTGAGCTGATGTGCCTTTGTTTACCCGTGTAGAAAATACCAGTGAAAAAAATGCTGTTTTTTACAAACAGAATTGTTTCACAGATTATTTTTTTTAGGAGAAATATGCAGGAATTCTTATACAAAATAAGCGTAGCAAACAACACAGGCTCTTCGTACTGTCATTTTAAGTTTGTACAGTGTGAACTAGTAATAGTGTGGTCCCCATAACACAGTTTCCCAGCAGGACACAGAGACCTGTAAGTGGATTTTGGCCTCATTGTGCTGTACAAGTTTAACAACAGACATTGTGTATGAAAAACATGCAGAGTCACACATTCAACCCCTATTTTTCTGGGGTTTTGTTGTGCAACTATCATAAAAGTATGTGTGGCGCATCTCCTGGGTAGAGCATAACATCTGTTTGTCAACACATGGCAATAATGAACTGTCACAGAGACACTAACTGAAAGAAAAACCTCTTTCAGCTCAAACTGCAAACTGGTAAATGTAGGTCAGTGGAATATCATTACTCAGATTGGAATTTATCTGGGACACCAAGACTAATAAAGCTTTTCTTGGACAAGTGTTATGTCATCATTAATGACCATGAGTTGTCAGGACAGTCCTTCCTGCCTCTGAACTGAGAAGTGGTCTTTCATTACTAGAAGGCCCCAGTTCAATTCTGCATTGCATTGTTTGGTCCCTTTCCAATTTATTTACCAAATTACTGCTTTCTTTAAGCCTCTGGCTGTCTTATGCGCATATGCTGCCCAGACATGAGCCTTCTTAACTGTATGTTATCTAATAGGATCACAACCCTACCAGGAATGACCTATATTTGGCTTGTTCTCCAGCATTTAATTTTGAGCAGTAAAAGCTAATTTTCTTTTGTGCTGAAAGAACATATGGGTTCATTGTGAGGAAGAAGAATTGTTTGCGCACTCTATTGAAGTCAGATATTTTTAGGTGCGTGTAAGATCAAAGCTCTGATATCTCTTGGTGCAGTAATACATGTACCAATATGTAACAGCAAACGAATCTTTTTCCAAGTCTCCATTCAGAGCATTTTCATTACATTTTAAAGCTGCCTTTGACATTTTTGTGCCATATACAGCTCTTTAATGCAGCATTAGCTGATCTGAAGTATGCCAAGCCTATTTAAACGCAGACTGTGTAGATATGGAATGAAACAAGTTTTATCAAGAGACAGCAAACTTCAAAGTTTCCAGAGGCTGAGCTTAGATAAACCTTATTAAAACATGATAACTGTAGAAATAAGGTTCAGACTTTCTCAAGCAGTTTTTGGTAAAACTTGTTTCTCAGAATTCAGAAATACTGGTTAAGGGTATTTCACACATTAATTTGTTCTGTCTGCTTCAAGTCCTGGCTTCAAGTCAATACAAATGCATCCAAGCTGTCAAGTTTACATCTAGGCTTTGCCAGAGTGTGAAGTTGTTTATATCTAGAGTTCTGGAGCCAGCTGACATCTACACACTTAGGAAAATTAATTCAAATTAATTGAAGGTGTGAACTTAGAGCATCGCAGTTCAAGTATCTTAAAACCCCATGTGGAAACTCTTATTCAGATGTAAAGTGTCCTCAGTTCTGAATATAATCTTCCTCCAAGTTGAGGTATATCTAAATTCACAACTAAGATGTAGTACCATCTTTTAAAGAAAAAATAAATATAAAAAATCTGTTGACAAGGAAATTTCACAGGTGCACCAAAAAAGTGATAAACAAACTACTTCATATTTAGGTCTGGTTTGGTTGTCATAAAGTCATAAAAAAAACATCTCAGTCTTTAT
The DNA here is from genome assembly GCF_040182565.1 of Anser cygnoides. NCBI lineage: Eukaryota > Metazoa > Chordata > Aves > Anseriformes > Anatidae > Anser > Anser cygnoides. Next base: position 207,586,621 of record NC_089873.1, read on the forward strand.
ACAATCAAGGAGTCTTCACCTACTCCAGGGGAAAGAAAATAAAAAGTCATGTTTTATCACTCCTTAACGGTCATAGTTTTTACCTGAAATATTCTGAAATTGCAGACATACGTTGTATTTAGTAAATCTCAAATCAACTGATTTTTAGTAGAAAATTTGGAGTTATTCCACCTAAATTAATAAAAAATCCAAAACTGTAATAAGCAAATAATAATACCTCCAATCTTTCAGTGCAACTGTTATTTCTTCCATATCATACTCTAGCAGGCAGACTACTTTATTGCCAATTCTTTTGTTTCCTTATGTTGTAAACACAAGTGGTGAACCTTCTTGTGTATTTTGTCTGAATGCTTTCTGCATTGCATGTTAGCTGGTAACCATAAACTTTTAGCCTGGAGTCTCAGCACTGTCCCTTGGTTGGGTTCCAAGGGATGCTTTTATGGTGCAGATTTCCTGCCTAGCACAGTGACTCTCAATAGTTTTCTGGGAAAAGGCGGGGGGAAGGGGGGGTACAACAGAAGGAAGGGATGCCATCCAAAGGGACCTAGACAAGCTTCAGAAGTGGGCCCACGGGAACCTAAGGAGGTTCAACAAGGCCAAGTGCAAGGTGCTGGACCTAGGTCAGAGCAATCCCACACTTGAAGACAGAGCGGGGGAAGAATTCATTCAAGAGAAACCTACAGAGAAGGACTTGGGGGTTCTGGTGTACAAAAAGCTCAACACGAGCCAGCAGTGCACACTTGCAGCCCAGAAGGCCAGCTGTATCCTGGGCTGCATCAAGAGAGGAGTGCCCAGCAGGTGGAGGGAGGGGATTGTCCCCCTCTGCTCTGCCATTGTGAGATCCTACTTGGAGTTCTGTGTCCAAGTCTGGGGCCCCCAGCACAAGAAGTATGTGGGGGTGTTAGAGCAGGTCCAGAGGAGGGCTATGACAATGATCAGAGGGCTGGAGCACCTCTCTTAGGAAGAAAGGCTGAGACAGCTGGGGCCATTCAGCCTGAGGAAGAGAAGGCTCCAGAGATGGAGAGACTTCATTGCACCTTTTAAGTACTTAAAGGGGGCTTACAAAAAAAAAAAAAAAAAGAAAAGAAAAGGAGGAAACCTTTTTCTTGGACAGATAATGTAATGTTAGGACAAGGGAAAATGGTTTCAAACTAAAGATTTAGATTAGAGGTTAGGAGGAAATTCTTCACTCAGAGGGTGGTGCGGCACTTGGAACAGGTTTCCCAGAGAAGCTGTGGATGCCCCACCCCTGGTGGTGTTCAAGGCCAGGCTGGATGAGGCCCTGGGCAATGTGATCTAGTGGTCTAGTGGGTGGCATCCCTGCCAGGGGGGGTTGGCTTCCAACCCCAGAAGGGTTGGAACTAGATGGTCTTTAAGATCTCTTCCAACCCAAGCCATTCTCTGATTCTATGAGACAGAATCCTTTATTTAAACTATTTTTTCCATCTCCCGTATTCCATATTTCTTTAGCCCACTGAGAGTGTCCCCCTGTCACCCACATAAAGAAACAAACACATACACTGAATCAGTGAGGGAAAGGGAGGCATCTAAGACCAGTCACTCCTCCTGGGCTAGGAGATCTCTTGAGTGCACTCCTTAGACTAGCAGGCTGGAGAGAGGCTGCAGCTTAGGTATACATTTCGAGTGATTATCTTGATCTGTTAATATATGTATCCATACCTTCATTACGACATTCCAGATTTTATAGGTTTTTATACCATTCTTCTCTCTCAGTGCCCTCTCTTCCAGCCTAAACAATTCTATTTAACTGCACCTTACAGAGATGCTGTTCCATTAGATCACCCTGCTCATCATTTTTGCACTTTTTCCACTTTTTATATCTTTTTTTTCTTTATAAAAACAAAAAGTGCATAGAATCTTTCAGATGTGAGCGCTCTGTGCATTCAGACAGTAACATCATAATCCATCCCATTATAATATCCATTTCATTCTTAAAAATATTAACACTGAATTTTCTTTCCAAATACTATTGGGTGGTAAGCTGATATTTACCAAATAGTATCCATTAACTACTCTGAGATGTTTGTTAAGCATTACTACCTCAGAGTTACCTGTTGTGCATGGAAATTTAGAATTGCTTCCTCTCTCATGAGTTACTTGCATCTATCAGCAATGAATGACAAAGAGGCATTGTTCTGGTTTTACTCAATTGGGCAGCTGAACTCCACCATAACCACTCTCCCATTCCCCCTCCTCAAAGGAAGAAGGGGAGAAAATGTGATGGAAAGGGCTCAACGGCTGAGATAAGGACAGGGACATCACTCAACAATTATTGTCACGGGCAAAACAGACTCAGCATAGGGAGACTAATATAATTTATTGACGATCACTACAAGACTAGAACAATGAGAAATAAAGCAAACTAAAGACACCTTCCCCCCCATCCACCCTCTTCCACCTCCTTCCCCTAGGGGCACAGGGGAATGGGGAATGGGGGCTGCAGTCAGTCCCTGATGATTCGTCTCCCTTGCTCCTTCACGGTCCCTCTCTGCCTCTGCTCCCCGTGGGGTCCCTCCCACGGGATGCCGTCCTTCCCGAACTGAGCCTGGGGGGCTGCCCACAGGCTGCAGCTCTTCCAGAACTGCTCCCACACGGCTCCGTACCACGGGGTCCATCCCCCAGGAGCAAACTGCTCCAGCACGGGTCCCCCACGGGCGGCAGCTCCCCCCAGACCCCCTGCTCCTGCGTGGGCTCCTCTCCACGGGCTGCAGCTCCGGCCCGGGGCCTGCTCCTGCGGGGGCTCTCCATGGGCCGCAGCCTCCTCCAGGCCACATCCACCTGCTCCACCGGGGGCTCCTCCACGGGCTGCAGCGTGGAGATCTGCTCCGTGTGGGACCCATGGGCTGCAGGGGGACAGCCTGCTCCACCAGGGGCCTCTCCACGGGCCGCAGGGGAACTTGTGCTGCGTGCCTGGAGCACCTCCTGCCCTCCTGCTGCACTGACCCTGTGGGCTGAAGGGCTACTGCTCTCTCACTTCTCACCCCTCTCTCCCAGCTGCTGTAGCACAACATTTTGTGTGGGTGTGGGTGTGGTTAGGTGGGTGTGTTTTTTGTTGTTGTTGTTGTTTTTTTTCACTTTCCTTAACTCTGCTCTCCCAGAGGCCCACCCAGCATTGCTCATGGCTCGGCTCTGGCCAGTGGCGGGTCCCTTTTGGCGTTTGCTGAAACTGGCCCTTATCTGACATGGGGCAGTTGCTGGGCTCTAGTCAGAGAGGCCACCCCTGCAGTCCCCCTGCTACCAAAACCTTTCCAGGTAAATCCACTGCAGTGGACTCGGTGGGGATAAGGCCATAGCAAAGAAGCTTCTTGGAATCTTCGTATCAGTGTTTAGAACTGAAGGAGTTGGGAAGATTTTCAAATCCAATGAATTCATTAGCGCAGATAGGTCAGAGAAGATAGATCAGTCTGAGGTAGACATGCAGGAAAAAAATACACTAATTAGGGAAGATAGACATTAATAAGTACCAAGGCTGCACTGCGTTCAGCTGAGAGTCCTGAAGGGACTCAAAAGTGAAACTGCAGAACTAGTTAATGACCAAAGTACACCACCTCTATTTGCAAATAACCACTGTGAGAGTTGACTGCTGAGCTGCAAGCATAGCACACATCTACAAAAACCTCTCTAGAGAAGATACTAGAGTACAGACTGATAAGTCTGACTGCCATCCCTATTAAGACACTAATTTGTAACAAATAATAAAATCTCTGCACACACAGATAAGCATCACTGGCTGGGAAGGAGTTAGCATGGCTTTTGTTGAGGGAAAGCCTGTCTCGCTGTGTGCTTGTGATTTAGATTGAACTTGTAGGCACCTGAATAAAAAGAATAAAGTGGTCATAATATATTCATATTTTGAAAAGCCTTTGGCAATTCTTTGTGCCAAACACTATTAAAGAAAGTAAGTTGCTATGGGAATAGAAGAAAGATTTTCTGAAAGCTGAGGACAGGAAACTAAGGGTTAATAGTCACTTTGCAGAGCAGAGTCAGCATTGGGATGCCCCCAGGACTGTTTGGCCATCGCTTTCATTTAAAGTTGTCATCACTGCCCTTGAGAAAGCACAGAACAGTGAAATCTTTATACTTGAAAATTATATTAATCTCTTTTAGGTAGTCAAATACTGCAGCTGTAATGAGGAACTGCAAAAGGACCTAAAAAAAATTGAGCATAGAGTCCAAAAGTTGACACGTGAGCTCCGATCTAGAAAAATACGAGGCAATGAATGAATCTAGAGAAAATCATCTGAATCATGCTGACATGATGCTGAACTCAGAAAAGACAGTTAGAAGAAAGAGATCTTGGTGTCACTATAGATGTTTCTCTGAAATAATCAGTTTAACATCTACTGACACCCAAAGAAGCCAATAAAATTTTCTTTGCCATCAGGAAGGGTACAGAAAAGAGGACAGTGGGCATCATTTTGCTGTTTTATAAAGCTGATATGTGCTCTCCTTGTGAATACTATGTTCAGGTCACATATCTCCAGGTCAAGAAGGGTGTAGTGAATGTGGAGTAGGGACAGAAAAGGGCAACTAAAATGATCAAGGGGATCAAGTGACTGTTCCATAAGGAGGGACTAAAAAGCCCAGAACCATCATTTTGGAAGGAATGAGGGGGTGTCTGACAGAGGGTTGCAAAGTCATGGAGGCAGTGGATAAGGTGAATGTGAAAGTGCTGTTAATTCTCCAATACAAGAACTGTTGGACATTTAAGCAGGGCATGCAGAAGATGGGTTACCACAGATGGGCTACTCTTTCTTGGCCTCCTGGGCAGCAAATTACTGCAACTTTCTGCATGGAAGGTTGTGGAGGCAGAGAGCAGCAGCAGGATCAAAAGTGACTAGAAAATTTGACTTGAAGTCTACAAACAGCTACTAAGGCAATAGGCACATATATACCTTTCAACTTCCCTAGTACAGCACGTGCTTGGTAAGCACAAAGAAAACGAACAGCCATGAAAGGCCAAGTTTGTGTGCTCTTTCTATTCAGTATCACCTGTCACTCAACATGTTTCTTCATCAAATGTCTTTACATCTCAGTATTAGCAATAATAGGTATAGTTATGTGCCTGTATGGTACATACTCATACAAAAAAAAAACTGCTGGTTCCTCACCTGTGCCAGCATATAACCTGTCTAGACAGGTCTGTTTTAGGCACTCTGTCTGGGCACTCTGTTTTAGGCAAAAGATTACTCAGTATAATTAATAGTTTAGCAATTTTATACTTGAGTTCCTCAGGAGCTCTTGGGTGAATACCATCTGGTCCTGGTGATTTGATACTATTCATTTTATTGAATCACTCTTGAAACTCTACTACTGATACTCTAATTTGAAACAGTTCTTCCAATTCACCTCCTCATATGGCAAATTTCTGTTGTGAGAATCTCCTTAAGCCCATAAACACTAATTAAGGTATATATATATATTTATACACATACACACATATATATTTTAGGCATATCTTCTTTGTATAATCTTTTTACATCTTGATCATCTCTCAGTCACACGAACTCTCTAGCAGACTTCCTTATTCTGGTGCTGGGGAAAAAAGTTTTAATTTTTATGGTTTGAATAATGTTCTTCAAAATGATTTTTTCTCCCTTTTGCCCTGCTGTGTTAACTAGTTCTTTTCCATTTCCCTTTTACGGAAGGAAGGTTTCATTCAGCTTTCTGAAGGATATCTTTTCCATTCAAATAATTTTTATTTTCATTTTTCACTTTGCTTGTTTAATCGTATCTGTTTTGGAAATTTTTTTTCTTTTTTTCTTTTTTTTTTAATATTTCTAGTCTTTGTTGGGTTAGTCCTTTCACAACAGACTCTACAATTCACCCCCTACCATGATGTGAAAGGACAAAAATTCCACATCCAAAATTGTGTCTGCAGTCTGACACAGATACATATAAAAAGCCCCCAGTTTCAAACAGGACTCATAGGTTTTACAGAAATTCCCCGCTGAGCTTTTAAAATGATTCTCACACTTTCCTTACTATGGAAATCATCTTCTTCCAAGGACCAAAATTAAACAGTAATAGGTTCCCTTTTTAGTTGTTTAGATATTTGATGGAGGTGCTGTTTCCATAAATACTCATGGCAATTGCTTAAAATTGATTCCATTGCTTATTTAACAACTTTAATTTTCACTGAGTGCAGGGCTTAAAATGCTAGCACATGTCGTGTTTTCCTGGGTCAATTTTAAGAATGACTTGATCTGCTATATTTGCTTCCTTTTTAGTTTAGCTTTCCTAGTGTAGGTTGAAACCTGCCCTTGAAAGTGTATATGGCTCCCATTAATATCAATGGGAGCCATGTGTGTGCATGGAAGGTCTAAATACTAAATTTACCCCCTAAGCACTTCCCCCATAATGACTGAGTGTCCTATTACAAAGTCATTCTTTAATTACCATTTTTAGCACAAACTTTTTCTTTTAATATATTCTAACTGATGATAGAATTAATTCATAGAAATAAAGTGTCATTGCATAGTAATTGGAAATACCATTAGTATTTTCTTGCTCTTTCTACAGTCAAAATGCTTTACAAATATTTGCTTACTTTCTCTCATAGCAGTTTTTGGACTCAGTGGTGTAGATAGGTGAACATTTCCCAATTTCATCTTTTAATACTTGCCTACAGCTAGTGCTCCAGAAGTACGGCAGAATAGATAATTGTACATTGCCTGTAACTTTTTCTTGATTGAACTTGGTTTTGCCTCTTTGTGTTTTACAGAACTATGCCACAGCCACATCTGTGTTTTCATTCTGAATTGGATTCCTTCACAATCATAGACACTGCTTGCAATTAAATGCATAGGACCTGCTGCTTTAATTGAGTTCAGTCCAATTTGTCACTTCAAACTTTGGAAAATTATGTGTAAGAAGAGATTTACTTGCCAGTTCGATTCAGCTAAAGTTGATGGAAAACCTTTTGATCACTCAGCCATTAAACACATTTCAGAGTTGTGCCAAGCTAATTGCTTGAGCTTGCTTGAGTTTATTTGTATTTTAAACAATCTAAGTTGATATTTTCCAGGGCTGTGCGAGCCATTATCTTTGGGTACACTTGTGTTTCCTTACTTAAGAGGTTGGGGTATGATTCTGCTCTTACACAACCCTGGTGTAGATCAAGCAAAACTCTGTTCTCTTTGGGAATAAAAGGGGAAATGGTGCAGTAGCAGTTGCCAACCCAAATTTGTATGTCCATCTGTTAAATGGTGCAGTCGGAAAGTGACAGAGCCACAGCAATGTTTATTCATTGCAGAGCACCTGCTCCCAGTTATGACAATAAATCTAATGGTGCCTCAGCAGCTGAAGTGTGGACATGCCCTTTGGGATCCTGCTGGAGCAGGGTGGAAGCGTCCAGTGGGTGCACAGCTGTAGATTACTTATAACAGGGCCTCCAGCTTTAGGGGGTCAGCATTGTTGCTTTCTTCTAAGAAAAACAATGTTGTTTTTAACTCAGTGGTTCCTGAATCAAATCAGTAATAGCAACTGAAAATTATTTGTATTTTGGTCTTGTTATTTTAAGTAAAGGAAAAGCTTATGCTGAATCCAAAGTCCTGGTATGGGACATGGAGTCATTATCTTTAATACATTACAGATCATGAAACGCCAACTTAGGGATAATTTGTTGAACAGTATAAAAAAATTCATGTTATCAGGACAGCTCCTTGAAGAAAACGCAAAATAAAACTTTAATACTTAAGACTAGGTAGATCTTACAAACTGATCAGAACTTCCAGGCATTATAGAAATACATTTGAGATATAGAAGTGTGAGATGTATGCAAGAGAAGGAGGCGGAGGGATCAGGCATTACTGTTCAACATATTTAGATACATTTCTAAAAATAAGGACTCAGAAACACAATCATTTGCCTAAATTTCAAGGATGGGGATCTGGTCTATTTCTTCTTTGTTAGTGGACTGCAAAACATAAAGTAATTAGTGCAATTAAATTCTCATTGAATTCCCTTCGAATAACTGACCTGTGCATGCAGAGAAAAAGAAGATCATTGCTCTAGTGGTGAGGATGGTGACATAGGAAATACAGGGCCATTTCTCCTCTTCCTAATCAGACTTGTGTGGTTTTTAGCAGATTACTGGATTTCTCTGTCATATAATCCTCTTATTTATGGGAAGGAGATGACTATGCTTCCTTACCTTGGAGGCTTGTTCATAGGGTATCGACAGGTCATAGAAACTTTCTCAGGTATCTTGATAATGCATAAGGTGATTTAGACTGATCGTGTAAGCACTTTTCACCTCAAAATTCATTTCTCTTGTAAAACTGGGAACAGCAACTCTGATTAGGACTCTGAAGTTCAAGAGGAGAGGTTGCTGTCTCAAACAGCTATACTTGTGAAGATGTTTGCTCTCTAGTAAAAAAATGTTGTCTCACCGTTATGTTGGTCTACAGCTGATGTGAAAGCACATTAAGAGGCATATCAGACCTTAGTAATTCAGCAACTGAACTAGCAGTCCTCCCCTTCAACCCGTAAGAAAACAGTGCGAAAGTTTCATATAGAGAGAAAGATGTCTTGACAGTGACATATCTGTAGTTCCCTTCTCCTCCCTTGATGAAGGGTGAAGAAGGTTCATTGGAACTGTAAATAATCTCACTTTAGCATGAATATTCTCCAGAGCAATGCCTTCCGTTCATGGATCGGTGTAGTGGGACAGGCCGACCCGAGTGGAATGGAAATGATATTTTTAGTCAGAGTTCCTTAAATTTGTTAGAAAATTTGCAATAGCTTTTATTGTCTGTACAGACATCTTCTTTAATTTAACAATGTAAAATCACAAATAACAGAGGAATGAATCTTGTATATTGTTTCAGGCTGACATTTACACTGTGTTCTCATTAAGGTTTTCTTTATATTATTTTAGATTACAGTATTTATATTTATAGTCTTGATTTCTTGGACATGATCTCTTAAGATACACATGACCCAGAGCATATCACTTAGAAGTGAAGTTGTGAGCATTTAACTGCTAACCCATAGGTTATCTAAATTACCATAAGCAGAATGAAATGCCCAAATGCAAACTCTAAAAGCAATTGTGTTTTTAACCCAGGGAAGCATCTGGTAAAATGTTCTTAACAATACTTGCATTTTAACTAAATAAGCAAGTGTTTACTAGGCACAAGAGAAGGAAAATAAAATTCTGGCTGCATCCCAGACTAGCAATCAGCTCAAAATGGTGAAGATAAAGTAAAAATATCTTGGTTTTAAATACATGAAAAAATAAATAAATAAAAACCACCTCCCCTATTGTTTTTGCATTCTTCTGAATATTTCAGAATCTGAAAAATGTCCTTGTTGACAGGATTTCTTGATGTCCTGCTTGTTTTTTTCTGTTCTCCCTGGTCTCTTGCTTTGCCTTATGTAAAATTCATGTCAACAAACTAAGAAATTAATTTTACTACTGTGCAAGTGCACTTACATGCACCTTCATACGTAGACTAATGTTATTTTTCTTTACACTTTTCTCAGTGCAGCTATGTTCTTAACTGCCATGGTAAGCCTGGTTTTGAGGGAAAATTACTATCTCATCTATTTAGAACAGGTCTAGACAGTCCAGTGGTTAAAACATTAATCTGTCTGCACAATAGTCTTCCTCTTACAACTGTAATTGCATCTTGCACTTAAGAAGGTTAAGCAGGAAGCTTGAATAAAATGGTCATTTGGAAAATATCAGCTGATCTGTATGAAGTCTAAGTTCTTGGTCAGACAAGAGTTTACTGTCTGCTTTAGTTGCACATCAGCCAAAGCACACATCTTGGAGGGTTCACTATGAGCAGAAAGAGCTTCTCATGGAAGGTCTTGCTAGAGGAACAAGTAATGACTTTGGGTAGCAATTTGTCCATTTACTCCAGCAGTATGCGCTGCTCAAACTAAAGATGGCTCTGCATAGCCCATACATGATCACACAGGGCCCTGTCATCACTCTCCATGGCTAGCGGGGCTGTTCCTCAGCTTCTTTATTGCTTCCTTTAGATCTGTGGTTTTTAATTTTATGAGGTATTACAGGTTTAGTGTGCTTTGTATACCAGGAGGTATTTAATTGTGTATTGAAGTGGAAGGAAGAGTTGTTTGCTTGATAGTTTTGTGTCTTTAATCATGTAATGAACCTCCATAGCAGAATGCTACCTTCTACAAGAATGATAGACATTTTTCTATACAAATAAAGAGAAAATACAGGGTAGGAGAGACATACTAGGGGGTCTTATATAAAGAATTAGCTCACTTTTCTGGAAAATTTAGCAGATTTGTGTGTATGTGCGTGTGTGTGTGTGCATAATTGTATGCAGAAGTAGTGGTGGCTGATTTAGCGTAAGTCTCCTAGAATATGTTCTTCTCTGCATTTGTATTTAAGAAAAAGGAAAAATTATAAATTGTCATTGTATCCAGGAACTCGTCTGCATTGGCAGACTGCCTGAACAACAAACAGGAGATGTGCTGTCTTATAATTACCAATTTCTGATTTCTTCAGTGAGTCTGGAATCCTGACAGCTTTCCAGAAGCTTTCTCTTTCTTCTTGTCCTGGGATGGACTGCAGCACTAATTGAGCTTGTACAGTTTTCTTACTCCTGGCCTCCTTAGAGAATGAAGGTAGCTTCCACAGGAGCCTTCCTACCAATGGAAAAAAATTCATCATCATTCAGCATTCGCATTAATAAATGTTTCCATGGAGTTTGTACCTCATACAGAGTTGAGGTCATCCATATACACTCCTCTGGATGGACAGCAGGGATTCTATTGCAAGTTGTGAATACACAGATGAAAACTTCCTTCTGGCTCCAGTAAAAGCTTCCTTCTTTCTGCTGGCAAAGAAATTTTAGTAGTTCCTAGGCAAGCTTGTCTTGGGCATTGTATGACAGATACTGCAGCACTATAAAGAGATGTCAAGATAACAGCCTTTCAAAATAAAACTTGTCACTAATCCTAAGGATAGGTGTACAGACAGGGAAAATCCTTAAAACCTCATGCTGTTCCCTTAGCGTCACTAATCCACAATAGAACAGGTAGTAATCCATACAGTCTTGCCTACTGAAAATTTTCCATATGCTGAAGTTACAGTGTGGATAAACAAGCTAAAATTGTAGGAGATAAAGAAAAAGAAAAGTGAAGTATTCAGCAGTAGCACTGTGTGTGTATTGTCCTCTTCAGAATACGTTGGTTAGTGGCATTCACATATTCAAGGTTCTATTTATTTACAAATAAATATGAATTTACTTGTATATGTAAAGGAATTCAATGTATTTGAGGCCTGAAAAGTCTAATTCCACAGCACAGTTAAAGCTGCAGTTATTTCGTGATCCATCAAGAGTGACAGGAATAGGGTTAAAGACATTAAGTCACATCTGTGATTTTTTTTGTAGCCACCCTAAAACTCATGTTAACCTAGTCAGTTAATTCACATTTTAAGATTTCTGAACAGAAGTGCTTTCCCAAACAGCATCATTTAGATTTTCCATTTAGCTTCCTCAGAGGGGAGGTTGATGGCATATATCTGCTTCCCAAATTATTCTTTTTCATAAGAAGGCCATGGGCAGTCTGAGTATATAATGGGAATTGTGTAATGGGAGTTATGAGGGCTATAAAGCACCTCTAAACAAATTAGACCTTTTTAAAAATCAAACAAACAAACAAAACCAAAGAAACAAAAACCATTAGCCTCATTAATTTCATAGCATTCCTGAAATAACTGACAGTAGCAAAGGGACCAGCACTGACAAAGTATTGCCCTGATAAGGAGCTGAACAGGCATGTTGCAGAGAGACCTGGAAACTGAATTTATCACTTTCATCTTTGCAGTAGGAAGTGTGAAGCTGCTCTCTTTGCACCTGTGGCTAATTACTATAGCCTTAAATTGAGGTTACAAGGAATAATGAAAAACGTGCCCAAGAGGAGATCTGCACTGCAGAAAGGAGGTGATAGGTACATAGATAGATAGATAGATAGATAGATAGATAGATAGATAGATAGAAGATAGATAAAATCCACCACACATTCTTCACTGTAATACACCACCTGAATGCCAAATTGAGGGGAAGACATGGATGGAAATCCTGTTTTTTACGAAGTCAGTAAAAATTTTGCCATTTTGTTCTCAGAGGCCTTGTCTTGGTGGTCAGGGAAGAAACAATCTGAAGGATGGATCGTCCATTTAAAAGATAGCCCATAGGAAAAGAGAGGGTGATAGGAAGCTTTAACCTTTGTGCTCCTCTGAAGACCACATTCATGAAGACAAGCCTGTACCATCACTCAGTCCTTGCTGCCCACATGAGAATTACATGGGATGTCCACACTGCTACATATCAAGGCCATGTCATAATAGCACTCACAACCCTCCTGTCCTGGAGGAGTTATTGCTGCCTGACTTACAAGGACTTCTGAAGCTCCAGTAGGGCAAGAGCTTAAGCATGTATGAAGACCTTTTTGCGATTTCTGTCCTGTGACAGTCATCATGGAAAGCGATAAAGCTGAGGGCACTCCAGAAGGGTTGCACCATTTGGTGAAATTCACTTGAATTTCCCCGAAAGACTATTTGGCCATTGGTAGATGACAGATGCTCAGAGAAAAACAAACAGGCAAGGCAAGCAAGTAGCTATTCTTCTTCCAGCTACCCATAATCTGTAGGAAATACCTGAGCCAGAAGCTGTTTCTGTATGTCTAGCAATGCTCAAGGTTCCATTTACACTCAACAGAAATAATTAGGCTTTTCTAAGGCCTAATCATCTTACCATAAGGTAGCTATTTGAAATCAGCCAAATGAATCATTCAGTAGGACTTATCTCTTTCCTGTGACTATATGGAGGGGAGGGTAAAAACTGGCTTCCATGCAAGCAACTACCCTGCAGATGAATGAAGTGAGGTGAGATGAGTCCTATCCCGTAGGGCAGAGGTAAGTTTCCTTCTTGAGAACCGAAATTTTTAAATCAGAGCAGAATTTGCAGTAAGCAATTGCTGATGCCCCCCCTGCACGGGTGCAAAAAGTCAAGGAGTATTTTATAGATATCCCTGCCCAGAGCACATTGTAGGAATTATAAAAAAATATATATATAAAAATAGGTACATATTGTCTAAGAGAAATATATCAGACATATCTTTCTGTAAAGTAGGTGGAGAAGAAGTAACAAATTGATAGAGTACCCAGAGAAGAGTACATAACTATGCTATTCCTTGAACTTTCAGGGGGGCAAGATAGAGCTGTGTGTTTCATAATTCATCTGAGAATTTGTCTGCAGTCAAGGCAGAGAAGAGATCACACATCTTCAAACTCTTCTATTCCATTAGTAGTTCCTCTGATCAGCACTAGGTTCCCCGCTCTCCCTCCCTCCCTCTTTCTGTATACTTCATGTGATTTAAAGAGTAAAATTCTCACTTCCTTAGCTCAGAGCTGCAGGGGGGCTCATTTCCCCAGCCAAAGGATGCACAGTATGGGGGTATGCTTTGCCGATCTTTTCCCTTTGAATGGGTCTTGAAAACTGATGATGTGATTTTAGTAGATTTTACAGTAGGACCTTTCAGGCTCTGCTGTCCGATAAGTTTGTATTTGGGTGATTTGAAAACAAATATTTGGAGCCAGGTGGCTTGTTGCAGAAAAAAATGTTGATATAAAGGACGAAAAAGAGCAATTATTTTAAAGTTTGCTTTCTCTCCTGTGACTAATTCACCCAATTATAAGCTGATGACTGTTTGCTTGGTTCAGGAAATGGGGCAATGAAAGGTTTCCTACAGGCACAAAGAAAAACTTGCACTTACTTTAGATAAAGAAAAACAAGCAAAATAAGCAGTTACAGACTGTTCTGCCAGTAAAGTCTCAACAGGGAGAAGTCCAGAAAGATCAGCATTGCTGTCCTCCAGAGATCTCACTTATATAATAAGCTCATGAAGTTTGAAACTACACCCTTATTGTGTATCTGGGAAATGCTTAGCATTCTGGATTCCCAACCCGTACATGAACTTTTAGGTAGTTGTAATACAGGAAAAATAGGATAACAGATCAAGTATCTGTATTCTTGTTGGGCAGCATAACTGAGGTTCAGTTAAATGACTTGAGATTTCTGTTTGCCTTCAGCTTCAATTAACAAAGCAGGACTAACTCAATTAGTCCAGAGGCAAATGCCACACTAGGCTGTGTGAATAGGATGAGTGGCTTTGAGTTGAATGCTTGTTCATATTTTTTTGGCTTCATTCAAACCTGAAAATCCAAAGCCATAAGAAAGAGCAAAAACTCAAAAGAATATTTCTCTGGCATGATTTTAAAGGCTTGGCCTGTTTTCAAGTGAATGCAAGAAAACAATAATTTAAGCCAATACAGAGCTGAGCAGAAAAGGGACCAAATGTGAAGAGGTTGAGGAGCAATGTGCTCTCTCACCATGATTTCAGCTGCCACCTTTGCTCTCCCCTGCAGCCCCTCTCATTGTGAAGACTCACAGGTCACTCTTAAATTTGTCTCCAGCCTGTTCACTTCTGTAAAAGTCATGTGTACAGAATTAAGCTCCTCTGGTTCATTAAAGCCCACCAAGGTGAAGGCAACTGTAACTGTACATAATTCACTTTATTATTTTTTTCTGTTCTTTAATAGTTGATATTATGGATATTGTTTCCACAGTTTGCAGTAATGAGGCCTGAACTCTCATTTTCTTAAAAACATAAAATAAAATAAAAATATAAGTTATAATAAAACAGATGCTAGATGGCTTGGAAAAAGAATATCTTATTCTTCTTGATGTCTGTGTCTGTAGAAAATTCCACTTTCCAGTGGAGGTGGGAGGATTTCTTCTCCACAGCTGTGCTCTGCAGACTAGACCCAAGTAGATCACAATGATCCATCATAAAAATGGGCAGTCTAAGCACCTGAATTTTTCTCTTATCATCCATTCTGCAGTCATATAAAACCTACTACATAAGCCTCAGTGTATGAAAAAAATTATAAGGAAATACTGGAGCAAAATAAGAAAAAGGATCGTGGAGGATGGTAGCCTTAATTGTTCCATTATTTCAGGGTCCATCTAGACTAGCCCTGCTGGTACTGTCCAAACCACAGGTGTTTTTGTTAGCTGCAAGTGCAAACACCTGAGCATGCCTACACTTAAGCATCAGTGCTGTGTCTCTTTTAATTCATTCACCATTGATATCACAGGGTACCTGTTCCAGAGCAACAGAAGCTGTGGGATATGCTTCTCTGAGCTCAGTAACTGGCCAATTTAGACAGCTTGGTTTCTTCCTGATCCTTCTCAAGGTCTTCTAAATGTAAACAACATTTTTAAACATTTAATTTTACATTTATTACCTTTAAATATTTAAAAGTGATTGAAATTTAAGTAAATACCCACTGTAGCATTCAAACCAGACCAAAACTCTCATTGAACATGTGAAAACTGAGGCATGAGCACCAGAAGAGCTGTGGTATATGTTGTGCAAAGGCTTTATGTGACTAAAGAAATTAACTTTTCTTCTGGAAGAGATGAAGGGGCAGGCGGCTGGAGTCCTGTCCTTTCTTAACAAGATTGTCCTCTGGTAGCCAGCTAAGAAACCTCTCTGACCTAAGATGTTCATCTAAAGAATACCTAAACCATAACATAAATTGTTACGTTCTTGGTCGATTTCCAATACACAGGGGCCTCTTGGCCAGCACAGAATCTAAAATGCAAAATAGTCTGGACTCTAGGCATAGGAAACAAAGTATAAACTGGAGCAGCCCAAAGGCCGCTCCAATTTATGCTGGCAACCAAACCCATTGCTGGAGTAGAAATGTGGCATAAAGCCTAATTTGCCTTCAACCCACCCGAAAGCAAGTTATGCCAAATGCCGTGGAGATATCAGGACAGAATCAAGGTCTTACTGTTGGAGGAATTTGTCTGGCTTTATTGCAACATTTTCCTTGTGCTAGCAGTTCTTTACTGTGCTTTCTTATTTTCTTATTTTTGCTCTGTTAGTACTCTTATACTATCTGTCCACTTAAAAAGTATATTTTCTTCATTATAAAATCAGTACTCACACACCCAATAGCTCTTTTATCAAATAAACAACAAAAATATGTAGCTAACACAAAAAGCTTGGTTTCCATTGGGTGGAAAAACGCATGGAATAATATCACCTGACAATTTTTATTTTTTTCAAATGCACTGCAGACTATTTAAATGTGTGGGGTGATGTTCTATAGAGTAGGAAATGTAGGTTCTTAGCAATGGAGAAGAGACTGGATCCGTACAAGAATGGACATGTAAACTGAAAATATTTATTACTGAAAGATGAATGCAGCAACAACAGAAATCCAGAAATATTCCACTTTAAGAGATGGTTGCTATAATCAGATTACAGGATTCTCTGAAAGATTTTAAAACCTTTTCAGGGAAGCACTTCTGCAAATGAAGCTCTATAGAATCCTGGTAGGGAATATCTTACAGGCAGCTATTTTGTTTTAGCACATAATTATATGTAATTTGTCTAAATATTTTGTTAATTGTTTAAGATCTTAACATATTGCAGTGTGTGCTTTCTTTTTCAATGCTTTCCCATTCACTTTTTAAATAAGACAGAAAATGTCATGTCTGGGTTCTTTTTTAAATATAATCCTTTTGTACATGATAACTTGATTCCCTTGGCTTAAAACACCTCAAATTACAAAGCATGTGCATTCTTCAGGAAACACATACACCCCCACACACAGAGCATATCACATAATATTCCTTTTAAGTAATCCTATAATTTTTCCTGAGCAATGACAGATATATGTATATATATATACATATATTTTTATTTTATTTTATTTTTATTTTTTTTAAAGGAAAAAATGTTCCCAGGAGACATTTTGATAAGAGCTTTAAGTTGATTACTTTTTATATCCTGTGTCCTGTTTGGCTGATAAGCTCACAATCTCCATCCTTTCACATTGTTTTTATCTGCCTGTGCTGAACCCATCTACTCAATGTCATCTTTTCACTTGTCGGCTTGAAGGTGGCTGTGGAGGCAGGGAGAGGAAACATGAGAGTAGCATGGTCGAGAACCAAGTCAAAGATTAGGGGTCAGTCTGCCCACAGAGATAACTGTTCCACTCTCAGGAATTAAACTTGTTAATCTGTGGAATGCTGTTCATCTTTCATTAATCATATAAGCTATAACGGAGTCTTTGATCAAAATGCAGCCAGAAACCCCCTGCTTCTCTTGGCTCTGATTTACGAAATCTGAGTCGTCAGAAGGAATGCCCTCCCCCTTTCTTTTAAACCTGTCTCCTAACTCTCTCTTACTCGATTTACAGAGAAATGGGATGGTTTCATGGATGTCATTGTGCTGGAACTTCAGCAGTCTGGGTTTGGTTGCATGGCCCTTGGCCAGTGCTGTCTGCCGCTGTTGGCAGAAAGGTGATGTTATTGATTGACTGGAGTCTGTTCTCTACTGATCGCTGCCGGATGGTCCCTGACCTGTTTGGTCACCTCCTTCAGCCCAGCTCTACCAGAAGCCTGGTGTCTCTGAAAAAGGATAGAAGTCCTGTCCCAGGGTACATAATCCCAGCATGCTTTGAAGCAGTCAGCGACCTCTTTCATTGGTGTTAAAAGGACACTGAGGTGTTTAGAAAGACCATGTTGCAAGACCATTGTTTTCATTTCATCAAGCTAGTCCTTTTTATAATGACAAAAATAAAAAAAAATTGGTGATTGCCTATGAGTTTTTATTGTTAATCTAGTGTAGATTAGTATATCATTTAGCATGCCTTTGTTGGAGCACAATTCAAATGGTTTGCTGGTATGTATTTTCTAAATGTATGATATGAAAGTATGCTGAAATTGAATCACAGAATCTCAAACACATACAGCCATTATGATTCAGGTGTGGATTATTGGCACAACCAAAACACAGTTAAACTGGGTAGTTAGTGAAAAAAAAAATAAAGAAAAACAACCTCATTTTATGTGCATTTATGTTACAGAATTCCTGTAGTTAGTACTATGGTAGAGCTCCATTTATAGAGGGACTCAGTATTTCTGTCAAGGGATCATGCACCAGATTCTGTTCCCAAAGCTGATTCTGCTTTCTTGAAAAGTGCTCTTCACAATGCAGATGGGAGAAGGATGGGGTCTAGGAGATGGAGTGGTTGTGAGAGGCTCTACTTGAGGGAGAGGAAAGTAGCTTCTGATACTCGTAGGTCCCTCCACTCTGCTTGTGCAGTCTTCCGGCTTCCTGGACCTTCAGCTTTGTTGCCATTCAAGCCACCTCCTCAGTCCCGTTCCAGTGGATCCCACACAATGTGTCTTATTCCCTTCTTTCTCCAGCAATATTTCCTGTTCCAACAAAGGTAACCTCCTGTGGTGGTTTTCACTCAGCTGCGAAGCCAAGCTCCACCACAACCGCTCTCTCACTCCCCATCCTCAAAGGGAAAGGGGGACAAAATACGATGCAAAGGGCTCAGGGTCTGAGATAATGACAGGGGGATCGCTCAACAATTACCGCCACAGGAAAAACAGACTCAGCATAAGGAGATTAAAAAACAAAACAAGACAAAACTAACAAACAAAATAAAAAACTATTACTAAAAAGCTAGGACAGTGAGAAACAGAAAAACAAACTAAAAACACCTTTCCCCCCAGTACACCCTCTTATACAACCTCCCCCCGAGTGGTGCAGGCAAACAGGGAATGGGGGCTGCAGTCAGTCCCTGATGCTTCGTCTCCACCGCTCCTTCACGGTCACTCTCTGCCCCTGCTCCACGTGGGGTCCCTCCCACGGGATGCCATCCTTCCTGAATTGATCCTACGGGGGCTGCCCACAGGCTGCAGCTCTTCCAGAACTGCTCCCACACGGCTCCGTACCACGGGGTCCATCCCCCAGGAGCAAACTGCTCCAGCACGGGTCCCCCACGGGCGGCAGCTCCCCCCAGACCCCTGCTCCTGCGTGGACTCCTCTCCACGGGCTGCAGCTCCGGCCCGGGGCCTGCTCCTGCGGGGGCTCTCCATGGGCCGCAGCCTCCTCCAGGCCACATCCACCTGCTCCACCGGGGGCTCCTCCACGGGCTGCAGCGTGGAGATCTGCTCCGTGTGGGACCCGTGGGTGCAGGGGGACAGCCTGCTCCACCAGGGGCCTCTCCACGGGCTGCAGGGGAACTTGTGCTGCATGTCTGGAGCACCTCCTGCCCTTTGCTGCACTGACCCTGTGGGCTGCAGGGCTGCTTCTCTCTCCTCTCTCCCAGCTGCTACAGCACAGCAGGACTATTATTATTATTATTATTATTTCCCTTTCTTACCTCTGCTCTCCCAGAGGCCCACTCAGCATTGCTAATGGCTCAGATCTGGCCAGCAGTGGGTCCCTTTTGGAGCCAACTGAACTTGGCCCTTACCTAACATGGGGCAGCTGCTAGGCTCTACTCAGAGAGGCCACCCCTGGAGCTCCCTGCTACCAAAACCTGGTCACGTAAACCCACTACACCTCCCCAGTTTGAGAATGTGTATGCTACATGTCTATACCTTTAGCACAAATGTTTTGAGTAAGTTGGCACTGCACCCTCTGGTATAAAGAGGTACCATGAGAATGGAATATGGCTTACTTAGAAGCAGAGTGACTATAATTGGCCCAGATGCACACAATTAGAAAGGAGTTCAATTCTCTCTGCTGTATTCCAAACTGTCCCCCTTAAGTGTGAGCTATTCTTACCACAGACTTTTCTCTCCACTTTCTGCCTTATAGATAGATGTGCCATTCCTCTAAAAAGAATGAATCTTGATATTTAATTTTATACTTTGAACTGTTTATTTTAAAGATTCACTTCTGTGATCATATTCAGTAGCTATAATAAATAGAGGTTCTTTATAGAACACCGGTTCATGGAAAATATATAGGTGCAGTCCCTTACATTTTCAAGTAATACAATCGATATTAATTGTTACACAGTAAAGTAAGATTCATTCTTCACTATGAATGGGATGGAATATGAGTTTCATTAAATCTTCTCTATTTCACTGCAATACAACAAAAGCCAAGCTAAACTGCAGCTTTGAGAATTTCTGCAGATGGTACAAATGGAATATATAAGAACTTAGTAAAAAAAAAAAGTCATGCTTCAAAAGTGTCAAAACAAAATTCAACATGTTTAGAATGTCCTTGAAAAATGACAGAGAGAGAAAATATAATCAATTGATTCATGATAGAGACAGAGTTGAGACCATCAGGTTTATGCTTGGCTCTGCCACTGTTTTCACTGAATGACTTCTGGCCAAGCCATTTAGTTTCACCATGACTCAGTTTCCCAGTTGTATAACAAGGAGTAGTTGTGTGCCTACAGCACACAGCTGTTGCATAGATTCTTTCTACAAAATGCTTGGATAAACACAGTTGCATAAGAGTCCTATAAGGTTGGCAGTGAGCTTTTTGCAGTTTGCCTGAATCAAGGAGAGACAAGATGAAATGAAGAGCAGAGGTGTTAAACATCCTTCCTGAGGGCTGATTCCATTTTGCTTCATATGTTTATGGCACATTGGGATTTGGCAGAATCTGGATTATTTGTGGGTGTTTTTTTTGTTTGTTTTTTTGTGTTTTTTTTTTTTTTGAGGGGGTGGGGGTGGTTTCATTTTCTTTTTATATATATATGTATATATCTATATCTGAAATATATTCTTTAGTTTGGAAAAAAAGCTTCCCAAACAGAGCCACTGACTCAGTGTTTATTTTACTGAGTCAACAGCCTAAAACCATGTCTTCAGGATATACGTATTTCTCACCTCTGTTTTCCTTGCGATGCTGTGCTAAAGCCTTAGACTTTCTCATGTAATCATTCCCTTTGAAACTACTGATCATTTTCTGAGATAAAGCTAAAGCCCACGATGGAAGACAAGGAAATGCTATAATAAAGAAATTGTGAAGGGAAAAAAAAAGGGAGAGACATGAATAAAGGGAAAGAGAAGAACAGTAGAGATTGGCGATCTAGGAAAAAAAAAAAAAAGAAGAAAAAAAAAAAGTTAGGTGATATTATTCCTATGCAATCCCCACAGGGAACAAGCTCTCCATGGGAGTAGTCACAGCAGTGAACCTGATGGAGTTCAAGAAGCATTTGAACAATGCTTTCAGACATAGGGTCTGATTTTTGGGGTGGTCCTTGTGTGTAGCCAGGAGTTGGACTCAATGGTTCTTTTGGGTCCCTTCCAACTCAGTATATTCCAAGCTTCTATTAAAAAAAAAAAAAAAAAGAGGAATAAAAAGGCTGATTTGTGAAGGTTAAGGTTTTCAAAAATTGAAGTAATTGATAAATTAGTAAGGTTAATAACTGATAAATTAAGAAAGACAGTGCTTTATTCTTAGTCCTTGTACAAGCTGTTCATTGGCAACAGGGGATGACTGACCCTCCATAAATGCACTATTAACTTCACTGCTATGTCACCCTTATTCACAGGACCCCGGTGCATAAATATTGTTCAGCCTTCTCTAACAACCAGTCTAAAATTGCTGACAAAGAATAATAAGTTCCAAGAGCCAATGAAATGTATTGAATTCCACTGCTATTTCCACCTTTGAAGGATGGGTCAAACTTTCCTGATTAAACTAATATTTTGAATGTTATAAGTGAAAAGAAAAAAAAAAAAAAAAAAAAAAAAAAAAAAAAAAAAAAAGAAAAAAAAAAAAAAAAAAAACAAGAAAATCCACTGTGAACATTTTGGAATGATGATAAAACCACCAGCCTAGATTTAGTTCAGAAGCACCCACAAACCATTGAAATGTATCTGAATATATTAATCTAGTCCTTACATTTACAATATCTCATTAATCTTTTATCTATATTTACATATGCAAGCAGACCAAATCAAATCATTCATATTTTGTAGCATAGTAGGCATATTTTTTATTAATGATTTGCATTTTGACACAAAACCTAGCTTTTCATTCTTCCTGAGTTTTCCCAGCTTGCCCTTTTTGCCTCCCACATAGTTTACTGTCATGTCGTTTTCAGCTTCATGAAGCAGTAGAGCTTAGTAGTCTGTTCATGGAAATGACAACAACCCCTAAATCCAATATTCTTCCTCCAGCAGCCTCCTTGTTAGACACTGGGCAATTCACTCAACCTCTCTTTCACTATGTTATAGTGTGTTGGATGATCGGAGGTGAAGCCTAGAGGATTACATCCAGAAAGCATTCAGGCACCTAATACCTACCTTACACTGGGTTTTAGTGCAGACATCCCTGTGAGCAATCCAAAAATCAAATCAAATGTCAAGCTGTCAACATTGCACTAGGAGGGTGGCACAGGGAAACCCGACGTAGGGAACCACACTAAATCTGAGGTTTCTCTAGCTGTATTGGCACTGTGCCACACCCACAATAATAAGTCCGTTTTACATATATTGTACTGCCAGCATTACATCAATGTGACTCATAGCAACAGAACATGAGGTGGTGGTAAGGGCTCCTCTCTCCCACCAAGTGTTCTTGTCACTGAGTCGTAGTCAAACCCTTTTTGCTTTACCTCTGGCGATCCAAATCTTGCTTTCTTCCCACCTGTTCTACCTTCAGCAGGCACACATGGCACACCTTCAGCAGCCTTATATGTACTCTGGGCACTCTGACATAGACCAAGGTCTATGATTTGGACTTTTCACAAGCTGATAAGGTCATTTGATCCAAGTTTCCCACTTGCTGAACCAGGCTGAAGCTGGATATCACCCTTACTCAGCCACTTGTCCACAGCCAAAGAAATAACTGGGATGTTAAAGTGTTGGATGCAGTTTTGGCACCAAATCTGTCTCATACTCTCTCAGGCCAGCAGTAACATGCATAAAGGTGGCAGGAATTGAAATCTTCCATCAGGCTTTCTTTTTGGCTCATGCAAAATACTTCTTTGGCTCAAAGTTTTGCATTGTGTTATTACAGGCTGAACTCTGCTTGGCATTGTGTGAGATTTATTTTCTCTAAGACTTTTAAAATAGATAGAAGCTTTGAAAATCCCACTAGAAACAGCATAAAAATGGCACAGTTATTTGTTAATTCTTAGAAAACTTACTTTTTTAGTGGTATTTGGATTTTAATATTTCTTCTCACACTGATTACTTTTTACTTCTGTCGCAGTAGTCACTGAGCTGAAGTAATGAATGAAACACAAAATCAGAGGAATCCTGATGGAAAAAAAAATTACATTCAATGGCAGAAAAAGAGGAAAAGAGCTGGTCCTTCCATGTGTTGGATACACTCCAGAATTATTATTGGAAGGAGAATGGGTTATTTCCATTAAGCCTACTGACAGTGGAACTAGAGGAGTGCCTGACTAAACATGGCTATGTATTGTATGGAGACTGAGCAAACAGAAAAACAAAGCAGAGACCCAGGAGGTCATCTTAGAAAAATCTGGTGAAGAAAATGATTATCAGGAATGAAATACTGACATTATGTTGCTCTTGAAAGCTGGATCAGAAAGGGAGATAGGATATGTGCTCCTCATATATTGAAAGTATTAAAAGGGATTACTGTTGTGACCTGTAGCTGAATACAGTCTTGTCCTCTAACATAAATGTGCAGGCTCATGGAAGTTTAACTGAAATGACAGGAGTCTTGTTATTACTTGAATGAGTAAAGAGTTTTCATGATACTGCTCTTAAAAGAGCGTGGTGTATAAAGGCACACGAGGTAAAGATTTATTCTGATCTGTAAGCTTTTTTCTGCTTGGGGTGTGCAGCATTAATCTCTTGTGTTATAGGAGCTGAGTTATAGACGTTCAGTGATCAGCTCTATTCCATGACCCTGTAGAGTCTGCATCTGATCTCAGCTGATTAGTAGACACATTAAAATTGGAGTAGGGACCAGCCCCTGTTGGTTCATTGTAAACAAAACATTCATTGCTTACCTCTAGCGAAACAAATACAGCTGACCCTATTTGGTTTGCATGGGATTTATGTTGACAACAGAAGAGATGTATCTCTTTCTTACATGAACAGCCAGCTGGCAGAATGTGAAAGCAGGCTGAGAAGGAGGTGTAAGGACAGTAGGGAATCTTTTGAAGAAGTATCTGCAAAATTAATATAAAGATTAATAGTGCTTATGACAATGAGTGATGGCTACTCAGGAGTATTTTTGGAGCATGGTCCTATTTACCACATTTCCCTTCACCTTCACCCATTCGCGTGGGTTTGGTCTCACATAGGATACCAGGCTTCATATATTGATTTTATGATAACTGCAAATATTTCCTTTTCCTGCCTGCTATGAGAATATTTTTTATAGTTCAACACACTTAGAAAGAATTACATCTTTGAATGAAAATTAAATGATTTAAAAATATTGACGTGACAGATATAACTAAAGTGTTAATACATTCATTTGGGTTTATTCCAGGTATCCATAAGCAGTACTGATGCTGTGGGCTACATTTCCAAAACTACTAATTAATTTGGGTCCCAAGACCAAAATACTTTACAAGTACCACTATGATTTACTACGCCAGCGAGGAGTTCTGAAAATAGTTCTTTTCAGGTGTTTCAAGTCTGACTCCTGAAAATTGATCCATCCAAGTTCATCAGTGTTTGAAAATGTAACCTCAGGTAATTCAGTCCTACTTTTAAAGATCAAGTTTTTATCATTCATTGTGGTGCATCGTTTGTAAGAGAGACAGGGTGTATCAAGGATAAAGCTAAACCATTCCATGCTCCTCAAAACATTGCAGGATAGAATTAAACTGAAATCTGTCATTGGTTCACTGAACCACAGGAAGACATTCAGCCTTGGGGGATTATTTTTTTTTCTTTCCCTGCCTGTAGCCACATGAAATTTAAGTATCTTATCTAGTCAGAGGAGATAGAGAGAGAAATGTAACTCCACAGGATGGTATCTCAGGTTGGACTGAGTGGTTGTCTGTAAGTAGTTCTGTCTCTCCATTGGCCAGTTTGGATTAGATTATTTCACTGATAAGACTTTGGGCTTGTTGTCTTGAGATGCTGCTGTTCAGAAGTTACCAAGCATGAGATTCACATCCCCTAACTTCAGATGTCTATGGTTTAGGTGACTATATATAAGCTGGTAGACTGGACTCCCTCTGGAGTGAGCAGAGAAAAACAAGAAAAGATTCATTTTGTCTTATTTCAGAAGTTTGTTGTAAGATGAAATGATTCTGCTTCTGGAGGCATATTTCCTCTCCATGAAGTCTGAAAAGTACAAAGGAAGCCCAGGTTGTCTAACTCAGATGAAGACATCTGAACATTGCAAAATTTTGCATTTGCACAAATATTCCTTCTTCACTACCAGATCTATACTCTTTAGATAACAGACTACTTGTAAACTGTGTTTTTTGGGTAGATGAATATAGCAATTATCCCTTGTGTAAATGCTTTGTCATGTAATTTTTGAATTAATGACACTTATTCAACAGATTGTAACATATCCTTGTAGTCTCATTACAACCTGTATCTGTACTGAAACGTATGTAAGTACACAATACTCAACATAAAGGTCCACTTCTGGTTTAACATGCAAATGGTGTGAATTCTGTATATCTCCATTTTGTAAAATGTGATTTAGGACATTTTTTAACAGTGAGAAACGTTCCTAACAAATGCCCATGTCTCAGGGATATTTCTTCACTGTTTTCATGACAATAAGAGTGAAGAGGTCCATCTACAGGACCTGTTGTAGGCAACACCAAAAATAGAAAAAGGGAACAGAGTTGGCTACGTCTCCATTCAAAATTATTTTTCTTGCCATTGTTCTGTACTAAGTTTCAGAGGTAAACCAAAAATGTAGATGATTTATATAAGAACAGCTCTAGTGTTCTGCTTAACAAAGCAGGCACGTAAACCAGGGCACTCACTCTTGCCAGCGTAACAACGGTGGGAAACCATAGGAATGCTTCTGACATGAGCTGTGTTTTCTGTGTAGTCTATAGAAAACCACTTTGGGGTGAAGCTCTGGCTTCACAGAAGTGACCTAACCATTATTGAGGTCAACGAGGCCCAAGACTTCACCTTTTTCACCTCTTTCCACATCTCTGCAAGTAGAGGGCTGTTAATGAATGTGTTAATTAATGTTTGCTTAGGGCTTTGGGAGGCAGTGTACCACCAAAGTGCTCATTAATGGGGGCAAACACTGGAGCTTGTGTCCCCACTCCTGGCCATGGGAAGCTCAGCCCCTCCGTTCTCTGCTCTCATCTCTAAGTATTTGTCCATCAGCTGTAATCTCTGTGCCATCCTCCAGGGCACCCAAGTTGTCCAGCAGCAGCACTTCCATCTAATAAAATTAATTCTCCTGTTGCAGATATTAATCAAAATCCTCCTGTCACCTCCTGCAACTTTAAATACATTTCAATCTGGTTTTGCTTCTTATACTCTAGTGGGAGGGAGGGGAAAGATTAAAAGAAGAAAGAAAAAAAGAAAAAAAAAAAAGCATGTTAAAGGAGAACAAGCAAATCAAATTTTGTATCATTTAATAAATATAGTAGTAAAACTTATTTCTAGATGAAATGCAAGTTTAAATATTAGACTTCAGAGCAATTGTAAGCTTCCATAGCCCTTTTGCTGAACTCCTGATTTGAAGGAGGTGCTCAGGAAGCCCTTAGCTGGAGCATTGCTAGCGGGAGCTGCACAGTGTGCTGGCATTTCCCCCAGCACCTGCATCTCTTTTGATACCAGGTAGTCTCGTGAGGTATTTGAGTGAAAAGTATTGGGATGGAGATGACATAGTAAAACAGAAGGAGGGGGAGACAGAGCGCTCTAGGCTCTAGGGAGTATATAAATATATTATAAAGCCCTGCAACACTTAATAATTTATCCTGAGCAAGAAGTCTCTCACTTTCTCTTTTTTTTTTCTTTTCTTTTTTTTTTTTTTTTTTCACTATGGAAAGAACAACAAAACAAAGGCTTAGGAAATCCCTTCCCCCCACTAAACTCAGCCACAAAATAAATGAAGAAGAGTTTAATTTAACCCTTGATGTTCGTAAAGTTATCCTGTCAGCTGTTTGTTCCCTTCATTCCCAAAATGCTTCTCCTTTGCTCCTGCACCACTTATATTTTGCTTTTAGCCCATGACAGGAGACTGACTTGCCTCTTGCTTTCTGCTTTCATTCACACTGTGCTGAGCAGGATTTAATCAGAATTTCTGGAGTGATCCCAAATGTCGCTTGTCCTTGTTTCCTCGTGCAGTTTAACCTTCTGCAGCGGCTCTCGCTCTCAGGAATGCGTGCCGCAGGTGATGTCTGCATCAGCCTTTTCTGCTGATGAACAGTCAGGGTTGTCTCATTTTCTGTTCTTCGTCTTGGGCTTTGTCCTGTTAATTTAGCTGCCAGGTGATAAGGCTGCAGGATGTGTCTTAATGTAGCCCCAAGCCAGATCCAGACGGGCTGATGCGGTTATGTGACACTGGGAGATTTGTGCCGTGCAGACACCCACCACGATGCAGCAGCAAGATAGCGGCATTTGCATGGATGTTTCTCTGGGCTGGCGCTGGCTCGTCTTCTGCTGGTCTGTGCTGGCTAAGAGGAGATTCAGAGCCAGGAATTTGGTCGGTGTCTGAGATTTGTCCATTGTGCCAAAATGTGGTCGCCCCTTCCAAGCAACTGCTGCTTGGGCCTCCAAATTTTCCTCATATGGTGTTGCTCAAGTGCCATGTTCATACACATGTTCACCTGCGGAAAGAGTTTCTAGTATTTTAATCAAAAGTACTGTTAGCTGTCAGAGCTTGCATCTGGAAATGAACTCTTCTTAATATTGGCAGTGTTGATCATGGCCTTTATACCAGAAAAATGCCCAGAATTGGGTCCCCCTTAGGTTAGGCAATTATAGCCTAACATATATAGCCTTATGTTAGGCAATTATAGCCTTAAAATATAGCCCATGACCTGAAAAAAGATCTTTGCAGGCTGAATAAATAAAAGGCAGAAGAGACAGGAAGAATTCCTGCAGAAGTGAGCAGAAAGAGGAGTATTTTAAATGTCATGTTGGATTTACGTTGTTGGTGGTACCTCTCGTTTTTGTTCAGTCTTTGTCAAATCTGCCTTTCTTTTGCTTCTTTATGGGTGTATTCTGTTGTGTGTTCTCAGCTGATTCAGAGTTTAGAGGGAAGGCTTAAACCAACTCAGAGTTGGTTTAAGACATAAATTTTTGATGTTAATGGAAAAGGGGACCGGATTTAAGTTATTACGTAGTTTCTTCTTCAGGATGGTCCTTTGGTATGGCCATGTCACTCTTATTTACTAAACAAAGTCTATGCATCCAAAGCACTCTAAAAATATTCAAATAACATAAAATAAAGTAATAAAATACAATAAAATACAATAAATCCAGAATGGTCTGCTGTTGATATACAACACTTGGTGTACAAGTGACCATCTGTTCCATCTCAAATCATCCTGTCCCATTAGTGATACGAGAATGTTTTGTTGTGTTTTTTTTCTTGTTACCCACACAGCCTGAGTTTTTTACATGAAGCCTTGTAATGACTAGAGATTTCCTTCCTTTTAGTGAAGTTAATGCTGAGTATGATCATTACCATAATTGTCAGGTGATGGAAAAGTAAGTTGAGAATAAGCTGAAATGAGTTTGTTCAAAACTACTCATAGCATTGCAGTGTTTATTATTACTTGAGATATTTCCATAGCTAATTTTTCTGAAAGATCATGTAGTGCAATGATTCTGGGGGCCTCACACCTTTTGCTGTTGTTTCCCCGTCCATAAAGCATCACTAAAAAACATCACTAATAACTTTTTTGTGTGTGTGTGTGATGTGGTAGGATAGTCAGCCCTGTAAAATGTGAAGCATTGGCCTAAAACTCTTTGTTAAACCATGTAATGATGTAATTAATGTTGCAAGTGGCACCTTGACTCCACTAATTATTCAAGACGTGGCAAGAGACAGAGGAGCAAGGAACTGTCATAAGTGAGAAGGAAAGCTGGAGTAATGTGTAATCCTTGTTTTTACCAACATAAGCTCTTAAGGGATTATGGATTGTTATTGCATTTGTGTCTTGTTAAGATGAGTGCCTTGCCAGTGCTGACTAAATAAAAAAATAATTCATAACAGCAATCTAACAGCAGAAGAGCAGAAAGATTTGGAAAGAACAGGTGAGACTGTGTTGCTGTTGGGTTGCAGTTACACTCTTATGGGAATTGTGAACTTCTAGGGTTTTCCTATATGCAAACTAAACTGTAAATGTCTGATTTGGGCCACCAAGGATGATTTCCCTAGTCCTGTATATCCAGCTGAGCGAACGAATGAAATCAATAAGTGTGAATGTTTGTCAAATTGCATTTGGACCTAATGAGAGAGAAAGCTGATCACCATGCTTGAGAGAGAGAACAGACGATGAAGACTCCAAAATATGACAGAAAAAGAAAGAATTATGTTCTGCTCTGCTTCATACCCAGCCTTTATCACTGCACGATCTGAGTGCTTTCCAGTAGCGCATTAAGCAGCATGACTAACATCTGACACATCAAGATCTGTTCCCCCTGTCACTTTTTCCATCACCACCACACCCCTTGCAAAGTGGGAGCATTTGATGTGCAGGAGACAGTTTCATTTTGGTAGGTTTTGGAGGCTTTTTTTTTTTTTTTTTTTTTAATGCAGAGACAGCTCTCTGCTTAGGTTGGATTCGGCAGCACAATCACATATGAAGTGGAGGTGAGAAGTGTGCTGTAGTCCTGCAGGTGTTTTGACCCCTCAACACACATCATTTCCTAAAGGTGTTGTGACTTTGCAGAAGTGGGTCACCCATCCATGGGTCACCCATTCATTGCTCATCCCAAAACTGTCTCTTTAGAACTCCATCCATGATAGCTCAGGGGAAAAAAAAAAAAAAAAAAAAAAAATTTTGTGGACTTTTAGAGAAAAAGGCAGATTCTGAATCTTGTCCAGGGCTCAGTGGAAGAGCATTACCCACAGATAGAATCACAGAAGTGTTACAAACCTGAAAATCCCATCAGCAAGGACTTTGGGGAGACTCCGAGGATGGGTCAAACCTTGAAGTTCAAACTCACCCCCTATACAACTCAGGAAGTGTTTTGCTGCAGGAGGAACAGACTGAGGATTTCACAATTTAGTTTTGCTAATGATAACACTGGTAAAATTCCAAGGTTTGTAAATATCGATTCTGTTGTACTCTCTTCTCCACAGATGATAGTTTTCAAGTGCTGCTGCTGATTTGAACTGCATTGGCATTCATGAAGTTATTCCTCATTTTAACACTCAGATAATTGGGAGCAGGACCAGGACATCTGGGTTTCAGCTTTTCCCTGAAATTTGGTTGTTGGTATTTGTGCTGTTGCTTTTTATAAAGAACAAAATATATTCAGTTGGACTGTAAAAGAGGAAATAATCCATTCTAGTGATTTTTAACCTTTTCTGATTTGTGAATCATGAAAATCTTCAGTTGGAGAAATTCCTCCCTAAGAGAAGCACTTATTTGCATTTCACTTATTTGTTTTTTGTTTTTGCTTTTTTTTTTCTCCCTCCTGATCTGTTAGAACTTATCTGCAGATCCCACTGTGACCTAGTGTTGAGAATCATTTTCTGTCTAAATTAAAACTTGCAGGGATTGAATGTAACTGTCATGATTCTGCTGAAATTTTTTCTTTATTTGATCAGTTTTGTGGAAT
Source organism: Anser cygnoides (assembly GCF_040182565.1). Classification (NCBI taxonomy): domain Eukaryota; kingdom Metazoa; phylum Chordata; class Aves; order Anseriformes; family Anatidae; genus Anser; species Anser cygnoides. The sequence goes on from NC_089873.1 coordinate 207,617,199, forward strand.
TTGCACCTTCAGAAATCATGACTTTGTTTGAAGTCTTGAGCTTTCAGTTATGTATAAAAGGAAATTTTGAAAATATGACCTCAGTGCAGCCTTTCAATGGCTAGTTGATATTCTCAGAAGAGTAATTAATGATTTTTGAATGTTTAGGGTTAATCATACTGCAGTTATTCAGTTAAGAAGGCAAACTATTAACGATAGTAGCATGAAACCAAAATAAAGAAAATTTTCCCACGCAAGTCATCACAGGTTCCATTCCTATTTTGCCATATTTTGCAATATCATGGCCATCTTTACAGTCATGACCCCTGATGAAACCATTCTGCCCTGGAAATACTGTTGAGGAGTTATGACTTCCCTTCCTAGAGCAAAGCAAAGCAACTGGAGCTGTGAAATGGGATCAATGGCACTCCCCTTCTACCCTTCCAGCACAGCCAGGAGTGTTTGGGATGAACGAAGCAGAAAGAGTAGGTGAGTCACAGAAAAAGGGACAGGAGTTGGAAGCATCAGGGAATCTCACATACTTGTGATCCTCCAGCTCCTTCTGGGGCATGTGAGTTTATTTCTCATTATTTTTGAAATTGGGCTTGAAACTGTGAATATGTTAAGGTGAAGAGTGGGAAATTAATTGATATAGCAAATGATGAAGACTCAAACTGAAATGGTGGAGGGGAGAGGGATATATAGTGAGATGCTGTGGTATTAAGGGGCTGGCAGATACTATGTTAGAAGCACATAATTATTTCTCATTGGGCATTTTGGTTGGAGGGGGAAAGGTGGCTACACCATCTGGCAGCTTTTCTCTGATTTAGTCCCAGCTGGTTCTTCTCGTGAGGGCTCCCAAAGAGACCAGAAAACTGGCCTTGTTCACTAGAAACTGTTGCTAGTTGGCTCGCATGCTCAAAGTCAGAAGAGGCTGTTCAAAAAGCAAAATTTTGGAGGCTCACACAGAAAATTTTAATGACTTTCAGGCCAAATCTCATGACTTTGTCAGTTCATCTCGTCGTTCCGGAGTTTCTGGGATTGCTAGTCTTCCTGCCCTGGAAAGCTTTAAACATGCTTACTGCTATGCTCTGGATAAAACGCTGCAAACATTACCCTGTATATAGATTAAAACATGTCTGTGAGGCTTTGCAGGACTGATGTCTTGCACTATCAAGTCTTTTACAGAGATGCTAACAGTTCAAATGGGATGGTTTATTTATGTTTACAGGCAGAATACAGAACGATGCATTGTAAAGCATATGTTTACATGTTTTCAGTTATGGGCTAGCATTATTTTCACATAGAATTTTTCTACCAGTGGTTGGGTCTGATTCTTGCCATGTCAATGTATTGGAGTAAAGGCTCATCCCACTTTGAAAAATGGTAGCAGAGTTTTATCCCCTGCGTCATTAACACTCCACAATTACTTTCTGAGTTCAGCTCCTTTTAATAAAGCAATCATCATTGCTTTCTGATATAGCAGGAGGCAATAGAGAATATCCCTTTCTTCTCCCTTCTTTCATCCTTAAGATCACATGCAGGGCCCAGTTGCTTGCGCCAGTTTCCTGGATCCATTCTGCTCTCAGAGCCTGCTCCAAGCATCACATCTCCCCGTCCTCTTTCAGTTGCCTCCTTTCAGGCTCGCTGCTCCAGGGAAGTGATCACCCTGCCTCTTAGCAGTTCTCCCTCAGCCACTGTGGATGTGGTAATAATTCACCAAGTGCAGAAACTGAATATATAAAAAGAGGATTCAAATAGATTAAAAATAGAGTAATTAAATCAAACCTGTGATCTCTTGTTTCTTAACCTTTCCTCTCCCATTTCTCCAAGAATCACTCAGATCCATATTCTTGCACTGCAAGTTAAGGTTCAATGTGAGAGCAATAGGAGTACATAGGGTGTATGAGGGAATGGTCAGAAATGCAGCATTAAGCCCTCAGATCTAGAACCTGGAAACCAATCTCTAAGGACCAATCTCTTTTTACAACCTAAGGAAAATTATGACAGTGCCTTCTCAGAGTGCCCACATTCCTGTTGACTAAGAGTCATTGCTTGTCCATCTGTTTGCTTTTTCTTTCTTTCTTTCTTTCTTTTTTTTTTTTTTAATTAGTTAGACTGACAAGAAGCTGCCTGCCACATTTTTGTTGAATTCATTCTATTTAGCATGGGTTGGCTGCAAAGCAACTCCCTGCTTCAGTCAGATGGAGAGTCCTGGCAGATGGGACATTTTTCAAGGTCATTTTTGCATGTGTCTGGAGGTTTATGTGGCCAGAATAACCTTCACTGTGTCACTTTATTTAAACACTTCCCCCCCACACTCCCTTTGCTTGTAATATATTAAAAATACCGTACCTTAAAAATATTCTGCAAATAAAAACTCATTTTCATAGCCTTGACATCTTTTAAATATGCCATCACAGTTTATTTTGCTAGCAATAAAACCATAAAATGTGATAATTTATGGAAGCAATGTTATCAGTGTATGAAATTAAGGGACAAGTGGTGAGTAGAATCAACAAGAGTACCAAGTAGTAGTAAAGACCCTAGTTTTATAGTTTACTATCTCATCAGTCTCTGCCCTTAGGCAGTGTCACTTGTCCCTACACAACAGGAGTAGCTAGTCAGTAATGTCAAGGCATCAGCAGTCCCAAGAATGGCCAGGCTGCCCGGAGGATTTCATCATAATTGCTCCCTTATGTTGATACAATTCTTCCTTTATGCAAAATGTTTGTTGTAGTGAAGTTTTCTACCTGATTCTTTCAGGTGGGATAAGACAGCCTGGGATCTTCCACCTTCCTCCAAAGTGACTGTCCAAATTTCTCTGAGCAGTGCAGGGTCCTTTCAGGGAGTCAGCAGAGGAATCCTTTGTATAGCTAGAAAATATACAAATGTAATGGTGCACATATGTACACATATACTCTCAGTCCATAGTACATCTGTACAAACATGCTCTACAAATAGAAAAATGATAGTAACAACTTTTAAAATATATAGCAGGTATAGAAGCAGGAGAGCATTTCTATTCAGAGCCGAATATGAAAGAGTGCAAAAGCCATTCAGTTTATGTGACTGAGCAGAAATCTGATAGATCATCATTTTTTTGAAGTGCAGATGTAGGTAAAAGTTATGGAGATAAAGATTGTATTATCTTGAGTCTGTGAGAGGGAGTCCGGTTGCAGCTGACCTGGAAATCCCAGGTTGATTCCATATGTCCTCTGGAAGGTCAAAATCTTTTATGCTATTTTCATCTTGTGAAATAATATCATTGTCCATTTTAATGTGGTGGCTTATGTCTGAGACAAAAAAAAAAAAAAAGTCTTGACCTATTTATTCAGTCTGAAAAGTGTTTTCAATGGATCTACTCAGAACCTGTTTACAGTATTGGAAACTACTATAGCAGGTTCTACATATAGATAATGTCAGTCCTTTATTGTTCTGCTTTTTAAAAAATAGCCATTATTGTTGAACATGCTTTTAACAAAGCAAAATATGGAAATGCAAATCTAATCAAATGTATTAGTGAGGATTAACTAAAATGGAAAAGGATCTTTATGCAGCATCATAATAATTTTTACATGCATAATATACCTTTTTCTACCATAATATACTTAATATACCATACCAAAATAATTTATTCAAAGTTAGAGAATTGTATGAGCTTTGGTCTGAATGTTTTCCTTCTATCCAACAAGAAAAAAGTATCATACATTACTACTCTGTTAAAATTGTTTTTGTCACAGGGGTTAAATGAATAAATTCATGGCTTGTTTTAGCTTTAGTAACAGTGAATTAAAAAAAAATCTAGAAGAAGCATCATTATATGTCATATAAGAAGTGAAAACTGAATTTTTCTGTATGTACAAATCTATATGCATACACTTGCACACATGCATGAAAAACACACATCAGATAATCTTGACTTTCCTTTTTGTCTTCCAAAGAAGATTGCAGAGAAAATAAATGCTTACATTTGGAATGTTTTTGATAGTACTGAAAGCTCAATAACTACAAACATGCAAAAGTGTGGAGAGTAGCTACTTTCTTCAAAGAACATTTCAGCTATAACTGGCCGTTATTTTGCTACCTCAGCCTGTAAGAATAGTACTGATATAAAATCTGACATAATCTGTATACCTCTCTAATGTTCATTCTGTAAATGTAGCTTGAGATGGGCTTTCTCCTAGACTAAAAATTGAGCTGTGTAGGAAACAACATACATCTAATCACCACTTTTTACTGACTGTAGATGAAAACAGCATTATTTGAAAATGTGTTACCTGTGTTACCTGGTTAAACAATACATCCTCAAGGCACTAATCTCTGTCAATGCTAAGTTGTTGATGATGCAAAAAATGAACATCAACACTCAATATATCAGGTAGTTTTCTAAACAGATGTGTTTTTCTGTTCTGGGCTGAATCAGTGAGTATAAACCACTCTTTATTAGAGTAAGAGAAAAAGGAGGTGAATTGTTGGTTTTTTTGTTTGTTTGTTTTTTAAGATGCAAAGTACTTGTGAATGAGAACCAATATTATCCTCTGGTTTGACTTCCCAGCAAGGGAGACTGAAGACAAAGGGCAGTTATCTACCGTTTTCGTGGTGGACAGAGCTGAACATCTCCTCTCTAAACCTTGCATGATATGGGAGGCTTCATTAAATACAGACTATGAAAGAGGGGTAGAAAGAGGCACAAGTCCTTTAACTATTGCACAGTACAAAGAACTCTCACCAGCTGGGTCCAGCTGTTCTCTTAGATGATTAGCTGCATCTGGAGCTCCAGGTCAAGAACTCAGAGGTAACCCACAGTCTTATGCTGTGGGAATAGATGGGATGATGGATCTCCAGAGGGAAGGACACCCTCATTTCCTCCTTCCTATATCCTTCAGTTATATATAGCTGTTCACAGGAGACCTGACATTCTGGTATATCTCCTTCAATCCTATGCTAGTATGTAGCATAGAACATAATAATTTCTATGTCAAAGTCTACAGCTTCTGCCTTTGTGTGGTTGTGTGGTTTTTTTTTTCATTTGGCTGGTTTTGTTTTGTTTTCCAAATGGATACGCTGTAGCTCGGTCTTGAGTTAGACAGCTTAACTGATGGAGAACTAGCACAAAATCTAGACACACTCTTTAAGGAGTTAATGATGCCAATCTTTTAGTCTGAATTTGTCTAGTTATATCTTCCCAACACTGGCTGTTTCAGTTTGCTTGGTTTTACTTCTGCTAAGTTAAAGATTAGTTTACTGTCAGAAAGCCCTTCTTTCTCTACCTTCACATAACTCATGACCAAGTAAAGTCTTGGTCATCTACAAATAAACTAAATAGACTGGGATACTATGATTTCCCCTTAAAGGCACATTTCCATACATGGATTATCTTTTTAAGATATTTTCCAAAATCTTTTGTAATTAGTATCTTTTTTTGGAAGCATGACTGCTGGAAGCAGTCCAGGAAAAACCTTCTGAACCCTATCACTAACAGCACTTCTATATCCCAACTTGAGGCTAAAGCATCCGAATATTTTGTTTGCATTCTTTGTTACAGCATCACACACACTATATATATATATTAGTTGGTTATACAGGAATAAGCCTTCTATCTTATTTCAGCATAGCATATCTCTGCCTGTAGAGTATGGTATGTACTTAAATGAAAGATCTTACATTTGTCTGAAATGGAATGTATTTTTTATTAAATGAGTCATTCTTAACAAAATACTTGCAAGGGTCAGGGTATCTAAGCCTGTCCCCCACCCCCCTTCTCTCTGTCTGCTGATTTTTATCCATAATGAAACTGAATGAGTGGGAGATGAGTTTTAGTGTTTTTTTAGTAACCTTTTAAATTCATTTCACTATGTTTAAACAAATGCTAAACTTCATTTCCTCTTTCCAAAATGATGTAATCAGACTGTCGAGTCTATGACTTGTTTTGATGGTAGATAGTCCTTGATTATTATTAATGCAAATGGTTTAATATCCCCCCAAGCCACAGCCAACCTGCATGAAAAGTAATATTCCCTGGCTCTGATGTCAGAAAAGCAAACTGAGCTGGCCTCCTCATTGTTAATTTGGAAAAGAAAACAAAAAGACTCGCAGCTGGCCACTAATTTCTCATTTGTACCTCAAGCAATGTTTAAATGTTGCATTTCTTTTCCTTTTATAAAAGTGTAAGCGTGATCTGTTAAAACTCCACTCAAATGTGGTTTGAAACACATTTATCTTTTGAGGTAGGCTTTTTTCATAATAAAAATATTATCCAGAGGAAGCAGAGTTACATGCATTCAACAAATTTACAAGGTGATATTGTTAACATAGATTTTACTACCAGAGGTCTTGCCAAGGTCCATACCTTTGCTCTCTGATTATATGATTTCCTCTTTGCTTGTTCAGCACACTCTGTCCAGCCCATGCTTCCTTCTGGTCCCTCCGCAGCCCATTCCTCCTGGTGTTGGTGTGCTCTGTGAGCTCCCATTTCAGGCAATATAAAGTCTGTCCCAGGCCTTGTGCTCAGTACTTTCCTGCTCTGTAAAGTGACTGCCTATTTTGGCACCTGAGTCCAGACGAATATAAGCCTTTTTTTTTCCTCCTCAGTGCATCCAGTTTCTGCATAGGTAGTGTTCTCAGAACAAAATCCCGTCTTAACTTTGCAGCCAGTCCTTGCCCTAAGGCACAAAAGAAAGTGGTTAGGATAATGCATCAGTTTCCAGAAGACCAGGATAGATGCTATGGCTGGTCATCACTTACAGAGTCTTCTGTTATTTATCATGTTGCAGACAGTTTCACCAGCACTTTTAGGAATTTTTAGGGAGGGGTGTTTGAGAGAGTGCAGATGGTGTGATGGATCTTGTAGGACATACAGGAAGCACACAGCTGGGTTAAGGGCTTTCTGGTTTTATAGAATCAAACATGGAGAAGACCACCAAAGGATTGGAGTAGAGGGGCTGGTGCATCACTGGTGTAAATGTGCCAACAAGTTTGCATTGTTTGGCATGAAACATAGAGAGGTCTACAGCAGCTCTGCTGACTTTGTTTGTGGGCTATTACCTTATGAGACTCTAGTTGATTAATCGTTACTCCTCGCTTAGGGGCCACTTCCATGTAACCCCAACAGATGGGCTCCTTTGAGATCAGTGTGGAGAAGACTACTTTTTATTTATATATTTTTTTAAGATATTTTTAGAAGACTCTTGTTACTTCAACAAAGTGCAATTTATCTTTCAATTCTCACATACTTCTTACTTCTGCCTCACCATCTTTCTCTTTCTTTCCTCATGCATTCCCGTCCATTTCTTTCTTGGAAAGAACAGCTTTAATACATTCCATGCATTATTCTCAAAAAAAAAAAAAAAAAAAATAGGACAAAAGGACCTCCACAAAGAACAAAAGGCAGGCTAAGTTGTAAGAAAGGGAGGATGCATACAAAAGGAACCTAACATCTTTCTATATTAAAATTAAAGCTATTCAAAAAAATAAAAAATAAAAAAATCCTATATCCAACACTGAAATTCTGTACTATCTACAGAAGCTGCAGAGCCAGAAGAAATCTTGAAGTTTTACTTAGAGGCCTCCAGGGAACAGCAGTTCCTCAGTAAGGAGTCTATTGTCTTCAACATGGTTTCTCCTACTCTGAGGGTTTTTCTGAATTATATGAATAAGGACCAATGCTGAGAACAGCTGTGTATCTTCACTAGTCATTGACTCTTGTTGAACTGAGAGCCCTTGGCTTTGCAAGATCCAGTTACTCACTGATTGTTAAGCTGATAACAATTGCCCCTTCTGAGAACTGGTCATTTTTCTTGTAGCGCTGACCTTCCAGACAAAAAGAAACAAAATCCAAACCAAACCAAACCAAAATAAAACAAAACAGATAAAAATAGGGATAATTAATCTCAATGGAAAGAAACATTGGACTAGATTTCCTTCCTGTGAGTCCCCATTATTCGTAATTTAAATATTTGGAGTGCTTTGGATAGAAATAAATAAACAGTGGGTAATGAGGAGGGAAAAGGTGAGGACTGGCATGGCACTTTTTCACTGAGGAGGTCAGAAGTTTGGGTCTTGTGCAGCTCACCATTCATCCGATGCTGAATTAATCTCCATACCTACAAGACAGACTTTCCCATAATGGGCAGTTAGAATACAAGCCTCTAAAACCAGATCTGTAGAGATATACGTATATACTTTTTTTCTATTCAGGGATCTTATCAAAAAGTCATTCTCCCATTGTCTTGAATCCTGCAGCAGCATCCACTCTGTGCTAGTTCCTAGCTACACATTTTTGAGGTGCAAACATTTTCACCTTTCACTATTTGCCCGAAGCTCTGTTAAGGAAAGAGCTGGAAAAAAGACTATATAGTTCTGAAGAACTATTTTGGATAGTCTCAGAGCAAAGAGCTTTGACTTGTAACAGAGATAATTCCAGTAGAAAACTAGAATCTGGACTGGGAAGTTTCAATTTCCAGGCTATGTTATGTCAACTCCTAATACTTTTTTCCATCAGTGAAATTAACAATTATTAAAAAGAATATTCTGCTCCATGGGATTGTTCCCCTTACTTTACTTCCATAATTTACCCAGTGTAAATTCTGCTGTTTTAGGAAAATTAGTTTCTATTTTTTCCCCCTTTTAAATTGATCTCATTTCTACTCTGTGTGGTGGCTAAATATTCCTTTTCTTCTTTTTCACCCATTTTGAACATTTGCCTTTGATTAGCATATCTCTGTCCTTCCCCTAGATCCCACTGAAAGCTCTGAAAATCTTCCCATAAAAGTCAAAAGCAGGCAACACAGCGCCTTAGTCATCACTTTCCCTAGTTGTTCAGAGGTAGTTTCCTCCCAGATCAGTCCTGCTACTTCTTTAATTGTTTGGGTGGATGCCTCTGAAGTGCCTCCAGCTCCTTCTGATAATGAGGTGTTTCCACCAAACACCTTTCCAGATGTTGTGTCACTGGCACGAGGCACAAAGGGGAGGTTGTTACCACCTTATGCAGAGACGTGATGATGATTCTGTTTAGGCACTCTGGAAGTTTTAAGAGTGTTTTTGTTTGTTTTGGTCTGGTTTCGTTTATTTTCTCTTATGTATCGATTGCAAATTTATGTCTAGTTTGCATGCTGGAAATGAGCAAATGACTTGAACACATTTTCAGCAGCTGTGACCTGCCATCTGAGGTGGTGATACTTTGTTCCAGTGCTGGTTGTTTCCCCTCAAATTGTCACTTGAGTTGCTGTTTTAGAACTGCAGGTTGCCCTCAGCTTTCCAGTCATCATTTTGAGGGTCTAGTTGAAGTGTTTAATAGGGTGAAGTCTGCCATGTTCTGCCCCATGGTGATGCTTGTATCTGCTTGTCTGCTTTTTCACAAATGTTTGACCGATTATTTGACCTAGGTGACTAGTACAGAACAACTCTGAATAAATACTTTGTAAAGTTTAGGGCCAGAAGGGAACATTATGCTCATCTAATCTGACATTCTACAAGCAAAAGGCCATAGAGTCTGACAGGTAGCTCCCATCTTCTCTTTCAGCTGAAATATATATTTTAGGTCTTCTCTCAGAGATTTGCAGTGATAGGCTGTCTGCCTTATCTCCAGATAAGTTATTCCAATGACTAATTGCCCTAAGTGTACCAAAAATAAAAATAAAAAATCAGCATATGAATAGTCAATTAATCCAACTATACAGTCCAGTCATTAGATCTTGTTGTTTCTTGATCTTTCAGACTGCTATAATAAATCTCTTTCTCATGTAAGCAACTGCACTTGCAAAGAAAATGACATTCTCAGGGGGTTAGATATATTGTGTACAGATGTGTGTTAAGCAATAAAAAGAAGATTTAAGCTGAGGAAAAAATAACCCTTAATATTAAATTGTTGATCTGTTTGTGGAAAATACACTTTCCCCATAAGAGTATTAAAAAGAGTGGATAAATTGCTCATCATAAATAACTGGAGTAGGTTGACTAATCATCTAGATTTCCTTTGGCATTTCTGTTTTCTTGGAAGTCATATCACTTCAAAAATTGGGGGACTGTTGTTTGGCGTTTGTTGCTATTGTTTTATTTTGGTTTTGTTTGTTTGTTTGTATTATTATTGTTTGTATTATTATTTGTTTGTTTGTATTGTTTGTATTATTATTTTCCTCATATATAATTTGATTCAGTGAACACTTCCCAGTGAAAGTATTTTCATTCTGGAAAGAAACTGTGAAAGAGAAAGAGAAATCAAGTGTTAATTTCTATTCACATAAACTAATGCCATCAATGAGAAATAAATTTGAATAAAAAATGATTCATAAGTACAGCAGGGGTCTGGTTTTCTGTCACCATGGAATGTAATTAAAATGGGGCTTTCATAGCTATAAGCATGGAGTAATCAGAATTTTCCATCCATTACTACATCCATTTTTTGAGTGGTTCCAGAGCTAAAGGATCTAACCTATCCAAAGACAACTGTTTCTTGACTAAAGCAAGCTGCCCAAGCTGTGGCTATTTCAGTTCAAGTGCAAGCTACATGACAAAAAAAAATAAAAAAGGAAAAGAACATTTACCTTGAGATGGATTCTCAGGGTAGGTCTTTTCTGCAATAAATGGAGTAAGTGTGTGCTGAGTGTGTTTCCTCCCGGTGTACAGTTTCATAGTTTGTTCTGGCTCTATGCAGCCTCTCGTATCTTGGCGAACAGCAGAGCTGTCAGCCTCCAAGTTCCGTGCCAGCATCCTGTGCACATTCTGCCAAAAGACAAATGAACGATGAGTTGAAGACCAGTAGAGTGATGCACAGCTGATCCAGCTTTGTTGTTTCTTTGGGCTGCATGGAAGATTGCTTTGGGCTTTCATGTGAAATAGCTCAAATGCATGCCGTAAAGACCTAGGTGAAAATGTAAACACATGCCACATTGATCAGCATGGCTAATTAGTTAGGACCCTCCTTCCATTTATGCATGGGGCAAAGCAGGCAATGGTGAGAACCCCGTCTTTAAGAGTTCAGAGCTGATATTAAATTATGAAAAATGCGCAGATGACAAATTCATCAGGGACCCAGGAAGAGGATGATGCAGGTAGTACAAATGGCATTGAGTCCATTCACAGAGCATAAAGACACAGCTCTTGTGTTATAAGTAGATTAGGGGTCTGTGGCTTACATATACCTTCAATGAGTCATTAGCAAACATTAGATTAAAGCAACATTAATTTGATCACATCCTTTTTGCCACCTTTCCACCAGACCATGCTATTAGTTTGGGACAAACCACTTAGAAAGAGATTTTGATGAAAGCGTGTTATGAAAATTCTTAATGGGTGGGATTTAAACCCAATGGATTATAAACCTTTATTAACAGCACACCTGTAAATCCTGATAATTTTCCTTTCTGTGAGTTTCCAATGTAATATTTGCACAACCTGATTATAAATTTTGAAGAAATAGCTTATAACTGTGGTTAAAATGCAGCGTTAAAGCAGTTAAACAGCCTTCTTATTAGCATTAGAACTATAGTCAAAACACATTATACTTGGCTAATAAATTTATTTTTTATGTAATGGAAATGCCATCAAAGCATAGTTAATCTGAATTGAATTAGATTATAATTGGAGCTCTTGTGCACAAGGAATGAAAATGATTCTTTATTGTTGCAGACTGACAATGCAGCATTTGTTACTCCCTCCCCACTACCCTTCTAAGTGGCAGCTGTAGTATTAGTGTGCACATCTCGTAAGCCGTCCATATAATATTACTATGTCTCTGAGCAAGGAGCTTAGCAGTAAGACAGATGGAAATGTATTGCTCTGGAGGTAATTCATCTCACTTTCCCCCCTTTCATTCAGAGGTGTATGTACTTGAGAAACTGTCTTGTGCGTAAGCATCCTCACTTTTTGCCCGCACTTCTGGATACATATGTTAACGTGGGTGGTGTGAATGTTAGTTCCCAGGACTCTGAGGAAAACCTCAAATCATCGTTTACAGTGTTAAAGGCTGAGTGGTAAATACGCACGCCGGGGTTTAGCCTTACTCATCAGACTCATTGACTGCTCACCCAAATAGCTGAAGTGATTTCCCCAGGTTTTTACACATGCCACTTATCTCTCGAGTAAACAAGGGGGATAAACGGACATGATAATGGAATGCACATCTGGAGGATCTTTTGGGGTCTTTTTGCTTTCTGCAGGGCAACAGGAAAGGATACACACACTATTGTAGTACGCACAGGTTCACCCTTAGACTGCCCAACTGGTCGATGCACTGCAGTTGCTGGAGGTGATGCACGTGGTGAAGCAAGGGCAGGACATGCAGTGCCCTGCTAACAGGGAATTTTTTGCCTAAAGGCATGTGTACATGGCGAGGACAGATACATGTCTTTAGAAAAAAGAATTTTTTCACAATGAGGGTGATGAGGTTTTGGAACAGATTGCCCAGGGTAGATGGCCCCATTCAGAATACTGCCATCTTCACCACCACGGTACCTAGGTACATCGTCAGGAAACAATGCTAGGACCCTGCTAGAAACAACTGTGTTTGGTGACACTAAGGCTGTCACTAATACGCCTCTTTCTCAGGTAAAGTATGGGGTCTGGGAAGGAATAAGAGGAAAGCAGCAAGGAAGAATTTTTTTTTTGTTCGGTTGTTTGTTGTTTTTTGTTGATGTTGTTATAGATTTCTTGTTTGTTTGTTTGTTTTCCCTATGCTAAACCAAATCCAATGAGCAAAACACACTTTATCCACTCATAAAAACAATCACTGCTGTAAACAAAGAGTAAACAGGATATTAATAAAGTATAACTCAGCTGAGATCTAGGGGAACATCCCCCGTAACTCTGTTTGATTTTTATATCATCTATCCCAAATTTACAATGTAGCAATTTCTAGTTGCTTATAAAACATTAAAATTTGCAGCACAGTAAGCAGCTAATGTAATTTTGCCTGCAAGTGGTATCATGTCTTGGATCCGCAGGGAGATGAGCATACTCATGTCTTATCATTGCCTTCTGTGGTAGGTAAAAGTGCCCGGTGCTGTTGGGCTTAGGCCCAGTGTGAGTTAGCTGAAGTTCATTACTGACAACCTGGGGCTCAGTTCCACTTATCTGCAAGTTCTCATTTAACTTGAATCATCACAGTATCAGAGCATCTTCCAAAAACATGTTAAACAATCAGATTAGTACCCAGCGCATCTGGTTTTATCTCATTCTTTTTTTCCTTTTTTTTCTTCCCAAGAGTAACACAGGGCAAAGAAACACTTTAGTCAGAAAGATGACATTGCTACCAAAACAAAACAAAACAAAAACCACAAAACAAAACAAAACAAAACAAAATCCCAAGTCAGAGTGGCAGAATGTTGTTAATGCTTCAAATTCTGAAAAGAAAAAAAAAAAAAAAGGAAAAACATAGAAAATCCAAAATGAAAGTTGTCTGTGAGACATTTATTGTCTCTTTTATTTATTAATCATTAAATACACAAGATTAGGTGGTAGGGGACTGAAGTTTTTTGACTTCCTATTTCATTCAGTAACCTATGTGGAGAGTTCTTATTTTTGTCTTTATGGTTTTATTTTTATACATGTACAAATAATTCTTATATATATATATATTACACCTTTTTTTGTGGCTTATTGACTAGAAGAAAAGAAATTTATTTCCCCATGGTCTTTTCTGAGGTGTTGTCCCTTTGTCCTTGAGGAAAGATAATTAATTGATATTTATATTTTTCTGTAAGGTAAGGGAGAGGCTTTAGTTCCCAATTTCACTTCCAGTGCCTTGTGTCTGGAAACATGGTGCCATATAATATGGCCTGCATTCACCCCATCTCCCCCTGTCAGTCCCTTCCCACCCCAGACCCATCAGATGCCTCTTGCAGTTTTCTGTTTGACTTCCTTCTCTGACTTGTCTCCCATTCTGCCTTTTGAGCCTTACATTGATGGTGGTATGGGGTCAAGGTCAACAGAGTTCCTGACCCCAACCTGGAGTAAATGCGAATAATCATCACGAGGGAGTGTCTGGCTTTACCCTGAAGACCTGTACTGAAAATACTTAGCCAATCTGCCCCGATGTCATGTTGAAAATATAGCCGATGCCAGGAGCTGTGAAAGAATCAGACACATTTAGCAAAAGTGGATTTTTTGAGCAGGACATGGTTTGTTATAAACTAGAGCGATGTGCAGAGAGCAGCAGCACTGAAGCTGAACAGCTGCTGGAAGGTGTTGAATGCCTTGGGTTACTGCTCTTGACTTCAGTTCCTGCAGGATCAAACTCTGATTGTCTTCAGCTCCCAAGGGCATGTGTGGAAGTGAGTTTGCTCAGCGTTTTGCAGGTTCTCGCCACAGAGAATCTGTTTCCAAAAGCTGTATGTTATTTTCTAGAAATGATTTTACAGTGTGTTTAAATATCTCTATTAAATTATTCTCTTCCCAAGAAAGTACTTACTGCTCCTTCAGTGGCAGGAATTGATTGCTAAACCAGTTTTGTTTTGTTCTGTTTCATTTTGCTTTCTTAGTAGCTCAACCTATAGAGGAATAAAAACTAGGCAATGACAGAAAAAGTAAGATTAAAACAGGGGTCAGATCTTCATTTTCCTGGCAAGGGGAAAATAAGTTACATGGGCTTTAACTGAAGCAGAAAAGATCCACGGGAAAATACACTATGCAAGTCCTACCTCCGGCTTGTTCGTGTTTCCACACCTGCAGAGCTACCCAAAGAAATGGGAGGGATCAAAACTCCCCAAAACAGGCACTCCTCACTTCGTGCTCCCATCGTAAGCCACTCCCCTTGCTGGGTCTGTACCTCTCGCTGTGAGGCTGCAAACCATTCAGCTAGGTAGTGCTGACAGGGATATCTTAAACATATCCAAAAGCCTTTACAATTCAATTATATTATCTAAAATGCATTACAAAGGCATCTGAATCTCCAGAGTTGGCAAGGAAATGTGCACAATTTCATGTTGTACTTTTGCTTTCCTCCTCAGAGGTAAGTTTACCCTTGTGTGTTTTTCTGGTCCTTTTGAATGTTAGCAGCAAAGAAACCCAGCTGCTGGAGAGCTAGATGTTTTTATGGGGGGTTGCTGAATGCTGGATTGGTCTTTGCCATAACTGTGAGCCTGGGAGAAGCAGTCACAGTAGATGTGCTCGTGCCCCTGGGGCTTCCTGCGGTGGAGAGCCCATCTGGTAGGTGTTGCTTCCAAAATGCGCTTAGCCTCCTGTTGGGTATTGGACCCTATGTGTCAGGCAGAGCTGGTCAACTGATAGCAGCCCTACGCCTACAGCCTCATGGGGTTGCAGCGAGAAGGATGCTGAGATGGAGCTGTGCACTGGGTATCAACAAAACAACCCCCATACATCATTTTGATCAGTTAGTGGGGGTGCGAAGGTCTGGGAAACCTCGAATCTCTTTGTGGCCTTCACTTTTCAGTGTCTCCATTTAACCACCCCCACACACTACTACTGTCTGTCTTGTCTAATTTAGAGTGTAAATTCTTCAGGGCAGGGACTGTCTTTCACTGTGTGTTTGCGTGGTGAGGCCCTGATCCTGATTGGCAGCTCTGAGTACACTACAAATCTATTTTAATATAACCCCAAATTGAAAATTCTGTATCTCTGAGCCCTTGGGGATGTGGGACTGTGTTTGGGAAAGCAGAAGCTCTGAATAAAAGACTGAAAGGTCATTGCAGACAATGTACTGAATATGAACTGTGAATGTGGAGCTAATGGCTAAGACACAGGCTAATTTTGCTCTTGGTCAAATGCAGGCAAGTTGAACAG
Organism: Anser cygnoides; assembly: GCF_040182565.1. Taxonomy (NCBI): domain Eukaryota; kingdom Metazoa; phylum Chordata; class Aves; order Anseriformes; family Anatidae; genus Anser; species Anser cygnoides. The sequence goes on from NC_089873.1 coordinate 207,632,916, forward strand.
GAGGATGGAGGCATCACTAACTGCGTATTAGGATACTGGGAGAAGCTAGGGCTGACGTGTGTCTCCATTTTTCATGTCTATCCTTCTGAAAAGTTGTTGAGAAAGTAGAAAGGATTTTAGAAAGAGATGATTTAAAGGCTGGAAATCTCACCAAACTTCAGTGTCTTGGATGAGGCATCCAAATGAAGGTCATAATTGCCCTAGAACACTTAAATAATTACTGGAGAGAGACAGATACCTTCAGGGGATATTTGTATTTGAGGTGAGTTAAACTGCTTTCTGCAGGAGCCTCCACTGATTACAGAGGGGTGCTGAGGCAAGTAGGCACAGATAGTTGCTTCAGTTTGGTACCATCAATCTTCCCACCCCAAGAAAGAATAATTTTGACACTGAGTGTATTTAGCTTGTTGGAAAGAAGGTTAAGATGAGACTTGCTGACACTGTGCAAGTACCTACACAGAAAGATGGTTTTCAGCAGGATAGGGCTCTTTCATCTCTCAGAGAAAGGTATAACAAGATCCAGTGACTGGAAGTCGAAGCCAGACAGAATCAGGCTAAAGATAAGGTGCAAATTTTAGCAGCAAGAGTGAACCTTGGGAACAATTTACAGTGAAGGTGTTAGATTTTCCATGACTTGAAGGCTCTAAATCAAGATGTGATGTCTCTCTAAATGATGTGCTCTAGCTTTGACATTAGTTATGAAGCTACAAAAATTGCTAGGTGATAAGTAGGAAGTTACGCTAGATGGTCATAAAAGCACCATCTAGTGATAAAGTGCACTAATCTAAATAATGATATTAAATATTCCATCATAACAAATTGATTTTGCATATACTGTTCCTGCACAATGTTACTCAGTTAAAATTGCTAGTACGTATAGGGCCGGATGCACGTGGACAAAGCACACAGCTCCCTCAGCATCCCAGCAATGGGCGTATATTCCTCCTTCACTGCAAACTCTTTAAAGCCTAACCCATCATCTCCCAAACTCACAATTATTCAGTGTAAAGCCTGTAATATTGCTTATTTATATAGGAACTACATGCAAAATTTCCCCTTCCTACTGCTGGTAATCCAATAGCTGTAGGTGTTTTTCAGCGCCCAGGTGACTGCAGATGAACCATAAATGTCCACTGGAGTTGAGACAAGTTGTTGTTTGCTCTGGAGGGTACCTGTTCTGGCTGGATGGCACAGTGTGTGCTGCTCAGCACTGAAACTGTCAAAGTACATTTGTCTTTGATATGGGGGATTAAACTCTGATTTGCTACACATGCAGGACAGCTGTCAATCATGCGTGCCTGAAAGATGTGCAAGGTATTCAGTTAGGAGGAGGCCACAGACAGCTACAAAATGAGAACAGGATTTCAAGTGCCAGGATACTCTGAATATTCATTACTGCCGTTTTGGGTTTGGTTTTGTTTTTTAAGTAAATGATGAATTTGAGGAAAATTGAGCAAATAATTGCTGTCTGTGACAGCTGCAATTAATGTGCTAATAAACTAAGTTTTCTGAAGCCTTTCTTTTAAAGTAACTAAGAAATTTCAGTCCTACCCCAGCACTGCGTGGTGTCAGTGATCAGTTTGTAGGAAAGGCAGTTGTTTGAGAAATGTGAATATTTTGTAAAATGAAACCTGAACCATCAAAAGTAAAATGCTTCATGGTAATGCCTACTATTAATCCAGAAGGACATTGGGGCAGACAAGAAGGAAGTTCTTGTGACTAACTCACTAATCTGGAGACCAGGAAATGTGGGCTTTGTCATACGCTCTTAAATGTATCTGTCTGAACTCAGTGATGCATCTCAACCTCTTGCCATCAGTTCCCTACCAGGGAACAACACTTGTTTTCTACTGCCTTTTTTTATGACATCTCTAGATTATAAACTCTGTTGCAGTGCCCATCATTGCTACAAGAATGAACAGTACCCAGCCCCACAGAATCTCAATCTCAGATGTTGCATATCATATATATGAAAACTTATGGGAAAGGAAGTTACCATCAGTGCAAATGGAAACTTAACATAACAGCCAGCAGAAAAATGTGCTTGGATTTACACCCCTGAAGGGGAAGTAACTTCTCTCCATGAAGAGAGTGAAAACAATTAGCACTTACTGCAGTTTTCAACCCTACATCACAAAAGTACTCTGCGAAGGCTGATAAGTACCATTAACCCCATTTTACAGATGGGTGGCAAACAGTATCATGGAGCAGCAAAGTGAGTTGCTTAAGGCCATAGAGTAACTCAGCAGAAGCTATGTGAATAGAAACCAGGTCTCCTGGTGCCAAGCCTTACTCTTTGGGCCATGCAGCTTCTACACAGGAGACCTGACCTAATTCCAGCATCTGTGAAAGCAGCAGCTTTCTTTGCAACAAGCCTGAGCAGGTGGATGGAGTCAATGAATGAGCCTGCTTCTCCAGCGCTCACCATTCTTGTGCAATAATTGCTCTGCAGACATTTTTGCGAGCTTGATAAATGTTTTATTTACATGGAAATGTCTCGACTAACACCCACAGTAAACACGAGGCGGTAGTCAAAACGTTACTACATCTATTATCACAGAGAGTGGGCTGAAAGATATGCCTGCGTCTGCTGTGAGCAGGCCTTATTTTATTAGCGCTGCAGTACTTCACTAGTTGTACGGGAGATGAGCCATCCATTTTCACATGATGGTGACCATGACTTAAGGCCTCACACCCCCTCAGGCTACTTGTTTCTCTATTGTATATTTGAAACTATTTTAAAATGACATTTGCAATTAAGAATCCAAGAAGGATGCTTATCAGTAGGGATGGTGCATAGTAAACCGAGTGTCAAGATTTGGCAGTGGCTTGGGAGGTGCTGTGAGTACCTGGCACTTGGGTTCCCTCACACAGGCTTTGCTCTGCAGGAAACACAGTGTGATCATCAAACAGCGGGCAGGCAGCCGAGAGGCTGTTTTTAGTCCAGGCTCTGCTGCCAGGTCTGCGTGAGTCACATAAGGCTGGATCCACCCTATCTAAGTTCAGATGTTTCAGCAAGAAACCTGGTTTTGAAGTCTCAGGGATCTTCTGTAGCTGATGGATCCACAAGATTTCAGTGTCCCATTGGAGCTGTCTATATCGACTGACCAAAATGAGCCTTTATACTCACAGTGTCTTCCTTACAATTAATCAGATTTTTGTGCAATCCTAGTCTTCAAGCCTTTATTTTTTGACTGAACAGTGTAAAATTACAATGACTCTTTCATTAAATGTAAGGATCGTCAGCCTCTAAGTTTCGCAAGCTGAATACCCACAAACTGAAGTCACTGAGACTTTATTTTGGGGGATTTCCACTGTGTTTTGTTTATGTAAAATAGGTAAAATAGCTTTCTATCTAATTCAATGGAGACCTACATCACAGAGAAACTGAAGCATGTATTACTGATTTATTAGTTCTAACGCAAATTTCAAAGCCTGCTTCACATTAAAAGCAAGTCTGTAAGATAGCAGTGGACCCAGTAGTACTTTATTTAACTATGACTGGTACCACATGCTCTGGGAGAGCAAAGGAAGTTTAAGGTGATTACAATTAAATGGTTTCCTACTTTGGAGAATACCAGCAAGAAAAAGCATGGATGCACAGAAAGCTGCTGCCAAACTACAAGTACATGATGGATGGAAAGTTCTATGGAAATGCTAAGTAAAATATTATCATTTGTTATTACAGCTGCACTGTAATGTGGCCATTTTTTATAGCTGAACATGTCATCCTTTTTCTTCTTTTGTCTTCTTGCAAGTTTCAGGAAGCTGTAGCTGATCTGCTGGCTGTGTATCTGTATGTCTGAGTACATATGCATACAGGTACTGATTTGCATGAAAGCAAGAAACAGAAGTGTGTTATATTCAATGGAGGAAGTATAGGGAGAGGCTGCTTTGTCAGCAGTCTGAAGTCCTTTAGAATTTGATTATTCAAGACAATTTATAGACATTTTCTGCAAGACAAAAAAAAAAAAAAAAAAAGTAGTACCTAGTGTGTTTGGGATAGCCTGCAGTGAGGATAAGATGTGGGCATGGTCTAACATGAATTGGAAAAATTCACTGCTAATGATAAATCATCTACATGACTCATTCCTAGTCTGGGTGATTTTTATTTGCAGATTATTTTTTTCCACTGACTAATACCTATCCTTCTCAGTCATTCTTGTTTTAATGTTATTAACATGCCCAGTAGCTGTCCTGCTAATTCACAGAAAAGATCTTCCTTTGTAAAATTCAAGTGCTTAAGAAGGTTTTAATATTTTAATAGTGCAGTATTTTAGTACTCTGATTTTCCTCAATACTGATATGCATGACCCCAGTACTTTGCTTACCAGTTTTAAAGGTGGGTGAGGATGGACTTAAATATGCCATTGAAAGGAGAGTGTAAACATAAAAGGTCAAAGGGGATATGAAAAGAAAACCACTGCGTCAATCCTGTGAACATTTTAAAAGGTTGTACACTAATGTAAAATGCATAGGGAATAAGCCAGAGGAACTGGAATCTTAATACATAATAAGAATTATGTCTTAATTGGCTTAGAGGAGGTTTGCTAGGCTAAATCACATGGCTGGAATATTGATGTAAAGAGGTATGGCTTGTTCTGAGAGGATGGCGGAGAAGAGAGGAGATGTGGTTTATAGATCAAAGACACATCGTTGGCTCTGACAGCCAGAATTCAGTGTGAGATGGACTTGTTGAAACTGTCTCAATGAAAAACACAGGGAAACCATCAGATTGGTGAGATGTGTGGTAGTTACCACCAGAGTAGACAGGTGAGATGGCAGGGGTGTCTTGAACAGCTAATGGAACATCTAAACCTCAGGGGCTGGAGTTGATGGGAGACACTGACAGCAAATATCAGTCAGGACAGGAATACAATAGAAATGGCAAACTCCTGGGTTGCTCTGAAAATTGGATTTTGACCCCAAAACTGGGATTTACTAAATGAAATGCTGTTGTAGTTTCTCTTCTGAGCCATAGATGTGAATTAGCTGAGAAAATAAGAAACTGGGAAGAGGGTGAATACCCTGATTCCTGCTAAGAAAAAAGGAGAATCAGAAAGTAAAATACAATGAGGCTTTGAGAAAGGAGACATCAGTAAGTACAGCTGATTTGCAGAGGAGATCTTACAAGAAGCAAATCTAGGAGAAAAAGCTGAGTGAAACAACTTTGGGGCTTGGACTAATATCATATGCAATATTTAGGAAGGTTAATAAGAGCTTGTCTAATGCATGATCATCTCTACTCTGTGAAGTTCAGGAAGGAATGATAGAGAAAGTGGAAGGTAGGTCAAATCAGTGGGAAATAATATAAGCACAAGCACATAGGGACAAAATCAGGAAGGACAAAATGTTATGCAAAGGATTTATAGCAATATAAAAGCATATTGGGTAGGTACATTAGTAATAATAAGAAGAGGAAGGAAAGAGCGTGAAGAAATAACCCAGCAAAACATGTTTATTTTTAACTTGAATCAGTTAATTTGTTCACCATGCGGTCCTGCAAACTGTCATACTGGCACAAACGAGCAGTAAAGCAAGGGAAAGAGGGATGGATGGCAAGGGGAGGAGGGGCTGGGAGATGCCTAAAGCAGTTCTGTCACTAAAAGAAATGTAACTGTAGGACCATTACTCAGTGGACAAAGAGAGAAAATAACTGATGATGTGGCTGAAGCATTTAATGTCTTTTTGCTTTAGTCTTCCCTAGATAGATTAACTGCAGTTGGATGACTAACAAAATTAATACCAGGGTTAAAGGAGTAAGAACCACCAGTGAAAAAAGGAAGGCATGGTAAGATATTGTTTTTATCAGTGAGTTGTTTCCAAATCAAGATAATCCAATGCTTTTCCTCAATAGAATATTTAAGGAATCAGCAGAAGAGCTCTTTTAATAGTTATCTTTGATAACTTCAGGATAAATTCCCAATGTGAACCCTATTCCTTAACTTCAGAAAGGCTTTTGAAAGGCTTTGAGAAGTCAGTCTGTTCACAAAGCTAAGCTTAGATGAAACTGCAGAAAAACTAGATGCACTAGAAAGATTTCAGACAGTGAAAAAGAGATTCCATGTGATGATTTGCAATGATCAGATCATTCTGTTTAATATTTTCACTGATGACTGGGAGGATGGAATAGATCACATTTCCTAGTATTACAAATCACCCCAAGCAAAGAGAGCTTGCAAACATGTAGATAAAATGATAGAAATGTAGAATTCAAACCGATCTTGGTAGATACTCCAAAATAAGAAAGGCGAGTGTGACGAGCTCACTAGGGAGTAATCAGCTGCCCTACGGCAGGGAGCAGTTCTGCCTACCTGTGTCTGAAGATCATAGCAAGTCTGGGGTGAAACTTGCAGCAATATACTTCGGTTCAAAAATATTATATTAGGATGCGGAATGAAACACACATATCCAGCTCATTAATTGCTCCTAATAAATAGCTTAGGAGAGGCGCCGTGGCCAATTTGATGTAGCATGTATCTCTGTGAGCAGCAGAAGAGTCCAGTGAAAGAAAAGGGAAATGATCAGAGATCAAAAAAAAAAAAAAAAAGATACATCCACTGAAGAAAAGTTGAACAAGTGGGATTTGTTGGTATAAGAGAAGTGAGGGCTGAGGAACAGTCTTAATATTTCCAGTATGAAAATGTTGTTGCATGAAGGACATGAATACATTCCAAGCATGTTCACCATAAATAATACGAGCAAAAAGAATCCAGATGAGAAGATCTAGTTTCAAAAGCTTTCTAAAGCTGAGCATAGATAAACACTGGGCAATTTTCTTGAAAAGATAAAATCTGCTTCTAAGAAGAGACTAAGTGAGGCACCTGTGAGGAATGGCTTAGGCTCTGCTTAGGGTTGGATTAGATGGCATCTCAAGAGCTCTTCCACTTCACTGCTCTATCTTCTGAGTATAGAAAAGGATTTCAACCCAATACATGGAGTTCAAAAGAATTATGAGAAGCTACATATTATACTGTATTTTTCACTTGTTCATCTCCAAACCTTTTACAAAAGCGACAAGTATGGCTGGACACTAACAGAGTAAAACTGTACCCTCTTCCTAAACGAGTAAAATGAGTTTGAAGTCTGGACCAAAATGCAAGTCCCTTAAATCCTCAGGTACTTCAAGCCACTACTGCTTCTGCCAGGGTAAAAAATATTTCAGAATAGTTGCTCTTTGGATTTATGTCAGAAAGGAAAGGCTCAACTAATATACCCTGAGTCTGCAAAACTGGGTGGGATGTGGAATATATTTTCTGGCACATGCTGTTTTCAGGAGGATCCCTGAATAACGTTCAAACCATCCTTCATGAGATACTTGCCAACTGTGGTCTTAAACCTGGCAAGAAACCAGAAGTAGTTCATAAATTAAGGTTTTTTTAAAAAAATAAAAACTTTTTTTTTTTTTTTTTCCCCCAACATGGCATATTCTGCTCATTCAAGCCAAATCATTTGGTCTGCTCTTTAATGATAAAGTTTGCCTATCTCTCTAAGTAGCAGGATAAGGTTCTGGGGTTTTTAGGAGGCGGAGACAAGGGATTGTAGAGGTGAGCACCTCTGCATTGCACAATAGCAGGACTGGTTTTAAATCCAGAATGTTTGAGCTAAGCAGTAAAGGACTCTGCTGGCAAATGCATTATGGAATGGAGGCCCTTTTGCCAGAAAGCACATATGCAGCCGTTCACAGCGTGTTAACAGTGAGCCATCCACAGTGCCACCAGTCACAAGAGCAACGGTGTGAATTCCACCTTCCTCGAGCCAACCTGGCTTGTCACCACCTATACAAATGGCACTGTGGAAAGAGCCTTACCTCTCTGGATCCATACACAATCCATCTGTCCAGTCTGAAAAAGCAAAGACTTTTTCAAGGAGAATATGTCTACAAGCGTAGCCACTGAGGATCTCTCTATGGAGAGAAGGATAAGCTGTTGAAAGTCAAGGGAGACTCATTTAAGAGGAGCTATAACTGGGAAGGTCTGAATATTTCCATATATCTATGTATGTGTATGTGTGCATGTGTGACAGCTCTCATCATAAGAGAAGGAGCAAGGAGATATCTATCTTCAATAGAAGACTGAGGATGGGAAAACTTGGCAAACCACAAAAGCCAAACTAGGGGAATTTCTACCCTATCAAAAGGCTTCCATGACACACAAAAGCTTGAGTGTTAGTTAATTTTCATGTATTTGAGATGAGTTTAACCCCCTAATACTGTTGTCCCTCTTCAAAACTCTGTTTTGGACATAGCTGTTGCAAGAGCTGAGTAACACACTGGTCCTGTGAGACTCCTGCAGGTCCCAGAAGCTGGCAGCTTTCACAACACATTGGAAGACTTCTGTTGGTTTTATGTATGTCTGTGTGTGTTTTTCCTGAAGTTTTGGCCTATGATTAATTGGTTTAATTTTACTTAGCAGAGTTCAATTTATGCTTTACAGGCACCATTAGTATTTGAGTGTCTGCTTCTGTGGTGATGGATGCTACGTAAAGTTGGGAGGGAAATGGTTTTCCCCTCTCCACAAAACTCTTCAGGATTTCAAAAAAATGATCATACTGAAGTCAAACCAGGGTCTCTTAAGGAAAGGGGAAAAGCAGCCTGTAGACTTTTTGACATTAATAGCAATTTGATTTTCAGAAAAAAAAAAAAAAAAATTTGACATCAAAATCTTCCTGGGGCTCCCTGAGGCAGCCCTCCCTCACACCCTCTGGTGCCCAAGGTCTTTACGTGAATAAAGACATGCTTATTGGAGCAAGGATATTCCTGTGTAGAGTTCTCACGTCCCAAATTAGTTTTTAACTAAGGGACTAAAGAGCTTGTCTCTTTTCTGGCCGAATGAATATTTCATTATTTGTGCAGCTGCAAGAGGACCTTGCTGGTCACCAAGCAGCCAGGTCTTTTGGGGTGAGTGACTTTCTGCTTCACAGACATAGCTGCAGCCAGAAGGTTCTCTTCTGACGAAAGTTTAGGCTGAAATTGGTGTGTTTCAACAAATTGATACTTTCACGCAGAAGACAGAAATGAAGATTTCAGCAAAAATTCCAAGCCTGAAGTCATGTTCCAGAATAAGTCTCATGCAGATCCATGGTGACCATGGTTTTGATTGTCAAAGCATTATAATGTGGATAATCTGGAAGCACAACAGGCATAAACACAGCTCCTGATAGCCAAATCTAGCTGCCCTGAGGTATTAAGAATTACTGTTCTAGAAAAACCTGAAGTGTATTGGATGTGGCAGGCTCCTGGTTCAGCCTAAGCCAGCTCTGTGAGTTAAATCCTTTTTACAGCAGAGCAGAGCACTTACTCTTTAATTGAGAAAAGCAGTTAGGAGATTATCACATCTCATAAATGGCTAGAATCCTCAAGTGGCGAGATGGTTGGGTGAAAATATGCTTAATTTTATTTTTAGTACATTGTTGCTATGTTCCAGTAATAAATTGTAAAGTGAGCGAAAGCAGCAATGTCAATGGGATCTTAGAGAGGAGAACTAAGGGCTGCTATCACACCGCTGTGTAATTCTCGTTCTTGTTCAAAACAACATGATCTGAAATGTGGTGGTCTTGCTCATTATTTGTCTATTTCTTTACTTACCATGGGATCCTCAGAGCTTTTATTTTGTACACGATGATTGATTTAGCAAAGTTAACTACAAAGTTTTGACTACAAAGTCTGCATTGCATTAGCACCTAGAGACATCAGTTGAGATCAGGACCGTATGTGCATACATTCTTATAGTGACAGGCAAGGCTTGTCTGTTGAGCTAATGATTTAATTCAGCCACAAATGCAAGAATATGTTACAATACTACTATTTAAAATGAGGAAACACTTAGCCTAAGGTTACACAGAAAGTTACCATGATAGGCAGAAACTGGGTCCAGGTTCCCTCTATCCCTATGTAGTAGTTAACTTACAAGATTTTTTTTTCCCCTCTCTTATTCATAGACGAGTAGGAAAGCTGTTTGATATAAAGGCAGAGATGAAATAACTGGTTTTGTTGTTGTTGTTGTTTGTTGTTTTTTTTTTTTTAATGGGACTGCCTTTAAAAACAATGTCACATCCCAATCCCCCTCCCCAACACTCCCACTCCCCCAGGGGGCAAACCTAAGTCTGGAGAATGGAGAATAGTCGTATTAAAAACATTTGTGGCTTATTAAAATTATCTGAGATGGTCCCATGGTCCCAAGGCTATCTTTTCTCGGGACTTGATAACAGGGACAGGCTAGAAACCACTAATTTGCTTTAAAATAATTAGAATCATAAGTGTAAACATGTTTCATGCAGTGAGGTGTAGGAAGATCTAAGTACTGTGGCTTAAGATACAAATAGCTGTGAAAATCACGTAGTCTTTTATGGGGTTCTTGAGTCCTTAATCATAAAAACTCCTGGGGTTTTAAGAGTCATTCAGTCTGCAAAAACAAAGCTGAGTCTGAAGGACAGAGCGTTCCCTGGTAAAGGTCTCTAACCTCTCTTTATGAGGTGTGTAAGGAGGTCACCAAACCAAATCAGGAGATATAGACAGGGGGATAGGATCACACCCAAGGAGTTTAAGGAATTGTAAGATAGCTGTTGTGAAGAAAATATGCGATAAAGCCAGGGAAACCCAGCTGAGGCCAAAGCCTTTCAGAACAAGTGGTGCAACTCCAGGCAAGGAGAATCATGGGATTATGCAAGAAAGAGTTGAGGAATAACATTTTCACTGTTGACTTCACTGAGAGGCAGAATTTCACATTAACGCTCCCAAAGTTTATCCCTTTTTCATCCAAGTTGTATGTTCCTTGAAGGACTTGTGTAACCTCCTTGTGCCTCCTTTTTTCCCACCTGTAAAAAGAAAGAATATCCCTTCTCAGTGCAGGGGCACTGGGAGATAATATTGAGGGTTGAAGGGATATTTGGTATCCTGTGGCAGGGACCTGTCTTCTGTCATCTTTCATTCAGGAGAAGAAAAGCTTGGTTGATACAGCTTAATCAAGAAGATCTGAATTTGAGAAAAGGTGACCCATAGGTAGTCTCAGTAGCAAAACCTAGTCCAAGCAGAAGTCAATGTAGGAGCAGACTCAAGGAAAGGAGAAAAGAACTGAGCCTTGGGACTATGGAGGGATCTGAGGATGAGCTGCTGAGAGCACGCAAGACAAATAGGGTGAGCCAAGGATCTACATGGTGGGTTTCAGGAATAGAAATTTCAGAACCTTCAGAAATCTAATGAGTACACGTGTCATTTGTGTCACTTATCCCTTTCTGTCCCTCTTCCCACTCAGTCTGTGGCTCCAGTAACAGCAACCACAAAATGTAAGAGAGAGGAATCTTTGTACCTTTACTCCTAGTCCCACTGCGTGACAAAGCCCCACCTTCACCAAAGACCCAATTAAGTAGAGTGGCTTTGAGGTTCCAGTACAGAACAGCCAAAAAAATATCCCTGGCCCTGCCACAGATTTGCTCTGTGACCTTGAGGAGTCTCCTAAACTTTTCATGTCTCTGTTGACCCATTTATAAATTCATGACAATAATATTTCTTTCTCTGATGAGGTGATGTCATGAAGTAGAATTCATGAATAGATATCAAGTCTCCTGAGCTCCTTAGAGTACACACTTCATGACAGACTAATTTTTATTCTGAGTTCTTAAAGCCTTATGCAGTTGTTCTGTCCATCCATTGGTTTATCAGTCCTCTTACTAACAACTGAAATCATTGTTGAATTAATCATATTGGACAAGGGCTAGAAGTCTCTAAGAAAATAGAATGAGGTACTGATAAGTTGCATGAAAATTAATGGGAGAGTAGGAGGAAAAGGCTGAAATTAATACCCTACAAATCTAGGAGAAATTCTCAATTTAGAAAAGCTGTGATATGGCTTTTTTTTTCTGCTTGGTCCAACACTGAACAATCAGTCTGTAAGTGACCGGCCAGTTATCACATGTATACTTTGGAACCAGACACGGCATGGAGAGCCTTTTGCCAGCTGGTAATTGTTAGACTTCAAAGAGAGCCTGGAGGCATGGAGGGTGCTGAGGGGAAATGTTCATCTACAGGCTTTGGAAGTGGGAGTTGAAATCATAGGGAAATCGGGAAAGAAGGAAAAAATGGGGGCTGTTGTGGTGGAGGGGGGCTGACAATAGGGAAGAACAGAAACCCTTAGGTTTCCAGGCTCTGTTAGTTCCCCTACTTCCAGAAATACTTGTTAATTATTATTAGAACATCTGTTTACTTTTTTGAATGGTTGATTTCAAGAGAGTTTACAAAATGACAGGAAATGAAACAGAAAAGCGGAACAATTTTTTTTTATTTTTTTTTTTTTTGTGACACACAACATTTATTTCTGAAAACACTCATTAGTACGGGAAGCCTTGGAAAGACATTTCAAAAAAAGTGTATTTCATTCCACAAAACATAGCAGCTCAAAACATAGGCATAAAACCAGCCTTATCTTTGATACTGACATTCAACAGACAACTTTGAAACCCTGTTATAGAATAAATCTGAAAAACACAATAGCTGCTAGCAGTTTTTCAAGCCATTGCAACCGTGGGATCAGGTACTGCTTCTCCTTTGACAAGGAAAGATTTGGGATGTCAAACATTCTGCATGCCGCAATGCATGTCACGTGTTCAAGTGATGTTCAGTCAGTAAGGAAAGGTAATTGCCAGCAGCTTTATAACTCTGTACTCCCCTCTGTACAGTGCCAAAAAAGATCAGCATTGATGTTGGCTTCAAATAAGTCTACACGTTCACTACTTTGTGATAAAGGGATAAGAAGTGTTTGGCATGAAAGCTGAAAAGCAGAAGAGATGAAGCTAGATGGTGATGGTGGAATGGGAAGGCTTAGTTTTCATGAACGTAAATGATGTTTTATGTTCAAGATCACGGCTGGAAGAAGGATTTGTGTGTGTGTGCGGTCTCATTTCTTTTTTCTTTTTTTTTTTTTAATTTATTTTTTAATTAAAAGAATGTATAACTCTGATTTCTTAACGTGTATAATAGTCATATACCTGATTTGGCAGAGACATGTCAAACGAAAACTTGTACCCAAACCAACTGAACTACTAGGAAGCTTGCCATGAGGGCCAGATGGGACTCAATGAGAACAATGTTAGCCTCTATGAAAACCTGGGTCTCCTGTGGTTTGTTCAGACCAATCTCTAAGATCAGAAGCAAGAGAAAATCCAGAGTAGTCTTATCTTTTATCACACACAGAATCACACAGAACTGTAGGGGTTGCAAGGGACCTTGAGAGATCATTAGGTCCAACCCCCCTGCCAAAGCAGGTTCCTTAGAGCAGGCTGCACAGGTAGGTGTCCAGACGGGCCTTGAATATCTCCAGAGAAGGAGACTCCACTACCACCCTGGGCAGCCTGTCCCAGTGCTCTGTCACCCTCACCATGAAGTTCTTTCGCATGTTGGTGCGGAACTTCCTGTGCTCCTTCTTGTGGCCATTACCCCTTGTCCTGTCCCCACTAACCTCTGAAAAGAGGTTGGCCAAATCCCTCTGTCTCCCACACTTCTGGTATTTATAAACATTGATAAGATCCCCTCACAGTCTTCTTTTCTCCAGGCTGAACAGACCCGGGTCTCTCAGCCTTTCCTCATAGGGAAGATGCTCCAGGCCCTGTATCATCTTTGTGGCCCTCTGCTGGACTCTTTCCAGGAGATCCCTGTCTTTTTTGTAGCAGGGAGCCCAGAGCTGGACACAGTACTCCAGGTGAGACCTAACCAGGGCAGAGTAGAGGGGGAGGATCACCTCCCTTGACCTGCTGGCCACGCTCCTTTTAATGTACTTTTAATGTTTAATTTATATACCTCTAAGTAAAGGAGGAGGGAGTAGAGGTATAGATCAAATACTATCTGCCCATCCGCTTTGACAGTGGGAGGAAACTGCCCTCCAAAATAGACACTTCTTTCTTGTTTAGCCTGATGTTTTGCAATTGACCACTACCCATGCAGTGCATGATTGTTTCTGTCTGGGACAGAAGCCTCTCCTAATATCAGGAATTGGGGATTAGCCAAAGAATTTATTTATTTTTGCACAACTTTTTGCACAGATTTTTCCATCCTGCCATGTCAAGCAATTCAGCACAGTCATGCCCCAGAGGGTTCTACATAGGAATTTTTGTGTCAGCAGGTCTTTTACATTTAAACATTTCCGTGCAGAAAAAGTCTGAGGTGTACTGCTGGAATAGTTTGAAGAATTTCCCTCCCCCAGTGCTTATATACTATAGAGATATAGAAGAGAAAGTTTTCATCCTTTTAAGAAGTTTTCAACATTAACTTTTAATTTAAATAGAAAAACGAAATATAGGGAAAAGGAAAAAAAAAAAAAAAAAAACGAAAAAAAAAATTGTTAGAAATATAACCCAAGGAGGTAAACTGGAAAAGTAAGAAACTATATTTTACACTCTAGAACTGTTTGAAATTGGTCAATGAGTTTATCTGAAATCCTATGCGCATAGTATACACATGTGTATGTATGTATATATGTGTGTGGGCATATATACAAGTACAAGTACAAGTACATAGGAATCCTCAGGAGTTTATACAGAATTCTTACATTATATATCATGGCTATTTTTCCTTTCTATATTTAAGCTGAATTTCTAAAGTTCATGAATCTAAGGCATCCTCAGAAGTATCTGCATATGAATTTGAGCCAAGTCCTAAGGGAGACTTCTGTGGCATTTGCACACCCTGTTGACATTTAGAACAAAAGTCAAGCCCTGAAAACATAACAAAATTATGGGTTAGCTCTCTTTTCAGTGCCTGCATAAATTAGCAATACTGTCATCCTTGTCATTTAATGCTATGGCTGCATCAGCATAGAAATTCGTATTAACAGCACTGACCCAGCAGTCATTGAACCTGAAGAATGAGGAATGGATCTTGCATGAGCTGCAGTGACTTTGCTTACAAAATTTTAGCAGAGCTATGGGAGCTACTGTTTATTATGGACTTTTTAACTAGGAATAAGTGGTGATGGAGAGAAGGAAAAATTACTGGACTGCTTTTCTATGTAGGAACACATATTTACTCTTTATTTTAATAGTGGCCCCAAATCCTTGATGAAGTTCTAGAGTCCTGCTAGACAAAGAAATCAGTCTTGTAACAACCTTAAATTTGATGTAATACCTAATATCGATCTTCCTGATTTTAGTGGTCAAAGAAAGCTTGGTAAAGGCCACTTGTCCTCTTGACAATAGTCTCTTCCTTCATGAATTCTCTCACTGAAATCAATGCAAATGATTTGGCAGGCTTTGAAAGCATTTTAGCTTAGGGAAACTGAGATTTTCAGCATCCTCAGTTTAAAAATGTCCTTCTGAAAGAGCTTGGCTCCAGCCCCTTTTGCTGTCCAAATTGTATTTATAGTCACACACGGCATCTACCTGACACTTCCTACCCATAGATCTCAAGGTAGTTTTACAAATCACTGCTCTCCTCAGTTTACAAGAAAGGTAAAATGACTTGAGCACACAGTTGCTCAGGAGCAGTTGTCCAGAATCCTGGTCTGAAGAGTTATGCTCTGAACCAGTGATGTTAGAAACTTTATAGTCTGGAACAAAACTAAACAAAGTTCTCTTGGTTTAATTTGAACACTACTATGGTAGGTCAAAAAAAAAAAAAAAAATAGAAAAGAAAGAAAAGGTTTAAATATAAATGCAAGCTACTGACCCTATGGTTAAAAAGACAATAAAGACAATTAAATGCTATATATATAGAGAGAGTATTAAGAAGATGGGTGTATTTCATCTTCTGTCAATACATAAAAATGTCTGAGTGTAATAATACTTCTCAGCTGGGCCTACCTCTGCATAGATTGCTTACAAATCATGGCAAACCTTTGTATAGAGGAAAGTCCAAGACACAGACAAACAGAAAAAAAAAAAAAAAAAAGAAAAAAAAAAAGCAGGAAATGTGCAGTCCTGAGTGGGGATACCTCTGGCACATTAAGGCCTTTACATATCTTGCTAATGTAAAGCCAAATTTAATAAGAATGGTGAAATCGTACTTTGCTCTATAATATTTATTGCAGCTGGCAGGTCTGATGGAGCTTCACAAAGCTGATAGTGAAATGCTATTCGACTATTTTCTGAATATCTGTCTTCTCTCTTCTGAAAACACTCTACTATGGATGGGACAACATAATTCTGTGGTATTAAACATTTTAGCAGAATTCACCTTCTTTCTACTAGAGGATTTCAAAAAGTGTGAAAAGTTCAGAAAGTATGTGTTATTTAATTTTCCTGGATGAGGAAAACTGAGGCTCAGAAGTGCCTTGTCTAAGGACTGGAATTTCACTGTGGCTTCTTTTGTTCAGACCCCTGTGAGCATCATGTCTTGGGAGACAACAAGACCATGAAGGCAACATACTTCTCTGACAGTACCTTTGCATTGCCTTAACAGATGAAGATCAAAATAGTTTTCACTTGTTGCTAAACGTACGTCATATTATTTTATATTTCACTTCTACAAAGAACATTGTGCTTTTTTTTTCTCTTTTTTTTTTTTCTTTAACTTTTTCTTTTCAAATCAACTTAAGGAAGGAGTAGCCTCCTTGGAAACAAAATTAAGGTCATTGTTTCCTCCCTAATCAGCCTCATGGCCTCGTTCTTTCTCCAGCAGGATGATGGACTGGTTGTAGCACTGCCAAACCTCTCGGTCCTCAGCCAAATGTGACAGTGTCTCGGAAGCTCCCAGTCCAGTTCTTGCATTGCCTCAGGTCTCTCTCTTCATCACTGTCCCTGCTCAGGCCCACCCTCCTGCAGACAGTCACTCAAATGTGAGAGACAAGTATTTTATTTTTTTGTTCCTTTTACAAGGGAACAGTGACCATTCACCTTCCGATATCTTTTATATGCCTCTTACTTTTCTGGTCAAGGGAAAGTAGGATTGACACAGAATGCTTGGGAAATAGGATGGCAACTATTTTAAATGTTAGAGAGATTTAAATGTTAGTAGCATTTACAGTATTATACCCTAACTGCAGGGATATTCATTGCCAGGTGAATGCCTGAAGTGGTAGGTAATCAGGGATATCAGACACAGACCAAATGTGATTGCAGATAAAGCATCTGTGCTGGGGTCAGTATGTTCTATCATTTAGTTACTACTTTTTTTTTCCTTTTTTTCTTTTTTTTTTTTTTTTTTTTTTTTTTTTTTTTTTTGCTTGCAAGAAACCCGAAAATACTTCACCAGGAAGAAGGAAGAAAGAAGAAAATCTGCTGTTTCCTATTCATTCAGATGTCCTTTTAACATACATATTAAAACAAACATTCTGTTACCTATATTTTTCTATATTTTTTCCTTATCTTTTTTCTTTTTCTTTTTTTTTCTCTCTCTCTCTCTTTTTTTTTTTTTTAACCATGAATAAAGAACTGACTGTGGAGGCTGTCATTAATTCAACATAACAAGTGGAAAGATAATTTTCCACACTTCCAATGAGATTAAACCCTACCTCAATGGCATACACGACCACTGTAGAATAACTTTATTTCTACAGTTTGTTTGGCTATAGTACAGTTGAACATGGGATAAATGTAGTCATTATTTTCGATGATGAGATAATAAACCGTATTTTCTGTTTTGCTGCTGTGTGATGTCTCGAAATTCAGGTTCAAGTTATTCGATTGGTGGGGACAGTGATTATCATCAGTGACAGAAGATTATCATCTTCTTTCCCTAATTTTCCATTTAGATTTGATGACTTTTGTATGAAAATTCCTGACTGCGTGATAGAGCTTCATGAGGAATTCTGCTTTAAAGTCTAGGAATATCTTGATATAACATGGTTTTAGGTTATTTTATATGTCTTCTTCCATTGTCATAGCAAGATCTACCCTACTAGTTCAGCCCTCTAGTCTTTGTAGAAATGCTAGTACTGACATAGCCTAGGATCCCTTGGGCTCACCTCAGGGGAATCAATCCCCTTTCATATGTCCCTCAGGCTGTCATTTCATTTTTTAACACATGGTTTTCTTGATACTTCTACTTGAGTGAAGAACAACGCTTTGACTTCTGGTCTTCTGAGCTACAGCTACATAAGTGAAATAATACAGCATAATGGGAACAGATTCATAGACTGAAGGACCTTATTCTAAAGACCTGACAACCTCATTATAAGCTT
Source organism: Anser cygnoides (assembly GCF_040182565.1). NCBI lineage: Eukaryota > Metazoa > Chordata > Aves > Anseriformes > Anatidae > Anser > Anser cygnoides. Next base: position 207,651,020 of record NC_089873.1, read on the forward strand.
CTTGATAGCTTGCTTCAAGCTAGATCTGCTCTAGTCCCATAGAGTAGATGCTCATTAGTAGATGGAATATATTAAGTGAACTTCTGGAGCCTATCTGCCCTTCACTGTTATCTGAAAAAGATCCGGTTTGCCATAAGGCTACACTGAGATGCAAAACAAACCATAATGGGTGGGGACTGTCAACAGATTTGCCTTAATAGCAGCTTTCTGATCCTAAGTAAAATGTCGATGTAAATACATATGTCTGACCAGGGGTCCATTCTATACATCAGATTAAGAGCCACAGAAATCTTGCTTCCTCTTTATTTCCATCTTTATGTTTTTATTGAGCAAATAATCTGGACAGCCTTGTCCTTCCTGTTTGCCACAATCATCTCCAGCAGTTTAGATCAGCCTCATAATTCAGTTTGTCAGACAAATGCCACCCATCTCCTCTTAAAAAAATAAATTAATAGTGAAATGTGATGGAATCTCTCATATTTCCTCATTCCCCATGTTTTTCATACAGAAGAGATATTTGCTGATGTTTTACTGAGGCTGGATTTACAGCTGAAGCTTTGCTACGAAGCACAGAACAAGCCTTGTTTTACAGCAATGCGGGTAAACGTGACAGAAGAGGCAGCATGGTCAGCTAGTCTACAGCAGACTTATAGCCACCGAGATAGCAGGAAAGCTAGGGAGAATACGCATCCTTTGCAAAATCAGGTTATCTGAGGAAACTGGGAGGTAAACAAGACAGGTTGGTCCATAAAATATAAACTTGACTTTACTTTTTCTTTTTTTCTTTTTTTTTTTCCTTTTTCTTTTTCTTTTTCTAATGAATAATAACTTTGTAATAAATGTGGTGCTTACCTTTCCAATGTCTCTCTGGCTCATAACAAATCTTTATAGTGTTCAGCATATAGATGGTAAAGTGCTACCAGCTGACAATTCCTCCTAGAGAAACACCCATGAGAGGTTGATGACAAGGATGTTATCAGAAAAAAAAAAAAAAAATACAGCAGAGGACCAGGAGGCCACCCACAGGAGATGCACAGGCTGCTGACCAGCCCTGGGTTGCCAGGACTTTCCGACTACCTGTACTCTTAAATCCTGTAGCAGACAGTGGGCTTGCAAGGGCAGTGGACCTGGTTGGGGCTGGTCCCAGAAAGCTAATGGAGCAAGTCATGAGTATTTATCTAAGGGGAAATATAATACCTTAAACATCAGGAAATGTTCTGCATACTTGAGATAGAAAAAAAAAAAAAATCAATTTCCATCTGGGTTATACCTTTCTACAGCCATAGCTGGCCTTTGTCATAAAAACACTGATGTTTACAATCTATAAGCAAGGGATTAGATGGGAAAACCTATCAGTTCTACAGTATCACAGGAGGCATTTTAATGTTTTAAGATGATGCAAGAGAAGAGCAAGGAAGATGACTTGCAGACAGAGTCTTCTCTCCACCAGTTTATTCCATCCCCCACATCTCCTTGACCTGTGATCTTGCTGAAAACAATCCTGGTCTGTGCACGGCTATATGGACAGCAGCATATGAAATAAATAAATAAATAAATAAAAATAAAAGCGCTCCCCAACTGGTGCTACAAACAGTTTTGGTGGCGGGGGGTATGCATGTGGCTGTGCAAAGCTGTGAGCAATCAGATGGTTCATTCTTCTTTTAAGAAGTGTTACATGCCCAGGCTGTGGTATTCTGGCTCCTTTCAGAACGTGTCAGCTTAAACAATCTCTGCAGCACACTTCCCTTTCCTCTAGCCCTGTATTTCCCTGTGCTTTTAGAGCTGCTCTGTTCCACCTCGCGATCAGCACCGAGGGTTTTATATAAACTGCAGTTACCAAAATGATTTGCGGCCACCTCGTTATTGCTGCTGTGCGGGATGATGGGGGCTGGAGCGTTTTCGATGCCGGTAGAAATATCCTTGCATGGAGACAGGTAACAGTCTGGGCTGCCTCCAGCAGAGGGAAGTGGTACACACGCGCTTCCCAGCGTGCTCCGTCCTGCTGCTGTGTGCTGCAGCAGGGAAAAGTGTTGGGTCTTGTATTTGCAGAGCTGAAATGTCCACTGCCGACACAAACGCCTGATTTAATCCCCTTTGGTGCCTTGGTTTTGCCCTCCACGTCCCCGGGACCAATCAATGAGGTGTCTCCAAGCTGCCTCTCACGTACGCCCTCCTGCAAGACTGATGTAGGCGCTGGGTTTTAAGTCCCAGAGTAAATGCTGTGAAAAACAAGTGGAGACGGGGCTCTGAACACAGTCTTGGTTTTACGTGCAATCTTTGAATATCATGTTCCAGAAGGTACAGTGAATTAGGGTGCTTTCCTTCTGCTACTCATCAGAGGGGGGGCTACAGGGGGACACCCCTGAGAAGTCTTGGGGCTTGTGCGGGTGGTCCCAGCAGTGCCTCCAAGTGACACCACGTGCAGATGCACACTCATAGGCCTGTACACCAACACACAACTGAAGGCTGCCCAGGTATGCTGGGTTGTAATATTTTTTCTCCTTTTTGCCTGTCGCACTTGCACCTTTCTGTCGCAGGATCCTTTTTGTGCATGCATATGCATGCACACACATACCCCTGCTCAAAGTGAACACACTTGTCTCACAAGAAGAAACCCTTTGACCACTTCTCCTTGACAGTTCTACACTTTTAAAATATATTTGACTCTTCCCTTTGCTTCTCTGCCTTTAGAAAGTGTAGAAGCCTGCTGGAGATTAATTTATGGGGAAGATAATGTCCTTAACCCAGACTTCCTTGAACTGCCTTAATGCTGTTTGCAAAGCAACCAGATGACTTTGTCTCTCCCTCACCCCATCTAGAGCTGCAGGGAGGCAAGTTTTGCCTCAAGCTTTCAACCTTTTGATGCATGGATTTTCCACGCTGAGCTACAGTAGGTGGGTAACAAGAAGATCCTATTAAAGTAAAATCAAGCAGCGAAAGGATTGTCAGCTCAGCAAATCAGAAACATATAGTACTTATCCTTCCTTCACTGCATTTCTTCCTGCTTGCACAAGTAAGAAAGAAGAAAAATAAAAGGTGAGGAAAGGGAAGAAAAGAACAGCAAAGAGCAATGCCAGCACCGGCAGTGCCTTGATTTTATATGTAGGAAATTAATCGTTGCTGCTAAAGACACAGCCTCTTTTAATGAAGAGGCTGCTGCAATAGCATCGCAACAACTAGCAACCCACATGTTCTATTACAACAGGTTGAGCCAGTGCATGCTCCCCTGTGCCACAGCTAGAAAAAAATAAATCAAATGTCTATACCTGAGGCTCCTTCATTTCCTACACGGAGATCTACTTTAATGCAGGCTTTTCACGGTGCCTTTCTTTGCCAAGAAGGGGCTGGTGATGGCTTATTTACCTACTTACCTGTCCTTGAGCTATGTGGCTTTTATTTGAATAAATTAAACTGCCTGTTTCAAGTGATGCTTTCAGCCTCTTGAGTCTGGATCTAATTCTCAAAAGAGTTTTGCTTCAACCTGTTTTTCGAGTTTTCAAGCAAGTATCTACAGTCTGCAGGATGCAATTCTCTTAAAGGACCTTGGTGCCTATGGGTAAGAAGTAATATCATCCTATCTGGCTACTTTCCCTTTTCTTTTAGGTTTCTTATACATCTTTAATAGACTAAATAAGGGCATGCTAAAACAGGGAAACTTGTCTTTTTTTTTGTCTTTTTTTTTTTTTTATTAAGCTGCTTTGCTTTTTTGTTGTGTCTGTGAGACCAGATCGTCAGCTGCTCTGAGATGCTTTAAATCCAGTGCTAACAGATATGTCTGATTTTAATGTTTTTATAGTAGTTTTAATATTCTTGAGTGGATACACACTTTTCCTTTGCTTTCTGGGACTGATTCTTCTGAGACATTATTAGTAAATACTTGAAAAATTCTGATAGGCTGATGAATGTAATGTGCAAACTAGAGCAAAATCTCTATTTGTTCCTTGTGTGTGCGTGTGTGTGTGTGTACGAGTGTGTGCTGGGGGAAGGTTGTCATTTATTTTCCAGGATCTCAGCAGCAGCAAAATTTCAGGGGCCAAATGCTCAGCTGTGTAAGCTGACCTGTCTCTGAGCAAGGAAACCTATGGTTCATCAGGAAAGCTGGTTGTTTTTATAGACATGGGGTGATTTTTTTTCCCCCTTGGGTGCCTAGGAGAATAAACAAAAAAGCAGTGTGAAATAGAAAAAAAACATTCCGCAAAAAAATATGCATAAGAAGATGCCTCTACTTTTTAATACACTGTAGAAAGTTTTAAAGATACTGACCCAGGCCACATTAAAACATAACATGCATTATATCAGGCATGCTGTTGTAGCAAACAGTTTTTTCTCTGAAGTTTGGCACTGTTTGTTTGCTTTTCCCTCCGTGCTCTGCATTATCACTGGAGTCAAGCATATTGTATTTTTACTTATGTACATATATTTGGAGGGCAAGAGAGGAAAGCATAAGGATTGTAGATAGCAAAAATAAAAAATAAAAAAATAAAAGAAGAGAGAGGTCTGATTGCTGGAGTTGTCACACAGTCATGAGGAACAGGGTGCAATAAATGCCATCAGAGCTCTCAGCAATGCTTAGGACATAAGAACAGAGAAGTGTCCAAGCACGGGCCATGCTTTTTCAATGTTGGTTCACTATTTACTACTGTGATTAGACAGAGCTCATCGCACACTGTGCTGGGCTCTTCAGCGACTGCAGGATGGTCTCTGACTAGTGATCTACATGCTTCATCCTGAAAAAGGTTGAGAGAGCTTGACTGAGGTTTATTCCAGATCTAGTCTGATGCACTTCAAATCAGAATTTGGACCTAAATAGGATAGTTATTATTAATATTATTATTATCATCACTGGTATTATCTCTATGTAAACAAAATACCATAGACCATGACAAAACTGCTGCTTTTATCTGTCTTTGTAATGCCCCAAATCCTGTAATCTAATTGTTACACATCCTTGCTCAAAAGAAAGGCTCAAATATTAGCTTAAGGTTGTAATAGCAATTAGTGCTGCAGAAGCTTAAGCTATCTGCATAGATCACAGGGTTTGCTTACCACATATTTTATCACTAGGTTGGCTTGGGCACCTTATCATCTGAAATCCTGAATTAAGCTGACTTTTGGAGAGTCCATCTGTCTTGTGCTTCAGGTTTTGTGCTGTGGGTGAATGTACATTAAACACTGAAGGGGGAGTTAAGTTGTAAGAAGGTGGGAAATGGGGAAAAGCAAATGTTATGGAAGTGGAGATGGTGCTAAATAATGCCAAAATGTATTTGAAAGACTGAATAGCAGTGGGATCCACTTAACTGATGACAGGACCAAGACAGACGTAGGTTTTTATTCTCCATGGTTGGACCATGGTCAGCAATTCACTGTGGAACCCTGGTCCTGCAACCAGAGCGTGGAGGTAAGCAGAGCAGCAATGCTTGCACCACTTCACCACTGTGCCAGAGAAACTCCTGCTCCAGGCGCTGCTCAAGGCCACAGGGATGGGGAATCTGGATGCTGTGTTATGGACACTGCAGCAAAAAATGCCCATACTAAGATCATTTTAAACTGAATATTTGAAATGTCCAGTTTGTCATCTGGTGCTTCTCTTTATTGGTTGTGGGGAGGAAATAATAAGGCTCCTTTTGTAGTCTGTTCTTTGGTCATGTTTTTATGCTCTTTCCTCAACCATTCGCTGTTGGTAATCATCCAAAGGAAGGCAGATGATTATGGGGACCAGAGTGGTTGTTTTTAGGCTCTGAAGATAAAAGATAAGGAAAACCCTCACTGGAGGTGCAAAGCCCAACCCTGTCCTCCAACGCAGGAGGAACAAGCAGGTCTCTCTGTTACCACTTTAAATCACAAATCCCTATAATAATAATAATAATAATAATAATAATAATAATAATAATAATAATAATAATAATAATAAATCATGACCACCATCCTTTATTTGGCTCCTCCACCTCAATAACACCACATTCTCTGGAGATATTCAAGGCCCATCTGGATGCCTACCTGGGCAGCCTGCTCTAAGGAACCTGCTTTGGCAGGGGGGTTGGATCCGATGATCTCTCGAGGTCCCTTCCAACCCCTACAATTCTGTGATTCTGTGATTCTCTTTGCCCTTAGCGTGTCTCCCTATCAGTTTTTTCCCTTACCTCATACACACTCACTCCCTCCACAAAAGTCTCCTGCCCCGCTGGCTGGCCGGATGCACCATGCAGAGGTCCAAGAGGCTGCTAACAGGTCTCTGTGCTGGCCAGTTTGCACATGCGGACTGGCCAGCTGGCAGCCCAAGCCAAGCAATTAGCTAACGAGCTTATCCCACCGCCATTCACTTACACCTTTCACTTTGCCATTCTCCTCTCCCGCATCACTGATTTTCATAAAACTCAGGATATTTATATCTTTTAAACTTTTGCCCCTCTAGAGAACAGGGTGGAATTAGCCACCAGGTTCAGAATATACTGCTGGGTGCAGGATTGGCAGATGGGGAGCCAGATGGACAGACAGCATTCCTGTAAAAGCCTTATTTCCTTAGGAAAAGAGGCCGTCAGGTCTAAGTGCTAATAGTGAGGAGCTATAGGATGGAGGGATTATGCCCTTAAAAAAATAATGTCATGCATCAGGCACTTCTGCAGAGAGTTACAGTGGTAGGGTAAGTGCCTTACTTTGTATTGAAGGTGTGAGTTTAAGTCTTGCTCTATCTTTGGTAGAGTCACTGCAAACTGGGGTAGCTACTCATTCAAAAGTGAAAGGAAAAGGAAGGCGGATTTGTCAATCTCCATTACTCCTTTGTGTATTGTCATTTAAAGGCATTCGTGTGACTTCCTTTAATCTGACCCAATAGGCTCATGAAACCTTTTTTTATTGGTTTTCTTTACCCGGACCAATAAGACAAATTAAATAGCATATTAATGTAGCATCTGATCCTGCAAATGACTGAACCCACCCTCTGATCCACTTGCACTCTGGAAATGTCTGGATCACACATGATCAAGTCCAACTGGCAACATAACCTATATCTGGACATTTCAGACAATAAATAAACAAACAAATAAATAAATAAATAATAAAAAAGACCATTTTAAAATCTCTAACTTTGTACTCATTAAATATGCTAATGCTATAGTAAAGCTTTAACTTGTACTACCCCTCTTTGGGGCTTAGTAGTACTGGTGTACGGGAGTGGTTCAATTTTGTGGTTGTTTGGTCCCTGTTACACTCATCATTGAGTGTACAGAATCAAGCACATACTTTATTTAGCCTCTTGGATACAGATGGTGATTTTTATAGCATCTCCTCTTTGCAGCAGCCTTTGGACCCTTGCAGTTACTTCTGGCATGAAGAGGTGGGGAGTATAAAAGAAGAGAAAGGTGAAATGCCATAGTTGTGAGGATTATCGTATGTAAAAATGATATAAGAGCAAAACCAACCTCCAGTGGTTACCAGATTCCCTAGGAAAGAGGGGAGAAACCTTTGGTTGAACCCAAACTCCTGTCTAAGGAGTTGTTGATAAGTGAGAATGCTTTGAGTCCTCCTCACTGCTGTGATTATCTGAAGTCTGGATGCTTGTTTATGGGTGCTGGCTGCAGGGTGAGGCTGTCTTGATATGAAGAGAATAAAAAGTTGCAGAAAGCTGTATTACTCAGAATTTTTGAAAGAAATGGCATTACTTACAATTTTATTTAAATCTGTTTGATAGCTACAAAAGTATCTAGTGCTCTGGATACTATGTACAAAGTCATCACAGCTAAGGGTATCCAGTGAAATAAATCGTGCAAAGAAGCTGCTGGAGCATTTCAGAACAACTTTAACTTCATGTTTTCCAGTAATCTGATGTACTTTCAGTATCTAAAGCTCTGTAATCACTTTTTTTTCTTTTTTTTTTCTTTTTTTTTTTTTTTCCCCACTGTAGAATTTGCTCTTAAAAAATCAGGTCCAATCTTCAAAAATATTCACTGACTTCAGAGGGATATTTTCATGTCTCTAAGTTCAAACTTACTGTAGAAAATTTACTTATGTAGGATGGCAATCTGAATAACCTTATTTTGTCTGAAAGTGGATAAAGGTCATTTAAAAATTTCATTCATCCTAGGCAAAAGAGGTTGCTTGCTTATGAAATTCTGTTATAAATTAATTTTGCATCTGGTACTGCAAATGTACATGATTGTTTCTTTTTGACCCCTTTGCAATGAATAGGAGAAAGAGATGTGAGTAGGGATCTGTAGCATTAGATCCATTGCTTTTTTATATTTTTTTTCTATGGCATTTTAATGATAAAAGACCAATTTCTGCCCTTGCTTAACCTCCAGCAACCCCACTGATTTCCTTCTTCATTCCAAATTGTAATGAATGACTTTGTACACTGGAGCCCTTTTATTCTTTCTCTTGCAGATCGAGTGTCTCAGCCCGGACAATGGGCTCCTGCCTACATAAGTGTACAACTGGGATAAAATCACTGACTTTAGCAGACGTGCTCCATCGTGACTGAGAGTCGAATCTGGTCTGTGACATACAAACTGTAATGGAATGTAAGCCAGGGAAGAGCATGCAAGTAAGCACCATTTTTAACTCTTTAGCATAGCTTGTGTTTGTATCAGCCCTGACTCATGGTTTATACACATAGGATACGTATTAAATATCGCTGTACTTGCACTACATGTATCTATTTGAGATAATTATGGCTATTGTAGTACTGATGCGACTTAGAGTCTTTAATGCATTTATCCTCACAACTTCTGATAAAGTGAGGAAGTGTTTTTATCTGTATATTATATACAGGAAACTGAAGCCTAGATCATTTTTTGCTACACCAGGGAACTGAACCTGGATTTTCTGAGTTGAAAGCTAGCACTCAAACTGTTGATCTGTCTTGCTGTAAGCGGTACAAATAGGTGCAAAGAATAGCACCTCTTGTAAATTGGGGATACTGAACTACCTGATCGTGGTACAGCAGACATGATAAATTGCTTACTATTAAATAAAGTGTTTGGGAATTGTAACTTAGCTATGGAGAGGCTACACTATTATTAATGATGCACAAGGCATATATTTCAGCTTATTCTTCCATATCCATATTGACTCTGAAGTGCAAACAATAATACAAACTAGATTTTGCCAGTAAACTAACACAATTTATCTGGAGGACACAGCAGAAAATAGGAGCAGAGCCCAATCACTCTCTGTTCGTATGCATGTCTGCTGATGCAGGTGGCCTGGGCAGGGGACAGAGAAAATTTTGATGTTCCTTACCTGTCTGCTGAGGATTCATTGAGATGAGTTGAGCCCTACAAAATTAATAAGTGATGAAAATGTGCATCAGAGCCAGTAATCGTACTCAGATCTGCTGTGCCATTGCCACAAGCTCACTTTTTCTCTCTCTAATCTTACAATAATATGCTTACTTTGCCATCTCAAAGGTCAACGATTGGTTCAATACATGGAAAGGAGATGCCTGAATGGAAGGTGTTGGGGAAGTGGAGAGTTTTATTCTGCTGTCTCAGAGGTTGTTCTTTAAAGGGGAAAGGAAGTGTCTCCAGTTCAGACCTGTTCTTTTAATAAGACCAGGGCTGTCTAAGAATGAAATAACTGTCTTTTCATTTCCCAAGAGCATCTAGCATGTGAATTGGTCTAGTCATATGAATTTTGAAATTGCACAAGCATAAATCGAGAGTGAGTCATTTAAAGTTTGTCAAGATATGTGGCCTTACTGGAAAATAAGGAGATATTACACAGTTGTCTAAAGCAGCAGATTTCATCAGAAAAAAGTCCCCTTCACAAAGAGATTATGCCTTGAATATGACTGCATATTGGCCTTCCAAGTTTTATTTGATCTCAAATATTATTTGATATAATGCAGTATTTCATTGCAATTTAACAGCTATTCGCATTCACACAGCTAGTCTAAATAGGTTCTTATATGTACCTATCACCCTGGTAGCCAGGCTTCTATATCAAATCCTGTACATTTCATTATTATTAAAAATATAAAAGTAATCTACTCCATCCATTTTGTATGGCGAGATGAGCAAAATTGGATGTGAAGTCACAGTACAGTAATAGAGTAATTATTGTTTGGAGTTTCTTCTAATGGCCAGTTCTACTGAAGATGTATTGTGTTACAGTTTTTCATGGCTGTTCTGTCATATACTGTGGATTAAGAAGTATTGTCTCCTATCCCATGGATTTAAAAAAAAATGCTTTAAATACTTAGGAAAATATTTCTATGAAAAGGCGTAATTTGATCTTCTGGACAATTTATACTCTTCTTGACATGATCTGCACCTTCTTGATGCAAATCTTCTTCCTCCTTCATAAGATATCTGTGGAATTTTGGGAAGCAAAAGGGTCCTTGTTCTACTTCATCAGAATGAATGAACCAATATCTTATATGAAGTCAGCTACATATGGTGTATGCAACTGGTTTAGACAATAGCAGACCCTTTCACTTGAAGGACGGGGATCTTCCATGAGAGACCTCCTGAAATGGTTTCCATAGTATTTTGTTTGAATTTGTTGTGCTGTTTTTCTTTTAACAACACATTTAGAGATTTAAAATATAAATAATTCATAGAGAAAAAAAATAATAAGCTTAAGGAAGGGAGAATAGAAAACTATATGCTTACAGGACCTTCTGTCTAACTGCCTATAAATAATTGTCTTGTACATATTAGCCATAACAGCGCATGGTCTCTGATAGTATTATAAACCTGGACGTCAGCTGCAGAGCTCAGCTGCTGTTTGTAAATTGTCTTAACTGTGCTCTTGATTTTTCTGTGCTTACTGTATATAGTTTTGTTTTATTGGCACTGTACTGTAAGCATATTCTGCACTATGCAAATATAAGAGCTGAGAAGCATATGGGCCGAATCCTGCAACACTCACTCAGGCAAATGTCCAACTCACTTGATGGGAACTTTTCCTGAGTAAGCAGGAGCAGGCTCTCATCTCCATCTTCTGCCTCCTCTGATTTCTCAGGTATGACAACAGACGCTGGTACTTTGAAAACAAAGAAAGTGTGGGTATAAGGCCCAGTACAGTGGGTAGGTGCTCAGTTCTGTCCTCCTTATGCCCTGAGATCCTCTGAGATGCTACAAAAGGCATCTCAGTCAAGATAGAAGGACCCTCTCCAGCCTTTAGCATCCTGCTGGGCATCAGATAATAAAATGAAAGAATAAATGAAGTGTTAGCATCTCACCAGAACCCATCTCATGGTACCAGTGGTGGAGACATCTCTCCCAGTTAATGCAGGCTGGATTAAGGTGCAGGCATCCTATGGAGTAGAAGGAGGGAAGTCCTGCCCGAAGCATGTGTCAGGAGCCCCCTGCGATTTCTGCTCCCTCACCTTGCTCAAGGGTTTTGGCAGAGAGATGTAACCTATCTCCAAGTGGGAATTCCAGGATTCAGCTCTGCATCTAGCTCAAGGTCAAGCCTGCTGTCCATCACACAGGAGTGGGCTCTCAGCCCTCAGCCATGCAGGTGGCTTAGAGTTTGGTCCCATATCTTGATCTCTGTGTATGACATGATGCACTTTGTGGTGACAAGAAGCATGGTGTGGACTTCAGGTCCCAGTCCTACAAAAGCTCGTACAAGGGCTCAGCTTTGTATTTGACTCCAGTTTTGTCTACACTGGCCATGACAGCCTGATATATATCAGAGAAGCTGGATTTCTTTGATCCAGCTACCATGGGAACCAGTGCAGCAGCAATGCTGTAGTACAGACCACATCACAAGCCCAACAGGGCCCCAGGCTACACACTTGGGGCTGATAAAGTGCTCTGAACATTGGGCTGCATGTTTTCAGGGCCAATGGTATCTGTAATATCTAGAGTAACGCTAGCAGTGGTACTCATACCTTCCTTTGTCCTGCAGCCATGTCCTTTCAGCAGTGCCTGATTGGAAACTTAAGCTGCAGCTTTTACTTGCCTCATTCTCATGCACCTTTCAACCAAAATGACTAATTCAAACAGAGGCTTAAAGGTCAAACCCCCCAGACCTGGTTTTGCAAACCCTTTTGTACATGGCTTTTCCCCTTGTCTAAAAAAAGCTATTCTCATCAGGAAATGTTGGTAAAAAGGGTTTAATTACAGAAATCATTTTGCTCCCTATGGAGAAAGCATGAAGAATGGCATATTTCCACATTTGAATTGCACTTTCATCAAGAAAAGAGTGATTTCCCCTTAAGAATGTTCTGGAGGAGTAGAAAAGAGCATTGAACCCTGGGGTGTGTATTATTTTATAGTCTCTGAAAGGCAAATGGTTTCACTTCCATTGATTAAAATATATGAGTTTTTCCTTCTGCATTACTCTCTTGGAAGTAAAAATAAAAAAAAAAAAATCTTTAGCAGAGGTTGTCAGTGGTGCAGCACCTCTTGGCAAAGGGCTGACCTAACCAACCAAAGACACTTCTGCTGCTGAACTTCTTCAGCAAGAAGCCTCTGACCACAGCAGATGTTGCTACTTTTTGCTTGATGAATGGGGACTTCATGACAGGTGTTTTCATAGGTTTGTGGGAGCAAATGTCAGCAGGGAAACATAACCCAACATCAGGACTATTAAGTGCTAAACTGAACCACAGCTCCAGGACTTGCTCTCCTGTCTCCTAAAGCAGGAGGTCTAATAGGCTTTAGTTTTTTCAATTGCCTTCTCATTCCACAGATGTAGCTACTTTACGAACTTTGCATAAGCATTATCTGGAAGGGAATTTGAGTAAATAGTTTCTGTTCACAAGGAACATTCGACTGTGCGAATCTACCCGTTGTACAGGACACAGGCACAATATGGCAGGCTGGTGAACACTGACATTTTGAAATGAACATCTTCATAAAATATGCTCCAAATTGGTATGCGGCACACTTCTGCAACCACAGTAATTTGCTGTGAACTGAAGCAGGGGGATTTTCCTAAGCAAAGTCGTTTTGTCCCATTAAATTACTATCGTTCTCTCTCTGTTTTTTTTTTTTTTTTTCTTTATTCCAAGAGCATCATTGTCTAGTTCAGTTAACAGGGAAAGGCCAATTACACAAACAGTGCTGATCTGTTAAACTTGGATTTACCAGCCAGCATACAAACAAACACTATGCTACTGCACACTTGGGTTTACTAGGTTCTATTAATAATGCTGTTGGACTTAAAATAAATAAATAAATAGATAGATAAACAGTTAAATAAATAAATAGCTGGAGTGAACAGGCAGATCAAATGGAAGAATTTCAAAACTGCAGGAAAGTACTGCAAACAAGTGAGAGCACTAAGAACAAGAAAAAGCAAAAGTTATATGCAATTGGAAATGAAGATGTTCCATTTCCTTTCTAAAATCAAATGCAAACTGCTCATGTGACTGATTTAGTATTGAACAAGAGAGGGAAAATTGCCTCTTGGCATTTAAATGGAAATGTTTCTTGTTCAGAAATTTTGGAAGCTTGCATACTGTATGATTTTTGAAAGGCTTATACAATTACCATTGAATTTGGATACGGTCTATTCCTAACAATATATATATTTCTCAATTAAACTTTGCCCTTCCAGAGACCTAAATTACCTTTGTCTAGAGCCTAGATTCCTGATGTGGAATATATTCCATCAGGCAACAAGGCCGATGCAAATGTATTTCTTTTTTAATATGTATGACTGGAAAAACAGTGAACAGTAGCAGCTATTTTGCAAAGCAGACCGTTACATCGACAACTCCACTGTTTAAGTTAATGTTCTGATTTGTCGTGTGCCTTTTTACTCTGATTTCTGGGTTTGGAATAAAATACAGTCTCACCTTCTTACCTTCCTCAAAGGCTGGAAATTTTAGGACAAGAAGAAAAAACAGAACATAGCTGACTTGCACCTGGCTGATTTAAAGGTGTGCCATAAAGAGGACAGTCCCCATGTACCTCAAAGCACTGCATGAAGTACTGCAATCCATTATGTTCAACACTCTTCTTACAATGCAGTTTTAGGGCCTAATCCAGTATCACTCCAAGATTTGTGTTGCCAGCTTAAGCCATGCAGAGTCTGTTGCTAAAAATTTTTGCAGGAGTAAATTTTGAGGAGGGACTTGAAACAGAAAAGCGTGATTATTAGGTGCATGAGAAACTGATAAACTGAGTGTAAAAAGCAACAGATTATGAATCTGGGCAAGAATAAGTTATCAGGGACCTGCCTGAGGTCAGGCAACAAAGCAGTAGCAGGGCTGGACACGTACACACACCACCCACCTTTCCCCCCTTCAGACTACGCTGAATAAAAACAGTAAATGAATGTAATTTCTTATCATTACAGTTTAAATTAAAAAAAAAAAAACAAAACTACAACAACAACAATAAAACGACCACAACAACAACAAAAATCATACAAATATTTAAAAGGCAGAAACTGGCAGCATTGGTCTTCCTCTCAATGAAGACATAATCTTAAATTATGCAACTGAAATCTTGCAGTCCTTCTTCCTGAGAAGTTGGTTTAAATTATTAAACAATATAATTATGCATTATTATTAATAATAATAACAATAATCTCCTGGCATCGCTGTGAATGATGCTTCCTGATCCTAAAAGCAAGGCATTGTGCAAGTTGCCTAACTTGGGATAGGAAAGAACGGAGGTTTTCTCCTCCTTGTTACATGTGCTGACTCTGGAACCCAGCTGACCCTGGGAAGACAGAGGGAGGCACATCAGAGACAGGGCACAGAGGCACCACTTGAGGCAGCTCTCCTATCCCCATTTCATCCCATTCCCATGCCAAGGCCAAAGCTCAACCCATGACTTAAGTTCATTCCCATTCTCTGCCCTCCTATTACCTTCAGATGCCCATGTCCACACTCATGTCCACACACATTTCATCTCACTACCATTTCCATGCCTATGCCCACGCCCAGACCCAGACCCATGCCCATTCCCTACCCATGCTGTGCCCATTCCCATGCCCAGTCCATGTGCCCTATGCCCATGTCCCTGTCCATCTTTGCCCCATGCCCATGACATGCCAATCTCTTCGCTACGCCCATGTTATGCCAATGCCATGTCCATGTCATACGCATCACTTCTCTGTGCCTGTGCTGTGCACGTGCCACCTCCATGCCCATGCCCATGCCTGTTCCCATCCAATGCCCATGCCCATGCCATGTCTATCGTATGTCCACACACAGATCTATGCATCCTTTATGCATAGATCCTGCATGCTATGCCCATGTCCATACCCTTCCCATGCCCATGCTCCTGCCCACCTGCTACCCATATCCATATCCATCCCTTCCCTATACTCACATTATGCCTTCCCTATGGCCATGTCTATCTCCTCCCTATGGTCATACCTATGGCCATGCCCATGCCTATGCCCACGTCCATCTCTTCTCTATGCCCATGCCCATCTCATCCCCATACTCATGTTCATCTCCTCCCTACGTCCATGCCCATGTCTACACCCATGTCCATCTCTTCCCCATGCCTATGTGTACACCCATATCTTCCTCATGGCCATGCCCATGACCATCTCCTCCCCATGCCCACACACATCTCCTCTACATGCCCAAACCTATGCCCACGTCCATCTCTTCCCCATGCCCATGCCCACATCCATCTCCTCCTCATGTCCACGCACATCTCCCCATGCCCATGTCCATTTCTTCCCTACGGCTGTGTCTGTGCCCATGTCCATTTTCCTTTCATGCCCATGCCCATTTCCCTTAAATGTTCATGACCATCTCCTCCCCATGCCCATGCCCATGCCCGTGTCTATTTCCATTCCATGCCCATGCCCATGCCCATATCCATTTCCATTTCCATTCCATGTTCATGTCCATTCCTATGCCCGTCCTTGCCCATGTCCATTTCCATTCTCATGTCTGCCCGTCTCCCACCCATGTCCATTTCCATTCCATGTCCATGCCCATTTCTATGCCCATCTCCTGCCCATCCCATTTCCATTCCATGTCCATGCCCATTCCCATGCCCATCTCCTCCCCATGCCCATCTCCTCCCCATGCCCACCTCCACCCTTCCCACCTCACGCTCACCCCATACCCCTCCTCATGCCACTCCATGCCCGTGCCCAAGCCATTCCCATGCCGCCCCTGTGCCCACGCCGCCCCGAGCCGCCCGCGGTGCGCAGCAGTGGGCCGCATGTGTGCCTGTCATTCCCAGCCCGGGAGCGCCGGCTCCTGCCTCCCATTCATGTAACCTGTGTGTGTCTCTCTTTCTCTCTGTGTGTAACAGAGAGAGGGAGAGAGAGAGCGAGGAAAGGAGAGGAGGAGGAGGAGGGGGGAAGCTTTAAATAAAGCCTTTGGATTGCAGCTGCTTATTTTGGGCAGTCCTACCAGGGACGATTCCTGCCAGGAAAGAAGCTGGACCGGTCTCTTTTATTTTGATTTTGATTTTTGGGGGTGGCGGTGGTGTATTGCCGAGCTGCCTGCTGAGATGAGCTCCGGTGCCTGGCCGTAGTAGCCCAGTTTGGGATCGCTGGACACATAAGTGGCATTTCGGTGGGGAAGCCTGCAGACATGGTAAGCTTGCGTTTTGCTCCGAAAAGTGCATTTGTGTGATCGCCACCCTCCAGTTTTCCCTTCCCCCCTTCCTCTCCCCACCGAGCAGACAGGCACACAGCTCGGGGCTGGGGAGAAGCTCCCTGAATCCTTGCCTTTTCCTCCCCACCGTCCCTCCCTCTGCCCAGCTTGCTTTTCTCCCCTTGCATCCCAGCCCTTGCTGCTCCCTCCGCACAGTTTGCAGCAATCCAGCAGGAGCCCAGGGATGCTGCCAGAGGCTCCAGGCTGGGGCGCTGGGGACCAGCCACCCTCAGCCCAGCCAGACCTTGCTTCAGGGTACGTTTGGGTTGGCTTCTCCCACCCGACCTCCCCAGCCCTTCCCCTTTGCACCCCGAGCGGTGCGGCTGTGCTGGGGGAAGCAGCAGTGCAGATTTGGAGACATTGGAGCAAGGATGCAGCTTTAAAATCAATCGGTGTTATTTATGTAATAGTAAAAGTGCCGGGGGGGGGGGGGGGGGGGGGGGTAGAGAAAAAAAAAAAAAGAAAGGAAAAAATTAAATAAGGAAGTGCCTCGGTATTTCTCAGCTGCACAAAGCTCCTTTTGCTCTGTCTGAACCCTCCGCCTCATCCCCATGTCCTGCTGCAGGGTGGTGTGTTGTGGGAGTGTGTGTGTGTGTGTTTACATTTGGATCTGTGCTAGAGTCGGGGATGGGGAAGGGGTCTCCCATTTTCCACGGGGGTGGCTTTGCCTTCAACCAAAATTATGAAAAAAATGTGCTCAGCTGCAACTTGGGTGACAAATCTGTTTCTTAGGCATTAAATGTTAAAGCCCTGCTTCTAGCCATGCCCTGCCACTATTAAGATCCCCCAAACAGTGTGGCGTTTGAAAAAAAAATGCTAGAGTGCCTGAGAGAAATGCAGTGGTTCAGACTTGTGCTGATATTCTCAGCAATTTGCATTTTGAAATACAAATTTGGGCTGCAGAACATAAAAACAAGATGCTACCAAAGGGCATTTATATCTTGTTATTAAGTTTTATTAAATATATATATAGAGAGAGATCTAAAATATCTGGGATATTTTACTTTGAAGTAAGTAGTAGTTAAGGTATGCTAAATCTTAAAAAGAAAAGAAAGCAGTTTCAGTAGTACATGAGGCAGTGTGTATTT
The DNA here is from genome assembly GCF_040182565.1 of Anser cygnoides. Taxonomy (NCBI): domain Eukaryota; kingdom Metazoa; phylum Chordata; class Aves; order Anseriformes; family Anatidae; genus Anser; species Anser cygnoides. Next base: position 207,668,642 of record NC_089873.1, read on the forward strand.
ACTCTTTCTTACCATGACCATACTTAAAAATTTGCAGTATTTACAACCATGTAAGCACACCATTTGAAAAACAAAATATATATTTATGCCACAGCCTTCCTGTCTTATGGGATCCCCAGTTTTTGAAACACAATTTTCATACAACCAAAACAGAGCTTGCTAAATACTTATTGACCAGATAGACAAGACCTTTCTGCATCTTGAATGCATTTACTCATGGTTCTTCCAGGAAAGTTCAATTCTCTCTAATTAAAAGGGGGAAAAAAAAAAGAAAAAAAAAGGCATTAAACTATAAAATAATGTCACATCCCCACCCCACACACATCTCCATTCTTAACTTTGTGCAGTGAAGTCTCATCCTGAATTTAGAGCTGCATTTTTATTTTTTTCTGACAAATGTCCCATGTGAGGGGAGGGACAGAAATGCAAAAATGAGTGCAAAGCTTTGAAGTTGGAAGTTGACTGTGTGCTCTGCTAGGTAAACTTCTGCTGTGGCGTGGCAAGTTGGTGGGGGTTGCAATTTGAGGGGGAGATGCTCCGGGCTTGGGGGCACAGGATTTGGGCAGAGGAACTTGGCAGACCCCAACCTATCCCAACTCCCTGACCCTAAGAAAATTGTTTGCTCGTAGGGTGGCCCCTCCCCTCCTGTGGAAAGTGCTCTGCTCCCAACGTGTGCGCCATATGTGCCTGCAAAACCTGAGATTTACCCTATGCACATGTGCCAGCAGCAGCACTCTGGGTCCGGCAAGGAGAAGCCCAGGGCAGGGCATCGGCCATGGGAGAGCCGCACATCTCCCCGCCTGGCTGGGGGAGGTTGGGGCTCAGCCAGTGATTTGTATTTAATTTATTTCATTGGCCTCTTCCGAGCCAGGCACCTCCCACTTGGCGTCTCAGCCTGTAGCACTTTTATGGGCTTAGGTGGAAAAAACACTGAGTACAGCTGTATATTTTTTAGTGTGTGTGGCAGGGTTCCTACCCGTAAAGGTAGGAGGACGCATCTCTTGCTGTAGCACTGTTTTGCAGTGAGACAAGCCTTCAAAGCAGGCTCTGCTTGCGTTACGAGGCTGGAGGAATTTGCTTGTTTGTGGCCATTGCGAGCTGCCCTTCCCTCTTCGGTTCCCAGCTCCCAGCCTGTGCCACGCTGCTGGATCAGTCCTTGCTGCTGCGGGCTGTTTTGGGGCCGGGAGGGTTCCCCGCTGCTACGTGCCCCTGTAAATGTGACCCCCAAGGTAGCATATGAGCAGGGAAATTATGGTCTGCGCTGGTTGCCAGAAGATTTAGGGACGAGGAGGGCAGAGTTATGTCCATGTGAAGGTGTTACCTGGGTTGTGCTCCCTGCAGAGATCAGCACAGGACCTCCCTGTGCGGGCTGTGCACCCACAGCTGGGGCAGAGAAAGAAGAGGAGGTACCTTTGCACACAACCTGGTACAGTTTCCCTTTCCTCCCCCAAAAAAACAACTCACTAGGATTGGGAGTTACTGCCACTGCACTAAGCTGTATTCCGTTTCTGCAGGGAGTCCTGCCTTCGTGCCTCACCCTCCCTTCCCCTACATACGTTCATGCATGTGTTCATCTCCATGCAAGGGGAGATTTGCAATATATCTGTCATTTATTGGTGGGACCTGGAGGGAAGATTTTATGTTTGGGTGGAGAAAGAGTTGCTGTGTGAGTATGAAAAGAGGTTCTCAGGCTGGATTTTGGCAGGGGAAAGGGGAAAAGGAGGTGCGCAAGTGAACTTCATAATTTCCTTTTTTATTAGCAAGGGGACCTGGATTAGAAAACCTTTTCTGGGGAGAATTTGCCTTCTTTGATTTTACAGGATAGGGAGGCAGGGAAAAAATCATTGAGAGAAAAGAGTAAAATTTCTCGTCTGGTTTTGATTGGGGAGGGAAGGGAGATTCCCCCCTCAGATGATTTATTTTACTACATGGATGGAAAAGGGAGTTGTCACTGGTTTCAGTGGATATGGGGAAGGAGAGAGATTTGCACAGAGAAAACTGGGTTTTTGAACTCCTTGTATCTTAATTATTTTACTTGACTCATTTAAATTAGATACTTTCCTTTTGTTTTGGTGAGCAGATAGCACACTGGCAAGGGAAAATGTTGTTCTCTTGTTTTATAAAGTGAGAGATTTTTTTGTGCTTTTATTTGATTTGATTGGCTTCCTGGGGTGCATAATAACTAAAATGTTATTTCATTCTCTCTACAACATGTACAATATTCCAATTAAGATTCCGCTTTGATTATTTTTCATCTGGTAGTTTACCATTTCTCTGAAAATGGTAAAAAAAAAAAAAAAAAAAGACAAAAAAACATTGAGCTCTTGCACTTTAAAATAGCTAAGATGCTTAAGCAAAACTACCCTTTCCCTGGGAAAGTCATTTCCAGTTCTGTTCAAGTTAACGCTTCACTGCTTCATTTTCTGACAGAATCACCTCCTTGTAAGAAGGAGAACTATGATCTTACGTAACTTGATGTTTCCAGATCAAAAGTTACAAATATTGCAGTAATAGCATGATGAGGGAGATTTGGCAGGATGAATGTTGCATGACATATGTGATTTCATACTGGGATTTCGAATCAAGGCTAGTTTAAAAATTTACTGGGGAAAAAGATTAAAAAGAAAGAAAAATAAACAAAATCTTACTTGTTTGATATCTTATTTAACGCTGCTTTAGCTTTTTATCTTATTTCCATAGGCACTTGAGACTGTTTTTTTTTTTTCTTTTTAAAGCAAACTCTTCAGTATTTAAAAACATGTGTAATTGTCATATCAAAAAGTGAAGTGGCTTGAAACTCTCTTTCAGATTTGATTCAAAGAGATGAAACTCTGTAAATCAATGTCAATTCAGATTTAAAGACTGGCTGTTACCTGCTCTCTTACAAGGTCTATCCACATAGCTTATCGTAACTAAAAGCTGAAATATTTTGCTTCTGCTTTGAGCTGACAGATTAGCACTGCTGGGTTCTTTGAGACAGTAACATGCACCACTTGCCAGTGAATTGGGTATTCATAGAGCCCTGACCAGTATCTTTGAGAGAAAAAAATCTTGCAATTAAATATTTTTTAAATATATAAGTGCATAGGTTTCCTCTTTGCTGTTAGATGAAAAAAGGAAAAGAATCTTGGAGAAATTTTTTTCTCTAACTAATCACCATAGCTTGAGAAGCGATGCTGTTGTGTGGCTATAGGACTTGTGTTACTACTCAGGTATAAATGGTCGGTTTGCATTCCTCTGTGCCATTTCACTTTTGATGTGCTGATAGTCAAATTATATTCCTAGAAGTATACTTTTTTTTTTTTTTTTTTTTTTTGCCAGCTGTCCTGAATCTTTCTTCCTGGAGAATACTTTAAAGGCAGAGTTGAAATCTGAGTAGGAGGGCATGTGTGTTTGGCTGTGTGGGGTGGCAAACATTTCTTACAGAAAGTTTAAATTTCTTAGGAAGTTTGAGTCTTGCTCACAGATACCTTTATATCAAATTGCTGGGAACTAAGCTGTTTATTCTGTACTGGCATTCAAACTTCATCATGTATTGTTCTGCTGAGTATCAGCAGAGGTGATTTTTTTATTATTATTTTTAATGTATAGATGTCTGTAAAAGCACCAAACACAAAAATTTATGTTCCTCCACTGTGTTGGCAGTCAGAAGAAAGAAACAGAAGAGACAGAACATGACTGGCAGTTCAGGTTCCTATTCCAAGTAAAATTTGCTTTCTAGGATATAACGCATCCTTTTCTTAAAGAGAGGAGAGAGAAAAAAAAAAAAGAGAAAGAAAAGAAGAGTTGCTGATAGTCGATTTAGGTGGAGAATCTTGCTGAGTCGCATTTATCAGCCCATTTAAATGGGGATGATTCAATTAGATTTCGCTGATCTCTCCTCAGGATTTAGTGAAGTCGTGTTTGCTGCAGCCTAGGAAATCATGGCAGCCCAGAATCATGCTTCATGCTGCATCTACCTCGATGGCACTGGTGGCAGGCGTGCCAGCCAGCCTGCCAGAGCAGATGTGGATGCAGATGTCTCATTGCCCATTGATACAGGTTTTAGGTGACTATTCAGCATATCTTTCTTTCTAAACACTGAGTAGAAGCTTGCTTGTGTTTGCACATGTAGACTCTTCAAAATATTCTGGAGGCTGCTCAGTTAGCCAAAAGTCAGGAAACAACAGGACCTTTTTGCAGTTTTAACTCAACCCTGTGTTTTGTATGTGGTGGGATCTCACAGGCTTCCTCTTCTCCCCCGCAGACTCCAATAAGTGCACTGAAGACCTTCAGGTTTCTTAAAAACTGGAATCTGGGGCTGTGCATTGTGCTTCAGGCCTTGGGGGATGTTGGGTCCCTGCATAAATCCAGGTTTGGTTTTTCTGCATTGTGCCGAGGAGGGAGAGAGAAGCCAGGATTCAGTTCCTGAGCAGAGTGTCTTCAAATGCAGTCTGCAGTCCCACATGAAAGCAAAGTCTCAGAGGCCACAAAGCTGTAAAACATCTCTTCTGCTGGGTCACCTGGACTTAAATGGCCCAACCACATCAGCCATATATGAATATGAATATAGTCATATTTGGAATGTATGATTTCCCAATGTGATAATGGAAAGGTTTCGGTATTTTGCCAATTCCTTTTGAACTGCCTCTGTTTTCTTCGATGTTGAAAACTTTCATCCTCAACTGTCTTATATAAAGAATAGAAAGGGATGGACTGGTTAGTCATAAAGCCTTCAGAAGTAAATGCCAAAAGCAGTTAGAAAAAATGGTGGAGCATGAGAGATGCTGAAATTTCCTTCCTCCTTGCTGATCCACAAAGTGTTGGCAGTTTAGGCTTGGTGCAGCACAGCTCCCATCAACCGGAAACAAATGAATACTGATATTTCCAGAAAATTGACCTTTGTGTGGATGGCTTTAAGGTGTGATCAGAATCTTGGCGTTGGCACAAATTTTTGTGCTAGAAAGCAGAGAGCAATCCCAAGAACTGATCTCAAGATGTGCTCCTGCAGACAGAGGTGCGGTCGGGGGTTACTTGGTGGTAAGGCGAAGTTCACACAGCCTCTAATTGCTGCGGTGGGTGTTTGACACGTAAGCAGACTCTGAGCTATCAAAAGGAGTATCCAGAAGTTGCAACATGCTTCGTTTCAACACAGTTACGAAATTTTGGGTTGAAATGACTTGCCCAGCATTGCTCGTAGTCTCAGGGCATCGTTTGGCTGGTTAATCTGAAACATATTCATCCTTGTATCTCCGTCCTCTGCTTAGTCACTACAAAGCTCCCAGCTCTGAAGGGGAAGAGACAGGGATCATAAACCTTGTCTTCTTCTCCCCGTTCTCACTGCTTTATCTCCAGGTTGGTCAGGATAAAACCCAGTCCTGGGAATAATGACTGCATCATACAGGCAGGCAGGGCACTTCATTAAGGCAACTTGCAGTGTTTTTCTTTTCTTTTTTTTTTTTTTTTCTGTGTGTGTTGTTTTATTTTTCCTTGAATTCAGGGTGTCCGGTATACAATTTTAAATCTTATTATTGATCTTTTAGTCTATTTTGGGGGTATTTTTTTTAAGACATCTTCATGGAACTAGTAGCTTTATTGCATTGCATCACTTCGGCATTTACATGTGTCAATGGCTTAAACTAACAGATTATCATAGCTTGGTTTCACAGAGTACTCTGCTCCCCAAAACAGATCTCTCCTGACCCATCCCATGGTTCTCTCCTCAACTTTTCCAGCCTTATCCTGTGATCCCAGTGACATCCCTCTAATGCCAAGTCTCCCACCCCAAACTCATCCAGGTCCTCCTGGCTGGGGATGACCCCACAAGGAATGCCAAGCTCAGGAGAGCATATCTGATTTCAGTTCTTATACTGAGCAGCAGACCTGGCATACCCCACAGCACAAACCATCTTGTTTAGTTCCACACAGGTGGAAACATAAGTGATTGAAGCTGGAAAACACGCATAAGTGCACCCAGGAGCATGTATCAACAGTGTTTTGTCAAAGATGTCTAAACTTGGCCAAACTCACACAAATTCCCATAAAATTCATTAAAAAAGAAATAGTTCTCTCCCAGGCAAATTTCAAGTCCTTCCTCTGATGTCCTGAAGATCCCAGAGGAGGTTTTAGAGAGAAGGCTAAAGGCATTTTTATTTTTTTTACATGGGTAAAACAACATATTTTTCCCTAGCCTTGTTCTCAGAATCTGCTGAACTGTTTTGACTGAAATTTTCCAAAAAACTTCAGCCTGAGGCAGACAGCTGGCATGGAAATTTTCAGCCCAAACAATTTGCTTAGTATAGTTATGAGAAACTGCAAATGCCTTTTTATTATTAAAGCTGCCTCGCTCTTCCTGTAATTGACAGCACTACCAACTTTGTTTTTCCCTAATAAACAGATAACTTGAGATTTTGTTGCAAACTAATTTTGTATTTGTATGTTTTATAGATATTTTTATATATTGGAAATTTATTATAAAACTGACACATGCATTTCAGCATATGTTAGCAGATGATGAAATTTCAAGCTTCCTGAAAACAAAAGTGAATGCAATTAATGAGAATTCCACAAAGCTGCATCAAAGGAGTACAACATTGCAGAATTTGTAGAATGAGATTAAAAATAAGGAAATCTCAGGAGATATTGCACTGAGAGAACAATCACGCAAATTCCCATGTATCCCAGCTTTGAGCTCATGATCCTTCTGGCAGAATTCTGCTACACACCCCTGCACTGTCCCCCCCCCCCCCCCCCAAAAAAAAAAAAAAAAAGGAGAAAAAGCAACCCTCCAAAACTAGAAGTACAGATACAGACCATTTTATTCTTTTTTAGGTGAGATTGGTTTTGGTTTTTTTACCCCTCTTTTTAACATCAATATGGATGACTGCTAAGGCTCTATTTTCACATCAGAGCCAACCTCAGGACCTATTACCCTTGAAGAAGAGGGGTCCTGCCCTCCACCTTTCCTCTCCTTCTGTCCTTCTGTCCTTCAGACTGTGTCTGATCGGATTTGATTCATCAGCCCGGCAGTAAACTGTCTTTTGGTGCATTTGTTTTCTGCTGAGTTAGAGAGTTACATTGAGTCGGTGTGTTGGATGCACTTGGTGAGGAGAAGGGAGAAGGAAAAGGATACAAACAACTTTTTAGAGGTGTTTTTTTTTTTGTTTGTTTGTTTTAGTTTTCAGACCACAGTCATGACATACAATATTTTTCCTGGGTTGCCAACTGTTTACAGGAGTTATATCACATTGATGTTGAGCTCAATTTATTTATATTAACACAGAGTGCAGTGTTGCGTTATACTTTTCTACATGTGGGAGAGTCCTTTGGAGCATCCTGTTCAGTAGGCACTGAAGGAGCTGTACTCCATCAATTTCTGAACTCTTTTGAACCCTATTTATAGTTGTTATGACCACAATATCATGTAACAAAAAGTTCCAGAATTCAAAGTCATGAACTGAGTGAAAATGCCTTCCTATTGCTCTGCTGTAAACTCACAAATTGATAATTTCATTAGGTGACTCTACTTTGTGGATTACAGTTGTAGAAACATTGTGATTTAATAGAGCTTTATTCCTCACTTTTTTGTTACTCTTGTCCAAGCTCAAATTTCCTAATCCATCTCTTCTGCAAAAGTCTTTCCATATTCCTCACAACATTTGCTGTTTTTTTCTCTCTCTTTGTTAACTCTACCACATATTATGAAAATGGGTTGATGAAAAATACATGTGGCATTAAGATAGGAATGTACCATTATCTTATAAGGCACTGACATGATACATTTTCCTCCTTTTGTTGTCTATTTTTTCCTAACATATCCCAAGTATTTCCTCCTGTGTTGAACTGACATGAGCAGAGAGCTGCTATTTGTAGAGTACATCCTATGGTGATTCCTCAGCCTTCTTCCTTGGTGGTAACAGCTAATTTAGAGCCCACATTGTATATGTGTTGTTAGAATTGGTTTTCCCTTTATGGATTGCTTTGCTTTTATTGACACTGAGTTTCATGTGATGTTTTTATCACCCAGCTAGTTACTCAGTATTATGAGAGTAGGTGGTGGTGTAATGATTGGAGACTTTGGGAGAGAATCAGAAAGCCCAGCAATGAAAAAGGCTCTCATTTTGACTTTTATTCTTGTCCTGGGGATAATCACAACAATATAACAAAAAAAAAAATACACTTAATATCATGTAAGAACAAACAGCCTGCCTGTCTTGTGACTTTTGATTTTGTAGTTGTCTGCTGCTCAAATATTTCTGCTTCTCGTTGACAGCATCTAACCAAGCCTTTTTTCTTAGGTTCCTTTTTAAGTGAGCATCTGCTCTTCCCTCAACCAGCTAAGTATGCCCCTCACTTCATCCGTGCTGGAGCATCTGAGTCCTTAACCAAGGAGCAGATCAATGACCATCAATTACCTTTCAACTTGACATGTGTCCCTGCATCCCCGTCTCCTAAATTTTACTCTATCCTATCCTAAAATGTTCATGTTGTCATTAAAAGATGTCCAGGATGTGGAAACTTTAAATACTCTATTCATGCTTTTATCTGACAAGAAAGTGTGAGCAGACCAAGCCACCTGTCTGTCACTTAAAGCCCTGTTTGTTGGTGGTCTGCTTCAACAATGCTTGCTTTAGGGCTTTGGTTTTATAGCTTATTATTGCTGGTATTCTTCACAACATTACTTTGGATTGGAGGAATGCACAAATGACTCATATGGAAGTCACAGACCATTGCTTTCATCCCTGTGTACCCCACATATGCTTTAAAATGTCATCTGCTTGTGGTTCCCTGTGCCAGACACCACTGGGGAACATTATTGTACACCTGCATCACTTAGTTTTGTATTATTTTATACCTTCTGCATAATTAATGTTTTGTTGAATTTTATGTATTTATTTATTTTAGCTTTTTATGTCTTCTCTTGAGATTATCAGGCAGCAAGTGTCTAGTTGAGAAGAAAACAGGAAAAGAAGGAAAGAAGGGGAAATCAGAAGCTGATAGTACAGAAGAAAAGTGGGTCTTTGGGGGAGGTGGCATTGGGGGCAAGGAAACGTGGGATTAGTAGGCGTAGAGGGTCCTGTGTCAGCTCTTTTGGTGCTAGATTGTGGCAGACTTTGCTGTGCTCTGTGCAGTGAAGATTACTTGATTTTTTTTATTTTTATTTTTTTCCTCCTTTCAGAGATGGAAGACGAAAACTACATAACATCTCTGCTGTGCATGTAATGCTAGTTAAAAAAAAAAAAAATCAGGATAGGCTTTACTTGTCAGTTGCTATCTTCTTTCCCCACACCCAAGACCAGCAAAGGTGCTTGTCAAATGAGTGTATGTGTATGGATGTGCGCAGGCACAAGCTCTTCATCTGTCAGTCCTCAGGATTGTTTCTCTCTCCCTCCCTCTGTTCAAATGAAAATACCTTGAGTTAACTTTACACTCATCATACAGACTGTACGGTAGTTGGCCTTGCATCATGTTTCCTTAAATATTTCATGAAGGTCTTTTTATAAAATTTGCACTACTCTTGCAGACTGAGTATTTGGAAGTGGACATCCCCAGCAATAGAAATTTTGAGAGATAACAAAAAGTGGTCATATCCAATCTTTCTGGAATCCCAAAGCACCTCAGCACTTTAACCCAAACTAGGGCCAGATCCAAGGATCATTACTGTTAATTCAAAGTCTCCCGTTGGTTTTAATGGGCTCTGGATCAGACTTTTTAACTCCTGCTGTGGAACAGTTCTGGTTCCCTCTGTGCAGAAACATGAAATGGCCATGAAAATTGAAGGCTCGTTTGAAAATTGATGTCATTTCAAATGCTGGACTAATTGAGTGTACAGGGCTGTGAGGGTGATAAGTTTTGGGGGATTTTTGATGTTTGCAAGTAAGTAAAAGTTCCTATAATGAAAACATGTAGAGTGGTGTGTTGCAACTATTTTTATACCTACATCAGACTTGATGTTAGTGGCTTTGAATTATTTAACATTTTTCTTCCTCAGCTGTCCTCTCCAGTGAGTTTCCATCGCAGGGCTGCAGGAGTTGTGTACGAAACAATGCAGACAGCCTGGTATTGTCTGCTGGGGGGTTGCCTGTTTTTGTTTTGTTTCATTTCTATAATCCTATTTTATCCTTTCTCTAGCTGGTGAGAGGGACATCAGGCCAAGGTATTAAATCATACTGACCAGCGTGGGCTGAAAATGAAGTACGTGCCAGCTAAAGACACAAATGGGGAGTTTTCTGCTTAAACCACTGAGCGCTAATGTCTGTCACATAGGAGAAGCCAACTATTTAACATTCAGTCCATTCAAAAAACATTATTATGTCCCAATGGTAATTTAAAACCACATCTGTTAGAACCATATGTGGGGGAAGTATACCTTTTTTTTTTTTTTGCCTGCATTTTTTTTTTTTTTTTAGTCCCATGTTATCCTGTTTATAAGGTTATCTTCAGTGTGGGCCTCTTTCAAAATTTCAGACTGACAGCCATGAAATGCCTGGAACAAAAGAACTATATGAACTGAACTCTTATCTCTTTCCCTTTGTAATTAATGTGTGGGCTTTTACAGAATATCTGCAAGTAGACATCCAGCTTTGAAAGAAAACCTATAGATTGGGATCGTGCCTCATGCTCCATTGTCTATAACTTGATATTTGTTTTTCGATTGGAGATATTGGATATTTCACAGATTTCTCCCCACTGTTATTCCAGCTTTCCATTAACAATGTATGAATGTATGTGACCTTTGAAAATAGCTCTTTTGGGCAATCAGAACATCTAATTTTTATCTTGAGAAATTGCCATTGGATTATTCTGTCCTTAAAAATAGAAGATAAAATTTTGTTTTCAAAGCGTCCTATCACTATTTTCTGACTGGTAGTAACTGGCATAATCTTGAGATTCTTAAATCTAAATAGTGCTAATAGAATATCTGACATGGCTGGTGGAAGTTGGCTCCAGGATTAAAAATAGCTGCTATAGTTCCCCATTATGTGATGCAGCAAGTGCTGTGTGTCACGTCTCCATTGAGTGAGACGTACTTTGCCACATCTCTGCATATCAAAGCCCTGATTTATCCAAGCTAAATTCACTCACCTCAGTGAGTTGCTTTGAGAGAGGGGAATTGGTGACAAACAGTTGTATCTTGAGACTCCAAACATGGAAGATAAGGGGCTCCTTATTCCTTTACCAGCGTCACATGTTTCCTCTATCTGAGAAGGGTCTGTGATAATCTGGACAAAGCTGAATTCCCAAATCGTTGGCTCCGACTTTCTGTCCGTGCTTGTTGAGACCATGCACTGCGTAGTGGTAGGGAACATTTCCATTGCATTCCCCTTCTTCTCAGACACCCAGCTTTAGAGAAGGATGGCAAGGAGATTGGTGCTTCTGTTACGATGGTCAGGCTGTGACATAAAATACTAGCATTCGAGCTGTGATCCCCTGCTGTTAACTAAAATTGTGCATGTTAAGTGATAAAGTTAGAGCCCTTTCAGAACTCAGGTTAGCTCTCTTTAAACTACCTTCCTGTAATAAACACCAGATAACTGCTCTGATGAGCCTTATATACAAGCACTGAACATTTAGTCCTGTGCAGAGTCCAATAGAAATCTTGGCCCTTTCTTGAAGTGACAAATTTCCTTATAAGTGAGTGCATCCACATGTGCTCCCAACATCAGGCTTTCTACTGTTTGTCCTTCACAGATAGGCTGAGGATCTCAAAGAGAAATAATCAGAAAGTAAATAGATAAGCGTGCAAGTTGTATTCATGAAACCTCTGTTCAGGAGCTACACATCTTTCCAGTGGCATTTACAGCATGGCATATTGTTCACCTCCCTCCAGCTGTGTTTTAAGCACTGAGCGATGAATGTCTTAGCTAAACAGAATGTTAGTAATCCCTACGTGTGGAGCACCTGATGACTGAAGAGTTAAATATGCAGCTATAAATAGCATGCCTACTTTGGTGGGATGCATTGTATTGCAATTTCAATTCTAATTAAAGTTTGGTTGTAGGCATGAAATATCTCTGTCTTTCAGGAACATGTGTAAATCTCTGAAATTAAGCTGGTTTTTGTTGTTTGAGTGTTTTGGCACAGTTGTGCCAGTGGATATGAAGTTTTATGAGTAGCAACAGAACAAAGATGGTTTTGAATGTCAATGAGCAGCACTTTTTTATTCATTTTGGGTTAATCAAGTGCTCAAGTTAAATCTGAACACATTAATTTGTTCTTGGTTTAAAATGAAACGCCACTGTTCAGCAAACAACTTATGCCTTCCTGTAGTGAGTTTGATGTTGAAAATATTTTCGTGGGGTTGATTGCTTCCAGATAAATGGGAATGTAGCTATGCTGTAAAATAAATAAATAAATAAATAAATCATTTAATTTTGAATGATATGCATGGAAAATATGGAAAAAAAAAGGAAGGAAAAAAACTACAAGAGAAACAACACGTTTTATGGTTTTGGCACACTGCATTTCATATTCCTACTCCCTGTCCTTGTGTGATCCCTGAGCACTTGATGGATGAGAAAGATAATTGTTGATCATTTCATGAAGCTCTGCCAGCAACACATACCAAATATAATTAAACTTTCAATTTTATGTTTTTAGATACATTTTGGGCCAAATATGGCAATTAACCCCTTCACTGTCAGAGCATAAGGAGATGAGGCACTTTGAATTGTATTTTCTAGCCACACTTGTTGTCACATGGTGGTTTCTATTTTCCAGAAGAGTTCCCATTTCTGCAAGATCATTTCACCTTTGAGATTTAATTGGAGTCATCCTGGAAATTCAGCAAAATTGTCACAAATGATGCTTTGCTTGTTAGACTTTGCATGGTGGAGCTGGCCCAGCTCCAGTCATTCCTGTCTCACTAGGTAACTCACTGCGAGACTCCTGCAGCTGTGACGACGAATAAGGGAAGCTTAATGTTTTTCATCTCTGATTTCAACTCTATGCTTCTGGTGCACATTTCTTGGAGGAAGACTTTTAAAATATCTGCCTAAAATGTAGGAAAGAAATGATCACAATCAACATTAATGCAGCTGTGACCCTATTCAAAAGGAGAGTAGATATTGTCCTTTCTCTAATAAGTGAGAAAATCCAAGGAAATGTCATTTTGGAATGACAACAACGTTATTCTTGGCCTGAGGGACTGCTTCTAAGGAAAAACAAGGAAGAATGATAGATTGATATTGAAAACTAACACCCGACAGACATTCTCTGTTCAGCCTGTCCATGGCTGTTGGTCCCCGATTGCCCAGAGACTGATTCCACTGGGACACATAGCATGGTGCACTTTGCTCTCTCCTTGAGCATGAGGGCATGCTCCATTAGCTGACACTTGTTTTTACAGCATATGTGTTAGACAGCTTGGGCGGGAGCTGAACAACCCCCAGCCTGCAGATCGTGTCCCACTGGGCAAGTTAACTGATCCCTTTTCTGTCCCTGCTTCTTGGCTGTGATAGAGACATTTCTTCCCTGCTGCTTCACCAAAGGACATGTTCCCCATCCCTCCTTTTCCAGCTTCTTGTGCTTTAGTGCTGAGTAAATCTTAAATTTGAAGTATAAATATAATACAATTCCGAATGTCTTGATTGGACTATATGTAGTTGTAGTTACACTAACTATTCACTAAGGAAACAGCTTATCCTTAACAAGTAGGTTAAAGGAGGGGACATCAGGACTCCTGACTTCTGTTTGCAGCTCTGCTTTATGACCTAGGACAAGTTGCTTGCATTTTTGCCTCTTAATTTATCTGTCTGTTGAAGAAGTTTTGTAATAACTTCCAAGTTTCTTCCTCTTTGCCAAATCACTTCAGTATCCTGGCAGCTCTACATCTCCCACCCTCCCTTCCTCTCATATATCACTGCAGTGTCCCAGCAGCACTCATTTTAGGCTACAGAAATTCAGTCCATCATTCTTCATACAAAGTTATTGAATGGGAATCACATTTGCAGTCAAGCTGGGAAGTAGAAAGCTAGTCAACCTGTCTTTTGGGGCAGTTGGTTTTATTAGGTTCCTACATATGTTTGCTTTGATCTCTTCAGTGCTATCCTAGAAAACGATTCCAGGCCAGATTGTAAAAATGTCAGTTTCCTCAAACACTTGAACAAAATCCTTTCTAAATTTGTCAGATCTTCTCAATTACAAATCCATTGTTCTGTGTTAGACAGAGAATTGCTACTTCCACTTTGAAAAGATTAGCCATTTAGCTGTCAGGGGTTCTCAGGATCCAGCACTGTCTATAACACATTGTAGTTGGTATAGATGCATTCCCAAATCTACAAGTTTCAGCAAATAATTGTGTGTCAGATTTAGAAATGAGCTGAATTTAATGTTACAGCAAAAGAGTTCAGTCCTGAAAATATACATGCATTTCCTTTCTGCAGATCCTGTATTCATCAGAGAGTGATAATTTCAGAACAAACAAAATTTGGGTGCAAAATCACCCCCATGCTCATACCTTTGGCTTTTGAATTTTACACTTTCTCATCCCAAGTATAGTTTTAGAAAAGGACAATTTTACAAAACCAGCTCAGGCCCAACATTAGCAGAGTGTTAGGTATCTTCCCTGTTATATCAATTTAGACATAGTCTTTTCATATAAAATTATTGGCAATAGCACAGTTAACTTCCCAGCTTTATCTGCAGTGACTCAATGTTTTCTGCACATAAAAACTGGAGTGGAGACAGAAAAAGCCAAATGAAGCAGTCTAGTTAGATTGCAAATAGAGAAAAAAAAATAAATAAATGCATTTCTAGGTGAAAGCAAGTCTCTTTGTTGCCTTAATTTATCCTCATTGGTTTGACAAAAGGACTGTGTCTTTCTGAGTGAGGATATTGGGAGGAGTATGCAAATGGAAGTCAAGAAAGTCTCCCCAAATCTAGAAGTTTTCTTTAACTTCAGATTGGTGGAGCAACTGATGTATGTAATCCACACAAATCAGATGACATATTGTGGATTGTACAGGATGACTCAGATTCATTCTTATGAAAAGATCAGCTCTTCAAATTAAAACGGGGAAATAAGGGGAAGGGAGGATCCCAAAATAGGCAGATAAAGCCTAAATATTTTCAAATCTTGCTCATAACAATCACTTTTAGCTTAGATACCCTTTTGGTGAGTCTCCCAGAGAAGAGGAAAGAAGTAGAAAATATACATGTATTTTAAATTATAACACAAGAAACCTCCCTTCTTCCTTACTAGCTGCACTGGGAGATATGATGAAGACAGACTGGGAAAAAACCCTGAGGCAAACATGCCAGGATATTTTTTAGCATCTGTCCAGTTAAAGCATCTATTTAGTAAGTGAATCCAAAGCAGATGCAACATTTCTCTTCCTTAATAAATGCCCGCGTGGGAGATACTGATGGGGACTACTACCTTGTGGGTGCCAGGGAGCTGCTTTACAATAGGACCTTGAAGAAACTGCAACTACCCAGTATTCAAATCCCCTTTCTCCTCATTTAGGGTGATTGTGATGAGGGAAAGTTCCTTGTCAAAACTTTTCGTGCTAGGATTCAGAAAACCCTGTGAGTTAGGTTCCTTTCTTCTTGAGATCTCCTCGGCAGAAAGCTTGTGTTGGCCAAGAACCAGGGATTTCCAGCTAATAAATGATTACACTGGAGGGACTGCTCACTCTGTAGCCATGTTAATTAGGTTCTTTACACCAATTCTGGTCAGTTTATATTCTCACTATTAATACACAACAGGCAGGTAGGACTGTGTGTTGTAGTTGTTTTTTGTTTTGTTTTGTTTTGTTTTTTCCTTACTTGCAAAACAAGGCAGAGTCATAGTCTGTAAGGAAACTCCTGTCAAATTCTAGGTCTTGAAAGTGTCTTTGAGGCAAAACTGGAATACCTGTCATTTCTTATTATTGGCTTTGTATCTGGTCTTAATTAGAAATGCTTTATGACTGATAAGATAGCTAATATTTGGGTAAGAAGGTATTCAAATGACATCGTTGTCCTTGGTTATATTCTTCACACCCCAATTACTCTTTGAAAAAGTTCCATAAGATTATTAATTACTCCAATGTATATTATTTCCCACTTGAGAACCAGTGACCGAAAGTCAGAATTAAAGACAGAGAAACTGACAGCAATATTTTCATAGAATCATAGAATGTCTCAGCTTAAAAATCATCTAGTTCCACACCCCTGCCATGAGCAGGGATGCCACCCACTAGATCAGGTTGTCCAGGGCTGCATCCAACCTGGTCTTGAACACCTCCAGGGCATCCACAGGAAAGGAAAGGAAAAAGGGTCCAGAAAAAAGTGTTTTACAGTACTGTGTGTAGTTTTCAGAGTTGTTCCAGTATTCAGTATTGGCAAGGACTTGCAATGACAGGAGAACTACTTTAGTAATCAAATTGTAGGGAAGAAGAAAACTGGGAGGTTAAAGACCACAGTGTGAGATGAGTAAACGATTCCTTATTCATGCTATTAGTCTTTAGTTATCTACAGGTGTCAGGTCACCCTTAATAAACCCAACACATTAATTCAAAAGTTTTTTTTTTGTTTGTTTGTTTGTTTGTTTTCTTTATCCTTCATAAAGTTTATTGGATGTAGCAGCACAGATGAACTAATCCCTGTCCATGTAGGAAAGGTTGTTTCTGATGAAAATTTTATTCGTAGAGGGAGCAATTCCAGTACTGTGTGTAAGTCTCTCTCCAGAAGTTATGATAGATATTTTGACTTTCTTATGTGTCTTTCCAACTAGATTTTTCCAAGATTCTTAGAGCATTTCCTAGACTTACATTGTTTCCCATGTTTATCAATGACCTGGGACAAAAATACAGCCATTGCCAATAGTTTCCAGATGATCTAAAAGTTGGGGGAGTTGGTAATGACAGATTAGGAAATACTTACAGAGATGTAAGTATTTTAGTGAACTACATACAGACAAGCTATATCTTCTTTAATGTAGTGAAACTTAAACTCATATATCAAAGCAAAAAAAAAAGTAAGGAACTACATACAGACAAGCTATATTTTCTTTAATGTAGCGAAACTAAAACTCATATATCAAAGAAAAGAATAAATAAGGTATATTTGTCTTTGCGGATATTATATCCAAGCACTCAGAAACTCCAAAACACCTCTCTGGCATGATGTATAATTAGCTAAAAACAATAATAATTTCTGGTTTTAACTCTGGCCCAAGTGCTAACATGAATTCTTACTAGTGTTCATAAACAGTGGAGTCTCATGTAAGCATAGTGAAATCACCTCAGTATTTAGCATGGGTTAACTGCTATTGAGATACTTTTTTAGATTGGTACTCGTAGTACAGAAAGGATGTTGATAAACTGGAGAAAATTTAGAAAACAGGTCTGAGAATTAAATGGTTGGTAACAGATTATACAGTGAATAGCAGGGAAAATTCCAGTTGCTTAACCCCTCTAAGTGCAAGCTCAGGACAGATATGAACATTTTGACAATTTACAGAGGCAACAGGAATTCACTGATGGAGGGTTCTTCTGAGTACATGTGACAAAGATATGTCAATAAGAAATGCCAGGAAGCTGAAACTAGGCAAAGAGACATGAAGTAACCTGCATATTATTTACTGTGAAGGGAAGAACATAAGGCAGAATATAGTCATTCTCTGGACATGGAATAGTTTTTGCTTTGTGGTGTTTCTAGTGTATGCTGTTGTTCAAGCTGGAATTAACTCAACTAAATCCTTCACCTTGTGTTATGCAAAGTGGTTCTTCTTATCTGTATATTTTCTGAGCACACAATATATATTTATTTTGACAATCAGCACTTTCTTACAATCTTCCATGAGGAGACAGCAATGGTTTTCTTTGCCCTGTGCATGTTATTGAAATAGAGATAACTGCACTTCCTGAGCATATTATGTTTTGTTGTTTTGGTTTGTTGTTTTGTGAGGGTTTTTGTTTGTTTGTTTGTTTGCTTTTGTTGTTGTTACTGGTGGTGGTAGTGGTTGGTTGTAGGATTTTTTTGTTTCATTTTGTTTGCTTGTTTGTATGTTGTTGCTTATCAAGAGTGTGGTCAGAGGTACTCACACATCCTAAATCTGAATTTAATGAATCTAAACACATAAGAAAGCAGGTTGCTTATAATCTGGATCATTTGCCATTCTTTTTCTTTTGTACTAATCTTCATCTGTACAAAATGAATGTAAATAACTTATAATTTGATGGCAGTTTACATCCCTGTATATCCCCAAACGTGGCAAGAGATAGAGAATGCAAGACAGCAGAGATCCAAGTGTCCTCCTCCCTCTACTGGATGTAGACCAAACCAAAATTTTTGAACAGCACCAAAAGTGAAACGAATCTTCTAAAAATGATCAACCCTGGAAGTAAAAAAAAAAACAAAAAACAAAAAACAAAAAACAAACAAACAAAAAAAAAAAACTTATTTTTTCGGATTTTGAGGGTTTTGGAATGGAGAAAACATGTACATGAACTCTTAGCATGTTCTTAATATGAAATTTGTTATCTGTTGCTAATTTGTACAAATCTCAGTAAGAACAGCATGGTTCCATTATGCACCAGATTTGTCTTTTTTTTTGCAGCATCAAGTCTCCTCTTACTTTTCTGACTTGGCCCTCCCTGTAATACTTTCTTCACACTATTCAGAGATATGCTTTGTTTTAAGAGGAACAAGCCAACAAAATCGTTGATCTTATTACCTAAAAAAGGAAGAAGTAAGGAAAAAGGAAAAGTATGTTCTTTCCTTTCTTTAATCTTATTGAAACAGAAGCTGAGCCTCTGATCTGTGTCTAGCATCAGTCGTATCATCTGTGCATCTCTTAGCGTAAATCTTTGTGGTACCATCAAAGCTGAAACATGCATCACTGAGACATAAGCACCTAGGAATGGGTGCAATGCAATGCAGACAGGTCTGGAGGCAGAAATGGGTGCTAGCTTCTTAAAACTGTTGGACTTAGTAATTTATTCATTACCTCAAACTCCAAGCAGAATACGTCAGCATTCGACTGAAAAGATTTTATCTACCAAAGGGTTTCAGCTAACTCAAACTGGTTGAAATGGATGCAAACCTGAATATAGGATATGTCAATCTATATAAATACCTGAGTAACAATGTATACAAATACTGCAAGGGGCATAGCAAAGAGGCGGAGCCAGGCTCTGCTCAGGGGTGCCCAGGGCCAGGCCCAGAGGCCCCGGGCCCAGCCTGGAGCCCAGGAGGTGCCCTCTGCCCCTCAGGAAGCACTGCTGGGCTGGGCGGGTGCCGGAGCCCTGGCACAGGCTGCCCAGAGAGGGGCTGGGGGCTCCTCCAGCAGCCGCCTGGATGTGGGGCTGGGCCCCCTGCAGGAGCAGGGCTGGCACCAGAGGTGGCACCAGAGCTGTCCTCCAGCATCAGCCATTTTGTGATTTTTCAATATTCTTTATTTTTTTTTTTTTTTTTTTTTTTTTTTTTGGTTTTATCCTTTCTTGGCAGTTAAACCAGTGCAAAGGAAATCTTAAGAGACTACTTGGTCCAAGTCACATCATAAGGCTGTGAGCTGTATGGAGTCAGACCCCTTGGTGCATATAAGGTTCAATAGCTTTATGAAGTGCAAGCTAAATAGGAAGATAGTTTGTTGACTCTGTGACTGTGTCAATGAATTTGGATCTGTTTGGCCCTCAATGACATCAGCTTATGACTTTTCATAAAGGAAGCAAATCCTAATAGACTGGAACACAGAAAAAGAAATATTCTTGCCCAGTTTATATTTCCAGGTATTCTTATTTCAGTCCTCCCAATTAGTGCACAGATTAGCAGTGTTTTGTCTTCTGCCAGGGGAGAGAATGGGACAAAGTCTTTGTATTTATGTGAATGGATGAGCTCTTTGGGGAACTGAACTGGCAGTGGCAAACTTGCTGTTATGGGACCATATTATTTCACTTCCAGAAAATTGTTGGGCTCTGCAAAACTTAGCAGACCTCTGGTTCATGGGTATGACTACAAGTAATGGTGACTTATAAGTGCAGCAGTGTTCAAGCATCTTTTTTTAGTGTTTGGTTTGGCAAGCAATAGCTTTCATTGCAGCTTGAAACCCCTGACAATCGATTATTGAACCAATAATTGTGGCATCATAAAATACCTACTCTTTGCACAAAGCTTTCCTTATCACACTCCAGGCTTTGCTGACATGGGGCCAACTTTACGTACTTACACACATTCTTTTAGTTTTTCTTCACTGCATTCCCGTTTTAACAGATAATTCCCAAAGCACTTAAGGAAGTGGAGAATTAATGAAGAATGATACAAAGGTTTCTGCCCTTTCTAAGGGACGTTCTCATAAACTGGGACCCAGAATTTTGAATTTATTAATTTTAGAAACACCCTATTTTTGATAACAGAGTGCCACTGGCAATTTAAAAAGGAGGTGCCTAGTCTGAAAAGCAATTGTTTCTCTCTGATAACTTCAGCCATATTTGTCATTGCTTTTATCTTTGTCATTTTGCTTTGTCCCAAGAATTGATTCTTCCACATGAAATTTAGCCTCTCCTCCCTGTGTAAAATTTCCCATGAGTCAAACTAATAGTAAAGGCTATTACCCAACATATTACCCAAGGCTGAGGTAGTTATTCTGACTGTCTGTTTTTATTTAATACTATATATCTTTTTATCTTTTCTCATGGGATGGGTTTTTGTTCCCATTAGTCCAGTTATAGCTTAGTGTGCCTTCATTGACATCGCTGGAGTTATATGCTCGCTATCAGTGGTATTATTGAGTGGTGAATTTCTATACCCTGGAAATTTAGTTTTGATCCACACAAACCCATCCATGCTAAACAATGCAATATTCTCTCTAATGCAGTTACTTACGAGTCTTCTATAGCATATGAGAAATGGACTTCAGATTCATAGGTTCTCTTTTCATTTCTCAAAGATGATCGAACAGAGAGTTTCTTTGAGCACATGCTGTTAAATCACTGCCCATCATTGTTCTCCACAGCCTCTGTCCCCTGGTTCTGGGCAGATATGTGAGGAGCAGAAATGTGTCACACATTCTTTGGGGAGTGACTCTGCCTCTTGAAGACAGAAGACTGTTTGGCAGCCCTGGTATTGATACTGGGTGAAAGGGAGACCTTAGATTAGTACAATTCTTGCACTATAATGACCAGAAGGGTTCAGTTTACAAGGAAATGCTTTATGACGTGTCGTGGTTCTGTAGGAGCGTCTTACACAGGGAAAATCACCCTTCTCTCTCAAGCTCAGAGATGAAAGCAAAGGAGAAGGGAAGAGGTGCAGGGATGGGGGCTGTTCTAAAACCTGGATTTCATACAGGTTGCATCATGGTTTCTTATGTGCTTCTGCAAAAGTTCTTTGACTTCAGAAGAGTTTTCTGATTTATGCCCAAATAAAATCTGGCCAGAAATCAATATTGTTGTTAGCTTGAATAGTGCGGTTGTTGGGACATCTGTGGACTTCCATTATATGGCTGTTTGAGGTGTAGAGCAGCACAATCTCACAGTGCATGGTGTTGATCATCCATTCAAAGTTACCAAACCACTTTATTACCTTAGAATGTGAGAATCAAATTCTGCTTTCATGACATCTAAAACCCAGAGGCGACAGTGAAGTTAGTGTTTTGCCCAGTTTGGGCTGAGAAGAATATAGCCCAAATTATTTGTCATATTCAGCTCATTTTCAAAATCACTCCAATATAATGTCAAAACACAAGAAAGAAAAAAAAAAAAAGTGTTGGGGCTTGTATCTTTCCTAAGAACCATTGCACATCAGAGAGCTGCAAGCAACAGCCATTGATCCAGAAGCTTGTGCAATATATGTGTGCTTGTGTCACATCAACAGTGGAAGGTCACAGTTAATTTTCTCCCAGAAGATCACCCTCTGAGCTGACACACAGAGATAAAGATACTACTCATTATAGTGGCTGTGATTTTTTTCTACCCAAGTAGGTTGTGTGGGAAGGAGATCAGACTCCAATCCCTAGAGTGCAGAACAGTCTATACAGCAGCCCCTCAGTTTGCTGAGCCAGCAGGGCTGCTCCTGTTTGCATCCTCAGTTCAGATAAGAGTTAAACATAAATAATTATAATACCAAAAAGTCTGATTATCTTGAAAGAAGGTTTAAATACTGCATATAATCTTGGGGGGGGGGGGGGGGGGGGAAGAGAGAAAAAAAAAAAAAGCAGCTCTCCAAACTGAGTGTTTAATTCCCTGGTATTAAAGTACCCAGAATTTAGTCCTCTTTACATCTAAATTAAAGATGTAAAATGTAAACCAGGGCATATTGAAAATTCATGGGATGATGTTGACTTTTTAAGTTACATTCAGCATTTACGTCTCAGGACAGATCCTGGAGTAGCATATCCTTCACTAGACTATCTTCTGAAAGAAATTATACATTTTTACACCAGCTGAGGATCTTGTCATCTCATTAGAAAGCATCTCCTATTATTTGCCTAAATGAGTCATGCCGTTGTCTCATGGTTTGACATCAGAACTTCCCAAATGGCTGCTCGTTCAGGTTGCTTACACTTTGTCTGCAGGCTCAGCAAAGAATAATTACCTATCAGATTCCCAGCATGAACTCTGGGAGATTTTGAGAGGGGGACACAGGTGGGAAGAAGAGAAGAGGGGGCAATTAATGTAGGAGTATTGGGGAAATGAAAGAGAGCAGAAACAGAAAACCAGGCAACTGATCAAAAGAAAAGAGGGTAGCAGAGATGCTTCCAGAAGTGAGGAACAAATTAGGAGATCTCTGGGATGGGCTCTCTTAATGAGCAGCAAAACTGAGTGAAGAAGAAGCAAGAAGATTGTTGCTTTTTCACCCCTTTTCTTTGATGAAGAAAAAGGAGGGGAAGAAGCTGTGAGGAAAACTTGCTCAGCATACACAAAGGTTGGAAAGGGAAGGTGTCAGAAAAACAGCTGAGCAGAAAACTCATGAAAAAGGTATGGATCCAAAACCATTGTGGAGGGACTAAAGATTGCAGTTCTAAGAAAGCTGATGAGCAGAGGATCCTTAAAGATTTTATTTTTCAGTGTGCCTGTTCCAGGATGTGGCACTGTATTCCCAGCTTTTACTGAGAGGCCCTACATGGTGTGTCACAAGGCACAATGCTAGCCCTTGAAGGCCAAGTTACTAACTGCTTGAAAAAAATGCAATAATTCCCTGAAATGAGCTGCCTGGGGAATCTCATTGCCTTTGTAAAATATTGAGTTTGCACATAAAAGACTAGTAAGAATAGTCAGACCCTACACGTAGAGGCCAGGGCTGCTGAGGTGCATAGGAAATGAGAAGGGACTGGTAGGTACAAGCTGCCACCAGCGTCTGTAGTGCCAGGGAAATGAGATCTTTCTCTGCTTTGTGCTCCTTGTCAGTAAGAAAGAAGAAAAAAGCCAGAGTACTTTGGGAGACACTGAAGCTGTGCTTCACTTTGGTCTGTTCCTTGGGCTCCCTTTGACAAACTTTCATGTGCTCTTCAGGTTTGGAAACCTAAATAAGAACAAGGCACCTTCAACAGCCTCCTCCTCCATTCCCAGCATGTGAAAATCTGCAGTACCATGCCCACCTCTCACTGAAGTTTTGTTAAGGGCTTAAATACAGAATTGTTTATGGACCCAGCACCATACTTTCACAAGGCATGCATGTGGAAAGCAGAACTGTAGCTTTTGTCTCTTTTTCACAGCTCTGGGGAAGAAGCTTAGGAAGGAGAGTGAACTAGTGAAGAGAAGTTTTTCTCTTGCATTGCTATATGCGAGGATGAGATTCCACAAAGTGTCAGAAAACATTTTGTATTCACGACAGTATAAGAGCAGGTTTCAGTGCAGTATCTTTCTTCCCTTATGTGTATTCTTGCCTCTGTGCTTTTTCAAATTGAAATTCTCTTTTTTGTTGTTTATTTTTGAATGTATTTGCAAGGCAGAGTTTCATTTGAGTTTATATATATGCCATGCTGATGATAGCAATCATCTGGTTTGCATTTGCACATTTAGTGTGGATAGTTCTAGTCTTTTTCTATTTGCACATATGAAGAGTACTGTTTAAAATGGTAAAATCAATAGATTTGCACTTAGGAGTCTTCAGGAAACGAAAACACTATCATGTAGAAAAATTCTGCTTTAAGCTGTTCTCTCTAGTCTGAAATCCCATAGACTGGAATTGACAATTGTGTTCACTGTATGTGTGATTAAAGAATAAGCAGTGAAGCCTAGAAAAGAAGAAGAAAAACAAAGGAAGAAAAAAATTATTTTCCATGAATGTCCACAGCAATGGACAAAGGAGGATTTTTTTTCAAACCAGAATATTTCTCAAAAGTTTTCCATGAGATGGCAGCTCTCTAAAACACAAGGATTAGATTGAATTGGGAAAGAGAATGTTAGTCCAAGGAATGGGAATTCTGGAAAGTGAGAAGGACCAAATAAAAAGACACCTTACATTTGTTTCTGCAAGTACTGGAAATGAGATGCTAAAAGACAGTTCTAAGCAGAGAGAAAAGCCAACAGAAAACTATGTAATACTTTATGCTTCTTTATTTTCCATAGAGTTGGAGTAAACGTACATTACATCCTCACTGAAAAAAAAAAAGCAACTAAAATTTTTTGTTCCTGTTTTAATGGTTTCTGATAGTAAGACCTCAACTATATGAATATAAAACATTTAGGAAAAAGAACAAGTTCAGCAAGTCTAAGTAGTGGGACAATGTGCTCTTTCATTGTGATTAATATCCTGCTGTTACGTACATATGGTCCATATTGAGTGAATGGGCAAAGGTAGTCAGCCTTGAAATCAGTATGCAAACTTAGTCTTAATTAGATGTTTTGAAGGTCCAGTTTGCCTGTCCAGGCACCTTTTTTTTTTTTTTTTTTTTTCTTTTTCATATTAAACTTTCATAGAAAGTCAAGGGGGAATACTAGCAGAGTCATGTATTTATGCTCCACAGTGATAGACTAGAAGTGCCACATGGTTTTTAAACAGAAAGCAAACAGGAGAACTCAAAGAAAACAACAAAAATGTAGGTCTATCAGTTGGCTTACTCATTAACAGTATAGTGTCTTATTTCTGTGAAACAAAGGAATTAAGGCACACATTATTTGTGCATACTGCCCACAGAATATCTAAAATCCCTGTCTTTTGTTCCTCATTAGCTCTCTTCACAGATTTCCCACTGGGAATGATGCTGAAAGCCAAAGAGGAGGGACAGGGACAGGGGGGCAATACAGAGCAGCGTCACTAGCCTACTTGAAAGAAAAAGGTATAATCTGTGTGTCTGTAAGGGACAGATGGGATTTAACTGTGATTTGTTTGTGTGTACTTCATGTTTCTCATAAATCCTAATGCTCTCCTTCATCACTGAGATCTGCTAAAACCAGGGACCTACAAAACTAAAGATCTATTAACCCTGCTCTCAAGTGCACACCTATTTTTTCACACTTTTTTCCAAGCCCTGTATCCATACTTGTGTGGGAGAACACCATAAACTTACAGCTTTTTCTCCTCTTTGTATGTTAGAAAATGAGGGATGAAGAAATAATTTGAAAAGAACAGGAAAATGAATATATTCCTTCAACTGAAGCCACGGTGGAAATCAGATCACACATACTATGCTTACATTCATTCATACATAACTTCGTTCTGTCTGGTATGTTCTGTTTTCTCATCTATAGCAAGAAGCACCATTCCATATGGTCCCTGATACTTTTCAAACTATAGCACTAAGATGATGGATACTGCATTCCCTTCTTCTGCTGTCTTCTAGACTGCTTTTTGTCTGACCGATTAATTTTGGCAATAAAAGAACCCATCCATATCTCAGGGGTGAGGATGGTTTTAGCAAATGTTGCATCATACACTTGTCTTGTGTTTCTGCAGGACAGAGGACAGGATTAAAAGTTGTACAGTGATGTCCTCCACTCCCTTTTTTTTTTTTTTAATACATTTCTGGCTCAGCTATTGACCTCAGACTTTGAGCAACCCACTAAAAGGAGTCTATGCCTTCTGCAGAGCATCTTCCCTTCAGTGTAGTGATGCAAAATAGACTGTTTTCACAAAGAATTTAAGGTCACCAGAGAAAAAGCACAACATGAACATGGTATATTGTGAGGCAAGGGAATATTCAAGAGTGGATAAATTTCATTGGGAAAAAGAATACCCTAACAGCTAGACCAGTAAGAAACCAGCAGATCTTTGGCACCACTGACTTCAGTGCCTCTTTCATACTGAGTGATGGAAGTTGATAAAGACACAGTGAAACATAAAACACTCACCCCATGGCTTCTTTTGTTCAGGGAACAATGACTTTTAGATGCAATTAAAGGCAGAGGTCTGGAAAATGTGTGCTTGTTCTCTGTTTTCATGGGCATGGAGTTTTGTATCTATAGTATACCTCCTTCCACTTAATGAAATATTCTTTAAAGATATCCTAAATGCACCTTTTTTCATTTTTGTTTTAAAGTAGTCACTAAAAATGGACTCTCTGGCACTTTATTGCTATTATTAATTCACTTCTAATCACATGTATTATGAGAAGAAGCCTGAGAGGTGACTGAAACATGATACTAAAGGTGCTAATTTGATAATGAACAGCAAGCTACAGTATGTCTTCTGTGCATTTTTCTCATATAATTCCTCTTGATCTTTTGGAATATTATATGCCAAATGAAGTAATTGAGTTAATTCTAGTTCCCTGCATCTTTTTCTTGTGATTTTTTTCTCTTGGGCTTTTCAGAAAATTTAGCTGTGGCTGGCTTTGATTCTGTAACAGCAAATATCTCCTGATATAATGCGTGGATCAGAATGGCAGTTGTGGCTGCATACACTGTCCAGCCCATCACAGGAAATTCTGGGCCCTGGGGCTTTCGTTGGTGTTTGAGCAAATCATGTAGACTATGTACCCCAGGAGGCAATGCTTCGACTTTGTTCAACTTCACAAGTTAAAGATGAAGGTGGCTGTCAGATGGGGTACTGAAATTCAAAGTCTCAAGCAAATCACTCCCATATATTTTAGAAGCACAGAATATTCCATCTTGCTTTTTTTTCTGTCCCTATCTGGCTTCTGGCAAACTGTCAGTGCAATCCATATTTGGGTAAAATTCAGAGCCTGTAGAGTAACAAAAACTTTATAATAATCAACTAATATAAAGTTGTAAGTGGAGACAATCCCAAGAAAAGGTTTTCTCTACTGCTTTGAAGGCTCTATGTTCATTTCCAAAGATGTTACTGGCGAAATTCAACATGGGGCTATTTTGCCCTCAAAATATGTTGCTTGTGCTCCTAGAGAAGACTGTTCATGGGAGAGTCTCCAAACATGCAGATGACCCCTAGGTCCTACATTGTGGAATTAAAATTAACCAAAAATATGGTGGGTTTATGTCTTAAAATGGCAAGTTTTTCTTACAGCGTCTCTTGTCTTAGTAATGTGAGAGTTAATTAAGCATTGCACAATTATTGCCTGATATCAGAGAGTCTCTGATCACTCTGAATGTCCCTGAGTACACAGGGACAACTACTGCCATCATCACTTGGGAGTATGGTCTTAAATTTGGCAGGAAAGCACACCACTTAGACTAGCATCGCCATCTCATCATCCCATAAAGCAAATTTTTATTTTATTTTTTTTTGGGGGGGGGGGGGGCAGTTGGATGACCCTCTCTAGTCAATCTATAGTGGATGTCTCTCTCAGCAGTCCTATACATCTGTCCTGGGAGCTTGTCAGTGATTGTAAGGAAATTTTATTAGTATGTATAAGAGGTGCCTTTATTTTCTTGGGAAAAATGTTTGTGCTCTTGTAAGACTACACAGAATTTAGAGGAGTTGGGGAAGATGATAAATTCTTTATCATTGGAATTACAGTTTGTCATTGCATATTAAGTTGACAAGTCTGGCACTGTGATTCTTCATCCAAGAACATGCCTCAAAATCTGTCAGGGCATTGTGGATCTTGGTGTGATCAAATCATCTGTAGAGACCTCAGGCATCCAAACTTATGCATGTTTTATTCAAGCCAGTTAATGGGTCCCCTGAAAGGTTCACAAACTCTCTGTGTGAACATAATGTTTCTAATACATTCATTGTAATAAATCAATGGCAAATGAAGGGCTAAGATGAAGCAGGATGCATAGGGTGGTCTGAGGAGGTTTTGTTCTGGTACTGGGTTTTGTTCTTGATTGCACTTCTTAGTTGTGTAGCAAAGCAACTATAATGAGAGGTCTTGCAAAACAGGCTTGGCGTCAAATTTAAAGATCAAGTTTCCATTCCAAGGAGTGAAACACCAGGACATCACTATACCACTGAACATACACAGTAGGCAATGCAAAACCAAGTATCACGGCAATTTTGTACAGCTCCTGCACTTGGTCGTATGCATGAACCATACTTTCTGCCTAAATGCTTAGCACACTTCTATTGGTTAAAATCCTGGCCTCAGTGGAGAGTCAGACCAAAACTCCTTTCACCCTCAAGAAGACCAAGATTTTACTTATTCAAAACCCCAGTCTCCAAAAGTTTCCCACAGAGCAGAGAGACTTGATGAGGAGTCAAGCGCAGACATTGGTAAGTAAGTCAGAATGTAGCCCCAGTACAAGATGGACAATAACTGCCGATTGCTATCAAACAAGTTTTTCAGTGCTATGTCCACACCTCTAACAATTGGAGTCTGAACCATGCAAGATCATCCAAACTTTGTTTACAATCCTTCCAAACACTTCAGTTGCACATTCTTGCACGTCATACAGCTTCTCATTACCTACATACATAGAACAAAGACTAACTGCAGGTCTGAAGACACAAGATCCCACTGTGCATCAGTGTACTGTACGTGTTCTCAACTGTACGAACAACAAAAAGGGTTTCATCTGCATAAACCAGACCTATCAAAATCAATGTGTAAAGTACACCAACTTGTTTCTAAAACAAACATAAGCCCAAATTATTTGTGTAGGTTAGGAAACGGGGAACAAACAGCAATGAATTACATTCTGGAGAATCTGTCCCTCTGTGGCTATTCAAAAGACGGAAAGTGAAAGTCTGAATATGACCTTGCCCACTTTTCACCTAACACTTTATCCTTTACTCTAGAATTGTATCCCTCCTGATTCCCAAATTATCATTTTAACTTGTCTGAAATCTTCCTCCATTCTTCACGGTCTTTAAAATTGTTTTAGTTTCTTTTTCAAAAATCCACCTTAATTGCTGAAATATTTTGGCTTGTGCTCAGATTGTCCTATATTTCAGTAACTACAGCTTTTCTCTCTACCTTTTAACCCTTTCATCTCCCAGATTACTCCATCTGTCTCTGCTCAAGCTATCACAGAATCAGAGGGTTATGCAGGTTGGAAGTGACCTCAGGAGATCTCTAGCCCAGCCTTCTGCTCACAGCTGGGTCAGCTCTGCATTCAGAGCAGATTGCTCAGGGCTTTCTCCAGCTGGGCCTTTAAAAACTCAAAGGTTGAAGGTCCCAAAATTTCTCTGGCCTTGACTATCTCGCAATGGATTTTTTTCTTTCCCCTATATCCAGAGAGATCTGTTTCAGTTTATGAGCACTGCCTCTTCTCCTGACATGCACCTCAGCTTGGCTCCATCTTCTTAACTTGCTCAGAGGTGGTGTAAGGCTGCTATGAGGTCCCTGCTGAGTATTCAGGCTGAACAAACCCAGCTCTCTCAAACTTCTCTCATACACCACATGCTCCAATGCCCTTACCACCTTGGTGGCCTCTGCTGGACTCCCTGAAGTTTGTCAACATCCTTCTTTTGCTGGGAGCCCAGCTGGATGCTGTACTCCAGTTGTGGCCAGGTGAGTGCTGAGTAATGGAAATAAATAAATAAATAAATAAATAAGGACCAAAAAAAAAAAAGACAAAACACAACACTTCTCCTAAAATCTTCATTTTCCCTTACTCTAATTGCTCTTTTTATCTGGCTTCAAATCTCTTTGCCCTCCTACTCTCTTTTTTAGAAAAAAAAAAATAAAAAATCACAAACTAGTGTACATTCCTTGCAAGTTTGTTGTCCTTTACCCTAATCAAATTTTGCATTCATTTTTTCTGATTTCTCTTGCCACTGTTTTTCTTCCCTCTTGAATTTTCCCTTGTTTTCTTTCACTGTTTGTCAGACACTTTCCTTCTGGTTTTGCTCATGCTTTCAGGGCCTTTCTGTATCAACCCTTCAGCTATCCCTGCACCACTAAAAGAACAGTCTTCAGAGTAGTTACAGGAACTGTTAAAGCATGAACCATCCTCTACCTTCCAACAATCTTGTTGATTTCTGAGTATTTACCCTCTAAGCTTAAATATTCTCAGCATCCTTCAGTGACCCGTATCCAACTCACAATGTTCTCAATATGTTGAAAATATAAATACTCATTTCTGTTTTCCTCTTCAAATCCCTGTGTCTCAATGGTATCTTGTGGAAAGAGTTCCATGTAGAGCTGGCTGTGGAAAATGTCAAGTTTCTTGATGAAATCAGGAGCCTGTCCAGTTGAGAAGAGAGAATTCCAGTTTTCTACTCAGCAGAAGGCTTGGGGATTGCAGTTCCTAAGCAGACACAGGGGCTTAAAGTGCTATGATTTCTCTCCCCCAAAACACTGCATAAGCAGGCAGGAAAGTAATTAGGCCTAGCATGTTTTAATTACTTTTTCCATTTTTTAATTTTTCTGAACTTCAGGGGTTCTGGCATCTAGTGCAATAAAAGAAAGTAACTTGTTCAGCAACAGATCTTCTTCCATGTGTCCCCTCATGGTATACAGATGAGGAGGTAACCAAATACTTGCTGGGATAGTGCTCATTATTTTTTGCTTATCAAAATTAAATACAAAACAGATTACCAAAATTTAGATTAATGTGACTGTGATAATGGCCATAGGGTTACAGAATTGTCTCAGTAAACAAGGAGATCCTTGTATTTGTTATCATTTTTATAGATACGCTTTTAGACTTGCATCTTCTTACTTAAAGAAACTTCATCAGATAAGAAAGTTTGGTGGTAAAACTGGGTTTTGACCTATCTTTTCCATTATTTGTCTGATCTCCAGAAGCCTAGCTCAACAGGAGTCATTGGGAACACACTGGGCAGCAAAACAGCAAAACTCAATGCTGAGTTTTGATTTAAGTGGGGTTTGTTGTTGTTGTTGATGTTTGTTTAAAGTGAACTTTGCTGCTTTATATCAGTTCAGCTCTCATGGTGGGAGGCCAAAGACTCTTTCAGTGGCTATCTTCTGGCTCTCTAAAATCATGTCCTCTCTCTCTCTAAAATAATGTCCTATATCTGTTATTAACAAATTGAATCTATTATTGTTAATTGCTTTTGGGGTTCAATGAAGGACACAGTCAGGATGGATTCTGTTTACCAGTTTATTATTTTATCACCATATGTTCTCAAATTCCCTATCCCTTTCATTTCCCATTTGGAAAACAGTGATAAAGAAGCTTGCCAAAAGTAGAGATCCACAGCTGAAAGTCTCTGAATATTGGTTTGATTTTGCCTATCCTGTGTCACTGCCAAGGAAATGATCTAAGAGAGGCAGCACCATTGCATATGCTCTGAGCATGATTTTCTTGAAAAGATTCCTAATTACTGGTAGTCTCTCCCTCTGCCATTTTGTCTCATCTTCCACCATTTTGTCTCACAAAAGCCAGAATTGGAAAAGAGACCACTAAAGGGAAATGTAGACAAGGAAACAAGAAGAGGTTAATTAGGGAGCTGAAAAAGTGAGTGGCTGTTTTTGTTCGTTTTTCTCTTTCAAAGTAGGACACTTGTTGAGCTGTGAAGCTAACAAGGAGTGAGTAAAAAAAAAAAAAAAAAAAAAGAAAGAAAAAAAAACCCTCCCTTCTTTCCTATCGGTTCTTTCAGTATTCTGCTCAAAGTTCGAGTGGCTGTTGGAGAGAAACACTTACCTCTGTTCTTCCCTACTTCTTTGTGCCCCCATTTGTCATCACCGGGGAAAGGGAGGATAAAGAATGAAAGAAAGGATGAAAAGCAAATTGTGATCAGAGGAATGAAATTGTCAGACTGCACCTGCAAAACCAGATTATAAACCCTGGTTTCATCTTCCTCACCAGTTTGGTATTACAGGACATATAGAGAGAGATGGAGTCAGGTTATGTCTGCAAACCCTTTGATTAGGTTTCTAGCATTTCCTAACCTGAAAACTGGTTCTTCCCTTTCTTTTCTGCTGTTTCAGCACCTTTCGTTCTCAGTGACCAAAATTGCTGCCAATACATACTTGTATTTTACTCTTTTCCCCCCAAAAAAATTACCTATGAGGAACTTGCTTGTTGCATCCATAGGAGAGGAGCTTGGCAGAGATTCTGGAAAAAAAAAAAAAAAAGTGAAAAGACTTGGTGAAGACATGTTCTGGAGAAAAGTTTTCAGAAGCCTTTTAGCGATAGTAAGGGTAATAAACATCTTGAGGCTTAGGCACACATGGGAACAGGGGCTGTGCATTTATTTCTTCCAGACCCTCTTCCTCTCCACCTGTTCAGCCTCCTGCACACACATTTTTAATCCTCCCCTGTTGCTATAGGAGGAAAAGAGAGATCTGAATTTCCAGCATCTGAATATGGTGCTTGTTTCTTGCAGCCTTGATAGAAATCCTTTTCTACTTCCATTATGTCTTTTTAGGGAAAGGGTCTCAGTCGTTACAGATATTCATGCTGCATAAAATCATCTGGGAACCAGTGAAGCTAAGAAATACAAGATCCCCCCAAAAGGCTGCTCAATGTCATCAGAAACTGTTTTGTACAGGCTTCAGGGAGAGAGATGGTTCTTCGTTACAAGAGAACTGTATTAATTTCATCCCTTTTCTGTGATCTCACTGTCTTTTTATAGTCTCTCTGAAGCAGTTTGACTGAAGAGATTAGAGTTCAGATTTTTAAAAATTCCTTGATTTCTTTGCAAACTTCCTTACCCAACTTTTGTTGATTTTGTTGTTGTTGTTTTGTTTTTGTTTTTCTAAAGGATTAGCCCAACTGAGATATTGCCAAAAAAAATGATCCCAACCCAAGTCCTGTAAGCTTGGACAGTATGTGTAGGTACTAGGCATACATCTCTGTCTTCACGCAGAGGAGCAGCTGATTGTCCTGTGGTATCTGTTTAATATATGCATTTTGGGAAGGGTGTGTTATGTGCTGCATTTATTAGTAATCAGTTGTTCTCCATAGAAAAAAAAATCTGGTTGAGCCCCATTCTGAGTAAATACTCACTCTGCATCAGGCTCCTGTTGGGATGAAGTCTGTAGTAGAGAGGGGCTGTGTGCTGATGGACTCTGGACTGAGCGTGCATATTAAAGACAGTGCTATGAAAATCAAGGGCCCTCTTCTATTTCCCCATCGTTTTTATATTACTGAAATTTCACTGTTTTCAGTGAAAAGGTTCATGATTTACGCTACTCAATTCAGAGAAGGATGAGACCAATAATCTCTCCCTAATTCTGCACAAGGCAGAGACTCCAATAAAGTGTCTACAATAATAAAATAGCGTATAGATAGGTACTTGTGGGCAGACAATTTATAGGCACCTTTATGCCTTCCTTGTAACTATTCAAAACCTAATTCAGCTGGTAAAATATGCAAATATCAATTTCCCTCTGTGAAAAGCCTAGCTAAGAGAAATGGTCCCTCTTAGCTCGCTGACCAGATCATCTCATGGTCCCTGAAGTTCTTGTAGCAGGGACATGATTCAGCAAGGCATGCCAGCATGTGCTTTTCAGTCATAGTCTCAGCTGAATTGCTAAGTAGCTCAACTGCTTTGCAGGCTTGAGCAAGATAAATCAAACTAACAGATGAGGGATTCTGCTAAATCTAAATGTTCGGGATTGCATGAGACTGAGGAGATTAAATATATATATATTATATATATATATTGCAGCAGCTTCCACCTCTTTGCATGTCTGCACCTCCATTTGAAACTGGCTGCAGCCTTGCTTTTGGTGGAGTTAATTTCTGGTTTTCTTCAGTGTTAACAAGAGGACAGAAAATCCTGCTGACTGTGTCCTACGTAGCCCAGTCTTAAACCACAGACATAAGTGGCAGCCAAGACACCAATAAAAGATGCTTAGTGGGATGGTGTGAGCAAAGGAACTATAATAGTCTTGAGCTTGCTGATATCTGTATACGGCCTAGATAGTATGTTGTACTGAATCCAAAAATGCCAGAGCACTACTCAAACCCGTGTAAAGACTTAAAACTTCCATGTGATGGAAGTATTATTTCCACTTTACAGATGTAGGACATAGACTAATTGATTTTTCCAGCAGGGAGGAACACATCCCAGGTGACCACATCCATATTCCTGTTCTATAATTATAAGTACATATGTTGCAGCTAGATTAGATGGTATGCAAAATACACCCCTCTGAAATGTTCTTCAGCAATGTTAGCTTCTTAATGCTACACTGCCAATTCTGTAGGGATTGTTATTTCACAGTCGCCAAAACAACCCCACCCAAAATAAATAAATAAATAAATAAATAAATAAAAGCTGCTCTGACACAGTTTAAATATTCAAAATAAATCATGAGTTTCTGTCATGTGGAAACAAAAAACTAATGATACAGTGAAAGGCTACATTTCCATAACTCTGACTTGCATCTACATATTTCCCATTTGAAAGTCAATGGGAACCGTGTGGCTGAGTGCCATGTGACTCCAAAAACACAAAGGCAGCCTGCCTCCTCCTTGGCTGCCACAGCTCTGTCCCCCCGCAGAGGAATCACCTATGTGACTTGCATCTGATTTCCTTGCTAACCTGCAAGAGAACTGGAGCCAAACAGTAGGATACGCACTAACAGGATCTGAATATTTAGCAGTATGGGAACACAGGTAATTGATTCCCGTCTTGGGCATGCTGATGTAGCTCCCTTTGCATAGTCAGGAGGGGAATGGAGTTGAGTTAAGCTAATACATTCATCAGCTGTTAGCTTCTCCTGAGAAGGAGACTTTTAACCCAAATGTATCATCTGATGAGCTTCAGGTCAACCCTTTACATATGGAAATCCATTTCCCCGTCTATATCAAGTTGTCCGAAAGCACACCTGGACAGTGGGGAAGTGTTCTTTAAAAATGGATGGTTAAATTACCACATGAATACTTGGATTTACTTCTAGAGAATATAGTGAGTTTTGTCTCACTGGAGTTCTTTAACCTTCAGAAGACATGAAGGTGCACTCTTGTTTATTTTTCTATTCATTAAAGGAAAATCAATTTCAGACTATTCACATTTTGTCCTGATTTCTTTAGTACT
The DNA here is from genome assembly GCF_040182565.1 of Anser cygnoides. Lineage (NCBI taxonomy): Eukaryota > Metazoa > Chordata > Aves > Anseriformes > Anatidae > Anser > Anser cygnoides. The sequence goes on from NC_089873.1 coordinate 207,703,802, forward strand.
GTTGGATTTAAAAAAAAAATAAAATTAAGGCTTTTTCAGTTGTTTTGAAAGCTCTGTTCAGAAAGGGAGAAATACATTATCTCTGTTATTGCAGTGACAGCAGAGTGAAGTCTCACTAGCCGCAGATCTGCCCCATCACAAGAGCTCATTGGTGAGGACCACACTCTAGTTTTGCAGACCATCAGGTTGTACCAGGAGAAAATAGAAATGTCAAAAAACAGGAAGCAAAAATTATATTTTTAGCTTCTTTTCTTAAGAAATTAGGTTTGTGTGATTGCCTTGCTGTTCTCACGCTCATTTGCTTCTTCTTGTTGTCTGTGCCCCTGTTAGCATACCTCTTCTTGGTCAAACAGCAGTCTCAGAGGTTGCACAGGTTCTCCAGTGAAGGTGACCCTTTGGACACCCTAAGCCAGGGGAGCTCAAGAGGAGCCCCCACTTGCAAGGCAGCAGGGTGTAATCTCAAGAAAGAGCCAAAAACATGACTCCAGATGGAGTCTGCACCTTTTTAGACACACTGGTAACTAGCTCCGAGACAAAGACCCATAGAAAAATGAGTTTCTATCATTATCTACTGAAATCAGCTTTTCTGGCCTCTGTCCTGCCCAGAGATCTGCTGGGCTCAGCCTCATTCTGCTGAGGACCTGGTGGCAGAAGAGAAGCCATCAGGTTTGTGTTAATGCTTTGGTTTTAACTCCTGTGAACCGCAGATGTCTGATTACTTCCCAGGGTGTTCTGAGCAATAGCGAATTAAGTTTTGTTTAAATGTTTTGAGATCCCAGGAGCTACACAGATGGGAAACCTTTTCATTCATAATGTAAGGCCCCTGACTTAGAAAACCAATCTGCCCCATCCATTTACTAATTCAGCATCATCACAATTTCAAAATCAACATGCATTTATAAAATAATTTGAGTGACGGTCGGCAATCAGGACTGTTATGGTCTTTCAGGTTAGCAATTAGGGAATTATTAGCAATGTGGATTTAGGTGGTTAAGTTGTTTGTGGTTACTGTTGGTTTTTGTTTGTTTGTTTGTTGTTGTTGTTGTTTTCCTATGGTTAATTCAGCAGATGTAAAAACAACAAGTGCTTAGCCATCAAAAAGGGAAATTGAGATCCCTGCCTGAAAATCTGCATAGCGGCTTTGGCCCTTGCTGGCTGATTAAGCCAAGCTGTTGGAGGACTTGTATTAGCATGTCACAGGGCCTCCTCTTTCAGGCCCTTTGTAGGGCCACAAAAGATTAAAAGAAAGCTGAGCAGAGGGCAATGTCATTGTATTTAAACCAGTCTACTCTATTCATTATGTTGGCTATGTTGTCCTGTAATTTTCAAGCAGTGATTTCCTGGGTAACAAATGTAAAAATAATTAAAAAAATAATAATTCCTTTTAACTTTACAACTTGTTTTTTGTGGAGTTTTCTTTTTATTTTCTTTTATTTTTCTATTTTTTTTTCCATTTTAACTATCTATCCTTATTCTTCTTTAATTTAAAGCATAAATACATTCTTTCTTGCTTCTTTGGGAGTGAGGCATACCTTTTACTGTAAAACATACCTATAGTGCATTTATATCTGATTGGAGTTACCGTTAGTGTTTCCATTATTAATTTTACTGCCAACACTGAGGCCCTGTGCTGATGAGAAAGGGATGTTAAGCAAGAAAGGAAGCTTGCCTTGAGGAGCAGGGGATTTGTCTTCTAAGCCACGGAAGGATTCCCCAGAGCAACGAGGATGATGCTAATTGCAGCCTTGGGATCTGGGTGGACACAGGCTGGTGGCCTTTGCAGCATGTACTTCATTAATAATTAAACCTGCAGCTGGTGGCATTGTCCATGGAGGTGCTGCATTGCACTCAGGTCCCACCATGGGACAGGAGATGACCTGGCACCGGTGAGAAAGATGTGGGTGTTGGTTCCTTTGTGCACAGCCAAGGTTTTGTAACACTTCTTTTTGCATGAATATTGCTCACATAAATTTTTGGGAAAAAAAAAAAAAAAGGACAGGCTTTGACTTTTAGCAGTGTGTTTAGAGTGCCAAAGAGTTCGTTGTTATGAGAAGTGCCATGTATTGCACCACCAAAATGCCCTCCTGAAGATCACCAGAGAAGATGCATCAGGAGCAAGGAGCTATGTTTCCACCACTTGCACTCCCTTCGAGCTCTTCAGGCTTGCTTCTCTTCTCACTGAGCTGGCAGCAGGCAGTGGGAAGAGACTGTCTTCCCCCATCACCTTTTCTTTGATGAATTTCCTTCAGCTTTGAAAGATGTCACCTTCAGATAAATTGGCCAGTAAGAGCATAGAAAGGTATTTCCATGCTCAGCCCTCATTAGAGTCCAGCAGTTCACCTGTGTATTTAATCAAATTGGATTTCAACTTAAAATTTATGAACAACAACAAAAAAAAAATGTTGGAGGAAAAGGGAAGGGGACAGCATTGCTGGCATTTGATTTGGAAATCCTTGTCTTTGTATAAAGGAAAAGGCAAAGGTGGTTGTCCACTGCATAGATTTGAGGTCCATGCAGGTGGAGATGCCCAAGGCCTGAAAGCCTCAGCTCCCATTGTAGTTGGGCATCACAATCTTATGGGGTTTCCAGAGTGGGCAATCTCTCATCCTGCTCTAAATCAGCAGTAACACACACACTGCTGCCTAAACCTCAGGGAAAGATGATGAGGAAAGAGTAAAATGGGAAAACATATCTTGAGGTCTGTAAGGATTGAAGACCTTCGGAAAGATTCAATAGGGCTGTTGGGCCCATTTCAGAAAGGATGCGTAAGCACATGATTAACTTTAAATGTGTGCTGAAATCCCACTGAAGTCTTTAAGGCCTTAAAGATGCCCTAGTGTGGAGAGATTTCCTTTGAAATCGGTATGACTACTTATATCTTTTTGAACCAGTACTCAAAATGCTTTGCTGAATGCAAGTCTAAAACAGCAAGGTCACAGGCAGGTATTTGCACTTTTATGTTAGAAGCCAGACATGAGGTCTCTTAAGAATATTTGTTTTCTGTCTTATTTAAGGGAGTGCATTTACCAAGGAAAAGCAACATATTAAATAGATTCTGAAGTGTTTAATCGACTTTCCAGTGATTTGGGTCCCTCCTCATACACTTTTCTGGTTCTGCAGACCTTGGGATCATGTTGGTGTCTGCTGACACCACCCTTGTCCTCAGGCTGCAGGTTTATTGAGAGTGGTGTGGGAGTTTTGCACTATTTTATTTTTTATATAAGCAACCTGCCATGGTAGAAAATATAACATTGGATATGATAATTGCCTTATTTAACATTTGAATATCAGAAATGTTTTATTCCATTTAGATTTTTTCCATCTTTCTGCTGCCAAACACAAGGTGTTGTCACCAATCTCCTTAGTCCAGAAATTGAGCACCTGATGAGTGCTATATTTACATCAAAAATAAATGTTCCCATAAACCCATGAGCTCCCCAAAGGTTCTCATAAGAGGATGAGATGGCTTTCAGCCTGTTAAATGAAGGGAAAAAATATTTCACCAAGTTTGCAGAGGGTTATTTTCTGAGCATGAATGCAGATGGGCCATTATTTCAGCTGCTTTTGTAGGAGCACAGCCAAATAAAATTACACTGTAAGCAACTATTTTCCTTAAATTTCTTTCAGAATAACTGTGATGGTTATTAAAAGTTGACTTGAAAAATGCCAGTTTACATGTTTACTTTCCTTGGTTTTGACTAGGCTTCGAAAAGAAAGATGTAATAAATAAACAAAGACAACCAAAGAACCATTTCTTTGTGCTTCGTAGTGAACTTATTTTTCAGATTTTAGAATCAAGAAGTCTGGCTTTCCTCTATTACAGGAAAAGACTGCTTAAATAATTTCTGTGGATATTTTAATGGGAACTTTTGTTGGTTTTATATTCGATAAGTTATTAAAATTGTTAAAAATGTCCATAAAACTTCATTGAAACTATAAGTTTGAATTGAGCAGACCTTCGCAGCAGGATACAACTATATAGTAGAGACTGTGTGCAATAGTCTTCCCCTTTGCTCTTTCCCATTTCCACAGGGTGTTGTGTGACAGGAAATTGAAGTGAAATTTTATGTATAATTTTTACAGTGTAGATGCGTTGTAAGGTAGAAGCAGATCTATGTTGTTTGCTATCTTATTCTCCAGATCTTGTTTACAAGGTGGAAACAAAATAATTAGGTGATGAGTCTATCTGGAATGTTTGAAAGGAGAAAATAGAAAAGGTATAAAAACTCTTTTGTGGTTTGGAAAAAAAAAAAAATCCCACACAAACAAAGCTAAAGTTAAATGCCTTTTTAATCTTTAAAGACATCCTGAGCAGCATTGCAGACTACAGCCAGACACGCTGCAGACCAAAGCTTCGCTGGGCCCATCTTCATAAAACTCAAGATTGAATAAAATTCTCTGGGAAGCTCAGGAGACAAGGGCAAAGCAATTCAACAGCAGCACATACATTTTTAGAAGCTTTTTACAGCCCTAGCTATTCTGACCTTTGCAGTGGTCTTACCATTGTTTAGGATAGAGGAGGTTTCTTTTTTTTTCTGTTTCAGAAAGTTGTTTATGCGACATGCTGCTTTCCTCTCTTCCTCCTCTTGTTCAAAAGCATTTCCTGTGCCCTGCAGAAACCGCAGGGCTGTGAAGGAAACAAGCTTGCCAAAATCAAGGGCAACCACATTCGCAGGTCAGTTAAGTGTGTGTCACCGGCTCACAAGTCTGTGCACTTCTTCTGAGGACATAGAAATAATTTGCTGCTGTCATTTGTGGTAGACTTATTCTAGTTCCGATTCAACTAGCACCAGAGCAACTGAGATGAGCACCTTTGCACATGGAAGCTGCTTGCTGCCACCAACATTTTGTGAGCTAAGAACATCACCCACCAAACCATGTCCCTAAGCACCACATCCAACCTTTCCTTGAACACCCCCAGGGACGGGGACTCCACCACCTCCCTGGGCAACCCGTCCCAACACCTGACCACTCTTGCTGAGAAGAAATGTCTCCTCATTTCCAACCCGAACCTCCCCTGGCACAACTTGAGGCCGTTCCCTGTGGTCCTATCACTGGTTACCTGTGAGCAGAGGCCGACCCCCAGCTCCCCACCCCTTCCTTTCAGGCAGTTGCAGAGAGCAATAAGGCCTGCCCTGAGCCTCCTCTTCTCCAGCCCAAACCCCCCCAGGTCCCTCAGCCGCCCCTCACAGGACTTGTGTCCCAGGCCCTTCCCCAGCTTCGGAGCCCTTCTCTGGACACGCTCCAGGGCCTCGATGTCCTTCTGGTAGTGAGGGGCCCAAAGCTGAACCCAGCACTCGAGGTGTGGCCTCACCAGAGCAGAGCCCAGGGGGACGATCACCTCCCTGGCCCTTATGGCTGCACTATTCCTGATCCAAGCTGGGATGCTCTTGGCCTTCTTGGCCACCTGGGCACACTGCCAGCTTGCGTTCAGGTGAGCATCAGTCGGCACACCCAGATTCTTTTCCTCTGCACTCTCCCCCAAGCCTGTGAACGATAAATTAAATGACATGATGAAGGCTCCAATGGACATCCATGGTAGAAGATGAAGTACGTCCCCCATCTCCAGGCACAGGCTGCACTTTTCCTGCTATGCTGCACCACCTTGGCGGGGCAGATGGTGATGATCTCTGCAAAGGGCACGGGCTTAACCCAATTCTTTCCAAAGCAATTCAGCACGGGACATGCATGGTCTGAGACTTGCCATAAGCACTCTGCCTTGCTTGTCTTTTCTGCACTTAAGGATACGCACCTACCATTAGGTGCAAGTGCCCAGAGGCAGGGAACCTGTTGTTTTGTGTGCTCAGACTGTAAAGTAGCCTGCTTCCTTGGGGTACAGTAGCTGGGGCTTTGAAAGCTGCCTGTGGCAATTAGTTGTGTCCAGATGCCATTGAAAGTCAATGAGAACTGGGTGAAATCCTGAGAGTGGGGGAGCAGCCAAAAGCTACCATATGCTCACAAGCTTTTCGACCATCTACCACAGCGAGCAGCACAAAATGGCAGCCAGAGTAAGGCTTGAGACTGTGAATTGCAACTGAGATAAGCATAATAAATAGAAAAGCAAGCACCTTTCTCTAATTTATGTATAGCACGCTAATGATGCTTTTCAGTTCTCAGTTAAGAAAGTTACGCATTAAACCCTACACAGGAGCACAGAAATTGTCAACGCTGCGTTTTCCCTTCCTCTCTTTGATGACAGTACAGGAGAAAACAGAAAAAATAAAAATAAAAAATAATCAAGGTGCTCATATAAGAATTTTGTTTGCAACCTCACCTTCTTCCTCCAAGGGATGAAGAACCAATGTATGCAAATCAAAGCAGAACAGGAGCGAGCCACTAATTTCTCTGACTGTATCCCATTTCCTCCTGAGGTGCAAAGTTTGTCTTCCATTTAAATGATCCAAGCATTTATTCAAAGAAACAGATAAAAGCAAGGAAAAAAAAATAAATATGAAAGTAATATATATATTTAAAAAAAAAAAAAAGTAAATTGTGCATTTTCTGGGCATATAACACATAGCACTCCCTATCCTGTTTATTCAGGGAGCACTTCAGAAAAACCCAGATTAGTTTAAGATGAAGAAGGACAACAAGAGATCTTTTTTCTCCTTTCTCCTTGCACATATGTCCCACAGCAGGGGAGGGATGCTTCAGTGCTCCACAAACACCTTGCTTTTGCCTTGCACTGTTCCTGTGAGGGGTTGCATCATGCCTTGTAAAAGTGACACCGCTGGAATTGTGCTGTGCAAGTACAAGGGAAAACAAAAACACAACCCCGAGCTTTAACTGTACATGTCTGACAGCAGCTTATTAAACCCAGAGCAGTCATCAGAAAAGAGAAAGCAAGCATGTGGATGGAAAAAAAAAAAAAAAAAAAAGATTGTTTCTCACAGCGTGAAGGAAAAATGTTTTCTCCTAAGTGAAAGAAAACAAGGTGGGGGAAACAGTCCCTAGCTTGAGGGAGGTTCCTTTTTATGGAGCTCAAGTTTGGGATTTTGCTTGCTAATATGGTCTCTATAATTTAAATTTCCATCAAGCTCATTAGCCCAAATATTTGCACATGCTAATTTGTTCAGCTGAGGCCCCTTGATCTGTCATATTTCAGTGAATCATGTTTTCGGTTGGCTCATTCTTTGGGACAGCTTGCCTCCTTTTGGATTTGTTATTAAAAGATAATATTGACTTAGTTTCCTTTGCACTGAGCAACAGCCTTGTCTTCTAAAGCCTGCTTTGGCTTGTGGGTGAGTGTGCACACGTATGTGTATGAGACAAGCTGATCACAAAGTCTTATTTCCTGCTGTTCTTAATGACAATAATAATTAGCATCACCTTCCCAGGACTTCTTGGTGTCCTGTGCCCCAGTAGCATGTTGTGGCTGCTGGGATTTCACCCTAGTTTTGAACATCTGCATGAACTTTAGGACCTGAAGGTGGTTGTTTGTGTTGCTCCTCCTGGTACCAGCTTCTGCTGGGTGCCCCCATGGGTAAGGGGATGCCCAGCGCTAAACCCCATTGCACTGCTGACCCTCAGTCCAGCAACCCTCTGCACACAAGGGTCTGTGTCTATATACACTGTCGCCTGCTCCCAGAAACCACAACTTTGTGGAAATCCTGAGCCTCGTTTTTTCATTGCACTCAGCTCTCTTGTCCTGAAAATCCCTCACTGACCAAGAAAATTGCTGTCAGATGCTCACAAGCCTACACAGCTCCATGGATGGGTGCTGCTGCTCTGCCTTCCTCGCTCAGCTCCCAGCAGGTGCTGCAGGATGTGCACAAAGGTGGCACTCCAAGAAATGAGAAGCCAGAGCTTTCCCTGCCCTTCTCCCCATCACCCCTTTGCCCAGGGCTGGACAACCACGGAAGGACATGCTTTGGCTGAGAAGTTGCCAGCGCTCAGCTCCCACGTTCACAGCAGACCTTGAAGGCTGTAGATGTAAGGACTGATGAGTAATGATTTTTTTTTTTTTTCCATTTCAAAGCTTGTGCTGGTGCACTTAGCACCTGTTTTCTCTCTCCATCTCTGATATTTCTTTACGTTGTGGTGGAAAGCATCAGAGAGTAAAGATTTAGGGCTTGCCTCTCCCTCTGGAGCGGTGATAATGGACAGTGAGGCCTTCCTCTGTATAAACTGCATGCACTATGCCTTGCTGCTGCTGCTACATGCTTGTTGATGGGACCAGTAATACCCAGTACAAATGGGGATGTTGGGAGTTTGGGGGATGATAAAATCATTTTTACTTGTTTTAAATTTCTTCACTCACATTATTTATAATGTGAGTTTATACTGTGAGTGAATTTATAATTTCTTCACTCACGTTAATTATAATGAATTATTATTATTATTATCATTAAGTTAGACAACATAAGATGAATTTCTGTTGTGATCTGTTGTGATGTTTATCTTTTATTTTTTTTAACATTTCAACCAGTTTTGACCATGGCTTTAATCCCAGTTAATTTCAATTTGATTTCTAATTGACTCCTGCTTATGCTTATATACATGTACATGGAGTGAAATTCTGATATAGCCAAGAGTGTGTGGAGCTGATTTTCAGAAATAACTTAGGTGCGGAGAGTCAGGAGCCTCTTTTCTGCTGTGAACTTTTCTGGGACACTAAGGGAAGCACTTGGGTCATTTGGAGAATGGCCTCAGCATCCACATAATCACATAGAGGACTCAGTTATCCCATGGGCTCACCTCCCTTCACCCCCTCCCTTCTTTTTCAGGCAAAACCAGTAGTATCCATTGATTTAAAGGACAATTTTAAGGAATTGCACAGCTTTATTCATTTATCAAAGAAATGTGATGAATTTCACACTCCCTTCTCCTCTAAAACAGAAATTCTGAAATTGAGTTACTTGGGCTGTGTAGGAGTGAATTTCATTAAGCAAGGCAGCACAGAAATTCCTCAATAACAGTAGGGCCTATCCACTTCCTTTGGCTAAAAAACACAGATTCGGTCAAAAGAGGTCATATTTGCATCTTGCCTAGCAGCTTGCTTTTCCTGGGATACTGCAGTAGGTTTCGTATTTCGTAGAAATCGTCCTCATTCTTCAGCTTCTTTCCCCTTGCTCCCAGACTCTGAAGGAAAACCAGCCCACAGAGCAAGAATACAACTGCTGTGCTTCTCTGGATGCAGAAAATAAATAACTTGTCTCCTGCACCCATTACTTATCCTGGCTGTGTGTTTTTAGCCTACCTCCTATAAAAAGGAGAAGCTAATTTATAATCATGTTGTTTGTCGGGAGTGTTTGTTCACATCTGTCTGTCGGCAAGTTTTATAAATCAATTAGCCCCAGACAGACACACTCGGTAGCTTTCTGTGTTCCCACAGATGTCACTTACTCATCAGCAGAAAAAAAACAACAAAAAAAAAAACTAGCCTTCACTGCCTCCTAATTTGGGTGCACGTGAAAAACAATTGAGTAAATCTCCTGCCCATGTATATCAAAAGTGTCCCGGTTACCTGGCAACCAACCGAAAAACCATGCTGGCAAGCCAAACACCTTAGTACAATACCATACCCATTTGCATATATGTACATATAGATGCCTGAAGTGGAGTTATTTTTGTCCTAAATAGTAAGGACTTTGGGAAATTCTTAAGATAGCTGAGTTAGTTCATTATCATTTCTGCAAATGTGAATTTAGGAGTAGCAGGGCAGGGTGGAGGGAAGGTGTGTGAGATGGTGAGGGGTTTGGGGAAGACACGGGGTGTGGACAGCAGCTGCAGTGGTGTACTGCAGTCAGAGGGATTTATAGGGAGTGTTGAAGTGACAGGTAAAGTTTACAGGCACTGCACTGGAGATAATTGCACTCAGCTCGTGCTTTACAGTCCCCCTAACTTCACTAGTTTGCTTGAAGACTCTTAGCAATATATCCTGTTATTACTCGGTACATATGGTCTCTGATGATCTCTCCTTGGTTGCAAAGCACTTGCTATGAAATACGCAGGCTGATCAGTCCTTCAGCTCCCTCTTGTCCCAGGAAGATGAGATAAGGAGCAGGCAAGATATAGACAAAGATCTGTATCCGATGCGAGAGCAGAAGGAAGAGGATTGGATTAAAACATTGGTTTTCTTGAGTGTAGATGTGTGTGATTTGGGGGAATAATTAGAAATGGGAGGTGTGATGAAGAGGAGAACAGAGGTGAGCTATGACTGAGCAGGGATGGAGATGCTGGTGGAGTGGGATGAAGGGGGACACAGAGTGGGCATGAAGAGAGGAGAGGCTGTCCACCGATGGGTGTGCATCTTCTTTCGCAGCTCTTGCCCACAGATGGGGAGTGGAAGAGATGGGTACAATGTGGGATGAGCACATCTAAAGATGAGGCGATACTATCAGACTGGGAACCTTGGGCGACTACATCACATTGTGTGATGGAAATAAACCAACACAGTGGTCGTTTTGCTGTACTCTTTTCTTTGGTCTTGTAAGCTTTCTATATCCTCACCTTGACGTTAGTATTTTATTTCCCATAAAGCAGTGGAGGGGTTAATCTTTAATACCTTGCAGAAATAAAACTGTTTTAATTAGCATTAGCTTGGAATGACAAGACTACAAGTAATTAAGTTACACTGGGATCTAGTTGGAATGAAATTGATACCGGGGGATAGCATAAACATAAATCAGCATTTAAATAAACTGAAATCAGATTGCTGTAATTAAAAGGAAAATCCACTGGCATTAAGACATAAAAATAACAGATACAGATTTAATAAACATAGCAAAGAAGGGGGAGAGAGCTTGAAAAAATGTAAATTGTTCCCCTAAACACATGCTCACTATCAAAAAAGAAGAGCAGGTAAGAGATCACTGTTTGGCTAGTATTAAGGAAATTATACTGGGGTGGGAGTGAAGTTAGAAAACAGAGATTATGAGTGTCCGTACAGGATGCCATTAACATTAACCTGATGCATTGCAAGCGAGTTCTAGTTATAAAAGTAATTACTGGCTGCCAAGCCCATGTGGAATCCACAATCAAAGCACAAAGAGAGAAGAAGAAGCTGAGGAGAAAGTGATTACTTGTCCAAAGTTAAGAAAGGCATGTGTACTCAGAAGGCAGCAGCAGGCTGGTGCATTTTTTTCGTGTTACAGAAAGAGCAAGCCAGCATATGCCGACCAACTCCTACTGTTTTCTTTAGGCTGCTTACCACTATAGGACATGACATTTTTTATGATTAAAAATGATTCATTAGCCTTTTGGATTAAGGGAATCACGTATCTTCTTCAAATGTTATGGTAATTAAGGTATACTAGATGTAGTGCCCTATTTTTTATTTTTAATTTTTTTTTCCTGCAAGAAAATAATCTCCTTTCAGAGCAGATAAAGGATTTGGAGGAGCTGATGTAGGAAGGAAGATTAGGAGAACTCAAAAGCTCTGCATGAAGTGATTGCAGTCTAGCTGTGACTCAGGTAAGAAAACTCCACCTGACCTGTGAAAAACTCACGGAAAGCACCTAGGCAGGTTACAGTGACACTCACAAGAACATAAACACTGCTCCTTCACTCTTTTGGAGCCAGGTCTTACCTTTGACTGCGGGGTCATCTAAGATGAGACTGTAAAGGCCAGCATGGATCAATGTGGACAGAGAATAGAAGCGCAACATTATTTATACACCATGCAACAGAAAGTGTTAGGGAAGATTTGAAGACAGACTGAAGATGTGGCTGTATTTAGTTCGTTTATATGAAAGTTTGTTCAGGGACACTGTATTTCTCTCTGGGATATCGCTAGACAGATGATGCAGTAATGTCTGTACAGATGGCCTGCACACAATGTGGAAACTTAACACATCCCACCCACTTCATACTTACTGGTCCTAACTGCGGGGTGTACCAAGTCCATGTGCCACAGGATTTAAGGGTTTGGGAGGCTTGGGATCTACGCCTGATATCTACTGAATGAATTGGGTTTACTGCTAATCCAGGAGTGTTACAATCCCTGTGCATTCACCAGAGTTGACCTACACTTGTGCAGAAGACATTAAAGTGAGATTTCCAGATATTTTGAGTCATAGAATGGCTTGGGTTGAAAGGGAGGTAATTTTATCTAATTCTTTTTTCTAGTCAGATCTGTTTCTCCAGTCATGATAACAGATATTTGGAACCCAGAATAAACATGTCCTTGAATTGTATCTGTAAAAAAATAAAATAAAAATTCTGAGTAGAAAAACAATGTATATGAGGTGAAACTTTTGAGGTAAAGATGACCAGATTTACTTAAACTACTGTAAAAAGATGTGTGAATGCTCCAAGTCAGGGTCAGTGTTGGCTGCCAGAGTTTGTGTCAGTTCCCTGGAACATGTGCACTTTGTGGGGAGTACCACAGGCTGAGGTAGGGTGAAAAAGGCAGGGATCTAATTTTAAAAATTGTGGCCAGGGATGATAGGGATTGTAGAAGAAAGGAAACAAACTCTTTGGCACTGACAAAACCTCATTTCCTCTTGCTTATGCAAAAAATGGTGAAATTAGTGGATTTTATGAAAGTGAACAATACTCATCCCGTTGTAGTTACTGGGAGTTTTGCCATTAACTTAATGGGACTGAGGTTTCCGCTCCTGTATTTAATCATCAGAAATATCATTTTATTGAGTAATAACAGAGCAATTTTGTACCACATATTAGATGTCACTTGCACACATCAAAGCTGTTCCTTCCATGATGATCATATTACTTAGCCCAGGGTAATTAGCATTAATAATGATGTTATCATTTGCAGAAAAATAGTCAGCATCAAACAAAGAAATTAACAGAACAACTTTCTGACATAAATGAAGCATGCACTATTCATCCTTACTTGACCACATATTCACCTCCTCAAACTAAATGAAGGCTTGTTCTACAGAGCTGCTAGTTTAATATCAGAGGATCAGACCTAAATCACTCTCTTCAGATCAGTGGATTCTTCTAGACACATTTGCACTCCTGGATGGAAGGGAGCAGAGGAATAATTTGGTGAAGGTCTTTTGCTGTTTTTTTCAAATGATAACCTATGGAGCCATCAGATGGCAAACATTAAGTGGAACACGGAACCGAATGATCATGCCCTGGTTAGGGTGACTGTGATCTTGCATCTGCACAACCCCATCTGGAACACGCTACGTTTTATAGCCATCGCCAGCTATGAATGTATAATGTATAATGTGCCATGCTCTGTAGTGTAGTTATGGGTGAAATTCAGCAACAGACTTGACAGCATCCTGCCTCATTTCATGAGAAATCTGGAGATAGAATGAGAAATTCTCCTGCCAAGTGAGAATACAAAGAGATCTTACCTAGGTCAGCTGGAATTGCCAAATGTAACGTTGGACTGGCACAACCAAATGAACATCATTGCCCACAGTGAGAGATGAGAGGAACAAACTCTCCCTTTTCATTCAGATGGAGCTTGTTTACAGTATGAAATCTTCTACGTCAAAAAGAATTGGAAATGGTAAAAAGGATAGATTTTCAATTTCTTATTTCACTTTCTGTTCTTTGTTCCACCCCCCAGTGTGCACTCCCCCCCCAGTGTGAACCAAAGCATTGACCCTTTAGCACCTCTTGCAGCATTTCCTTTGCTTTTATACAAATCTTTAGTTAAACCAAACATTGTTTTCTTGGGGAATGTCACAGAACCACAGATCATAATGATAAACTTGCAACATGGATGAAGTTAGCATTTGCCATGTTTTTCTAGCAGCAAAAATCAGATGAAAGTTTTCAGATATGCTACTACAGTACAGGAGCATCAGGAAGTCATTTACTGCATAATTGGCATCTTGTCTGGACAGAGCTGGTATCTTTCTCCTTGTGTCAGGAGGTAGTAGCACAAGCTTATCACTATCCAGATGAAAAAGTTCAAGGGAAGAGGCAAGAAGCCAGATTTCATAGCAGAAGACATAGAGTCCCTTGAAAGCTGGAGACCCGCTTCTTTTCTGATGCTGCTCTTTTTGCATTATCAATTTCCCCTTTGCCAAATGTCTCTTGTTCATTTTTTAAAAATTTATGCCTCAAATCTATACAAAAATATAGAACAACGCCACCTACTGAAATCAACTACACTGACAAACTGTCAACAGTCCTGACATAGTGTTTTCATCCCCTACCACGTCAAACAGAATACATCTAAATACACTAGCAGATCCCAAAGTACACCTTGACAGATAATAAGGACTTGTTGCATGGAGAAGAGATTTTTTTTTTTTTTTGCTAAAGTTGAGACTTACTCATCTGAGAGTGCCCTGCCTTATAATACATACATCTTGAAGCAATCAATCACAGAAGATCATAACTTTTGAGAAATAACAAAAGTAGGCAAGTGATGTTGTGTGTCACCAGAGCACAACCTCTGATTCTAAGCAGCATCAAAAACTACAAGCAAAACCTGTCTATGGAGCTGCAGTTTATCTTGATAGATACATAAAATACTGCGAAGTAAGTTGATCATTAGACTTTAAGATCAGTTGAAGTTTCTGGGCAAACTTTGGGTTTAGACCCAGATGGAATGCAATTAAGTAATTCAATATGAAGGCCAGATAGGATAAAAGTCTTCAAAGGATGAGTAACATCACCAACACATATGGATGAATCAGTTAGCAGTTCAATTAAACTGGACAATAGAAGATGGGCTCTGCTATGTTAGATAAAGGCATGTCTGTTCTTTTGCAAATCCTCCAATTTGTTTTCTTCTTACTTGAGCTGAAATTCTTCTGACAGGTGAGCATCTCCTTCCCTCTCTCCATTCTTGATTCTCAGCCTGAGGAATGATTGCCCCATCCAGGTCTAGGGAAATAAGCAATAGTGTCTTGATTGCCCCAAATCCCATATCTTTAAATAAATCTTTATGCATATTGGAAGGAGCAAGGGAGACTCAAGGTATTCCTTCTTTGTCACAGCCATGTTGTGAACAACAGAATTGCAAAAATATCTCATATGTGTTGAAGTCGACAAGGGGACCTGACAATTGCTGAGTTAGAGGTTTTTCTTCGAGGTATTAGCTATTCCCCGCATTACCACTGCTGCGTGACCTTGGTGAAATCACTTGACTTTGGCACATATCCCTGGTCAATGCACAATATGGGGATAACCACGCTTCAGAGCCTTTTGAAGACTCCTGACTTTCATGAGGACAAGCGCAATAAGCATGCTGGATATTACTCAGCACAGTTTAATGTCTGTTTATCTCAGG
The DNA here is from genome assembly GCF_040182565.1 of Anser cygnoides. Lineage (NCBI taxonomy): Eukaryota > Metazoa > Chordata > Aves > Anseriformes > Anatidae > Anser > Anser cygnoides. The sequence goes on from NC_089873.1 coordinate 207,718,974, forward strand.
ATGCTGTATGGGTGAAGCTTCTGCTTGCCTCCATTCCCTGTTGTAAATGAAATGTGCACAATTGACACCAGGGCCTTGCCTCTGGCATCTTCCTGCAGAGAGAGCGGGGTTATCTCTGTTGTCACAGGGTTTTGCTGCAGGGGTACTGGTGCTTTTGGAGACATCTGTGACAAGGAGACATCTTTCTCTCTCCTTCCTGCTGACTTGCCCACCATGTGAGTTTAACCACAGGGCACAATGCTTTCTTCCCAGCATCTCAGTGATGTGTGAGCAGTCAGTGCCTTGTAAGAAAATAGCTGAGCAGACATCGACAGTCAGGAAAACAGGTTCAGTGTCATCACTGCTGAAGAGAGCAGAAGTGAAAGGGAGAGAGAAAAAAAGAAACTCCACAACTTTGGGGAAAACAAAGATTACACTGAAATGTGCAAGCTGTTCATTGAAACAGTCTCATTTGGGGGATGAGAGAAGAGGTGGTGGGAGGGATGAGGGGTGGGAATGAGTGAGAATTAAGAAATGACATGTCAGAAAAGCCATTTCACAAAATTCCTTTGCCAGGATGGAAAAATATGAAACCTGGCCTTGCTCTGCTCTTGTAAATCTCTAGCTGTGGAGGCCATGAAGGAAGATGAAGCGGTGTGTGGTGCGGGCTCGAAGTGGAATCAATTTCTCCATATGGACTTTTATGTCCTGCTATGTGAAATTGAAATATTCTTTCTTTCAGATTTCAGTCCTCTGGCTGCATCTCTCAGAGCAAGTTACAAAAACCCAGCACTGCCCCCCCTTCCATAGCAAGGCCCACCATCAGGTGGATCTGGCTCTGCTCCCAACTCTGAAGAAGTAAATCTCCTCAGCCAGGCCTGCTGACTAGGAGCTCTTCGTTTCTTTTCTGCGTGTTGTTGTTTGCTTGTTGATCAGTGCTGTGGGATGGAGCACAATTAAATGAAGAAAAATGAAAACGTGGTGCTATGCCAGACAGTTTTGCTGCTGTCTTGCTGATTATGAAAGATGAGTGTGATTCTAGGCAAACAGACAAGAATAGATAATGCTGTGTCCTTGATGTACCCAACCTCAGGCAGCTTCCTCGGAGTTCTGGTCCTTCCCCAGGACCCATGAGAAGAAGGGCAGCGCTGATGTAGGCAGGAGCTGCCCTTGTCCCTGGGCTTCTCACAGAGTCTGTCACAACCCAGAGCGCATGATGGCTTGATATTCTTAAATAGGCTTTATTTTGAGTTATACGTTTGTATACGATGTAAATCTAGCCTCAGCTGAAAGTCCCTGCTGTTACTCTGCACAAGAAGGATTTTCTTGTCATAAATAGGCTGAACCTAAAGATCCTGGTTGCAGCAGCAAAAATACAACATCTAGTGTAAGACATTAATATTATTATCCACTGCTATTTGCATACTGGCTTTCTTCTTCAAGTCCTCTATTTTCTTCCTCTCTCCTCATCACTCCTACCCCTACATCTTTCTCTTATTTTTGATTCAAGAGGATCTAACAACACTCATTATTCCCAAAACACTGTCATTAGTCCATCCACTGAGACCACTTGCCCTCTGTTCAACAGCTGCCTTTCGCTGGCAGTTCTCTCCTCCAGGTTTCTGATCCTCTACCACTGCATAACATCCTCAATTCTCCACTCCCACCTGGCACACATGCACTCCTGTCCTGAGCTCCACTTTGTCTCAAGCTCCCTCTTTCACCTGGAATCCCAGCTGAAACCAATATCCATTACCTCTCAGCCAGTCTCCAGTACTCAGTCTTTTGCATGGCTCATGAGGGCAGGTGGCCATCCGATGATAAGAGCTTGGTGGAGATATTCCCTACTGTTTCATTAGAGCCTCCTAACATCATTGAAGGTAGAGGGCTCCTATGGCAAAAGCAGGTTCTGGTATCTCTGCCTTCCCAGGAAAATTAAAGGCAACACTCAACAACTTGATTTTAAAGGTGAGACTTTGCCCATGTCAGACTGGGAGGACTGTTTGGCCGCTAAATTATCTTGCAGGGGCTGGATGTGGTCTCTGGGCTACCCATGGAGAAACAGTGCCGTACAGCACCCATGTGGACTGGGTCCAACATATAAAGATTTGGGGCATGGAGTACTATCAGATTTAGAACTGGATCTACTGGTTTCCATGGAAGGACCTCTGGTTCTGAAGTATTTTGTTGAAATTATTTCATTTATTTATTTATTTATTTATTCTGTACTATGATGATGCTTCCTGCATTGGGAAATGAACAAACAAAAGAAGACTTTGAAACCTTTGGCAATAAATAAATAAATAAATAAAATAGATAAAATAAAATAATAACAACGTTTGGTAACAATGATCTAAAGTTTCCTAGGGACCGCTCATCTTGTGACACATTTTGTGCCTTTATTTTTTTTTCAACCTTTCTATCAACGTTGCCATTACTGGTACTAGCTGACACTAAGAGATTTTGGCTCTAGCGAAACCAAGATACATGCATCAAATGCAATAGAAAATACTAAAGAATTCAGATTAATTCTTGATTCAGTAAAGTGGATTTCACACCCAATATCTGGACACATCTGAGCTAAAAAAGTTTTTTACTGGTCTGAAAAACTGCCTGCAGCCCACACTACTGAAATTAACAACACTTTTAATCATTATGTTTAAGTGGACAGAACCAGAAATTTGTAATAAGGACAATTCAGCTATACCTCTTGTTCAAGATTTTGGTCAATTCACTTGTTTTCTCTGATCCTTTATTTCCCCATCTGTAAATGATGGATACTGATAACACATAAAACTCTTGCAAATCAGGTGGTGACTGGAGCTACACATTCTCTTTATTTGATGTTGTTGTTAATGCCAGTGGGGACAGGACAGGACAATGGATGAATAGCAAGAGACCATGTGTTTCTTCCAAAAACACATGATTTTACAACTGCAAATATTATAGTAAAACCTGGCATGTTGCTTTTGAGAACAAGCCCTCCACTGTTATTAATCCCTCCAGCAATAAAAATAAACATGAAAAGCACAGAACCAGAACTCACCAAGCAGAAATTAGGGAAGGGGGAAATTGAGCAGCCCAACATATTGAACCTCGATACTGTAATTGCAGCTGTAGCTGAGGAAAAGGAGGTAGGAACAGAGTATGGACATTGCCATCAGAGGTATGCTGTGGTACCCCGTTAAGGTGTGTGTTTGTATTATCATGTGCCAGGGAAGTCAAGAGCTTTGCAGAAACTTCTGAGCATGTTTGCCTCATATGCCCAATCAAGACAGCAGTTGCCGTGACCAAAATGAAAGGCAAAACATTGCTTTTCAAAACAGGGAGGGAAGGAAGGGGTGAGTCTTAGATGAAAAAGGAGGTGCAGAAAATCTCATTCATTTTCATGGTGAATCATTTCCTACAACTTCAGGCTTGCTCAGACCCTGCTGCCGTTTTGACTGTGCAGGTGAAGGTGTTTGTATTTTCCTTCAAAATGCCACCTCCCACAACAGATGATTAATCATCTTTAAATAATGTTCTCTAATGCTTAAACCTGGCTTTGAAGCTTTCATCTCTGTGTGATTTCAGCTGCAGTCACAGCCTTGCCACGTAGAGGATTACCCGCCACCCGCCAGTCGACATTCTTGGAAATGATAATAGGAAAATTGGGTGAATTTACTGATGATGAAAGATATTAGTTAGACAGATGCTGTGACTGGAGCCCTTTGTGTGCCAAGCAGGTACAAGGTGATTAACACCTCCTCCCCTCACTCCGTATCCTTCTGCTTCAGCACCAACCTGGGGACTGGCAACCAGGGACGATGGGACAGATTAAGAATGTGTTTAATGAGAACTGGGTGCAAATCCATGGCAATGCAAACAACTGCTTTGGGATATTAGCAAGTCATGCAGGGATGGACGGAAAATGCAATGAAATCCCTAAATTAGTGGAGGGCTGAGCTGAGATTGCCCAAAGCAGTGCAGTACAGTTCAGAATCAGCAGATCCTATGAAACTAGGGCACCATCTATATGATTTACTGGAAACTTCTTGGTTTGAGTGGGATCACTGATGCCCCAGAAGCTTCCTTTTCTCTGCAGCTACTATAAATAGAGATGTGACTACCACGACTGCAAACACCAATGTTGCGAGTGTCTAACACAAGGTGTGAGGAACCCAACCTAGACAGGAGCACTCAGTTGGAGTTTTAACTTTGCTACAGAGCACGTCTCACTTGGCTGCTACACCCAAATAACTGTGGTTTTCCCCCTGTGATCTATAATTTGGAAAAAAAAAAAAACATGCTTCTTTGATCTGGACATGGTCATAACTGTCACTTTGCTTGTGGTTGTCTATGTTGATGGGTCTACCAGGACTTCTTGGTCAGAGACTCCTCATTCAGAGATTCCTCAAGGTGACATGGCTTCTGTGCCTTTCTATTATAGTGTGAGGGGTGCTCAGCAAAGATACTTTGAGCTAGAGGATATAAAAAAGTGAGTCATTTTTCCCCTAGTTTGCTCGCAATCTCTGACCTGGATAGAGCACAACCAGTGGATGAAATGGAGAAAACGATAAATCATCACACAGCAAATAGAGTTTAGAATAAAAGCAAATTTCTCATTTCAGCTCTGCTTAAGCAGGATCATATTCAATCGTGGGTGTTAGTCCAAGCATTAGTGGGAAGTCATCAAAAATCCTATATAACTGTTTGTTGAATGTCTCTTCTATTTATTTAGCATTAATTTTATTTATGCTATTTAATGCTTTCCAGCTCATGCATGTATCTGAGTGTCATCATGAATGTATGTACGTAAGAAGCACACGCAGTCAGCTTCCAGCCAAAGTCCTACTTGTTCAGGCATAAATTACAAAACCAAAACTTACAGGAATACAAACTCACCTTTTTTTTTTTTTCTTTTTTTTTTTTTTAATTATTTGAAGTCAGTGAGACTTGCAGGCACAAGTCAAATTTTAAAAACATGCTTGTAATGTGCTTGTTACTGCTATCTAAAGCTAAGTGATTTTTTTTTTTTTACTCAGAGCTTGTTATCAGGGAGATCGAGTCATTTCCAGCCTTAAAATCTATGAATTCCTTTACTACAGTGGTTCAAAATCAGAAAGGACACTGAATAAGGTTTTGGCTTACCCTGTTTTTATTAATTTTAAAATAAAACATGAAAGCTGAGTCTTCATTTTAGACATTACTCTTAGTCTTCATTCTAATTCCTAGATTATTTAGCCCAGACAGTTATTTAAGGCTCAAATGATTTCCTGAAAACTAGGCAATAACCCCTTCAGAGATGGATGAATGAAAGCAGAAGGATGCTTGAATGACTTACCAAAAGATTGTATTCACCCGTGGGTGTTAGTCCAAGCATTAGTGGGCAGTCACCAAAAACTGTATATAACACTTTGTTGAATGTCTCATATATTTATTTAGCTTTTTTTTTAATGCTTTTTTGATGCTTTCCAGTCTTATGCATGTATCTTAGTGTCAACATGAAAAATATAGAACAAACTTCCAGCAAAGTATTAAGCTGGTAGTAAACTGAGAATATGATCATAAGTACCTGTCTGAGAACGTTGTCTTAAACAAAATCTTTCGTGTCCTTGCAACACTGAAAAGCCAAGCTCCAGCAGGAAACTGCAGACTGCATGTAATTGTAAGCCCAAGTAGTGACTTCAGTCAGATTTCTCTTGTGCTTGAAAATGTGTTTGCCGTTCATGTCTCTATTGGCTTGGGATCTGACCAGAATAAAAACACATCCTTTTCCTCTTCCCTGAATCTTCACCTGAAATTTGCATGGAAGCAGAATATTTACTGAAACTCAAAATAGATTGGTCACCTTTCTTCTATCTCCAGATTGTAATTTTGATTAATTTTGTTTCTAGGTCCCAGTGCTTCATTGTGTCCTATATCAGGAAAGGCCTTCTGTGCTAGAAAGTGCTATAGAAATGAATATCTCCCCAAATATGTTTGAAAGGAACAAATAAATTCTGTTTCTATCTAGGGATTTAGTCTGAAATGAAGAAAATGTATTGCATAGTAACCTGAATTAAAATACAATCAGATATAGCTGCAAATACAAAGGTCTTCAAGGCTCTGATTAGATGTTTCAGAAATATGTGGGGACAGATTTTCCAGGTTGCTCTGTGCTTAAACAGGGAAGAGCAATGGGAGCTGTAGCCAGAAAAGGCCAGCAGCAAGTTCTTTTCCCTTGGCTTGGGTGTATCTTGAGAAAGATCTAAATGGAGCAAGGTGACAGGTTCAGGTGGTGCAGGAGTGACTTCTCTCTTCCCACCTCCCATGTGTTTCTTTGAACCTGGGGACTGGTGGAGAAGCAAGTCTGGGGCGGCTTCCTTGCACGGGGGGACAGCAAGGTTCACAACATGCAGCCCCTCATCTGCGGGGTGCTGCACACATCCAGCACCCAGAAGGCCTGAGCCTTCTGGGATTACACCCACAGGAGTCAGATTTCCTTTCTTCATGAGGGATGGATTTCCTCAGCCATGCGAGGATTAAATGCGTGTTGTGTTGACTTGATAACATGGAGCGAACAGGGTCAAAAAACTACTTGAGTTTTCAAGTGATGGGTTTGTCTGCATTGGCACGAACAAATTCTCCATTGTACTCACCTCAAACATGCTTTTCTTCCCATATCAGCCTGCAAGGTCTTTTTGTTCCAAGGGTGGGTTCTTTTCCACTGTAGAACAAACATATTTATTGTCAACACTGAAAAAAAAACCCTGCTTTCATTACATCTGAGTTCCCATGTGTCTCTTTTACACTATCCCAGGGCATTGATAGACTGTAGGATCTTGTTCCAGAGCCTTATCTGGTTTTCATTTCAGTAGTCCTTTTTGAGTCTACTCCTATACAGCAACTTACCAGTGTATCTGTCTGACCTTCTGCACCAAAAGCCACTCCGCCCTTTAAAGCACTGAAATAGATTTCCCTTCTTTCATCAGTCTGGCACGCAAAGCCCCAGACTTTGCCTCCAGCCCCCGCTCTATATCAACATTGCCAGCAGAGGATGTTGAAGCAGTGGCTTTCCAGGCTTCAGCAGCGATATTATCAGACCATTAACCCGAGTAAGCTGTATCACTCTACCCGCGTATTTTGACACCTCTGAGTTTCTTTGCACTCTCTCTTGCAGCAGACGGCTTCCTGTTTGTAGCTCAGTAGCCACTCCATGCACTGGTTCCACGTTTGCCTTTTAGGATGTGTAAAGCTTATCTGCTTCCCCTGTGCACTCTCTCTCTCTCTTTTTTTTTTTTTTTCTCCCCCTTGAAAAACCAGATCTTCAGTCAGTGTAAATGCAGTCAGCGGAACTGACTGATTTACAGGAGCTAGCTCTGCAGCCCCTGTTTGGAGCATTGTTAAACATTCACTATTCTTCTGAAACAATTAAGTATTCTAGGTAAAATGCAAGAGCAAAACACTCGGAGTAAACCATGCATTTAACAGAGTGCTTTCCTAGTAACGGGTGAATTTTAATAGGATTAAGAAAAAACATTTCTTCACGTTCCTGGGCACCTTAATTACTGTTTGCATGTTGGTGGGAAGATTGCCTCTGTGTCTTAGCCACCGCTTTGCAACAGATTTCGTGCATGTCTCTAGGTCAACCACTTCAGTCTATTACATATTTGAATCTAATATGTATTGAATTTAATCTAATGTATTGAGTTTTATCTAATATATATTGAACCCAAATGGGCTCAATTTTTAGAGTTAAAGGTGACTCATATGAAATAACTTGTAAGAGAGCTATGTGGTTAGGTGGGCTTTTTTTTTTTTTTTTTCTTTTTGTAGTTTAAACAAGCATAAATCACTACATCATTTTAAGTCACATAAACCTTACAAAATTGTTTGAGATCAGACTGCTTACCTTCCATGTTTAATTTGTGTGTCAAGGTTTCTTTTCTTGTCTTAGTGGATAGAACAGGTTAGTATCTGGATACCTTGAGTAGAGATGATCTGAATAGCTTACTGCCTAGGCATCATGGTAGTTATGACATGGAAGAGGGATTCAGAGTGAGTGGTGTAAATATGGACTTTGACCTCAGTTTTCTACCTACCAAAAAGGGTATGAAACTGTAATTCTCCCTGATGGAGGACATAGGTTCATCAATGGATAGCTTGTGTCTTGGTAGGCATTTGTGTAGTGTAGAGTCAGACTGGGTCACTCATGAGCTTTATAACAGAAATCTTGGTACATAAAGTGAAAGTGTCCGCTTTCACCTCCTGCTGGATGAATCCTTCCTCATCAATAGAGACACAAGTCCTTTTCGTCATGCCAAGAATGATCCCTGATGAATGACATTAGATCTGAAAGGTGATCTTTGCTGATCTCTGGTGTTTTCTGGTGATCTCAGCAGATACAAGGTCTATCTGAAAAACAGTCTCTCTGTTAAAGCAGGTGATACTCATCATTTGATGATTTGATGGTTCCAGCTCCCTTTATACTGTATCTTTCTTCTTACAGCTGCAAGGATGCAGGAAGGACCATGCCCATCACCGCTTGTGGTGATTTCACTTTGATGGGCAGCTAAACACCACCACACTGCTCTCTCACTCCCCCTTCTCAAAGAAAAAGAGGGAGACAATACAATGAAAAGGGCTCAAGGCTTGAGATAAGGACAGGCAGATCACTCACCAATTACTGTCAGGGGCAAAACATTGTGTTCAGGAAGACGATAGCAATAAGCACAAGAGGCAATGGGCTCAAACTGAAATACAGGAAGTTCCAGCTGAAAATGCTTCTTTACTGTGAGGGTGACAGAGCATTGGGACAGGTTGCCCAGAGAGGCTGTGGGGTCTCCTTCTCTGGAGATATTCAACCCTGCCTGGATGTGATCCTCTGCAACATGCTCTAGGTGACCCTGCTTGGCAGGCAGGTGATCTCCAGAGGTCCCTTCTAACCTCAGCTGTTCTGTGATTCTGTGAGAAAACAGACTCAGCATAGGGAGATTAATACAATTTCTTGCCTACCACTACCAGACCAGAGCAGTGAGAACTAAAAACACCTTCTCCCCCTTCTTCCACCTCCTCCACCCAAGCGGTGCAGGGGATTGGGGGCTGTGGTCAGTCCCTGACGCTTCATCTCTGCTGCTCCTTCACGGTCCCTCTCTGCCCCTGCTCCCCGTGGGGTCCCTCCCACGGGATGCCGTCCTTCCCGAACTGAGCCTGCGGGGGCTGCCCACAGGCAGCAGCTCTTCCAGAACTGCTCCCACACGGCTCCGTACCACAGGGTCCATCCCCCAGGAGCAAACTGCTCCAGCACGGGTCCCCCACGGGCGGCAGCTCCCCCCAGACCCCCTGCTCCTGCGTGGGCTCCTCTCCACGGGCTGCAGCTCCGGCCCGGGGCCTGCTCCTGCGGGGGCTCTCCATGGGCCGCAGCCTCCTCCAGGCCACATCCACCTGCTCCACCGGGGGCTCCTCCACGGGCTGCAGCGTGGAGATCTGCTCCGTGTGGGACCCGTGGGCTGCAGGGGGACAGCCTGCTCCACCAGGGGCCTCTCCACGGGCCGCAGGGGAACTTGTGCTGCGTGCCTGGAGCACCTCCTGCCCTCCTGCTGCACTAACCTCGGGGGCTGCAGGGCTGCTTCTCTCTCAGTTCTCACCCCTTTCTCCCAGATGCTGTAGCACAGCAGGATTTTTTTTCCCCCTTTCTTCAGTCTGCTCTCCCAGAGGCCCACCCAGTATCGCTCATGGCTCAGCTCTGGCCAGTGGCGGGTCCCTTTTGGAGCCGTCTGGAGCTGGCTCTGATCTGACATGGGGCAGCTCCTGTAGCCAACCCCTGTTACTAAAGCCTAATACACCACTACCTGATGAACACAAGTAAACAAACTTCTCATCATTTTGCTTTAGTTTTATTCTTCTTCCCTGACTGCACTTAAACCTTATGGGGTTGCAATGCTTCATCCACCCTAAAGCTAGTTGTATTTTATTTTATCTTTTCCACCAGGTGTTGATTAAATTTACAAAGGTGCTCTCTACTATGGAGCAACTGTATTATTTAAAATCAACTGTACTTGTTTATATGAAATCTATTACAACTGCTATAATTCTGGGCTTTGCCTTTTGGCACACAAATAGTTCTCTAAAAGCAAAGAGGCATATTTTCTCCTGGATCCAGTTGCAAGTACAGGTTTGAACAGCCTGTGATCTTCTTTAACATATGCCTGTTCACTGTGACATTCAGGTCTGCCAGCTGAAGACAACATTTTCCAGTCACCCCCACTCTGAATTTATGAGCTAGCTAAACCAGGCTGCTGATGAACACCTGGGAGTGTGGGCTCACAGCCTTCTCTAGTACTTTAATGTACCCCAAGTGGAGCAGAGCCTGAAAGCCTGAATCCAAACCCTCACATACTGAGGAAGCGTGAGTGTTTCTTCGTATTGACCATATGAGGTGTGGTCTGGCTCTCAACCACTTTTGGAAGTGTTTTGAACATTGACAGTCCAATACTAATAGCAAATCTCCTTTAAAAAAAAAAAAAAAAAAAAAGAGCATGGATTATAGCCACTTTGGAGTACACATAAAATTTCTGGTTCAGTTATATTAGACTGCTAAAATATAGCTCTATCTGGAAAATGCATTTTTGCCAGTCCCCAGGGAAATCTTCAGGATAAATTTTGCTTCCTACTGCATGCTGCAACAGCCCAGATGTTCTTTCTCAGACAGATGTTGCTTTGCCCGACACCAGGCATCATCACTCCTGAGCTGCTATTTTGTGTGTACACAGCATCTGTTCCTGAAGCTGCAGAAGCTGCAAGTCAATGGTTTTTGTTTTGTTTTGTTTTTTCCCCTCTCTTTTTTTGTCATCTGTACTTCCTGCCCAATTCAAACAACCAAATGCTTTCCTATTTAGTAAGCACAGTACTTAAGATATGAGATTTGTTTAAAAACTTCTAGAAGACTGAATCCTTAGATACTAAATGCTTCTTATTTTATTCTAATACATCTCTGAGTTCCATAGCATAACTACATGCTGTATAGCATAACTACATGGACACAGGTCCCTTCTCTTTGCTTTTAACCTGCCAGCTGGCTTTGTTTTCTCTTTCCTAACTCTCATATTGCAAAGGACCATGAAAACATCCAGAATGTGTCTCACGGTTTCACATATCTCAATCATATAGTCTCTCTCAGCTATATCTCTGGCAAGCTCAAGCACCTCAGTAAATTTAGTTGTTCTTAATGTGGAAAACTTTCCATACCTTTGATAATCTTCATTCCCGTTATACTTTCTGTTTTTCACATCTTTTTGGCATAGAAAATTTGCCAATCTGCATGTTAGCATGCTATATTTGAAGAACAGGCACATTGTGACTTTACTGGATAACATAATAATACTTCTCCTTTTGTTCTCTGTTTATTTTCTTATTTCTCCGATTTTCTTTCTGCTATGCAAATAGCCACAAAGCTCATGTCATAGAAATATTTATTAAAACCCCCAGGCCATTTTTAAAAGTTCAAGGACATCCTTGTGTATGTAAAGAAAAGTTCTTCACAGAACAGCTCATTTCCTGACCTGATTTGTCCTTTTCTCGTGTTATATCTTTCCATAGAGTCTAATCCTCAAAGGAACAAGGATGGGCATTTCATTAGGTGCCTTTTTTTGTTGTTTTTGTGTGTCTATGTATGTTGGATGAATTTGGATCTATACAGTTCAACCAATATGAATTTTTGAAATTAATGTCAGTATAATTATTAATATAATTAATAATGGCTTGTGACATACATTCGGTCAAGTAAAATTGTGTAGCAACTTCTTCTGGCTTCGAATTATGTGTAATTGGGATTACTACAGCAGTTTTTTAGACAGTGTTTTCAGACCCTGCTTCTGAAAGAGTAAGCAGATAGCTAAACCAGCAAGCATCAGTGAAATACAGAGAGGTACCTGAATCATTGCCAGTCAAAACATATACCAAACAGTCACTCCTGGATAACAAAGACTGTTTCTCAGAGGATAAAACTAAAGGAACTGAAAATATTATCAAGAAGCTGTCAGTCATCCTCTGTCAAGTCAATACATGACTTTTGGGTCTCCCTGAAGGGGTAGAAAATTTTCATCCAAGCGAGTTACATAAACAGTTTACAAAGCTACTGCATCAACTGCAAGGAGGAAAGAAATTAAAAATAGAGAGATCTTATCAACATAAAAGTCCATGCCAAGAAATAGTCCCCACACCTGTCTTATACTTCTCTATTAAAGACACATAGTTGTGTTGAGAAGTTGTCATGAAGGGGATTGAACCTCAAGAACAGAAAACTTTTCCTCTAAGAAATATTCAAAGGAATGTTATTTTCCTGCTAAGTTTATGTTATTATACTATAGAAACAGAAAATTATGTTCAGAAAATACAGTGAATTCAAATACTTCCTTTTCATATTAGATGTATGCATATGTTCAAGTTTAATATTTACATCTAGTTAATAAAAATACATTTTCTAAAGACTTTCAGTAAAAAATGCTTCCTTGAGGAACATATATATATAATGCAGCTCTTCAGTTTCTAATTCATTTTTTCACTAATTTCACTAATTTTCTGATCTTTAGAGCAACAAGGTTGTCTTTAGTCCTCTTAAACAAATGAATTAGAAATATTCCTTTGAATATTCATATAAATAACAACTGTGAAACTTCTATAGAAAAAAGTATCTATTAATGTACAGAATCCATAAGAACTGAATGATGTCTATACTGTCCCACTCCAAAATTTTTTATTATTCATTGATAATATGTTTGTTTTTATTTATAGCTCAAAGACTCTCTAAATACTTAAGTTCAGAAATGATTGCTGTCCTTAGATCACACATTGTAAGTGGGTATGTTTCCTGGAACCAGCAATGTAAGTGAAGGGTTAGCTGTTGTTTAAACAGGAATAAATAATTAAGTAAATATTGTTCTTTCATAAAATATACCCAACACTATTTTTAAATTGGAGATTACCATCCTGATAATAATTATACACATACGTAATATCAGAATCCAAATATCTGCTATGCTGTGATACATTAGACAAACACCTGAAATGACTGGTGCTGTACATAGCTGATCAAAACAGAAAACAACAACTAAACATACACATAATGCATTAAAAAGTGAAAAAATATTTAAAAAATTAATCATATAGATTTGCTTATTTGTTTGGTTTTAGAACCTTAAACTTACAGAAATTATGAAAGAAATAAAGTACATTATATAGCATTAATATACATTGAAGCTCCAGGAAAACTTAACAGCGAATTTGCAGGACTTGCAGCTTGAGCATTGAGCTGTATAAATCTCCTAGTAGCCTCTGGTACCTCAGGTGTTTCAGCCCTTCTAACACTCCATTGAGCAGGGAAGACTGCCCGATTCCCTCTTGGAAGCCAATAGATTATCATTCTCTTAACCATTATCATTAATTAATCCAGACAATAAAGCACTGCAAACACCTTAGCAGACCAGCTATCTCTTGGTCTATAACTACTAATTCACACTGAACCAGCATGACTTTATTCCAAGTCTGAGCCACACATTCTTGTCTTTCATAAATATTAGGTCATTCAACATACTAAGTGAAATGTCCTTTTCTTTCTATTTATACTTACACATGTAAGTATATGCACACATATATGTGTATGTGTAGAAAAACATATGCATACACATGTATAAATTCAAAATGTTTTTAGAATTCAGTTTTAAATATGTACAGTTTGGGATGTGATCTCCAACAAACTGTTTAACAGTTTCTAAAGTGTCTTTCTTTGAGCAGCTACTGATCAACTATTTTCTCATTAAGGAGTGCTACAAAATATCTTTCTGTTGTGGTTTAACCCGGCTGGCAGCTAAACACCACACAGCCGTTCGCTCACCCTCCCCCCTCCCTCCCTGGGATGGGGGAGAGAAACGGGAAAGTGAAGCCGGTGAGTTGAGATAAAGACAGTTTATTAAAACAGGAATATAATAATAACAATAATAATAATAATAGTGATAATGATAATAGTATTAATAATAATAATGTGTAAGAAAACAAGTGATGCACAATGCAATTGCTCACCACCCGCTGACCGATGCCCAGCCTATTCCCGAGCAGCCGGCCCCCCACCCCGGCCAGCCACCCCTATATATTGTTTAGCATGACGTCAGATGGTATGGAATACCCCTTTGGCCAGTTTGGGTCAGCTGTCCTGGGTCTGTCCCCTCCCAGCTCCTGCTGCACCCCCAGCCTGCTCGCTGGCAGGACAGAGCAAGAAGCCGAAAAGTCCTTGGCCTGGTGTAAGCACTGCTCTGCAACAATTAAAACATCAGCATGTTATCAGCGCTCTTCTCATCCTAATCCAAAACATAGCACCCTACCAGCTACTATGAGGGAAAATTAACTCTGTCCTAACTGGAACCAGGACACTTTCATTTTCACCTCTTGCATTTTTTGCGGTCCTGTTACTGATCCACAGCAGCTCATAAGTTTTCTAGAGCAGTGTTATATCACAGTTCATAGCCAAAAAATATAGTATTGCGTCAGATGTAGACATAATGCAGAAATAGTACTCATTATGATAGTTTTGTCTCAATTCTGCAGTTTGCCCCTTTTAAAGGAGCCCTTGCCATGGTATGGGAGTGCCATATTTTCATTTCAGAGCAGAAGCAAGGGGTCTTTTCCATTCTTGCTGCTGGGCTTTTAATGACTGATGTGATGATGTTGACATGCACCTGCTGTCCTACCAGAATGGGCTGAGTAGCCTTAGAACACTTTTGCAGTTCTGCCAGGAAGATGTCTTACACTGAAGTCCTACAGACCTCAGCTTCTGGGACTTTGTGTTTAGTGTTCATATGAACTGCTTTCAAAAAGTTAAGAGACAATAAAGGTTAATGTCAAACTTTGGCTCCTGTCTTCACACAAACAGTTTAGGTGGGCTTCATTTCTTCTTGTTGTCCATTTAAATGTGTAACTTTGTAAGTTATTGTTGATTATACTGTCTTCTATTCATGTACTACTCTTGTCCTACAGTTTGTGAAGTTGACCCAGTGAATGTCCCCTTCTTTCTCTCTCAGGCATTAAAAGTCACCAAGGTAGTGCCTCAAGGAGCCTGATTAGTTCTTTTACTTTTCTCTCATGTTATTTAAATCAAAGGATAATCTCCAAAATATTACTTCAGATAACTTGTACTATTTAGAAATTCATTTCTAAACTCTTTCAGGTAGAGGTGAATATTTTCACACTTCCTCTTAGGAATCTTCCATAGTACATACAGCTCTGAAATACTCCCCAAAAGTGGTTGCAAGTGCTTGAAATTCTGATCAAAAGTCTGTCAGGGACCATACCAACAAGTTGAGAGTGCAGATAATCACAGGTTAATGCTCATAGTTCAGACACTCCTTAATTTATCCAATATAAGGTATAGTTTCTGATAACTAAAGCTATGAAGATACTATGTCAGTAGAGTTTTGCTGACTTAGACAAAGTCTTCTGGGTTCAGTGAGCACATTTTGTGCCAGGATTGCGTACAGTAACTGCATGCCAATAAGTATGCCACCTTTGGCCTTTGAAGTCAGAAACAGATCTTCATCTTGCAATGACTTCAAGCAATAAACAGATGGGTCTTCCAGCTCAGTTGCATCACCCAGCAGTCAGGCTTTCAGCCTTGTTTGCAAATCCTTTGCCAAGACGCATTTCTGACTATTGTAGGAATATTGCATCACTTTCCAAACGATCAAAATATTTGACATAAAAGGTTAGACCCTAGACCCCACTCTGTTGCTTTTGTGTTAATTTATCTGTTTCTTCAGTGTAGATATTCCCAGGAGTCTATGCAGGAAGTGTGGAATTGGTCAGGGAAGAGCATAGTGCAACCCCAATAGTGACTCTGTTGGACTAGTAAAACAATGTGGCTACCACATGCACTGTCAGGATAGAAAATTTCCGGAAGAACAATTGTAAGCTGTTTCATTGCTTATTCTACATAGTTACAAATCATTTTTCAATAAAGAAAAGCATGATTCTCTTTGGTTTTACAGAGAATAAGACTTTAAGAATGAGATGTACTGATAGAAAAGGTAAAAAAGTAGTTAACTGAGTTTTTGATACCAGTTGAGCTTCATTTCCTTCTAGAGCTACCTGGACTTCTGTGCTTCAGATGTTTCATGTAAGTGCTTACAATTTGGGGTGGATTTGTGACTAAATGTCTTGTCCAGGCACATGGGAAATAAGCAGATCATCCAGGGATTATCACTGGATTGCTTAAAAGAGCAATCTGAACCCTAGACCTTTCATCCTTAAGAGAAGTTCATTAGCACAGAGGAGAGGTCCTCACTCATTGTCACAGCTCATGCTGATCTAGTGATGAAGGTCTTGCTTTGAGGATATCGTTTAGATGTTGATCACACTGAGAGAAAACACTATAGATGCAATTTATGTTTTGGTAACCTGTGCAGTGGGAACAGTCCTGATTTGTGAAGAAAAATGAAAGTTGGATGATACAATTCTCTGAGCTAATCTTCATTTCTTATTTGCCATTCTATTCCTGGTATTCTGCTGCTTCAGTATTTCAAAGATTATTGTGCAGCTTGCATTTTCTTTTTCTTTTTTTTCTTTTCTTTTTTTTCCCCAGTATGAGCAATAAAGCTTTGTGAGGGAAACCTTCTTTTTAGATGCCGTATTCTGTGGGTGATTAAATGACTTTAATGTGTGCTGTGCCTTTCCCACTCCTCTTTTTACTTGTCACAAGTTGTGAATTTATCACTATTACCTGAAACTAAGGAGAGTCATCAAAGCCAAACAAATTACAAGTTGTTTTCTGCACCAGACGGGTTTCAAGTTTCCTGAGGGCTCTGAGTGTTTGTTTATTTCCCAGAAAGAATTAGGTAGTTAATTCCCCAGCATTTCTTGCTGGTCTTTTACATCAGCTTCTTTGATAAATCATTTGGGACATCACATAATCAAGTGTTGCCATAAAACCTTTATACAGATCTATAAACTAGATTACATTGTGTGGGAAATCATTAACCTCCTCTACTTGTATTGTGCTGTTTGTGCTAAAAAGGTGCAGATGAGCATGGCTATAGGACAGTAGCTTTCACATTTATCCTCTGGCTCAAGAGTTAAATCCACTTGACAGTATCATCAGAGACAACATCTGGAAAGAAACACCTGGCAGTTTTGAATTCCCTGTTGTTTTCGCTGGTGGTGGTGGTGGTAGGTTTGTAATCTCAATTTTCTCTGCCTAGGCCTTTTTTTTTTCTTTCTTTTTTTTTTTTTTCCTATGACAATGGCAGAGTTGTTCTGAATAATTAAAAAATGGTGCATTACTGGTTGGCAACCACTTTAATTTAATATTCCCAGGCCATTCGGCCTTGGCATATTCAGGACATGTATTGAATAATTTTTTGCTCCATAGTAGATGTTAAAGCCCATCTCACTGATGGAAACATTAAGACTATCTCCATACAAGTAAATTTAAGAGTGTTTGGGAACAGTCCCAGGCACTGGAGTACGATCATCTCTTTTGCTGCACTGTTAGAAGCATCTGTGACATGGCATTTGCCTGCGTTAACTAGCTTTCTCCCAAATAATTCCCAGGTTTTGATCAGGAACAAAAATCAAATCAAATCAAAACAAAAACACAAACAAACAAACAACAGATCATTCCCACCAGGCACTTTTTACTTTTTACACATACCTGCTGTTTTGGATGCTCAGAGTAGTTATTAGCTGTAGTGAGTATGGCTGGGAGGGAGTTAACTTTCTTCATAGCAGCTGATATGGCATTGTGTTTTAAATTTCTGACCAAAACAATGTTGCTAGCACACTAATGTTTTAGCTGTTGCTGAATGGTGCTTGCACAGCATTGGGACCTTCTCTGTTTCTCACTCTGCTTCCCCAGTGAATATACTGGGGGTGCACAAGAGCCAGGCAGATGACCCCAACTAATCAAAGAGATATTTCATGCCAAAATATTCCATGCTCAGCAATAAAAATGAAGAGGAGGAGGTTTAGGGATGCCAGCATCTCTTGCTCAGGAACTAGCTGGTCATCTGTCTACCCATGGAAGAGATAGCAAGTAAATTCCTTTGCATTTTATTTGGTCTTCTTTATCTCTTCTTCCACTTCTTCACTTATAAAGCAATTTTTATCCCGACCCACAAATGTTCTTGATCTTACTGTTCCTTTCCTCTTTGTCTGCCCCACTGGCGTTGTGGGGCAAGTGAGGAACTGCTGAGTGTTGCTTAGCTGCCTACCAGGGTTAATCCACAACACTAGCTTAAACACTACTTCATCCCAGTTGGTCTTAGTGCCCATGAATGGTTCTTATGCAGTTAAATTACCTCTATAGGTATAGCCTAATTTAGTATAGACTTATAATTTAGTATATCCTTGGGGCCAGTCCTCACAACTGTGATAAACAGAGTTCAGACATCATCCATTTCTATCAGCAAAGCTGGGGCAAAACCTTGGGCCTATCTTCCCATCTCACAGTACTGAGCAAATGAACAAATACAGGATAGGTTCGGCATGCTTTTACACCTGGTTTACAGCATTGTTTTTGGTGGAAATCTGTGGTCTATCTAATCTATGTGGCAAACAATGTCTCACTCTTCGGGTTTTGCACTGCTACTGATAACTGGAGCCATTTTGCACTTTCCCCATCATATCAATGCAAAATCTTGACTGACGGAAAACCACAGGTACATGGGTGTTACAAATGACTAGCACTTGCCTGGGAAAAAAACTCCTTCCAATGTAACAAGAAGTTTGCTTGGAACGTGGACATGGCCTCTATCCTTCACAACTGTGATTTCAGTAAATCAAATAATGGCAAAATAAAAACAGTTTCACAGTCAAATCAATCAACCATTAAAACCACAGATCAAAGCAAGAGCAAAAATGGAAAATTATCCACTCTAAAACCTAAGAATTATTGCCAAAGAGAGAAGCATTAGCAGCACCATAAGGACCAAGAACTTTTCTATAGCTCTTGGTTGTTCATGAAATATTACGTGAGATTTCTTTTTTTTTTAGACACTGTGATGATGGAGAATAGTATAATGCCTTTAAGAAAGACAGATTCTTGCTAGGTTGAATCAAGCTGTTAATATTTATCTGCTTCATGAATAATTTCACGTACTCTTTTGAAAACTTTACAAACATTCGCCACCCTGTGGAAGAAGCAGCTGTTTTCCTCATTTAATAGGAGGAGGGTAGGGAAGCAGAATATAAGTCTTGCTCTTTGTCTTGAGTTTAGAATGGAAGGGGCTGCCTCCCAATTCTGCATGCAGAGAGACAGGGGCTGAGCTTCTTGGTAGTCAATATAATAACAGTGTAGCACAGCACCCCTTTTGATGTCATATCTACTTAGAAATACTGGTTCATATAAAGTGAAACATTGTTTTGTTTATATAATAAAATATTTCACAGGTATGACATATTGGTAAGTGCAGAGCAGGGCTGGCAATTTATATCCACATGTGGAATATAAAGATAGGATTGTACATTCATAACTGCAAACAACTGCTGCAGGAATTGTGTTTCCAAGCAGATTGGTTGCTTATCCCCATTCCTGTGCATCTTCTGGTGGGAAAACATTGTTCTTTTTCGTCTAGGTTTTCCTCTAGCCAATCCCTACACAGCACCTAACACAGAAAACTCTCTTAAAATGGTAAATCTTATTTACATTATTCTGCATTGATTTTAATAAAGAAGTCTAAATAAATAAATAAATAAACAAATAAGCTGCTAACTCTTTTATTTGTTATATAAGAGGCTATATAAACCTCTTGCCTTTCCCAAATAATTCTAGGACCACTGCTGAGGAAATTTCATTGACAACATTATCTGCTTCCCTACATCATACGGCTTTTGCTGAACTGAGAAATGATTTGTCCGAATATTCAGTTCATGTTTGCTCCTGAGTATTTCCATTTCTAAAAAAGTACGATGTTTTGTGCCTGTGTTTTTCTAATTTCATGATCATGGCATGAGGTAAACCAGGTTAGGATATTAAACATTTATAGGAGAAGGTTGCTGAAGTGCAGTGGTTAATATCTTAGAGAAAATCCTGTGTCACAAGCGGAAGAACTGGGATTCATCTTGTCTAACTTGGGGCTTATAACTGTGGCAATTATGTTAAAAGTTCAGCTGCTCTAGACTGCTTCTACAGCCAGTGGACAGACTCACCTTCACCTGCTGGTGGGTTATTTCCATTCCCTAAAAGATTTGTGCTTTTAATTGAGCAGCTCAGTTAAGTGTTTAAGGTCAGGGTGAGAGGAATCCATCCCCCAAAATCCTCAAATGCCATGCTTTAGCTGGATGTTGAACTATTCATTTTGGTAAATCATGTGGAACCACCTGGAAAAGGAACTTTACAGGTACTGAAGGTCTCAGAAGTATGTTAACCTCATCCTTGGCCTGGAAGAGCTCCATGGCTTTCGAGATTATTATGGTTTTCCTGCTTAGCTCATGTAGACTGTACAGGATGGAACATTTTTAGGGGATGGAAGAGGGTCTTTATGCACCAACATATATGTGAATCTCTTTCCTTGAGTTGGCCATAAAGTGCTGTGGGGACTAGTCCCACCTGGAAGCTGCTCTGTCATTTCCTCTAGGACCCTGGCCTCACTCATTTTCTGTGATTTTTCAATGCAAATTTGTCCCTTCATACTTTATTAGAAAAGGCTATTGATCATGCTGCCCAGAATACCACTTTTCCCAGTGATGGTGCTCTTACTGTTATGTCCTTTTTACACAGACATTTGCTATGAGTACTAGAAAGTAGTGGATGAAAACACATAATGCCACCATCCATCTGTTTTTTCAAAAATGATTATATTCTCCACAAGGCATAATGTTCTCGCCTTTTTGTAGTTTTTCTCTACTGCACTGAATTGTCAGTAGGGTAAATATTCACCTTTCTTTGTAAGTAAGTAGCAGACCTTTGTACGGGACCGAGGTCCAGCAGCAGACCAGTTAAGCTTTGAATAGCAATGGAACAAACCAGCTGCACAAACGTGAGACACTCATGCAATTTCTTCTGGTTAGAATTCACTCTGAGGTTGTTTACCCACCCTTAAACACAAACACGGAAGGTCTATTATTTGATCAGACCTGACTCTCAAACAATGATCTCATTACAGTGGTTTTCAACAGCATAGTGGTGTTTTCAAGCTTTCAGATGGGCTCTTCATTATTACCAAAATGGGGTAAAAGAGGGTGCTCATTTATTTAATGACTGTTGAGAGAAAAATCTCCCCTTCTTTGTTGTGCCTGGCTAAAGAGTGATCCAGAAAGGTACCTCATATCCCGCAATGCTCTGTGAGATCAGTGGGAGGTTCCAGGTATTTTGACTGAATCTCATTTTGCATAAAACTAAGTATCCAGCTTCTCATCAGAGTTAGTGATGAGGGTCAGCACAAAGAAGTCTAAGCCCACAGACACCACCAATGCTTCCCTGGTGCTACCTTGATTGTGTAAGCATTTGTACATAAATCCTCCCCAAAGCCAAATTCGGTCTTCCCTTCAGTCCTTCCCCCACTTTCCTGTTCCTCCACTCTCAATTCACCTTTGCATATGAGATCTGGGTCTTTGGGAATAACATTTTGCTTGAATTCAGAAACCAACTTTAAGAGTAACTCAGTACAGCTAGTGAGACAACATCTGATCTGTCCAATCTCTAATCGATTTAACAGGGGCAAGGGCATAGGCAGGCAGGACTTAGAATTTTTCTTCTTATTTCCACGGAGCCCTTCTGGGTATTTCACAAGGCTGCTAAAGTTCATGTTCTAGGACAAGGTAAAATGTCTTTGAGGCATCGAGTAGCACACATTTAATGAAGATAGAAAGCCAATCACTTAACATCAGATGAGGAACAGCAATTTCCTTCAGTCTGGCACTTTGTGTATTGAACAAAATTGCATGAGAGCTTTGAGCACTAGGAGAGCTGTCAAGTGGCCGTTTGTCTGGGAGCTGGAGCAGTCCCCTTGGAAACAGCTTAAACCTTTTAAATGAAAGCATTACAAAATGTACATCTGTGTGTAATATATTGTCCATAGCCTCAACTGTCAAGGGCCAGGCAACACAATGTTTATATATAGTTTTTTCCTGATAGTCATTTTCATGCTTTCACATGTAAACAGAACCTACTTTAAGACTGTAGTCTGCTTTGCTACTCAACATCAAGCATCATACAAAATGTTTGCCCTTAGGAATGCTTCAGCAGGGTTATCTAACCTTACAACACTTACTTCAAATTTTTCTGGACCTCTCTAATGCAAACACAAAGATGTTTCTGGTTAGATGAAGCAAAATGAGAGTTTGATACCATATAGTGGTGAGAATTAGTGTTTTGGACTTGTTAATAGACATTCTTGTTGGCATATGTCTTCACCTGGATATGTCACCAGGCAAAATCAGAATTATGTATTGTACCAGTATAACATAAGTGGTCTGTGAATGCAAATTCTAGGGAAACACATTATTTTTTTTTATAAAGCAATATGTTTACCTTTTTTTTTTTTTTCCTGGCAACTATGAAAATGGCTAAAAAAAAAAAAAGCACAAAAAGAAATGCAAGAATGGTGCATGTTATAAATTATATTCCCTGGTACACATTTGGTCTCATACTGCTTTAAATAGGGGGCATCTCTTTTGAAATCAGCTGAGTTTTAACGAGTAAAATTGCTATAAGTGAGAGGAAAATCAAGCCTGTTTCTTCTAGTCCCCTCTCTCTCTCTCTCTCTCTCTCTCTCTCTCTGTCTCTCAGATTTTCTTGATCCTCTCCCTGCTCATCTTCTCCTCCAAAGCCTGCTTGCAACTTGTACTCCCAGCAGCCACTTTCTTTAATGAAAAGTAATGCTGAGCACTGAGCAGATTCCACTTCAGCTTTGACACTAGAAAGGGGATTTAAAGTATCAGACTGAGCAGCAAACTACTGCTGATTGGGCATTTTGGCAGTTTGAAACTACTGCTTTTTTTTTTTTTTTTTTCCTTTTCTTGGCCTTGGCATCTCAGTTTTTTCCTTCACTAATTCTATCCACTGCTTTTAGTCTCCATGGTGTGCTTCATCCTTGACCATCTCACCAGAGCTTTTTCCAGATTTATTCAGTAACAGGTGAAGGGACATTCTTGCTCTTCAGCACTAAGACCCTCTCTGTGCCCTGCTCAGAATTCATCCCATCAAGCAGACAGTTGGCCAGAGGGATCATAAATCTGTTAACAAAGATCACAAGATCAACATCAACTGGTGTTGCATCACAAGATCTGTCTAGGTGGACTGCAGGATTTTTTCCACCCAAGAGCATGGGTCATTTGATCTGGGATCTCAGCACAAATATGACACCAATAAAGAAGAATGAAATTAGATAAGAACCTTGTAGGATCTGCCTTATTTTATCAGGGCTTTCTACTCATGCGTGTCAGTTGAACCATGCAAGATACCAGAAGGAGATATTTAAGCACAGCTTCATCTCACCTGAATTTAGGAATGTAAGTGAGGAGCATAAATTAGATGCCTGATCACTCTTGAATCACAAGGTAGAGAAGAAAGGTTGAATCAAACCTGCAAGAAACATGTCAGGACTAACACAGGCTGCACTGTCTTCATCAGGGTCTTCTCATTTTGCAGGGTCCTGGAGGACAACATGTTTAGCAGTAGCTCCTCAGTTAAGTTACATTTAAACACTATGTTTTTCTCTTAAGCACCATACTCCAGGAAAACATGAGAGTGCTGTCTTTGTAATATTTGCTAACTGATCTTTATGTACTGATACATTCTGGTAATCTGAAATTTAATCTGAATTCACAAATTACTATAATCAAAACAAAAACATTCTTGATATGCAAATACAAGTTCAGGCTTATTTTGACTCCTGCCGACTCTGTGGCTCCAAAACTTTCTTGTGGCAGTCACTTCCTCAGTCTAGCCCACAAACTTGAAGAAAAAATATATCTATTTCTTCAGAAATTTCCTTCTGAACTGCTCTGCTTTTAATTTTATTGACAATCTCCTTGCATATATTTACAAATGAGGAAGATGATAGCTAATTAAGCATCCCGGCGAACAGCATCCTGTGGAGATTTCATCTTCTATTACAAGCACAGGGAAATATTTTCTATTGATTGATATTGAACTTGATGTGAAATAGTAAAGGAAAACATGTTTCTTAATGAAAATCCCATTCCACCCCTCTCCCCATAAATATCTGTAGGAAGTGCACAGGGTGGTTACATAGATGTGATCCTCATCATAAAATTTTAAGTGCTTATTAACAATAAAAATCCAACCCTTCTCTCATTCTCCAGCAGTGATTTCTTATTGTTTTTCTATGATCACAGGGAAAGCAATTCTGAATATGGGAGAAAATGCAGTGAGAATTGGTCCAGTAGTTCACAGAAGAACAGGAGAGCTATACTGTTGTTTTCTAAGAGCGTTCATGATGATAGATGGGATTGTGGTTGCTGTTTTGAAGATATTATTCATGCCACGACAGTGATCCATTGGGATCAAAATAAATCCACAGCCACAAAATAAACAAGCATAAAACAGGGCTATTGTAAGCAAGCGTGGGAGAAAACAGTAGTTATATGACAACTGGGCAGATTTTAGAAGTTGAAAATTGGGAAAGACTCCAACCCATGATTTAAAAGACAGCTACTGCAAGGAGTAGGAGTTTATAGATCAGAACAAGCTATCAATTTTCGATAAAATATTAGGAGCAGCTTAATGAGATTAACCTCCTGGGAAGTGTGGTGGACCAAGTTCAGAGGTGCACTTGGAACAGAATCCTGGCTCCAAGCCACACCTGAAAAGTATGGCTGTTTGCTGGGTAGAAAGGGACCATGCCTCTTTTTCCATTCCCCCTAGCCTTCAATTCCTCTTTCAGTCTTTAATCTCCAATTGCTCAGCTGTCCCTGAAAGTAATCTGACCACTTGGTCCTGTATCTCCCTAGGAGATATCCCACCCTCCTGCCTTCTAGAGGGCACTGAATGGTTCTCAGGCTTCCAGCTGTGGCATTGTGGCTTTCTTCTCCTGCAGAATAAGAGGCGACCACCCAACATCATCAAGGCCGAAAAAGACCAAAATTACTGTAGAACAGTGTTAAAATACAGAGGGTACAAAGTGAGCTTCTTCTTTCTTTTAACCATCTAAAGAATGGAAATCTAGCTGTTGTGTGCGTTTTAAACAACCTCAAGGAGAAACATCCTTTGAAAACTTATTAACCACAGCATCTCCTCCTCTAACTGAAGAGGTCCCTAAGCCACATCTTATTGGGGCCTGGGAGAATATGGGACTTAACTCTTGGTATGCTTGTCTGCTCTCGTACAGTTTTTTTTTTTTTTTTTTGTTTTTTTTTTTTTTCTAGAAGTCCATGGTAGTCATTCAACTCAATGTGCCATTGGTCTAACCCTGAACAGCCACTCCTAGGGGAATCATTTGGGCCTCCTGTTATGTTAATAGAGAAACAGAAAATCATTTTCTGTAGATGTTTCTCAATGCTCAGTAATACAATAAGTCCAGTGGCTAACAGAGCAGGAAAACCTATCTGAGAAAGTTGTCTCTGAGAAGGTTATTACTGGCAACGTGTCATGAAAAAGAGCTGTTAAGAACTAGAGTTCTTCAAATGGTGGATGCCAGTAGCTGGTGAAGGGCAAGAGACATGAGTGAAGAGTTTTTGAGAGAGCTGCAATCCTTTAACTTGTAGGTGGAAAATTCCTTTTAACATGGACAGTTTTCCAGGGTGGTGTAAAGCTCTGGTAAGTGATTGGGTTCTTTCAGATCCTACCACAATTCAGCGGGGAAACAAAAAAAAAAAAAAAACAAAAAAAAAAAAGAAAAAAAAAGTAGAATGTGGCACAAGATGATGAGTGCAATCATTGTTAGAAACTACACTATTTATGTATTATTTGCATTGCAGTAACAATGACAGACTCCAATTAGAATTAAATCTTGCTTTGAAAGAATTAAGACTGTGTGAGACCCTCAAGTAGAAGTGAGATTGCTAAGGTGAGCCAACAGAGGTTACAAAACAGGTCAGTGGCAGAAGTGGGAAAATGTCGTCTGAATCCTATGACACTGCCTATGGCAGACGACCATTGTGCTACTGGGTCAATAAAGTCAGTGAGTTCTTCTTTCTTTGCAGGAATATTTATTATTAAACAGCTGTTATCAGTCCACCTACTCTACTTAAAAAAAAAAAAAAAAAAGCTAAAGGAAGGAAAAATCTAGAATCTAGTTCTTCCCTGGCAAACAGTTCACACTTTTCTGGATATGACTGAATTAGCTGTCTATACTTCTTCCTTTTCTAATTTCGCCCCATCACATTTAATTCTCCACCCTCGAGCAACCCTAAATAATTCCTCCATGAACTACTGTTCAGTAATCTAATAAGACAGTAAACTGTGCCTTGACATCCTAACCAAGATAGTAAATATTTAATATAATGCACTCTGTAAGGAGCAAAGTAAAATTAAATGAAAAGTCAGATAAAATGAGCTTAAATGCAATAAATACCAGTCACTATTCAGTGCCGAGAAGCTGCGTGTGTATTTGTTTCCTCTCAGTTAGCAGTATTGGCAGCCTACTTTTTTGTGGTTTTGAAATAGCAACAGACACCCACTTGCAAGTCTGCTTCATCATGTCTGTTAAAATAATTACTT
This sequence comes from Anser cygnoides, assembly GCF_040182565.1. Classification (NCBI taxonomy): domain Eukaryota; kingdom Metazoa; phylum Chordata; class Aves; order Anseriformes; family Anatidae; genus Anser; species Anser cygnoides. The sequence continues at coordinate 207,745,579 of NC_089873.1, forward strand.
ACATTATTGGCTTTATTGTTTGGCATCCCAATTTATTTATTTATTTTTTTTTCAGTTATCTGCAGGAAGTCCAAAAATCTGTGTTGCTGAGTTGGTTATTTATTTATTTTTCTTTCCTTTTTGGTTTGCCTGAAAGAAAAAGAATACTGAAAAAATACTAATTTTTATAAAATATATTTGGAATACAGATTTAATCTAATTCTATTTCTAACCTGTGAGGTGGAAACATTCAAATGCAAGCAATAGCTATCCTTATACCTTCATTCCCACTTCAAATTGTATATAGTATCTTTTATTTATTGTCCCATGCTGTTTTGTACTCCCAGTGAAACATTGTGTTCCGTCTATATGACCTGTGTTTTGCCATGTACTTTTGGGAAAATAAATAATTTCTATCCATTCATCACTTAGAAGCTGCAAAAACATATAGGGGAAGAAGAAGTTTCTTGGTAGCATATGAAGAAACTGTGCTAGTTAGGATCCAAATTAACCCACATTAAGAACATTTCCAAATGTACAGTCATGGTTTCAAAGCTTCCCAGAACACCTTTGAGGATTACCATGGGTGTCTAGTATTCAGTACTCAAGAACTTTCTCTCATTTTGAATATTCAAAATCAATTATATTTCAATTTAGAAACGGAAAGAAAAAATATTGTCTACAGGTTTTCACATTTTTTAACCAAAAGCTAAAAATAATGAGCGTGTCCTGTTGTCTAATAAAAGAATGCAAATAGGTTTAATTATTCAAATTTTAAAAGTACTGAAACATCCTTACCTTCTATGCTCTTTTCTGAAGCAATCTCTTGAATGCTATTGGCTTCCTGTATCAGAAATTTAACCCAAATTGCATTTTTCTGTGGGAGAATATCCCATGTTTCATGCTGATGCTGTTTCAGTCACACAAAGCCACGATATAAACACACTCACCTATGTGTATACTTCCATGAATACAGCCTGTGTCTTAGGTCCGGGGACATCCTGGTTTTCTTCTGGTCTCCAATGATGTTCAGTCCATGAGAAAAAACAAAGCCTGGAAAACATCTTCCCTTTAATAAAGTTTCCATAAGGCTGACTGACTGCCCACACTGCCCAAAGTATGCCATTAACATAGAGGTTCTGGAATTCACATGGAAAAAAAAAAATTTTTGAACAGTTAAAATAGTTTCTTATAGAGTGGCCACTACCAGTAATAAAATCATTGTTTCTTTGATACTGTCAGTATTCTACTGTGAATTAATTCAAGGAGATGTCCTAACCTGCCTTCATGTGCCTTGCACTGTCCTTAATATTGCTTTGCAGATACATTTAAATACATAAAATGAAGATCGCTGCTTTCTCTTGGTTCTGTGCCTTCCATTTTGAAGGTCAGCCTAATGCAGAATCATGTATTGGTCTATATCAGTAGTGTTTTGTTGTTGTTGCTTTGTTTTTTTCTTCAAACATGTCAGAGTGTCTCACAGCCAAACAGGATTATTCCAAGGTTTTTGAATGAGAGATGCTTGAAAGTGATAATTTTACTCTCCTTATCCCTGGGTAAATACTTCCTCTTGAAATGATAAGCTTATTGGTAGATATGCAACCCCTGCACTTTGGACTGGTTTATGTCAGTACAACTAGTCCAGAGGAGGGCCATGAAGATGGCTAGAGGGCTGGAGCACCTCTCTTGTGAAGCCAGGCTGAGGGAATTGGGGTTGTTCAGCCTGTGGAAGAGAAGGCCTCCGGGAGACCTCAGAAGCCTGCTGGTACCCAAAAGGGGCCTAAAGGAAAGCTGAGGAGGGACTCTCTCAGGGAGTATGGTGACAGGATAAGGGGGAATGGCTTGAAATTTAAACGGGGTAGGGTTAGGGGAGGCGTTGGGAAGAAATTCTTCCTTCTGAGGGCAGTGAGGCCCTGGCCCAGGCTGCCCAGAGGAGCTGGGGGTGCCCCAGGCCCGGCAGTGCCCAAGGCTGGGCTGGATGGGGGTGGGGGCAGCCGGGGATTGGGGGACGTGTCCTTGACCATGGCAGGGGGTCGGAACCGGGTGGGCTTTAAGGTCCCTTTCAACCCAATCTATTCTATGATTGTATGATTTTATAACTAACAGTTACTTTGAAGAAGAATGCACAGGCAGAGTCCATTTTGTGTCTGTGTTAGGACTTAAGGACAACTCGACAGTGAAGACTAAAACTGAAATCAATAGGAACACAGTGGAAGAGGAGGGAATAAACCTGCTGAATAAGACGTAGCTTTTGCACAGTCATTACTCATTTTAACACCACATATTAGTAAGTTATTTGTTGCTATTACTGCAAGTTCTACAAAAACAGTTCAGACATTAAAATATGCAGCTTATGTTGTAAACATAAATTCCTGAGACTAAAACCAGTGTGAAAACAGTATCCCACTGGCTTGTAGAGCTGCTTAATACATTAGATTTGGTTCCTTCTAAAATGATGGCTGGAAAATGGCAATGGATAACAGAAAAGCCACGTCCAGAACCAGAAAAGGGGTTTAAAATGCCATTCCAATGAATTGCCTGGAGGATTAGGCAAAGGAGTGTAATTAAGATTTCTGATCTTTATGGAATGTTCCATGTTGTTAAACAAATAATAAAATTGATATTTATTCCTATAATAAAACTTAAAGAGATTTCTCTTGTTGAAATAAACTTAATGTACAGTATCATATGGTGGGCAAGTATCTTCATATATGACAGATTTAATGGGATTCACGAATTATGCCATGGCAGTGTTCAAGAAGCCAGGTGGTAATTTTACCTTCAGATCTTAAGTCTGGAATAGATTAATGAAGTCAAAAATTTGGGACCTGTTGACTGCTGCATTTATAGTTGTGTTATCCAATCTGTTGTTCTTGAAGTAATCTTTGAAACATTTTGGAGACCATTGCTTAGACCTCAGAGAGAAAGAAGTCCTACTTTACAGAATTTTAAGGCAGTAAGTATCTCAGGAGTCTGGTTTATTTATTTGCATGGCTTCTATTTTTTCTCGTTATAGCTATTCACTGGAATCATTAATAGTTTTATGTGTTTGCATTGACACTGAGATACAATTTGATAATGAATAGCAGAATGGTAGAATACTTTGGATTAAATTACAAGGGATGAAAGACAACAGTAGGCATCTCTTGCAGACTTTGAAATGAAAGAAAATATAAATTCCTTAGACTGGCTATACAAAAGCTGGATACAGGATATAGTGTTCATGTGGTATTTTAACTGTCTACACATCTGTTGGGTAAAAAACATTGTTAAGGATGGATCATCAAAAACATTCCTGAATTGCACAGAGGAATAACTTTATGAGGAGGAAAAAAAGATAACTGAATCTAAAGAAGCTGTTATGCTTTTATATTTTAGTAGTTAGAAAAAAAAAAAGTGTAAATCATGAAGCTAGTGGCCCCAAATTATTTTAGTATTTTAGTTCTTTATGAATTGGTGCCCAAAACACAGCATTCACTAGACTGAAGGAGAGAGATTCTGAGTGAGATTCATCCAGTAGAGATCTACAGTTGTCTACAGGTGTTTACATTTCTCTAGCTATGTCTGCTGGTCTCTCTACATGGTCAGTGAAAATAAACACTTCTAGAATGTAGTTTGTAAAACTGAGTTTTGATGTTTATATCAGGATGAGCTTAGTTGTATCATGAACATGTCAATTTTTTTATTCCATTAAGTTTACGAAAGCCTAAAGTGACTGGTTCGGATGTGGATTATCTACAGTGGAGATATTAAAAGTTACCTAAGAAAATTTCCACCTTTTGTCTCAATTAAGAAATCTACAGAAATTGTCTAAGTGAAAAATGGCCTTAAAGTTCATGTTTTCATGGAGGTGGGCTTGCCCTACAGGCTGTGACTTATTTAAAAATCTTACTGAAGGGCTAAAATTAAATTCAAACTTTTGCAGGGAAGTGTCCATTGAGATGCTACTTGAACCTGCCATGTCACAGCTACGTTTATTGCTTTCACCAATCTTAAAGAACATTCTAATTGTATTTTCAGCTAATAGTAAGAGCAAAATCTTGACTGAAATGATGGAATAGGAAGTTACATAGGTTCCTTGTTGTATTTGAACCATCTGCAAATCCATCTGATATATTCCAGGTACATGCTTCCCTTTGAAGAGGTTGACGGCTCCATTTTTCCTTCTGGCCAACAGACAAGCATAAGAGAGAGGTCTAGGGCTGCCATTTGGCATATATACGGTCAGTCATACTGAGAGGGAAAAAAAAAAAAAAAAAAGCTACATCAGTGAACAAGGGTGTAGCACTTAATAGGATCAGGGCAAGACATAAAAGGATAAAAGGACTGAAATACTCTGATCAATTCCCATCCAAATCTTATGAAGGGCCTTCCAATTTCTGCTTCAAAATAATAAACTATGTTTAATCACTAGGAAATAGTGTAAGGAGAATGGGAGATGTCAGAAATATGTGATTCAAGTAACAAAATGAGATTTGACCTAGAAAAATGTAGGCTAATAAATCTGAGAGGGAAATAATCTAAAGCACCGTTATTAAGTCAGACAAAGATACCTGGAAAGCAGAAATGTCAAAGGGGACCTTGGGGTTTTAGAAGACAGTAAATAATATACATGTGTGCTGGAATGCTAGAGAATGACAAAAAGGCATGGTGTGATTTGGGTCTGTACGTGCGGAGTCTTCATTCCTTTGTCCACGGGGAGGTGATTTTCTTGCCGTATGGCAGTGATGAGATTGCACCTCGAATCTACTGATGTATGTTGACAAATTGAAGGGAATTCCGAGAACAGCAGCAAAAAATCATTAAGGGGCTGAACGAGTTGACTTGGTAGGAAAAAGAAAGCCATATATTCAGAGGATAAAGGGAAAAGATTGTTTCTCTTATCCCAAGGTGACAAAGACAGGCATGATGGGATTATGTTAAACAAAAGAAAAATTGAGCTGCAAAGCAGGAAGAAATTCCTGTTGCAGTGTAGCATAAAAGAATTTTCCAAAGTATTTGGTGGAAGACACTTAAGGTAATTAAAGGGGGATGTCAGTATGAAAAGGGTAATCAGAACACAATTTGTTCTGGCATTTGTTACAAGTGACTTATGTTGTTATTAAAAATTAAAAGAAATGAGAATCAGCAGCCTATATTTTCAGTTTGTTTATGCTGCTACTGCATACGTTTTTTATCTGGTACTCAAGCTGGTAGAAGCCAGGCATCCTTGTTATCTTGTTGACGATGTAGTGGTGACAGTCTTCCAAAAGAAGCTTTGGATATGCTAAACACTTTTTGAATACTTTCTTGTGACATCAAGATCAGGGTAGAAATGACTGATTTAGACTGCTTTCTTATACGGATGTATCAGAACTTGAAACTCCATAAATAGCCAATTGAGAAAAATATTCACGAAGATGAAATCAGATTTCTAAGGAAGGTGGTTTGAACAAGCTCCTTCACAAGCATTTGCATAATGAAACAACATCTATCGCTCTAAAAAAAAAATGTTAGCTGTTTGCATTGAAGAGAAAGGAGAAACTCTGTCACTTACGCTGAGCTCAGATATCTTTCTAATATATATTTCTAATTATGTATGGGTACATAGTATACAGTACTTAAAGTCTACTTGTGGAGAGGTTTCACTAAAAAATAAAATTACTCAATTAATAGAAAAAAAATCTAAATCACTATATCATTTTTAAACCTTGTTTGAGTAGGCTACTTCATCAGATGCTTCATAGTAGAGAAGAATTTGCAGTGGCAAGGGTATGGATTAATAAGTCTTTTCCAGCTGTAATTGCAATTATCTTGTGATGAGACTTTTTCACCATTTTACATTGGACTCCCTTCACAGCTAGAGTGTATGGCCAATAATACAGGGAGCTCATTTCTTCTGCTATTTAGCTATGAAAAATTAATGGCAATTAACTTCTAACAAGTTGACAGAAAATAGAATCTTAATGCCATTAGAACCTTAAACTGTGGAAGCTCCATTTGCTTTTTTGTCTCATAATCTGTTAATCTGCTTTAATATTTATGGATAATGATAGTTATATTAATTTCTCATTATTTTCACTCCCTCCCTCTTTCCACCTCTTTTCTCTTGTTAACTGAATCTGTTTCTTGAAGAATAAACAAACTGATTTGTTTATACATTTCCCAAATGTGTGTTTGACAGAACCATCAGGTGAATGTGTCCCACACCATCAGTTTCCTGGGCCAGCATCTCAGAAATTTCTTTGCCCCACTGTCATATAATGGCCTGGAAACAGATGTGGTCTGGAGAGGAAGAAGAAAAAGGGACGAGGGTTGGCTCCGTTGCTGCTCTGCAGTCACACAGGCAATAACTAGGGCTGCACTGAGCAATGCTCTAAAAAGCCTGCTCACCTCCTACACTTCCGAGTAAGTCTGCTCCCTTACAAAGGGACCTCACAGTGAAAGGGCTTTGAGTCATCAAGTTCACCAAGTTCTATCAGTTTTCACGTACATCTGGTCTACCATTTCCAGTATGTTTTCCTTATTACCAAGAAGATTTACCGTAAAAGGGTGCCTCTCACATTCATTAGCTTACTTTTTAACTGAAAAATTTTACTTACCCTAATAGAGGAGAAAAGGGACTGTGTAGAGAAGGTGTAAAGCAGCTCTTCAGCCAAGCTGACTAGGACAAATTTAGTGGACCTCTTTCATTAGTTGCGAAGGTCATGTCTGATTGACTTCTGTGGCGCTGCACCAACGTAATTCAAAGCACAGTTTGTTCCAGTGAAGTTGGTCCTGATTTCCTGTTGCAGTTGTTCTGGCTTTTAAGCCATTTAATAGTGTGAAGTGAGTGTAAAAGTTTTCCTGGGGTGATTGGCCATGGTTTTAGATTCCTTATATATTTACTTTTGGTTCATAAATGACTATTCAAGGAAGGCAACAGGGGAAAGACTCTTTAATTTGTCTGATCATTCCTTGATTCTACACCATGTTAATTTCTAAAGGAACATTCTTACATGTTCTACATGTCTGGAAGTATTTAACTTCAAAACACTTCTTTCATTCTACAGATTGAAAGGTATTTGAATCTACATACTGGATTGCTAAGCTCCCTCTGGATATTACTTAGGCTTAGCGCAGAAGTGGAATACAGTAGCAATGGGCTTTTCATAGGTTTGGCCCGGTTTATCTTATTTTACATAACTATATCAAAACTAATCTCCCATGGTTTGTTTGCTATAAGTAGAAGGATAGTTTTTTAATGTACAAAAGGCCAGTTTATTCTAATGGGATGAAGTCATCTAAGAAGGGCAGTTTGGTGCTCAAGACTCATGTCTCCCAGGGCTTCTCACTGCACCATGTCTTTTTACTGTAGAACTATAACAGTGTCAGCCCCTTGTTTGTTTATATTTAAATACCATATGGAATTTGCTAACATTAATTGAAAAGCTAATTAATGGCTTTTTTTTTTTTATGAGACGCTTATTCTTCTGAATTGTCTTTGATAGTTATTGCTGAAGAATTGTATGGCTTTGAAATACAATAAGTAGCCTGAAAATATCCAGTAGCAGTGAGTTCAAAACACGTTGTTAATTTCCAGTGCCAGAAAAGCAGTGTTGCCTGTTGCATTCAGATATAGACAGATCTGATTCCTGTAGCTGAACAAGTACCAGGTGGTTCTGCCCCCTTGTTTGGTGGACCAGCTCCTTTTTGTTATTAATACATTAACCTCCAGGAGGTTTTGTTTGGTTGCTGACCTATTCCCCAGTGACTGCTTTCAAGTGGAAGGAGAGGTAAATCTGACAAGGAAGCAATAATTCATGGACAAAATGACATCCCCAATGAAGCGCTATGGCAGTGGAAAGATTTCCCCAGCAGACACATGCATCCCAGCTCACCCCTGGTGGAAGTTTATTTACTTCAATGTGTCTCCTCCAGACTTGATTTTGGTGCAGTGCATCTTAAACATAAGACCAGTTTGCTATTTCAGAGCTCTCACACATTGGTAAATTTGACCCGTATCTTAAATGTTATATGAATTTAGTCATAACAACTTATTAGCCAGGCTCTGTTGTATGTATGTGCTTCCTGGTGAATTGCATTGTGTATGACAAGAGGCAGTGGACTTCAAAGAAAAAGCATGTACGTGAGTTGCTTGTATGAGCTGATCTTTTGGCAGAAGTTACACAAAAGCAAGAAAAGCGCCACCTTAACAGGGACGAAAGACCAAAAAAAAAAAAAAAAGGAAAGCAACCTTTCCTTTCCCTGTGAGGCCATTAATTCTAAGGAAAGAAGAGGGCCATAATTCTTCCACGAAACCAAGTAACAATCTTTTAATAAGCATCATTAAGTCTTTAGATTGAAATAAGAGGCTATCTGCCCTTTTATCCCATATTATATTGCCCAAATTCCTTTTTGCCATCCTCACTGTGGTTAGATGAAAGCCCCCTGTTTTCATATTGATCACTAAAAGCACTTTCCCCTTGTACCAGTTCACTGCATCACTTCTAAATGCAGTTCATCTGATCTCTCTAGCTTTGCCTGCTACTCATTCAAGGCTACAAAAACTGTAGTTTCAGGCAGGTCTTGGAACCAAATGATCGTGTTTCTTACCTCATTCCAGTGGATAACATTAGGATCTTTGTTTAGGTGGGACTCAGAGTAAAAATAAAGCTCGCTTTGCTTTCCCATGCATGCCCACACACGTGTACACCTATATATATACACCCCTCTTTCTCCAAAAGGGTTATATGAAGCCAGAACAGTAGACATCTGTGTGTGTTTGTGTGTGTTCATGCTTATTAATTTTCAGTAAAATACTTTCCAAATGCTAGATGATAGGGAAGCATAGCTGCATTAAAATGTTACCCCAAGTACAATCTCAGCTCTTCAAACCTATGGACTGAGGGGTTCTCAGAGATATTCTTTTTCACTGGCAAAAAGCAAGTTGCTGTTTGATAAGGAAATTGATATATGCAAACAAAGTCATTAATTTAGAGGTTAAGTTAATTGAGAAATTATTTTTAAACTGGTCTGAGCTTGTGTTATGCTGTTTCCTTACAGTTGCTTGCCTGTGGCTGTAGTTCTTATTTCCACTTGCGGTCTTTATTTGCATGGAATTTTACCAGTGTGAGACTCAATGGAGTGGTTCCATGTCTGTATTCCCTTCTTCTATCTCTGTCAGACAAAAGAAAACAAATCCAGATTCTAGCTTGAAGGAAAACCATTTGCAGTGATAAGAACCAACCTCATGTATCAGATAGTGTGGAAGCTCAGAACAACATTTTAAGGGCCTGTTCCTGGGCTAAGATGAAGTGACAAGCAGAGACCCACACAGCAGGTTGGATTTTATGAACAAACATCAGCGGGGTATCTGCCGTGTTCAAAGCAGTCTGCAAGCTGCAAACTCAAAATCACACAGAATGCTTGTCTTTGAAATAATTCAATCCTCCCATAGTAAAATCCTTACCAGTCTTTGGCAGGGCATGTTCCCATCTTGTTTATATTAATGTTCCCAGCGTATCTTGATTTTACAATGATATAAGGAGCACTTTCTCTATTGTGTTCCTTGTGCCAAGCAAATATATTCTGTATATATCTGATACCTTGGATTAGGTTGTCAGCAAATGAGAACAACCAGTAACTTCTGGCCAGGTTTCGCCCTCCCTGCTCCTTCCCACAAGATTTAATTGATCGGTTTCATCATATGCAGCTTAACCTTATGCAAGAATGTGAAAGAGCATATGGTTTCGATCCCCGAAAGATAATTGACCCCCAAGTGATTTCAGTAAAATGGGAAGAAAAAAAATATAGTGGGGTTATTTTTGGAAGGGACAAGAAAAGAAGGAAAGAGGGGAATGATTTCACCTCCGGTAGCTTTTGAACTCTGAGCCCTAAAATCTCGGGTTTGATTAATGCACTCAATCCACTTATTATGGGAAGGATCAGTTGAAGCAGATCTCAAGGTCTCCTGGTCATGAAATTGAAGCCCTACAGCATCAGTGTGAACTTCCTATACCAGCAAGACCATTCCCTTACTCAGCAATGAGCTTTTTTGCTCTTGCTAGTCTGATCACAGAGTACTCTCTAACAATGTTTAGAGAAATAATATTGCTCTGGCTTCTCTTGCCTCCTCTAGGGAGATGAACTCCACAGTAACTCACTGGACATTCAGTATAAATTTTTCTTGTATTCTTCTCCTCAATTTGCAAGTTGAAAGCTATTTCTTACGTTTATTGCCTCTACTTTATGCTTTTCTTTCTGTGACACTGCGTCTGTGCTGTACTGGCAATGCATGATAGGAGATGGGCTGTTAGATTTCTATGTCAAGTCCTATATTCATAGTCTTCCCTACACAGTCTAAACATATTTGTAGACTTTTCATCTGATAAAGGTCATCTTCTGAAATGCAGAGGTGCAGAAGAATCTTCCTTAATCTGAAAACAGATTAGCTGCAGTGATCTTTGCTACAGACAGTTCTTTTGTAGAAGAAGGAGGCTCAACATGTTCTGGACAGGTTCACCCTTGCTTAAAAGGAATTTCGAATCATGCCAATGTCTTGCAGTTGCAGCTTGGGAGATTTTGAGCAGGGGCTAATATTGAGAAATAGAGAAGAGAAATTAAGAAAATAAATTAAGAGTGACTGTGAAAGACCTATATCCTTCCTTCTCTGTCCTCCAGCGACTGGAAGAAGGAAAGATGAAGAAAACAATGTTTTTCTTTAATAAATTCAGATGGGAGGCAGAACTCCAAGTATGCTGCTTGCCTACTAGAGGCACAATGACATGAAACACGAAGCTGTCAAGCAGGGAGCAGAGCTGATCCAGATCTGGCAAGTCTAACATACTGAGCTCAACAACCTAGACTCCCTCCTCTCCAGCCCCATCAGCAAGAGTTAAATCTTATATGTTCATTCAGCAGTGAGACCCAAAAAATGCCATCTCACTTATTGAATGGTCTCTGGCACCAAATGCAGTGGGGTAGCAGGTGATGTGGCCCTGGTGACGTGCTCAAAGGAGCCCTGTTGGGTAACACGTTTCTTCTTTGAGCTACCACTTCATTTGATACAGTGCACGCTCACTGCTCCCCCTGTCCTGCTTTGAGTCCTGGAAAGGACAATGCTGCAGAAATCTATCCTTCTGCTAACAAAAAGCCACATAGCCTCGGTCGGAAATGCTGTCCTACACCAGGTGGTTGCCCTTAGATCTCTTTGAAAGAGTCTTCCATATTTAGTTGCTGGATCTGCTTCTGGCTTGGAGACTAAGCCCTTTTGAGTCAGTAAATCCTGGCAAATGTTTCAAGCACCTGCCTTGCTTCTGGCTGAATGCTGAGCCGTGCTACGGTTCGGCAGTTGCACGGTGTCTTTCAGGCTCTGAAATCCTGGATCTGTTGAGATGATTCTCCTGCAGTTCCGTGGGATGCTCCTTTTGACACCAACCATCTGCCAGTTCTGGCTGTGCAGGTATAAAGCACGTGTGCCAACCTGACATAGTGTCAGCACTTAAAATCCCCCAGCAATGTGTGTTGTGTACAAACAAAATGCTTCTTTCCAAGTATGGAGGAAAAATAACATTCTGAAAAAAAAAAAGAAAGAAAAAAAAAAAAGTCCCCAAGCTCCCTGGAGAGAGAGAAAAAACAGTAATTCTCTTTCTTGCCAATATCAAAAGATCAGGTGATAAAGGGAGAGGAAAACTGTCATTTATGATAGAATTAACACATGGTTAGGCAACAAGATACATGGAAAGAGGTTGATAATACCAAAATCCATGTGTATCAAGTGCAGCCATGGCAGCAACACGTGGCCACCAGGTCTATCACAGAGACTGGGAGGGACTTTTGGAGATCATCTATCCCAACGTCCCTGCTCGGAGCAGAGTCAGATACAGCAGCTCAGGGTTGTGTCCAGTCAAGTTTTTAAAATCCCCAAGAATGGAGACTCTTCAGCTTCTCTGCACAGCCTGGTCCAGTGTTCACCCAACTTCCGCCAGGCCAGAAGCTTTATAGTTTTCATTTCTCCACAGTTGATTCTCTGATATAGAAGAAGTGTATGTGTAGGATGACAGCCCTTATTAGGTAGACCAAAAAGGTCTCTTTACAAGGCTTTGGCAACCTGATGGTTTCTTGATGACTAAAGTATCCACTGAGCTTTCTCAGATGAAGCAGAGCGACCCTTGGTCCCAGTATTATTCATCTTATTTAATAAAGGATGTTCTGGCGGTATATTCAGGATCAAGAAGAGTTTTGTTAATGCTGGAGGACGGTGCCAATATTGTAGCCAATTAATGTGCCTGTTCCTACTAATGATAAATGAGTCTGTCGTCAGTTCATCTGGCATTGTGCCTCCAACCTTACATAATCATTTGTGGATATACCCAAGGGTTTCAATAGCTAATATTTCAACTTTTACAGGTCATCATTCAAGAAAGATGGACTTGGTAAATAGTAATCTGCAACAGAAAGCTGGAGGTGGAAAAAAAAAAGGATACAGGTGATGATTAGCTCTGTAAAATGGACTCAAACCTATTGGTGGAAGAACCTTTTTGGTTTTATTTCAAACAATGTTCTGTGACAGGAGAGAAGGAAAAAACATCTGAAGAACACTGATGGATCCAGTCATGTTTAGCTTTCATGAGTTAATGGCTCATTTGTAATTGAAATTTGCAATGGTTCTGAAATTGCAGGGAGTGGTCTGAGACCCAACAGGAATAATAATGACTTGAGACAAAATTTCTTGGTAGAAACTGAAGTTCTGCTGTTCTTCTTTGGGGGAAACACAAGCCACAGAATGAGAGCCCTGCAGTTCCAAGGTTAGCAGAGGAGCTGGCAGGTAGAGGGAAATCCGGGGAGGGAAGCAGTGAGCATGAAACAATCTCTGTGTGTCTGCACGAGTGCAATGTTGTGTTGTACAACCAAGGCTTTTTGTCTGTCAGCCAGGCATTTGAGCTGAAAAGCCTCTTCACAAGGTCCTTGGAAGACTGTAATGGCTCCTCTGTTCAGGGCAATTCACATTGTCTAACAATTTCATGTTAATTCAATGTGCGAATGTTGGGATCTAGGCTTTGAATTCTTTAATGGTTACGATCCTCAGTTAGTCAAGGCACAGGCAACAGTGGGAGGCAGGCAGAGGCAATGGATGGCTCTGCTCAGCTGGATGTGCCACCAGGTAAGAAGACTGTGGTGGCCATGCCCAGCTTGCCTTGTTGCTCCTTCTGATGGTTTTCTAACCATACTCTCATGGATAGATCATTATGGACCAGCTCGTCACAAAGACCAAAGCACACCATCACAAGTCAATCCCTCTGACTTAACAAGGGCATGAAAGTTAGCTCTAGCCTAATTTTAAACAGCAGATCTCTGAAGTCAATGGAGAGAGGCACCTTCAGAGGGCAGTTCAGAGCAGGAATCTAACTATAAGGCCAGCATTAACCTTTATGACTATTCGGCTTTCTCCAAGAGTCGATGATATTAATTCATAGCTGAGCAGAGAAGACTTTGGTTAAGGGGCAGCCCCAATATCAATAAAAGTGCCACAGTGTGCTCTCTGTATCACAAAACTGCCATATGTCTCCACTTATGGGGATTGGGCATGGGGGCTGAGAAGGGAATTGCTTTCCCAGGGCAGGTTAACGTAACAAAAAGTGAGCAGCTCTGCAGCCCTTAATCTCCCTAAAGCCCATAGTCTCGGCCCTCCTATGCTTTAGTCCATGCTATGCTTCATTATGAAGTCTTTAAACACCTAAGCTAAAGATAGAGAAAGTCATTTATAAAGAAAACACAACTTTGGCTCCCTTAGTGGGATTTTTGGAGAAAAAGTAAGGTTCCTCTTGGGTTAAGCTTATTAGATTTTGTAATTTTGTTTATATAGTATTAAAAACTCCAAGTGCTATGGAGTAGACACCCAAAATGAACATTCAACTCTATAATATTTAATAACTCAAAATAAATCAAGATATTCAGAATTGGCAGTTTTAAACATTACAGCAAGGGTTTTTTTCTTCCAAATATGGAACACCTAATTCCTATTTAGTAAAAAGATCTTACAGTTTTGTTTTGATTTTTAATAATAATATTATTTACAGTATTCCAGTAGTTGCAGCTTCAAGAAGAAAACATAAATTAATGCTTGAAGTATAACAAGATACTTTGAACTTGTGCCTTTTTTTTATTATTATTATTATTATTTTTGCTGTTGTTATTGCATTTTTGTTTGGTTTTGGCTTAGGTTTTAATATAAATTTTGTATCATCAAGAGGTATCCTGTACCAATCTTCTTGGATTTAATTATGTCTGGAATATACTGCTTGTTGTAAACAAGGCACGGTTATTTAACATGCAGATTTTAGTTCAGGGATTTGAAGCAGCCTAGTGGGCTAAGAAATATACTCCGTATTTCCATTCATTTGCTCATAGAACTTTGTCAGGACTCACCAGATACCTTTGAATAATCTCAAATTTTCTTTGTGTTGTGATTTTTCTTTTCCTTATTGAATTAATGTTATGAATACGTTAATGGAGCTGCTGGTGGAGAGAAGATACACCGTTTCATTTCCTTCCCTGCTATAAATCAGCATAGTGCCACTTACATCAGTGAAGCTACTATTTACCCCCCAGTTGAACATCTCCTTCTTCAGTTCTAATATTAACTCAGTTAAAAATAGGTGTTTTATATTTAAACCTCTGCTTCCTGAAGTGACAGTAGGTGGGGCAACTTGTAACATGATCAACAATTACAGCATTATCTCTACTGGAATCCATTTATGTCAGCTCCTAACAATCAAAACATAACAACCTTTTGGAAGTGCCATTGCTTTAATTTTTACAAAAATAGCAAGGATGTTATTTAAAAGGCACGTGAGCCCTGATCACGTGCATACTCACGTATGTGCATAAACAACGTGCAATATGAAAACATAGGCATCCTGGTACGCAGCCTGATCCCTGAAGCATTACTTGTGGAAAGGGGTGGTGTGCATGCAATTTGTATGGGGAATGGCAACATGGTAGGGTTGGGAACTCGAGGCCCTGCTTTCAATTCATAACTTATGATTTATCTTTATAAAACACCCAGAGCCATTTGAAATGACCAGAGCCATTTGAAATGCACAAACTTATTCAAGAGACTGTCAGAGAAGGTGCAGGATCTGCAGGAAACCCGTGCCTTTCGGGAGTGGCAGCTGAAGGACATTCAGTGTAGTTAGGGCACTTCTAGTGGACCTGGACCATTTTGGATGAACAGCTAAGTTGAGCTGTGTCTTCCATCTATAGTCAAAATTTTTCCAAGTTATTTTTTCATAACACTGAGGGGCATGTTAATTGTTATGGGAAGTTATTGGCCCTTAGCAAGATTATATACTGGCTCATTTTTACAGCTGTGCCGCATATTTCACCTGTGACTGTTTTCACTAAATAAGTGACATTGCCTGAACGTATCTCACAGTAAAATATATAGGTTTAAGTGCTATGAAATTGAGAATTGTGTTCGAGTCCCCATTAAGTACTGAGTTGCTGAAAAAAATACTTAGGACACTTCCAACTACATTGCAAATTGTCTGAACAGTATGGGCCATGGAACTGAGACAGTCATTTTTGATGTACGTTGAAGCAATTGGTCTTACCCATGTGTTAGACTCTCAGGTCTGTCGCTAATTTCTTAAAAAAAAAAACAATAAAAGTCTGTAGAAACTACAACAATTTTGTGACATCTTTAAATTAGTGAATGGGGTTTGTTACCAACCCTAAGCATTAAATCTAGAAAGGAAGAAATACATTTGTTGTTAGACAATTTGCCCCTTGGGAAGCATGGTTTCTCATTCTCCAGATTTAAATATGTGTACATACTAACATAGGCCCAATTTTATTCTGCTCACCTTGAAGGACCTCACATTAGATGTACAATTGCTCCTTATCCAGCCTTTGAGACCACATCAAAACTGTGAAGCCACCAATGGAAGGTGGTATGTCCTATGTACTCCCATGTACTGATCCTGGAGAATCTCAGGTAGGAACGAGCCTGGCCCATGCCATGATCCACTTCTGGTTGCCAGGGTTTTCTTCCTGTGGAAATCAAAGCATGGGAAGGCTGCTGGGACATAGATGCATCGCAGATATGGAGGAAGGTATCCATTTCTCAACACCAGTACAAACTTGAAGACAGATAAAAGTTGTCTGTTGTGACGGTAGCCTGGGAAGAAGGTTGTGTAGGTGCTTTACTACTTTTTTTTTTTTTTTTTTTTTTTTTTTTTGTAGATACTTAAGTACTCACAGATAGGGGGAGTTTGTCCGGGTCTTTGGAATTTTGAAGTCTCCTACAAGGAATATCCTGACAGCTGCCATGCAAACAACCTTTACAAATCCATGCCAGTCTTTTCTGACACACAACACCTGGCTCCTTTTCTGTAGTGAGAATGGCTGGACCATTGCAGTGGTGCACTGATTTTTGTGGATGGTGAACACAAAAAGGGGATTGAGAAGACACCACCCGAGTTATTCTGACACTTGACTTGAGTGCTTTCTATTCTTAGAAAAATGAGGATCTGAATTATGTAAGTACACCATCATTGTTTCTTAGATTTATGTGTAAAAATGAGAGAAAAAAATAATAAAACTTTTAATCTATTATGTGTATGGGATTTATACATCTATCATTTTCTTTCAGTGTGCATTTATAGTTCAGTGGAGTTGATAAATCAAGATATTTCTTGTGATATTACAGAGCATCATTATTTGTCTCTTGATTTCATGCTTTTTTCTTTAAAGAAATGAAAAGAGCAAAACCCACAGAACTAAATTTGGAGTGTCATTTTAAATTTATTGTTTAATAAATTGTGATCACTTGAAAAATCCATTTTTTTCTGTATTGATAACAAGAGATTTAACCAAAGTGATTGAATCAAGACAAGAAATACAAGGTTCCCAAAGCTTGAATAAATGATATTGTCATGTTAATGTGCTGTTCTGGAAGTTCATTTGAAGTGTAAGAAATAATCCACATATAATTTCATGACAGCTCATATACTCCTTAACATAATTTATTCTTGACTACAGAGCCTTTGTGCAATCTTTCATGAGCATTTCCAACTCACCAACAAAACTCACCTTTTTTATCTTCTGCACTCCCAGTGCAAAGATAACACTTTCTTCACAACATGTACAAACTCTATATTTATAGACTTCCAAATTGACAAATTTATCTTGACTTCCACCAACACTTTTGCTGAATGAGCATAACACCACTGATTTTACAATACCATGTGTATCTACTACTTTTGACTCATCTAATGATGCTGCATAAGATGCCTTTTAGAACTGTATTATCTCCCATATAACATTATTTGTGCTTAACAAATAATAAATAGAACTTGTCAGCCACAGAATACTGTACCTTGGTTTTTCAAATGACTGCAAATCCCACGGTATTTGGGGAAGTAAAAAAAGAAAATCAATAGAAATTTGAAATGTTCTTAAAGTGATACATACACCAAGGTTTTAAGCAGCCACAGGAAAGATGTAGGAACACAATTAAGTTTATTTCTACAACTTACAGTCAGTAACTCCACATTTCAAAGTACAGAAACAAATTAACAAAAGCTATAGTTACCTGACTTGTAAGGACAGGGTTAAGAGTCTTATAACATTTCTGTTTTTGAAGCCCATCAGAGGAGAATGTCTTTATTCAGAGAGAGCTTCAAAGTATAGCTTTATATTTCACATATGTAGTGATTTTCCACTTTTCCACTGGTTTTGAACAAGAATTGTATGCTTGTATTCTTCCCTTGGTCCAGGCTATAATTATATATTTCAGATTATGGTGTTTATATAGTAATGAGAAGATCCTGAATTCTTGCAGCTTAGGGCAAGTTCTTGAAAATACACATTTTAACAGTGACAGGCGGGTTGTTCTTGGTATGTCTTTATTAAAATAAATGTGTTTTAAGGATTTTTTATATCTCTGACTGTAGCTCACTGATTTGCTAGAGACTGGTATAGCAATAATAAGGGTGAATGGGGAATAACAAGGGTGTAATGGCTATAAACTTAAAAAAAAAAGTGTAGATTTACATTAGACATTACGAAGAAGTTCTTTACTACGAGGGTGGTGAGGCACTGGAATGTTGCCTAGAGGAGCTGTGGGTGTCCCGTTCCTGGAAGTGTCCAAGGTCAGGCTGGAAGGGGCAGTCTGGGCTGGGGGGACATGTCCCTGCCCATGGCAGGGAAGTTGGAATTACATTACCTTTAAGTTCCCTTCAAACCAACCCAAACCATTCTATGATTCTATGAATAATGTCATTATATCAAGCCTCTTTTCTTTTTCCTTTGGGGATTCCCAGAGATATTTCAATAAAAAGAAAGAATAGCCTAAGCTTCTTGACTGTGTTAGAGGGAAAAACAAGTTTTTTTCAGGACAAACGAGAAGTGTGGCAGGTGAATAGTGGAGCACTCTGTTTTCCTATCAAAAAAATAAAAGTAATGAAAAGACTGTGAATGGTAAAATGGAGCAGTTGGCTATTTTGTCAGACATGCAGATGTGAAAAGGATGTTGGTGATACCATGAAATATCTCCATATCTCCAGTTTTTGTATCAGAATTTGCTCTTTCTCATTCCTGGAACAAAAAGCCCGTAAGTATCAGGACTTTCTAAAAAGGAGGGACAAAACTCAATTGGCAAAAATTGTACTGTTTCCTTTTTTAAAAACAACGATCAACCTAACCTAGACTTTTTGACAGCAATGGAAACAAGCCAAGATGATATTAAAATTGGTATTGTGCTGGGGGTAAACATTCCCAGCCAGATGTATGGTACATACCCTGCTGTGTGTATGAGTATTTATAGATATGTCTATACAACACAGTCAGTCAAGGGAAAAAAAAATAAAAATATTGGAAGGTGTGTTGATATCTGGTTGTCCATGGCTAAAACATACAATATTAATACTTTATACTAGCAAATGAAAGCAAAGAACATAAATGAAAGGTTGTTCCCATAGTGATTCAGTTTTTCAAAGACATTAATCTGTACTACATATCTCATGGAGTGAATGGGGGATCCATTCATCCTCACTTCCAGTGGTACTATTTGATAGTAAATCATGTCCACAACTATCTGTATATAGGGCTCTCAGAACTGGGGCGAATTTAAGTTATCAGAACCACGTATCTACCCCCATGCTGCCAGGATGGAGATTTACATTTGAAATAGGAATTGTTTTATAACCTTGCAGAAATGAACAAGGATAATAAATGGATCAGTATGTCTGGCCAGTTTGGAGTTCCTACAGAAATGTTGCCACGTAAGGATCTCCTGTGAGGTACTCACATGTCAGTGTGATTAGCCTGGTAGAAAGACCTCTGTATTGGGGAAACAAGGTCAATGGTCCTGGAACAAAAGGAGACATAAAGATTCAATAATAATATCTTATTATTCTATCAAATGATGTCTGCAGAACACTTTAAAATCATTATATCAAGGACAAAGGATGCTATATATATAGTAAGAGGGTAAAGGCTGACATTTCTACAGTGCATTTAATTAGCAGAATTCCATGCAAGCCTGGCCTTTGGAAGAAAAATAATCTTTGGTTGCACACTGGGCATGTTGAGCTTCCATAATAAACACACAGGGAACCCCTCTAGGGCACCTACTGAATCAAGGCTATTGTTTTGCCGGTGCCCTGTCCTCAAAGACCCTAAGGTTGAAAGACATTCTATAAAAGTGAGCTCTGTTTTGCTTATTACAAGTAGGGGGTTGATGGAGACATGAAACAGCAGCAGTCATTGATCATTTTTATTAAAGGTGCTTCTCAAGCTGTGGGAGCCCTTGACACTACTGAATTTCAGTGAGGAGACGACATACCTAGGTAGGAATATTTCCTCAAGCAAGTACAAGCGACATTCATTGGGACGTGTTGTTGTTCCTTGTGGAAAGGAGTGGTCAGATGAGCAGTAGTTAGCACATTTTTATTGGTTCTACTAAGAAATCAACAGTTTCTTCTGCTGTTGGTGGTTATCATCCACTTCCCTGGGACATGCTAATTTAAGGTACCCAGGCTGTCAGATTAATGGACTGCAAAATAAAGCCGCCTATTTTCTCATGGAAAGGTTCACTGCTATTGTTATGAAAAAGGGACATAGGCAATGATCAGAGATGATTATCTGACCGTATCCTCCGTTCTCACTTTGTATCCCACATGGTTTGTTCTCTCTTCAATCACAGTTTCAGTTATGGATCTTGCTCTTCAGCTGAATTCAAGGACGTTTTGAGGCATAGTGTGGAGACCATAGGGCTGAGATGTAGTAATCTTACATCTATTCTGGATTTGCAAGGAGGTCTTTAATAGATTATAGTGCTCTATCTTGCCTGTTTATAAAAGGAAAGCAATGAGACGGACTGATATTTGTAAAGGCCACTGAGATAAATAGAAGAACCTTATCCACCCCCTTAGGAGTTACGTGCTTTTATTATTTTATTTTAATCTTTTTTTTTCCCCCTTCATGGTATAGTCTTTCTAGAAAATAAACCCAGGATGGGCACAGGTGATATACTCAGACCTTTGCAGCCTCTACTCTATAAATTGATTTCCAGAGCCCTATCCTTTAGCTGAAAATAGTCAGCTATACTACTTGTTTCATTAGACATGGATCATTTCTATAGTGCATGGCTTACACTGATCCAGGAAAATTTATCAGAAGGATTTGGGAAAGACATAGAATGCCACAAAAGTGGCAGATAAAGCTGATGCTGTTTTTACAGGTGGGACAAGGAAAAATATATGTGCTGATGTGCACAGTAATACTTTTCCTCAGATACAAACCCGTCAGGGTAACAACATTGTATGGACTGAGACACAGAGCTCTCCTACAAACCAAAAACATCTTTAGAAATTGAATATTTATAACTGAATTAACAAGACTGCCACTATGGTATCTTGAGATTTGAAGTCAGTCTTTGAGAGTACAAATTGTATAATGGACAAAATTGTATAATGGGTTAAAAAATAAATAGTCTTTCTTTTTTACTTTCTTTCTTTCTTTTCTTTCTTTCTTTCTTTCTCTTTCTTTCTTTCTTTCAACTTTTTCAACATGCAGATGATCAAATCTTAGAACAGCTTGTGCAATGAAATTGTGTAAGTCCAGTGAACTTGTGTAACCTCCACCCTTGTCAAATAATGGGATGTCCTTTATTATTTAATATTAATAATATAATATTATAATATATTATATTAATTATATTAATTATATATTAATAATATATTATTATTACGAGTGACCTAATCTAAGTGGACCTGTTTATGAGCTGGAGGTTTAAGTACAGATCTCCAGCTAGCCCAGACAAACCTGAATTATTCTCGGTTCTGTGAGCTATGAAATGACAATCAGAGGAAATGATGTGGAAAGGATAGAATCAAAGACCAAAACTCAAAGAAAAATCTAGAAAGCCATCTCTGTCAACATCCAAAAGCATCCCTATAGGTACAGATGTCTTAGTGGTGTAAGGAGTTTTCCCATTTATCTGGTTTTTAGAGGGAAAAAGGAATCCATGTTCTCTGTCAGCTCTTGGGAACAGTGAATTTGCTGACACCCACCCTGAAGCTTCAGCTAAATGTTAACTGAAGTTTCCTTCCTCTGTGTCATCACATTTATAGTGGGGATTTAGCACTGCCTATAGGACTAGATAGCCCCAGGCAAAGAAGTGGGATGAGATTCCTGGCTGGAGTCTTTTCCACCCATGGAAATTCCCTTTATACTTAATACCAACGCTATACATGAATGCTGTAGTGAAATGTTATCAGCCACTTCATAATATCCCTGCTAAGGAGGAGGTTAATCTTCTGGGTCCTCAACTTGGGTAGCTCATAACAGCAACATGACATACAACGTAACCAAATCCAAACTGCACGAAATGTCAAGTTACAGCCCAAGTAGTTTCTCTAGTCTGTGAATTTTCCTGCCCAAAGCATATTGTGATTTGCTTCAGCCTGGACCCAGACTGCCAGACTGTTTGTTGGCTGCAGACACCACTAACTACTCGCTGAGATTCTCCTGCCATCCACTCCCACCTTTCTCATCTCCTTTTAGTCCAATTCATATATCCTTGCTTTATTTTCCTGCTTATGACATAGATGGGGGAAGCAAACTGTTCTGCTAGTTTACTTCCAGCAGGAAGGAAGGATTGCAGGTAGGAAATCAGCAGTGAGATTGAGAAGGAGACTCCGTAACATCCATCATGTTTATCCTGTCCTCACCTGCAACTCTGTATTGAGCAAGAATAATGGTGCAGGCTCTTTAACCTTTAACACAGTAGGATTCCTACATTGTCTTTCGTCCTCGGTTTTTGATGAGGTTGGATCTAGGTAGATAGATTGACCTTGTCTTGGCCACTTTCTCTGAAGAGAATTGCACACTGTGTTTTCCTATCTGCATCTAGATCTGTGATATTTTTGGTGGCTCCAGCTACCACGGCTGTGTGAGATTCTCCTTGAAAAGACTTCTTCTGCCCCTCCAAATCCACTCCTGCTGCACAACTGCCAGGACACCATACCTGAGTAAAACTTCCACATACTTGGAGCAAAGGGTATTTACAGCAAAAAAAGGTTATCTCAGACAGAATCTTCTGCTGTGTTAGCTTTCATTGCTCTTTGGTGGCCTCCAGCTGATAGGAGTGATCTGAAGTGTTATGCCATTAGAAGTAGTTAAGGAAACTTCCAAGATGAGAAGGCTCACTGTAGAGCTTGCAAAATAGAAAGATTTTTGAACAGTTTTCTGAGAACTCTTTTTTTTCCCACCTGTGTAGCCTAGATAGCACAATCGTCATTGTATCTGCAGATAAAGCAATTATGTTTTTTAAGCTGGTCCTTAAAAATGCACCCAGCCCTGTACAAATACTTTTACTTTTTGCATATAATAGCAACGCAAGACCTTTCCACTTGCCTCTTATCTTCCTATTGCAGATAGGGCAAGAGAGAAGGAGGCCGCCTGCCATGAACGTGAACTCTGAATTTGGGTACGTGATCTGCAGGACAGAAACAGTTAATTCCTCTGAATGCATTTTTTTGATAGAAACAGTTTTTGAAAACAGAACTTAATGAAATCCAGTGTCCTTTTCATAAAATATTCGAAGGAACTCTTTTTCGATACCACTTGTCAATCAGTCCTTTGCTATTGTTCCTTCTTTTTTCCTTTTTTTTTTCCTTTTAATTGGCATCTGTCTGGAAGGACACAAACAAATCCCAGGTTGGTATCTTAACAAGGATATTGTAGACCCGTTCTCTTTCAATCCTTGAATTTATCTGCTGATACAGATAAATAAATCTCAAAAGTCTATATTAATAGGTGCAAGGGGCAAAAACATGAGAAAGGCTTTGAGAAGGATATGCAAGAATATCCTTGAGTATACTGTGAAGATATTTTTGAAATTGTATTTACCCTATTAATAATAAATTGCCAAAATATATTCAAGATTCTGCAAACTCTAAAACCATCAGGTTATTAATTTGCTTTTTCTCTATAATGTCAAGCTAAAAATAATCAGATATTTAACCTCTGGACATTGATGTTCTCTTTCTGTTAAATAGTTATGGTATTGTTAGCAGTCTTCAATGATTTGGTAGAAATGTTTTAGTTACATGCTTATTACTTCTCAAAATTCAGGCTTAAAATATGTACAAAAGTCAGTAGCAATCTTTCCCAATTTGTCATTCATTTCCATTTCACTGTATCGTGAAATACTAAGCTGTTTTATTTTGTTTTTCTTGCTGTTCCTGTAGACAGGTATACTGCATTTATGGTTTAATTATCTGGGTTTTCTTATGCAACGTCATACCCAGTTAATCTCACATTATGATGCAGCTGGTTTTAGTTGATATTTAAAGTCATTGATACACAACTAAAATAGGAGTTCATAAAGATTTCAGCTTAAATAAATTAAGCAGGCTGCTTGTAAGAATAGGTGAAAATGTGAGTACGTCCATCAGCAGTACAGAGGATTGCTGAGTACATTCTCTAGTAGGTAATTACTATGCACAAGAAAACAATTTTCTTACCAGACTGTGCAAGGGTGCCTTTTGTAATGACATTTTTTATCAATACCCATGTGAGACAGAGGGATTCCTTTTAACCTCAAACATAACAGCCTGCCAGATTAATAAACCATATTTATAAAATCATACCTCTCTGAATGCATTGTTTTGGTTTTTTAACTCAGGAGATTGAACACTGGTATTGAACAGGTGTCTTTCTTCAGGATCTCTGTGCTGATATATGGTGCACTGTGTTTGCTGTGATATTGATGTACAAGGAGCCAGACCGAAGGATGGGGTCAGCACACATAATGCCTGCATGATTTTACTGCAGTGCAAAGTTGCATATCACAGCATGGACAGACATTTTTCTAGAAGGTTGCTTAGACCGGCTGTAGCTCTTCCTGAGTGGAGATGATGAGCATTAGGTCTTCAGAAGGTCTTTAGCACACATAAATACACACAACCAAGAACACAGAAAAACTTAAAATTTCACCAGGTTTAAGCATAGACAAGAATAGATAACTAGATATCATCAATCTCTAGGTTGCTCAAGAGGGTTAAGAAAGTCATAAGTTCTGTAAGGAAAAACTATCTTGAGAAAAGAAATGGGGTAAAATGTTAAAAAAACAAACAAACAAACAAACAAAAAAAACAGCACCACCACCACCAACCGTGTTTTAGAGTCAAAACTAGAGCACCTTTTTTTCTAACTGTAGCTCACAAGTTCAACTTCTTGATACCAAGATGAAATTGAGACTAGTGTGCTCACGGTGTCCCCAACAATTTCTGCTGAATTTTAGATTTATTTTAAAATGAATGGACAATTCCTTCACTGTTTGAGCAGGGAAAATTCTAGGTGTAACTGAGGCTACTATATCTTGACTGAGGGCTTCTCTGGACTTCAAATCTGTGTTGCTTTCATTGTACCACTGCAAGTGAAGATATGCATCTCTTCCTCGTGGGAATAATTGGCTACCAGCATAAATATGCCTTATGCCACTGCTGCTGTTCTTCTTCTGTTGTAAGGAGAATAAGGTGCAGAGTTAGGACATTTTTACACATTTTTTAATTGAAAATTGTCTGTTGTATGGGTATAACCATGCAGGTAACTACTTGTCCTCACAGCTGCCTGAGCTGTATAGGCAAACAAAATCTGGTCTTGAATTGTAAAAGCCCAAAACAATGGCTCTGTATGATGTGGGAAAGCAATGATGGTAATATACAGCCCTGTCATCTCACCAGGGAGCTTCAGCTCCACATCCTTTTTATGATAATTTATAACCAGCTGTCTACTTGTTTTAAGGGAAAAAAAAAAAAAAAAGTGCTAATTTTCTTTGAGGATTCAGGATGAATAGTTGGGCTGCAGTGGAACACCACTGTCTCTGAAGGTCTCCAAGCAAAGTCCCAGTGAGACTAAAATGCTTTTAGCAAGACAACTTATCGTTCATCATGGAAATACATATAGCTACATGCTTTTTACATTGTTAAGGAGAGCATTGCATAACTATCTAAAGGACAAGGTGGCCTTGGGATTTGATTGGTTGCAAACCGTCACAAATATGAATCTGAATTAGTATTTAATTGCATCAAGCCACTGGCTGGCATGGCCTATCAGCAGGTTTGTTTTTATTTCATCAAGCTTCATATGTTAATGCTGCTGACAGGCAGGGAGCAAAGTAAAAGGCACCAGAAACCAAAGGAAAGAGACCAGAGAACTGTAGTTATACAATAGAAGATGAAGAAATATATTTGAGCAAGGAGGGGAAGAATAAGGGTTAGGAGGAACAGCACAGAAAAGGACACAAGGGAAGGTTGTGAGCAAACTAAATGGAAGAAAACAGTGCAGGGAAAGCAAGACTGGCACTGAAATGAGGGAGAACATGAGGACAAGCCAGGTAGCATGAGAGCCTGTGAGGACCAAAGGAAAAGAGCAGCTGAAATTCTTCCCACATTCTGCAGCTGCCTTTTAATTAATAAATACATGGATTATGCCAAAGTAAAGCCCTGGATCACTGACTTTCACCTTCTGCGTAACAGGATCTCGTTGGTTAAAACTGTGTTAAGCCTGGCAGTTCACGTGGTTGACCTTTTCTCCCAGCCGTTGACTAATCACTGCTCTTTGTAGCCAACATCTTCCTCCTTCAGCTGCCCACAGACTTTTCTTTAGGAAAGTGTGGAACCAGTACAGCCGCATTAGCAACAGAGAGCGATCCCTGAAGAAGTATTATTAATGCTGTGGGAGAGGTGTTCTGGCTGATGGCTGACTTGCAGGAACACAAAGTCAGCCTGTGCTCTTCTTGTTTCTGTTAATGCCTCTTCATTTTCAAGTAAGAGCAATTTTGTTGGCCTTCTCTATTTTTCTGTTTTATATGTGTATTAAAATGTGCAACA
Source organism: Anser cygnoides (assembly GCF_040182565.1). Classification (NCBI taxonomy): domain Eukaryota; kingdom Metazoa; phylum Chordata; class Aves; order Anseriformes; family Anatidae; genus Anser; species Anser cygnoides. Next base: position 207,771,924 of record NC_089873.1, read on the forward strand.
CACCAGCACAAGAAGAGGATACCAACAAATCAGGTGCTGCTCCATCTTAGTGCAGAACCAAGCCGCCTGTGTATTCGATCTCGTCATTCTGATCACACCTTCATTCTGCACTGACAAATCAATTCTTCCCCTTAGTAGAGGCAAGTTTTAAAGATGTAAGTCCCTACTGAAGAGCAATCATTTATTCCTCCATCTTCTCTCGTGCACCTTGTCTGCACTTTTCTGAATTTGATTTCTTTGTCAAAGTTTGTGAAGTTCTGTTATACAGGGCTAAGTCAAACTGTGATGTTTCAACTCCTTAGTGTTCCTCTTCTTTCAGTTCGCAAAGGATGAGGCTTTACCAAAGAATGAGTTAAATTCTTTTGCCAACAGTTTACAGTTACTCAAGCCCTTAGGTTCTCCTAAATCTCAGGATAAACACAAAGGTGGAGCTTCCTCTCATTTCTAGCTGAAACCACAGGAGACATCAGTCTGTATAATTTTCCTCAAAGTTGAACTATCCTGGACAATCATGAAAATAGAGGTGATTTGTATTGTTGTCTGATTTACAGAACTGTTTGATGGGACAGACTAAAACCCTGTAATTGCACAGCCTTGAACTCAAGATCTAAGTCTTAACTTCATACATAGGTTTCATTTTTCATTTCAGTGGAAAAACTTATATACACCCCCATTTGCCCTAAACGTTTGGTAGATCATCTGTGAATGTAATCTCATGTGAAGTCTGTCTAAGATTTCTTAAAATTTTTTTTAGTTTAGTTTTTGTTTTGTTGTTGTCTGTCCTAGAAATTAATTTAAGAATTTCAGATCATTACATCTACTTGGTTAGGCCACATGACATATCTTTGCAAGAGTACTTTACTTTTCCTACATCTGCAGAACCCCTGGTGACAAAACAAGCATCAAGAAATTTGTTGGATGCATTGCAGGGAAAGAATTTAGCTTTAAAAAGGCAAGTAAAATTAAACTTACAACTCTGGGAAGAATGCCAATCTTTAGTATTAATATAATTCCATTGTTTTTAACTTGCTTATAATCACATAAGTTGTTTTTTTTTCTTTATCATTGTTAATTAAAAAATATTTAATTGATTTAGCAATTTACTAACATTCTTGATGATAAAATATTTAAAAGAAGATGCAGCATAGAGAATGCCTTTAAAGGATCTCAAAGGTTTTTGTCACATTGTAGTTACTGAATGCCAACCAGTACTTACATTCTACAGGAAAAAAAAAATAAAAATAATAATAATTAAAAAAAAACTGTTTTTAGAGAACCTATGTCTTGAAAAATAAACAGGGGTTAATTACTGTACTTATCCCAGCTATAGTAAGTCATAAATGACATATTGAATTAAAAAGCCTATGTATACTTTAAAAAATAATAAAGTAAATTGAAATGTCCAAGAGACCCAGACAATTATATCAGCAACCTAATCTAACAGTTTTATAATTTCAATGATTGTTGAGGTCAGAGAAACCATTAGCAGTTCCACCTTGACTTCGTCCTTAATGGGGGTGATGGAATTTCATTCATTCCCAGTTGGAGTCTTACAACTCCTGTGCAGACAATGCGACTTCCTGAGATGCGCCGAGCACATTCAGAGATAGAGATCCCACCATGCCTATCGCAAGTGCACTTAAGTGTGTAAGTGCATTCACTGTTAAATATCTGTACATTTTTCTGGTGTGAACTTGTTTAGTTTTACCTTTCAATCCTTGGTTTGTGTCTTTCAATACTGTATAGAATGTTCTCCAGTGTCTGCCCCCTCCTTTTGGATTTATTTGCGCAACTAAATAAATTTTTCTCCTCACTGTCTTTCCCAGTGCGTTCACTTTTCTTTGCTTACTTGGGACAGGGGAAGTTAGCTGATCAATTCCTTCATTGATTTCAGTCTTTTTCTCATCTTCTAGCACAACAATGTCTGGCAAATTCTGAAGACTTTATTTTTTTAGTATTTTTCTTTTTCCAACATGGAAAAAACATTTTAGTTTCTCCCAGCACTGCTCTCTTCTTTACTAACAGCTGCTATTTAATTTTGAACTCCTGGACAATATCTCTATAAAGCTGAAACAAGACCCTTCATTGTGACACAGTCACAAACAAAAGTCTGTCATTTAAACAAAATTTATGGGTCACCTGCCTTGCTCTTATAACTGCTGATAACAAGCAGATGGAAAGGAGCTTGCTTTAGCCAACTTTTACCTTCAGCCCAAATGTTTCCCATTATTGTCTTGCTACTGATCCTATGTGAAAAGAATTCTTTTCTGGTATTTCTGTGTTAGAACCACAAGAGCCATGATTTAATAGATGTGCTTATAGCACATTATATGTTACAGGCGTCTTTTCAAAGATTTCAAAGCCACATCTTGACAGTTTCATTTTTTTTAAGAGATGCCTTTAATAACCGTTTCTTGCTGACTTAAGGAATGAAGGAGGAAAGTGTAACTTCAAAGTGTTGGCAAAATAATATGAATTATCCAAATGTACTTGTAAAGTTGTTTCCAGTTACAGTAGTAGTAACTTGAGACTGATAGCTGATTTCCCCTTTCACAACTGTTTCCAATTTAAACCAGTATCTATTGGAGTTACTCCATGCAACACTGCTACTCTAGAACAAACTAGTTTATTTATCTGTACTTTCTATTAAAAAAAAAAAAACAAAAAACTATTAATTAGGTTAGCAACTAAGCATGATGCTTCCAGTTCTTTTATCTATCTAAAGACCTAAAAGACATAATTCACACAACTGAAATTGAAGACATTTATAAGAATTTGAATCAGAACGTCCAGACCTGTATGTCTTCCCATACAGGGTTGAAAATCTACCATTAGCTTTTACATATGATCTATTGTAGGCAGAGATGATCTTATTTCCTTCTAAGCAATATGTTAAAAAAAGAGAAAGTAATAAAATATATTAATATTTAAATAGCTGATCATACATTATTAATAGCATTGTAAGTGGCATTAATTAAGACCTTTATATACCTTTTCTTGTCCCCACTCTATGTTGCTGTCCAGGTTAATTATGTAACCTTACTATACCATTGGCCTTTGACCAGATGTGTAATTATTATTAATTATTAGTCTTACTGCTGGCACTGAGCCCCCCTAAAGTTTCCCCTTCAGTACGTTTTTCAGAGTTGCGAAATTCTGAACTACTGCAGACCAGTCTGTGGATAGCTTGCAGGTAGTTTGTTATTTTACCTCATTTTCTCCCTTAGGTATTAATTTTTTTCCCTCATTGCACATTTTCCTACTGTTGACCCCTACCTGTCCTGCTTCTTGTCTTACAACAGAAAAGGTAGATTTATAACACTGAGAAGGAAAGCTTTCTAGCAATGAGGACACTGATGACTAGGCACAGATTATCTGCAACACTTGTTGAGTTTCCATCACTATGAGAGCAAGTTAAACAAACATCTGTCCGGCATGACCTGCCTATAGTTAAGCCTGCCTTGGGGCAAGGGGACGGTCTAGATGACCTCTGGAGAGCTTTTCTGGTCCTAAGTTTCTATGATCCAAAGGGGAATAAAGCAGACTGAGCTCACCCCAATGCATGACTATGACCTGGTCTGTCCCATTTGTGTGCTCATGTGTCTTGCACTGCTATAGAAGCCCAGGGACCATCCCAACACTACCTAAAATACAGCATATAGCTGTCTGCTGCATCTGGGCCCTGGAAGTATATTTGTCTTAATAAAAAAAAAAAAAAAAAAAAAAGACCAAACAATAATTTTAAGTGATCTTATGAGATGTTTCAACAGTTTTTTTCTCTTGTTTATCTACAGTAGAGTTTATAAAAAACAGTTTGCTGGCATGCACACCAGTGGGATATAAACAGAAATACCAATCTCTGTTGCAAGTACTCTAAAAGATGTACTCCTTTAATTGTGAAAGATGTGCATAATCCTATGCACAAAAGAGGGCAATATGATATATCAAGGTTTATTTGTTACTGCTTTTGGCTAGGAAATATTTTTGTTGTTCAAACTAGTTTTCCCCCTCCTTTCTCCAACACCTGATCCCATTAAGTGACAATTGTGTGTTCCCCAGTCTTTACAGACTCTGTGAGAAGGCATAGCCCTAATAAGTAATGAAAATAAAATCTCTCCAGATTCGCTATTGCAAGGTGATATTTCCATAATTTACCTCTTTTGCTGCTTTCATCCTCTGCCCTACAAGAAAGCTTAATAAAGAAAGCAAAGAGGAGGCAAAGCTCAGCTCCCCATCCCTGATATCTCACAATAGAGGCAGGTGTTGCATTATGCAAGGAGAGTGTGTTCCTTGGTAATATTATCCTGGGAATTATCTTAGAGAGACTGACCTGTGAATAATAGCCAAGCCTCAGGGTTAGCCTAGCAGTAATTATCTGCTAGACATTTTCACTAGCCGTATCCTTTCAGGTCAAGAGGCAAACATGAGGACTCACATCCACGCTTCACGGCAAATTATCATTCAATTACATTGACTTTCGAACCTCACCAAATGTAAATTGAATTTTCCTTCTTATATGATACTTATTTGTATGAGAAATTCCAGAGAATTTAAAATGTAAGATACATAAGCAATCCCATGGGAACTCTATGCAGACTCAGGGACTGTAATAAAATACTTTAGAAGTTTTCCATCCAAGCAGGTTGGGAGGGATCTGGGGCTCACGGATAAAGACTGTCTTCATTGCAACCTGAGGCATTCAGTTAACCATTCTTCAACAAGCCAACTCATGAGAGAGTGACGTCCCAATGTAAACATCTTTGCATGGAGATGAGGCATAAGGACCACAAGACAGTCATGTTGCAGCAACTCATGTACTGTATGAGCTCAAAGCCATCCTAAGAGACAGTCCTCATCTGGGGTTCATCTGGGAGCCAGTCGTAGTAGCTTTTCTCCATCAGTAGTTTTTCTCCTTCTGTTGAGGATGGTTAGCTCATGTGAAGATGTCTGCAATGTCTAAAGTTAATTGAGAATTGAGTCTTGTCCCATTTGTGGAGTAATTCATAGTCAGTGTCTCCATGTGTACCTGGATGAGCTCAGTATTTACTGGAACTTGCCAGGTTAAACCCTTTTGTGAGTTGACTATTGGAGGCAGAGCCGTGGTGTGGTAAGGTGCCATAGCTCAGTAAGCTGGAAATGTGTATGCATGGCTCAGACAACAGATTTAGTACAGAGCAAGAACTCATGGTATCCTTTTTTCTGTGAGAGAAAACATTTTGAGTCTTACAATTATGATACACAGGCAATAGAAAAGCACACCTGGCTAACAGCTTTGGGGTAATACAACTTTGTGGTCATCGGTGTGAAAACATCAAAATGAACCCTTAAAGGGACATAATCCACTTCAAATCATAATTTGTAGGTATCTTTCTGAACCTTATTTATTGCAGAAATGCCTTAGACCATGGAGAGGGAAGTCATTTGAAAATGCACTTGACTTGTTGTTAGTTATTGATATTCTGTGTTTGATTTTGATTTTGCATGTGGCTTAGCCTGCATGGGGAAAAATCAATAAAATCTGTTTTAGTTTTGTTCATAGTCTGTTTCTCTCTCTGGCTGCCCAAATAGTGGTGGTTAGATTTCAGGGTCTATTCTGGAACGTGAATGCCTGAAAACAGGAGGTTTTAATTTTTTTAATTTATTTATTTTTTTCATCCTGGATTTTATACAAGTGTTGCTTTGAGATAGCATGAAGAAGGTTTCTTAACAAAAATGCAAGTTTTATTTGGAAAAGAAGATGACAATGTATACAGAAAAACAGTCTGGATTAGGTGTGTCTGATCAAATGTAAATATTCACAACGGCAGAGGCAGTCACCACAGGCTGTTTTTTTGTTTGTTTGTTTGTTTGTTTTTTTAGTCAGTGGCAAAAAACAAGCATATCTAAGTTGCAATATTTTCATTCTAAAAGAGACACCTAAAATAAAGACACATAATATGTGCCCTGGAAATGTCTGCTTCACTCTGGGGATTAGAAAAAGAGCCCAGGGTAAGTTTGGATAGACTCCAGAGAGGACTGAAGTTATATGATATGAGTTTCTTTCCTGTCTGCATGGGATCTCGCTCCATCACTCCTGCTGGGATTTCTCCACTGTGCAGCTCCATTCCTGGGGAGAAATCAAGGCTGCAGAGTAGTTTGCTAAATACCAGGCTACAAAATCATGATCCTTTTCTTTCAGACAGTTAGGCAGCCTAGCATTCTGGCCTGCAAAGGTGAAAAACCTCAATGAGAAGGAAAGAGATCATCCCCTTCTACACAGCCTTTAAACTGTTTCTGAGATCACTCAACAAGGAGGAGGTTAGCTCCTGCACTGGCGGAGACCCTTCCTCACCTCTGCTTGTGGAACTGTGTTTTGAACCTAGATCTAGTTCCTTTGCAGAAGTTAGGTCTGTTTGTTACTGCAGAAAAGAGTAGTGAACAAGGAGATGCACCATCATCCGTGTCTTGGAAGGAGAGGGAGTTACTGGAAAGTTATAGATACTCAGTTTGAGGAGGGCTGAATGAATCTCAAGTTAGATCAACCAAAGAACTTCAGTTCTTAAGCCATGAATGTGGGCAGAGCCTCAGTGACATTCCCTCTTTTGTGACATCCTCTGCTGTCTTTCTGGAGACAACTGGGATACTGCTAATTCTGTGCATGAACTTGAAAGGTAACAAAGAAAAAATATCACTATATTTTTAGTGAACTTTTTTACAGAAAACACAGGTTCTGCTGCAGTGGGAAATTCCTAGGAGGTTGCAAGGGAGTAAAAGTTAAAAATCATTGCTGCAGAGGAAGTATAATGAGACTAGTCTCTTACTGTAAGTTCATCCTTTCTTTGCCAAAAGGTACATAGGATGAATTTATATTTAGTCTGTGTGAGCCTTAATTCGTTGCTGCTGCTGATGGTATGTCCAGATCTTATGGTAAAATGGCCACATAAATAGATCTGGGTAAAATATTTCAGTGGTTTGTTTCCTGTATAATGTGGTGTGATGCCCACATATTTAAGCAGCTTTCTGCCCCAGAGAAGCAAAAATGAAAATTATAAAAACATTGACATAAAAGATTTCAGTGGCTTGGTAGAAGCTGTTAGTTTAAGCCTGTTGGCCTAAAGAAATAAAAATGTAGAACAAAGGAAAACTTCAACCTCCACAAAGGAAAACATGATATGTCGGTCCAAGCAAAATGTTTCAGTTGATCCTACTTTTTTTTTTTTTTTTCCCTATCTACCAATTCTTCAGCTGCTTTGTTAGTGAAAAGAAAAACAATAAGAAAGTTCATTCAGGTCGACCTAAGATACAGTTGCTCCTTTTTGATTTTTTTTCAGTTCAGCTCGTGAATCAAAAAGTGTAATGAAGCCAGAGACTTGCAAAACTCCTTTAGTAGCATAAACGAATGAATATAACCGAGGTAAGTTAAAACAGTAATGATAGTGCTTCGTATTTGTTTTAATTTTGCGGTGAAGTGAATTCTTATTTTATTTTAAACTTGAGTCAAAATGTGTCCTCAGGCATGAATTTATGCTGGTTGAAGTCACAGCTTGAATCAGGTCTCTGTGCAGGAATGCTACCCTGAAAATATACAGGGAAAACAGGGAAATGAAAAGATAATGGAGAAAGCAATGGAGAAAAGCCAGCAGAGCAGAAGTCAATAAGGTGTCCTCTGTGGAATAAATTTTGATTATTAAATTCAACTAAGTGGTGTAAGACTATATCTTATTATACATGGATATAGAGAATGCTTGCTGCTGGAGAGCTGAAGTAGTAATAATAGTAATTTCCTCCTGGAATTTCGTATGCTACTATAGCATAAATATTTTCTTCTAATAACAATAATTAAAAATTCAGCCATCAGATACATATCTTGGCTAGATTTATTTGAAGTGAGGTGATTTAATCACATTCCCATTGGACTAATATGTAATAGAACATTTGAATTAGCATTTAACATTCTGATTTTTAAAAACACGTTTTAAGAGTCTTGGTTTTCAAGGGAAAGGTGAATAGAACTATTTAGAATACATAGCCTTCAGGTACTTGATTGTTTCTTTGAGTTTCTGTGTCTTAAATAGTAAACAAAAACAATTCTGAATATTTCAATGAGGAAAAAGTAAATAAAAGGCAAAAACTTACAAAATAATCTGCAAACTAAGAAAGGAAGAAGAAAACAAGAGCTTGGAGGTTAAAAAAAAAAAAAAAAAGCCTCATTGTGAGCTTCACTGGCTAAAAAAATTGAATTTTTGTAATTCTCTGGCTATGTTATCAGACAAGGCTTATGGTAATCCTCCCAGAAGGTAGATGATCTATAGGTATTTAATGTATTCATGAAAGCTGTGCACGGTATTGGCAAAATTCAGAGCCTGGAGTGGGGAGTTCCCGAGTGAGGGTTGCTGAGCCAAGGCCCCGTTGACTTACAAATCCAGTCTGCAGAAATGTGTGCAAAGCAGCATCTGTGCTAGGCAACAGTGTTCTGTGTATCAACACATGTCAAAAACCGACCTCTCATTATTTCCCACCTCAGGCTGTGTTGGATACACGTGAAAATGCATGTCCGAAAGCTGGACATGGCTCACAAGGAAACAGGTGAACAACTCTGACGTTATTGCTGCCGAGCCTGGCAGGAATTTTATTCCACATGACAGTTCCTAGGGCTGGATTCAAACTCTTTTTGCCCTCTGAAGTATTGATCAGGCAACTCTTCCACCCTGCCTAGCTATTACGGCCAACCTTTCAGCAATTTAGGAAGGGGTTGCCTAAAGTTGTCGACTAACGGGATGGCATCTGCTTCAGTTTCTCTGCTCTCAGGTGTTTTGTTTTTTGGCCTTTGCTGTGCATAGGAGGGATGGGACTCTGCATCCAGAGGGCAGGACCCTAGACTGAGAGTCAGAAAATGGAGGAATTGCTTTGCTTGATCGTAATACTGATCCTTCCAATGCTGTGACCTGTCTGACACCCACCAGATCCTGATTACTCAAAGGCTCTAAGAACTTAAATAATTGATTTTACTCTGATTTCTAAATTATTTTTTATTTGCTTTATTTGTAAGCCAAGAAGCTGAATACTTCTTCTATATACTCAATGAGTGACTAATTACCCCAAGAAGCTGTGAGGTTTTCCAGCTAGAAGTTTATTGAGATAACTGTGCTGAGTCCTGTAACTCTCATATGAGTAAACTGTCCTTCTTCCATTGATACCAAGTGTGGTGAAGCTGATACAAACCAGCTGGACCTGGTCTTACAGTTTATTTAAGAGTAAACTATCTAAAAATATTGATTTGCACTGTCTGTGCTTCTGCTGTCTGCCTCTGACCCATGGCCTCCTCTTGTGTAAACACACATTCTTTGGTTGGTGAGAGACGTAATGATGGTCTGGTCCATAAGCTGAAATCAGGTTTGTTTAAAGAGCCTCTCCAAGGACGCTTCACCCACTGAAAGTCAATGATGATGGTCCTTATAAATCTGATGCTAATAACAACATTGTGACCTGCCTGCCAATGTGGCAGTGCTGACCGAAAAAGCACAGACTCAAACATCATGAAGATCATTTTAAAGCATGAATGTGTGTACTCAGTGAGACTTTAAAGTTGAGGTTGCAATATAACAGAATTCCTTCTCTTATGCTATGGGTCTGCAGTGGGAGGAGCTCCTCAGCATGGGGGACCAGAGCTCTGCTTGGCCATGTTGTACCTCCTGCAGTGGCATTGATATCCCCAAGAAAAAAGGATGGCTCTTCCTCTTCAGCCAAAAAAATCCACCTGTGTGTGCCATGCAAAAGACAGGTCTTATCTCTAGAGACAATAGAAGGAAAAGAGCCTGACATTTCGAATCATCACTAAGAATGGACATTGGTGTGTTCTGGGAAAAAATGATAGGAGAGTGCAAATCATCACCAGCAGCTCTCTTGAGAAAGACATAGGGCACCATCCCTTTTGTGAGTGAGTTACGGGTATTACAGTGAGAAGAACTTCAGGGCAAATTCCACAAAATCCTTGACTCTCTTTGAGATACCAGGACCTGACTGCCCTGGTGGAGATGCTGGCCTTCTGTGCATCTGATCCAGGACATCAGACTTGCCAAGAGATCCAGACCAGGTCAGGATAACCATGTGCCACATGGGGAAGAGAACTAATGTATGTCCTAAGGTGCAGATATTTAGGAATATTTAGGATTATTTTTTTTTAATTGCTGCCCTGGTGAATCTAGGTCTTCATGAAAGAGTGTGCAGTGGACTGAGGTTGGAGGTGGTGGTACCCAATGCTACCAGGGAAGGGAAGGGAGCTGGGAGACCCCTTCCCCACAGGAAAGGGATTCCTTCATTGCAAAAAGTGAGATATTTTTTTTTTATTTTTTTTTTCCAGACAGGATCAAAAGTCAATATATGGAATGGGTGAGGACTAGACAGTGGCCCAGTTCTCTCCCACCCTGCAGCCTGGGTTGTGCCTGATATCCCTGTAGAAGGGTGATATAAATTGTTCCAGTCCAACTTGCTTGAATTTCATGCCAGGATATGTCCAAATTTCAATGGTTTCAGAAATAATCAGTCTCTGAGATTTTATTAACAAAGAAATGTATATCAGCCTCCTGCAGGAGCTGGTTAACGTAGGCAGCAAGTCCCTTTCTATCTGTGAGCCTGCATCTGCAACAGATTATCAAAATCACTCCACAGTTTCTTGAGAAAAAGCACGATGTGATTAATCTAGGCATACAAAGCCTAACGTACAGGGTGGGAGTCACTGTACAAACCGCTGCTTTTAAAGATCTTAAGGCAGATCAGATCATTCACCTTCTGGAGGTTCCTGTTTCCACTGGCTGTAAAGAAAAGCCAAGGGACACTAGCTCTGACTCTGATGCCTAATTTGGGATGTGCAGCCTATAAGTAATATATATATATATATATGAATATACATTGCATTCATGGCTCTTTTTAAAGACATGGGTTTGAGGATTAATGCCTAAAACATTTGCACCTTTATAAAAAGATCTGCTAGATTAAAAGATAAATGAAAGTGATATGTAAAATTCCCAGAAGTGAAGCAAATTTAAGGGAAATGGCCAGTAAGTCAAATTCTTGGGTTTAAACCTCATATTAGTAAAGAAATGAAATTCTGCAGCTCTGAATGGAAATTCAGGTGGTTTCATGTGTGAGCTTTAAGCTGACCTGTGAAAAGCAGAGCTAACATCCTTGTAGCCTGCTGCAGAGACGCTGAGATCCTTGTCACTTATTAAAGTTTCATTCTGTTCCCCCACGAACAAGGCAATTAATAATTTAGAATACCAATCAATCAGGGGTTAGATGTACTAATCAAACACATTCCAGCTGCTAAGTATTGCTCACTTAAGACATTGATCAGCTGTAGGATGCTCTGTAGACCATTTAGATGAGTATTTTCTGACAATGTGCTTTAAACCCCCTTGAGGTCAAATCTTTGACACCGTCTGCTGGACCATGTGGAAGGTTGAATGCCAGACTGTCTGACAGACTGTAATTATTTTCTGTCCTCATGCCCCTTCTGCAGTCATTAGGGGATCAAATTTCTGAGAAAGCCAGAAAAGTTCCTTGTACTGCAAGCAGCTAATGGGCTGAAAATGAGTCTCTTTTGTTATGTTGATGATTTGCCACTGGATGTTGTTTGAAGCCCAGAATTGATTTTTTAGGGCTAGCTCTATTCCTATCATCTACTGTTGGTCTTGTGCGGCTCTATGCTTTCTTGCATAGAGCCCATGTTGAAAGATATATGGTAGGTATTGAAATTCATTCGGTCTGCTGGTGGTATCTTCAGGTGCTCTGATACGGATAGATGTCAATGGTGAGCCCCCCCCAGGAGTGCTGATCCTGGACTTTTCAGCTAGATGCTGAATAAGCGTGATGAAGCCTAGATTTTCTGCCTTTCAGGACAATGCCCTGACTGTTCACAGAAATAGCCAAGAGAAATTAAGACGACATTTCCCAATAAATAATTGAAGAATGAGACACATTATTTGCAGTCCTAACATGACTGGAAATTTAGGCTATTGCCTAGCAAGTTACTATACGAATTCCCCTTACGTTGACCCCTGTGGTAATTGGAATTTCAATTATTCATTTTCAATTACAAGCATGGCATGATGATCACAAATGTCATTAAGTATTAAATTACATCTAATGATGGATAGATGGAAGGATAGATAGATGCTTCTCCAGATCTTTTCTTTATTTAATGCCGGTAAATCAAGCACTTTTTTTTTTTAATGGAAGAACTTTTTAAAAATACTAAGAAGATGGTAAAATACCTTTTTATTCGCAGCAGATAAAATCCCTTTAATGTACATTACCTGAGAGCAGCATAAGTTTTCACTGTCTGTGTCATTAAGACAAATGGTGCCCAGTGTGTGTGTACACAAAAGCAGGTGATTTGGCATGCAGTGAGTGGCAAGGGAAAGGGAGGCGATTTGCTTCCTGCCTTATTAGAGATGACATCCTGGTGCTCATAATTGGGATCTTCGTTAAACAGCCTGCTCAATGTCTTTTCATTGTGCGTTAGCATACAGAGAGAGCAAAATCCCACACCCTGTATTAGCGGCTTGGAAGTCTGGGTGGGGAAATTATTAGGGGAGGTGATGGCATTAGTATATTAGACGTATGTTAGGCAACTCGCCTTCACCCATATTAGTCTTCTGGTGTGATATGCAGTCTGCACCAGCAAGAAAATAAAAAAAAAAAAAAAGACTCCGGGCAGATGAGACAGCACAGAAACACTCATAAGAGGGCTCAGCAACAAGGCTGAGCAACTCCTGCGGTCTGCCTGGGAAATCTGAACACAGAGGGCTGGCTTTTTAGGGTCAGGCAAGCTCTGGGAGTGCTGCAGAGGCACAGCTGAAACCTAGGCTGGTTTAGCTTCTGAGGAAGGTGATGGCTTTTGAAGACACTAAAAAAGAAGCAGTGTCAGAATGCAATTTCTTGCATTAGATCTACAGAAATTACTATTTTACATTCTTGGCATTTTAAAAATGAAGGCAGGAATCCCACTATAGGAAAATCCTGTTTGCACGTTATTGCAATGAACTGCTGAACAACAGGCACCCAGTCTAAGTTAGGAGCCATGAACTATTGAGTTTAACATGTGCATGGATGTTAAATATCTTAGATTTCTTGCGTTTTACTTTCCCCTTTTTTAAAAACAACGATGATAATATTCACAAGTCTACTGTGATGCCTAATTATCACATAACTGTAAGGCCTTTCAAAATGGTATTGCATGGACATAAATAATGTCTATAAACTGCCTAGTACGGTTATCATTTATGCAAAACAGAACTGAGACAATATTAAAATAGCTTGCCCAAGGCTACACATTGGCAAAGGCATTGGTAGACTAAAGAGAGAAGCTACATCTTTTTTTCTTAAATACACCTTTACTACCAGCTCTTAACTTCTTGTTTGTCTGATGGTAAATTATTCTTACCAAATCTAGGTATCCAGAATTTGTGTTTATCACTTTTACTATTTACTCATAACCTTCCAGCAGTGGTATCTTTTTCACAAACATCACCCTTTCTGCTGTCCAGGTATTTATAGTCCATTTCCACTGCCAGCCTATCCTTCCCACCCCTTCTTTCCTCTTCTCCCCCTTCCTCTTTTGTACACAGATGCCTATTCATGTCCTGACGTGGAAGCATTCCTTTGCCAGTTACAACCTGTAACCCCACTTGCTTATCAGTCCCTCTGCCTGCCTTCTTTAGGTATTATTTATATATATATTATCCCTTCTCTCCTTTTTCACCCCTCCCCTTGCCAGACCCTGCCTTTCTGAAGCCCTTCTCACAGTGCCTGTAGCAGCAGTTGGGGAATCATCCATCAAGGCAATCGCAGCTTTGCTCCTGCAAGGCACAGCGTTGTGGAACTGATTAGGGCTGGAGGGCCCCAGTCAGGTTTGTGTTGCTGCCAGCTCTTCCTGGGAATTGCTACTGTGCAGATTTTGCAGATGCAATCTCACCTGAGCTGATGAATAATTCTTCATTTTTTTTCTTATTTTTTTCTCTCTCTTTTTTCCCCCCTTGCTCATGTGAGTAGGGAAAAAAAAAAAAAAAAAAAAAAAGCACTAGAATGGACATCCCCTTCTTATGCAAAATCCTGTCTTCTTCCCATCTTCAGCACACATTGGTATTTATGCTGAGATGTATAATTTCTACAGTCCCTGCCCCTGAGTATCACAACTGTAGTTGTAAAGAAGGCTAAACTTCAAAACTCTTAAACAGTGTAAAGGCTGATGGCATTTTTTCTCATTTTTCCTCATCTGTTACCTGTTTTCTGAGTTCTGTGCTGCCTACACAGCACCCCCAGTGAAGGGGGTTGATTCCGGTTGCACAAGTTGAGTGAAAACTTTTACCACCAATAGGCTGAAGGAGGTCAAAAAAGCAGTCAAATTATTACACTGTATGTTTGCCAGAGATACAGAATACTAGTTAAAATATTGTGAAATTATGGCATAATTCTGCATGTGTTCAGTATTAACTTCAGATAGGCGCAACAGAAGTAGCACAGAAATGATGAAAATAGCTAGAGTTGATTAGAGATTTGTATATAAGAGGAAGAAGATTGAAACTGTAATTCAGAGAGAAAATGAGTATGATTAGTTAGATTTGTGTAGAAAAGGCTCAGCATGGCGGGGGTCAAACATTGCTGGACTCACTGGTGCTCCACGTGTGTCCTAAGCCTAGGTTTGCCCTGCAGTTATCCTGTCCTGTCTTTCTTCCACCAAGCTGGAGAACACTATAGGAAAGCTTCAGAGAATTGAGAGGAAGCTCAAAAATAATATCAGAGAGACAGACTCTGTGGTGTGGAGGTTAAGGAGTTCACCGTCTGCTGTTTATATCAAAGTGCAGGTTGACAGGGATTTGGTTTAAGTATACAGACACCAATGCCTAGATAAACTTTTAGACAGGGAGGCCTTTTTGATATTGCAAACTAAAGCAGCAACAAGATTCATTGGCTAGAAGAAGGAGTTAAACAAATTCAACCTTGAAGGAATGTGCAATTTTCTAGCAGAGAGGGTAATTAAGCATTGCAACACCTTACCAGGAAAGGTGGCAGACTCATCATCATTCTGGTTCTATAAAACAAGATTAGCTATCTTTTGAAAAAGCTTAATCCACCTCCTGGGAATAGCTGTTTTGTCTGTGTATTGAGAAGGGCTGATGAGAGATCCCTCTGGCCACAGTCTGTGCATCTCTGAATCCTTTTGCTGAGGCACTTTGGGTGAAACTCACCTGTTGCAGACTGATACACCTATTTCCTTGTACAGCTTAAATGCATTTCTGGCCTCAAACTTGAGCTTGTTACACTCGTGGGATGTAGGCAACCTCCTTGGTACTTATCCCGGGAGATGTCATTCAAATCCCAGATGTATGCCCTGCCCCTGGAGACTGCTTGAGAGGCGAGTTCCAAAACACTATAGATCACACTTCATTATAGAAAATTGCTACCAGGTAGGTAAAATAAACCAAGCCATAAACAGTAGAAAATCAAATGGTGTTTATGTGTTTTCTGGTTACCCCTGCACATGAAGCGGTTGCAAGGGAGACGTGTGATATTTTGGTCATCAAACTTATCTACCTGGTACATGTGTAATGCATCCTTCCACCTGTCTACCTGTTTTACATGACCTTTATTATCAAAGGATGGGATTCATCTCATTTAAGCTTAGGTGTCTCTGTCTAAGCTGGGCACCTTGGGCTGTATATATACTTAGTGCTAAGAGGCATTTTTAAAGGAGTGATTGGTCTCAGCTCTTGCAGATGTCTCCTTTAAAATGTAATGAACCGTGCTGTAACATTGCCTCTTCTTCTCCAAAGGTTAAAGAGAGAATCTAGGATATAAGCTTGGTGGTCTTAATTTGGTCATGTGACCCTATCAGCAATATCTCATCAGCTCTGGAAATTTAACCTTTACTTTATGTTTGGTTAGATAGTTATTATAGATTAACAATAATGATCCACTGTGACCTGTATTATTTATTCATTCTCCTGTTATGCTGCCTGCAACTCATTCCTGTCTAGAAAATGAAGCATTTGGATGCTTAAGACTCTCTGCAGATACTTTGGTTTGGCTTTTGAGATGGGACTTAGTGAGGTATGACTGTACAAAAAATAAGTCTTCGGTATGGTTGTCTAGTTTTTGCATCATTTTTGGCACAGCTGGTTATTTCCTGAACTTTAAAGGAAATCTGTCATTTGTTGCTACTAATTAGATGCCTTTACAATATGACCTGGAAACTCTTTTCCCAACAACTTGTTGTTATTAATAACATGAACTACAGCTGGGGCGTGCCAGTAGTTCAGGAGTCACAGAGCAGCATGACAGTTTAATTTGGTACCTTGATGAGATTTCTGCCTGCAAAGTTGCACAGAATATAAAAGACTCTGCTAGTATGACATTGTTGGGAGCACTTTAAGGAATTCCCAGACCATCTTTATTTATTTGAAAGCATTCACCCTAAGAGATCTTAAAAAGCATGTAGTGTAGATTAGAAAGATGGAAGAGACCATTCCGATCCCCCTAATAATTAATAATAATATTTGGTTATTTAGGTGGTTTGAGGACTTTGCAAACATTCATTGACTAGTCAAAAAGTTTATATCAAGGTATGTTAGAACTATTTTCATTGTGGTTAAGCGCATACAACCCAGCACTGGTGGAGTCCTCTTCATGAAGTTGGAGACTTATAGGCATGTCTTCAGCTTATGGAGGCTAATATGCAGGGCTGAAGAAATGTAGACAGATGAAAGTGATGCCTAAAGTGCATCATTGGACCAAAGGAAACCACCACATGCCACTCTATGCAATGTATTCCAAATTTGGCACATAAACCACAGGTTTGCTCTTGCCATTCCAGGCTGTCTGCTGTTCTGGTGCCAATCCGCATTAATTTCACACCATTCATTGGGATTCTTGTGGCTGGGATGTTGTACTCTGAGACTGCAGACCTACTGCGGTGAACACTGGGCAGAGCAGAAAGCAAATCTCTGCTTCATCTAAGTCACTTGGTAACTTTTTAAAAGATGCACACACACACACAAATATATACATACAAAACTCCCAACACTATCATTTGGATAATGAAGTATAATTTCAATCCAATTAACAACAAAATGGAAGTATGTCTGACCTAAACCATTTATGATGAAGCTGGGAAAAGCTGGACATTGCCAGATTTTTGTTTAACCAATCATTACAGAATATATTGTAACACTGAGTTTGCATGACAGTCAGCGTCTGCCCAAGTCTGCAAGAAATGATGAAAGACTGAGTTGCTCTCACTTTATTGCAGTGTATACCAAGTTTGAAAACTAATTCATTATGGGACTTTTTCAAAGGCTTGAAGAGACATTTGTGCCCAAATCCATACATCAACATTATTAACTTTAGTACTGCCAGGTAGAATAGCAGAAATTCAGTCACGCAGGACTATCATCTCTGAATATTGCCTAGACATTCCCTACAGCATCACAAGATAAGCAAGCACCCTAAGAGTTTACAAAAGTGTCAAGGAACATGCTGCTGTTAGAGGAAAGTGTCATCACACATCACTTAGAAAACTTTCTGAAAGTTTCTATTTCACAGTATATTGAAGTAAACACAGGAAACAAATAAATGAGTCAATGGACAGAAGAGTTCTCTTTCTTCCTCTCTTTTTTGAATGGAAGCAACTACTGTACTTATTTTCCAACTGAGAAGTGAAATTAAATTGTCTGGGTACTTGATGGCCCACTGTTTTTAGAAAGCTATTAAGATGCTGCTATCAAGTAGAGGACAGCCTTCTTGACCCTCTTTAGCTGGCTTATCTAGTGGCCCCCTGATGACTTCATCACTGTGCAGAAGGCAGATCACCAGAGGTGACCATGTTTAACAGTGTCTTCCTCTAAGTGGCAATTTAGTGAGCAAGGGAACACACTGGACTGGCTCCTGAATACAGCAGGGGGGACCTGAGGGAGGAAGGGAACATTTTGTGCTGGTTATCTTGCCCCTAAGAAGCGTGGTGATACAACAGACTTTCAGCTGCTCCAGCTCATATGCTGGCTGGGAGCGTGAATTAACAATGCTAGTGCTAAGTCTATCTGGGATCAGAACATCAGGCAGAAAGGCCCACCTCTTCCTTGTAGAGGTTTTGTAGTGAAAATATGTTTTTACTTATTACTGGTGCTTCATGAAATTTACAGCTTCTAAATCATCATTCTTAGCTGATCTCTACAATGCTGCTCGTGGACAAAACTTGATTTTGCTAGTGAGGTCAGTCAGTTGGAGACATTAGACAAAGCCCTGCTGGCTTTATTTGTCTTTTTATTAGCCTTCAGTCAAGTGAAACCTAATTGAACCTTTTTTTTTTTTTTTTTTAACTGAGAAAGGACTTTAGGTATGAATAACAGAACAGATTTAATGCTCAAAGCTTTTATTTTTATTTTTTTTTTCTAATTTTGTCTTTGGGAAAAACATTTTGGCCTGACCTCACTTCTCACTTCAAGACACCTGTGGTGTAAGCCCCCGACATCTACGCTACCCTGCTGGCATGAGTAGTGTTTCCCACCATGGTGCTTAAGCATGGAGGAGTAGCTGGGTTGGGCACACAGGCACAGTTAGCATCTCCCTTTTGGGGTCGGCATCCAAAAAGTTGTGAGGCCTCTGCTCACACAAGGACCTGGTATCTGGAGATGCCTGCTACTCAAAGCACAAAGGCATCCCTGCCAAGGCTGTAACTACTCTGGCTCTTGCC
Organism: Anser cygnoides; assembly: GCF_040182565.1. NCBI lineage: Eukaryota > Metazoa > Chordata > Aves > Anseriformes > Anatidae > Anser > Anser cygnoides. The sequence goes on from NC_089873.1 coordinate 207,790,651, forward strand.
TCTATGTGTTAGCCAGGAATGTGTTTTCAATAACTGATCAATCAGTGAGACCCAGGTTTGCTCCTGGACACCCAACACTTCCTGCCGGAGGTGTTTTCCCTCTTCTTTCTTTTATTTTAGTTTCTGATCTCCAGTCAATGCTGTTGAAAGGGCATAAAGGTTCACCTTAAGGGGAATGGTGACAGATAGCAATCATTCTTCAAAAAAAAATCCCTTTCAGAGACAGAGGAAAGCAGAAAAGACAAATGGCAACAAGACCCTCTAGGCAAATTTCTGGTTAAATACTTCTGGGGCCCAAGTTCAGACACTTGTGCTGGGAGCAAGCAGCCCTTCTCACATCCTGGTTTTCAGTGTACTTCTCTGCTCAGAAGCCACACAAGAGCACAGATTTTGTGATCATGGAATGGATGAATGATTGTCTTCTCCATCCAGCTCTGAACCTTTCAGTCAGGATTTCTGAACCGTTATTTGCAAAGAGCAAAGCTGCCTGTCAGACAATGTCATCAAATGAACCAAAAGGAGAACTGGTTTCACTCTGAAGTGAACCTATTGTGTGGGCACTTCAGAACACGGTGACAGCAGCTTAAGATGCTCCTTTATTTTTCCTTCTGTAGATTGTTCCTTTTAGAAAGCTAACTCTGCATCCGATTATTTTTACGATCTGAGAAAAGGCTATGGGAACGGTTTATCTTTTTGTGTTTATATAAGTTCTCTAATCTAAATCTAACCACTCATCCATTGAAAGGCAAAAGAGACTTTTATGGTACTCTGAGAAAGATCCTCTGCTTGTAAATCAGCATATCACCACTGAATTTCAATTAATTTCACCCTTGGCTAAGTAGACTACAAGAGATCTAGGTAGCTGAGTGATCTGGCCTTTTGGTTTAGTGGATTGTAATATACAAACTCATAGGAAATAAAGGAATGAATAAAATTATAGGGTATTACTCTGAGATAATGTTGTTGTATATTTTGTTTAAGCCCCCAAGTATATTACTTCACAGCACATATTCTCCTTTCTTTCTCTCTCTGTCTTTCTGTGTCTGTCTGCGTCAGTCTGTCTGCTGTCTGTCTGTCTGTCTCTCTCTTTTTTCTTTTTTTTTTTTTTTGGTAAAAGTCATTACCGATCCAATTTAAGGAAGGTAATAAAAAAGAAGAAAAATCTTTCCCTATAGTTTTATAGGAATGCAGCCTTTGGAGAAGCAATATCCTTCAAACTCAGACGACTAGCTTTCATTGACGTGAGTTGCTTTCACAGTGGAAATATTCTTCAAATGCTTGGCTGAAAAAGAAAATAATCATCAACTTGTTGAAACCATGCCTTCTTGCTGCTGCACAAAATCTAACCATAAGTAGCTTTAATTATGCAGAAGTAAAAGGAGGAGCCTTCTTATTACAGGCACTCAGATGCAATTTCCAGTTGTTTCTGTTCATGAAATTGTTGTAAGTTCAAGCTTGAGAAAAACTGCGTTTGCTGTGCAGCTGAATATAAACAGAAATAATAATAATAGGGGAAAAAGACCGTACTTGTCACTGGCATACACAGCTCTCATGGATGGGAACAAGGGAACAGGGAGCCTTCAAGATGTACTGACTTTAAATGATTGACATTAAATTTGGTGGATTTTTTTTTTTTTCCTGGAGGCAAGTTCCCTTTGGTTCTGTCATGGTACTTATATTCATTGCCCTAGTTCCCCATCCCAGGCATCTGTGTGAGAAATCATAGCTATTCACTGAGGATTCTAATGAGGAAGGGCCCTGTGGACTCTCTGGTGTGAAGTAGCATTTAGCCTTGCCCCAAACCCATCCCAGAATACTCACCTGGATAGAAAAGACAACTTGTCTCTCCTTTCCCCTTTGCAGAAATTAACTTGAATGGAAAGAAGTATTGAGGTGATAGGGAAAACTGTTCTTTCGATTCTGTATAACATATACACACACAGAGGTGCATTAGGCAGGGTCTACTTCTAAAAATACTACTACCGCTACTACTACTACTACTACTACTACTACTACTACTACTACTACTACTGTTACCACCACTGTTAATAACAATGACAACAACAACAATAACAACAATAATAATAATACTGTGCAGGTGAGTTGACAACGTTCAACTGAAAACAGGGTAGTTTTCCTGGCAGTGAATGGTGTTTTACATGGCTCAGTATCCAAAAGGTCTCAACTTCAACATGGGAGAAGGAAAAAAATGAAAATGTAAGGAAGGACATAACACAGTGCATAACACTGAGAGGGTCTCAGAAGCAATCTTTCTGCACCTCTTTTCACAGGTATTTTTCTTCTGATGAAATTTAAAACCGCCCAAATAAAGGGTTTTCTGAGTTAGAAATATAGGTGTGAGTTGTATTGCTGTATTTTTATTTTTTTTTTATCTGAGGGTCTCTAACTACTTTAAAATATTTAATTAATTAAGCCTTAGAAATCCACTTTGGGAGAAGCTAAGAAGAATTAAAAACTGGAAAGTGTTAAATGTCTTGTGCTACCTTAAAGTGTGTCAATAAAGAAATCTTTCATCCTTAAAACAAAACAAAACAAGAAAAAATAAATAAACAAGAACAAGTCCTTTCCAACCTTGTGTTTCTGTGATTCTATGAACAACAAAATACACCAAAAAAAAAAAGTTTCAGGAAAGTTAAAGGAAAGTTTATTTTATAAGGTGCATGGCAAGTTTGGAAACTAAGCGTTTGAATAAGATCCCCAAATCTTCTATCTGGCAGCTGTAATTAAAAAACAGGTATTACAGCTACCTTTACTCACAATCAAAATTAGTATTCATGTTCACCAATAAGGAGAAGATCTCAAAACAGTTCTCCAGAACAGGGCAATATAACCATCCCTGACTACAAACACGGAAGTCCACCTGTAGTCATCAATGTAACTCATTTCCCAGCAAATTCAGAAAATGTGCTGGTAGCGTGAATTGTCTCCCATCACACAGAACCATCACATCAGGGAGAATATACAGACCAACATCTTGACCTCATGGAAATCAAGCAGACTCTGTGACCTCAGAGAAACATTTTTTTCCCTGATTTTCTGGCTCCAGTGTGCCATGTTCTGGATGTACTATGAGCCATTCCCAGGTGTACGTTCCCCATCCAAACATCATTTTCCAGTAGTCTGCTGTCTTGGCTGTCTTGCTATCCCCTTGACAAAGAGATGGACAATGGCAAGCTATATAATCAGGCTTTTTTTTAACCTTACATCTATTCTCCTTTCCCAGTATGTCTCCTAAATTTCTCTCTCTAACACTTCCCTTAGAGCCAGGCTCAGTTTCTAACTTCCCCTTTTTCACTCCTGTTTTTTTGCTCCATGGTCCAAGGACTTTCTCATTAGTTTTGCTGCCTGGCAAGCCTGCTAAAGTCAAGAGAAAGAAAGGTAAAAGCAGGTAGATTAGGGCAAGAGCAAGAGCTTGAAATCTGGGATCTGTAGTCCAATTCCCCTCTCATTACTTTTCCAATGCCAAATACTTTTCCTTCTCAACACCTTTTTTTTACTGATGCTAAATAGGGAATATCAGTGGTTCCTCTATTCACTGGAGTAGTTGGCAGCTAACTTGTCTAGGAAAAGGACAGGGAGAAAATGAGAGATGTTTACATGCCATTGCATTTCATAAGGTAAACCATATTTTGCTGCTGCTACTGGAGGATGAAAGGAAATGCATTCCTGTTTTGTAATGAATAATCAAAGCCATTTCACTTGGGGTTTCTTTCCAGCTAACACTTGAAGCAATGGCACAGTGGATTTTTAATGACCCGGAGAGGAGAACAATGACCTCAAATGCCGGTTGGGAGCACAACTTTATTGTCGTTTTTTTATTTCAGCCTCCTTAAACTCTCTCTCTTTTTTTAAAACCTTTGTTCTCTGCCTTTCAACAGATAGTTCTGTTGTACGGTTATAAATAACTTTACGGGCTGTTTTTACTTACACACACACACTCTATTCTGCAAAGTGAATGGTAACACTGAAATCAAGAACCATGCTTCTCCAGCTCCAAACAAAGGCACTGCTACTTCTCGGCAGCACCAGGATTTGACCTGGGGGTCCTCCGGAGCAGAAACTACAAAAGATTAACATTTCAGTCTGCTGAGCCCACCAGTGCGGTCTTGCCTTATCTCATAAGCTCTGCCGGAGGAATGAATTACCCTAGTTCATTAAGACTCGTTTTGAATTGTGGTGAGAGGTCACCACATAAGTCACCTCCAGTCTATTTTGCGAATAATATGGATTATGATAAAAGCTGGCTGGGAGGTTGAAGCCCAAGGATTTTGTTTTCTTTATTCTTCAAGGTGGGTAGAATACAGAGTGGGGAAACCCTGATCTGGACATTTCCTAACACTGCATAGTAGACTATAGAAAAGTCCTTTTTGTTCTTTTTTTTTAACCCATGAATAGGTGACCTCTTGATCTCTCTGACCCCTTTATTTTTGCCATGAAAGAACTAAAACTAGCTGTGCCCATACAAAATCTTATTTCACTTCAGTTTTCTCATGATTAAATTCCCTGCTGTGTTTTTGTTTAAGTGCTCTGATGATGCCCTTTGGAATTGGGCAGATGTTTGACTCTTTGAAACAGCATTTTTATTATTATTATTTTTAATTTAGCAGTGGCCTACAGTTGAGTCACGTTCATCCGCATCAGGAGTAAATGAAAAATGTTTTTGTAGTACCATTCATATCTCACCACCCAAAAGTACTTTGCGAGTGTTACACTGGGATACAGTAATTGGTAATTTGCATCAAATTAATCTGATGTGCAGAATGCTGTACATAATAAAACAAAGGCTATCTCCATGTTGGGTTGATTACTGGGAATACACTAATTACAACTGTAGGCAGCTTCAAACATAACCTTGTCAAACTTAGGTAATGGAGAGTAAGGTTGAAGGCAGATGGCATATGATCTACTTTAATCACATACGTAAAAATTAATGGAAGCCAATCATTGAGGAAAATATGTGGAAATAATTCTGAAGAAAATGTATGTGCTTCAAATATTATGAGTTAGTTTCTTATATGCATAATCCTACTGGCTATGTGGGAGCTGTGTTAATTCATTGCTGTTGAAATCATGGTCTTTAGGAGAAGAGTAAACTGGGATAATGTTTAGAGCTATGGAATGTTATGGAATTGTATTGATAGTATGGAAACATATCTTTATCAGGAATTAGCTAAATCCAGGCTCTTTTTTACATGGCACTTTGTCAGGCCTCTGTAAACTATGGTTATTAAAGATGATCATGCATATAATATTAACATCTAATTGAGATCAAGGCATCATTTTGCTAGTTACTATACAAGTACAGTGAATTTTGCACCAGAGAAAACACAGGCTTAAGTGTTAACACAAGTGAGTAATATATCATGTAGGCTAAATGTTTTGGTGCTCAGATTTTGTGATGCTATGCTTAGATTTGTTTAGGGAAAAAAAAAAAAAAGTATGAACCCCACTAATACTGGACAAAACTTCCCACATTTCTCACAGACACAACAGAAGCTTTATGTCATCCCTCTTGTGGCTGTGTTTCTGAGGTGTTCTGTATCACACTGCCGAATCACATGTCCTGGTGTAGGCCTTGGCTGGTGATCCAGGACTGTGTACCCCTCTGCCCTGTCATTCTCCCACTTGAGCATTCCAAGTCACATTAGTTAATGCCTATTACCCAATTCATTTCCAATTCCATGCACTCAAATGGAAGCCAAATAAACCGGAAAGAAAGTACATACAATTACATACAATAGACATATATGGGCAACCAAACTTGTATTAAAGGCCACCCCTTTGGGAAGGGCTGGTTTAAAGATTGACTTGAAAATATGTCTAAGGCTTCCAGCACAATTTTTCCAACCTTTACTTGAAAAACAACTTCCACTAAAGGACCGATCTTGTTCCGATCCCTTAGAACTCAGTGGTTAGGATATGTTTCAAAATGTAGATATAGTCCAAATATTTTACTCAAGAAAAAGTAGATTGCATATAAAAAGCTCTCAAGCTCCAGCTTTGGAGTGACTTGCACTCAGGTTTGTCTTCCCATGGGAATTTCTTGCTGGGGATACAGAGTGTACACAAAGTTAAGCACAAGAAAGGTTCAAATCTCAGTGGACAAGGCAAGGGGAGCTCCTGTTCACCTTAGACCTAGGGGATAATGTCAGTGAGATGTGGCTGTAGGTGAGTTAAATAGATCTGTAAACTCCTTCTTCCTCCCCATACTTACAAGAAGTACCACTCTCCTTTCCCAGCCCTGTATTATAGAGATGGATGTGAGAAGTGTGGGGAGGGAGAAGGATAGAGAAAGAGAGAGAGAGAGAGAGAGAGAGAGAGAGAGAGAGAGAGAGAGACTTACAATGTGTCATCTTTATCCTGAGAATGACTGTACTGAAGTAAATTATTGCCTAGCAGAGAATTATCATTTTTGTGAGATCTTAAAACCAACGGCTGTGAAATTGACTTCTAACCGATTTTAATTGAGATGGGCCAAAACTTAAAATATCAGAAATAAAAAGTCTGGATGTTTATTCCACGAGATGATGTGTGAATTTCTTTATAGCATTTCCTGTATGTCTGCTTCTTCCAGATATAGAGAGGACATTCTATTTGTAATGAAATTGCTTCAGACATCCTTTGCTTGTTCTCAAGTTCACAAACATTCTGGCCACATTATATACAGTATTATATCAATATATATTTTTTTCTTCTTGTCTGAATTCTACATTTTTTTATTTATTTACATTTTATCTTCCTGTTTCAAAGTGTCACATCCCCAGAAAGTGTTCTTGAAATATCTGACCACCCCAAAATGTTAAAAATTATCACAATACACACATGGTTTACACTTTTTCCTTCCTCACCTACCAGATATTCAACCTAGAAATGAAATCAGTTCCTCAGTTACATCCAACCTTACCCCAAAATGCTAGACGTTGTCATATCCATTCTTCACAAAACAAGAGAAAATTATCTGGGAGTTGACCTGCAAGGCAGTTTGTTTGTGACAGTTAAAATTAAGTTCAAAAATTCAGAAGTTACTCATCCTCAGATAAATATCTCTAAAGGCAGGTTTTCTTTACCACGATTTTTTGGCCCAAACCAGGGTGTAACATCACATAGCTATAGTCCAGGTAGTGTTTTTGCAACAATTGTACAGAATTGTGTTGACCTGCTCAAGAGATGGTTATAAAACCAGGGTCCACCTGGAAATAATGAATTTCAGGAGGAAAAATAATCAGAATTATGCAGAGTTTTATTCCTTTGCAAAAGTAATGCTCTAAAGGCCTTGCAATAACATATTAATATTTCTATAGAGGAAGAGTGGTAGAAAGCACACTTGTCATTTAAAGATATACAATACATTTTGGCTGCAGAATTTGCATTAGACTCCCATGAGGTCCTTTTAAATGGCAGCTCTATTTTTTTGATAGAGACTCCCGTAATCGTATTTATGTGTGATACAAGATACAGTGAGCTAAAGTTTGGCTTAAACATCGTTGGGGCACTACTGACTTGTACCATAATTTAGTAAAACAATGTGAGTAAGGTTGTGTTCCTTCTGTATTTCTTCCCACTGAACAACACAACAGCTTTGTCTGGTTTTGAAGCTTGAGATTCCATATTATGAATTAGGTGATTAAGTATTACATTCAGACCACCTGTTTAATCAGTTCCAACAGCTGAGCTAGATGTTGAGTGTGATTTTGACCTAACTTTGACAAAGTTGTTCAAATGGAGGTTTTTGGCAAGTTGAACATAACTTAAATCTGTACATCGAAATGTAGCTGATTTCCCCTTTGTCTTGTTAGCAAAAATAACTAGAGATTCTATGAACATTAGTGATTATGAACTATGACAAATAATGATGGCTTTTCAAAGCCTTGGAGATGACTACTGGACATTGCTGGGTCTACAACAGCTGTTGTGACCCCAGCAGAAGAGCTACCTGCCACTAACCACTCATTGAGCTTGAGATATCACTAGTCTGAGCTGTAGCTAAAGCTAGAGCTAAAGGCTAGACATTAAATTCTCTCATTCAGGCAATTTATGACTCCTTGTACTTTCTATGTAAGTGTTCATTTGTCACAGAAAGTGCTGAGGTGGGAAGAGCAAGACTCATTTCATTTTGATGAGCTTGCTGGTGTTTGGCTGTTTACCTCTCCCATACTCATAGTTGTTCAGTCCCCTTCCAAGTGACAGGAATTGCTAGGTCAAGCCCAATCCAGCTTGTTCCACATCTTGGGATCTGCATCATTACTAAATATTTCTTTGGAAATTGTAACTCTATTAATGTGGATGATTAGAGATTAGCTTCTATATTATATTATAACTACCACTATATTATTTTAGGTACCTTAAAGGAGGCTGTAGCAAGGTGGGGATTGGTCTATTCTCCCACATGTCCGGTGACAGGATGAGGGGGAACGGGCTAAAGTTGTACAAGGGGAGGTTTAGGTTGGATATTAGGAAAAACTTCTTTTCTGAAAGGGTTGTTAGGCATTGGAATGGGCTGCCCAGGGAAGTGGTTGAGTCACCATCCCTGGAGGTCTTTAAAAGACATTTAGATGTAGAGCTTAGTGATACGGTTTAGTGGAGGACTTGTTAGTGTTAGGTCAGAGGTTGGACTCGGTGATCTTGGAGGTCTCTTCCAACCTAGATGATTCTGTGATTCTGTGATTATTATAGAGGGAATTGTTTTCAAACTTGATGCTGTTAGAGGATGGATAACTTCACTAAAATGCCAAGTAAACCTTTCCTTTCCTTTCCTTTCCTTTCCTTTCCTTTCCTTTCCTTTCCTTTCCTTTCCTTTCCTTTCCTTTCCTTTCCTTTCCTTTCCTTTCCTTTCCTTTCCTTTCCTTTCCTTTCCTTTCCTTTCCTTTCCTTTCCTTTCCTTTCCTTTCCTTTCCTTTCCTTTCCTTTCCTTTCCTTTCCTTTCCTTTCCTTTCCTTTCCTTTCCTTTCCTTTCCTTTCCTTTCCTTTCCTTTCCTTTCCTTTCCTTTCCTTTCCTTTCCTTTCCTTTCCTTTCCTTTCCTTTCCTTTCCTTTCCTTTCCTTTCCTTTCCTTTCCTTTCCTTTCCTTTCCTTTCCTTTCCTTTCCTTTCCTTTCCTTTCCTTTCCTTTCCTTTCCTTTCCTTTCCTTTCCTTTCCTTTCCTTTCCTTTCCTTTCCTTTCCTTTCCTTTCCTTTCCTTTCCTTTCCTTTCCTTTCCTTTCCTTTCCTTTCCCTTTATTGTGAATATAAGCACACACACACACACATATATATACATGAATCCTGTAGAATTTGAGAGTAGATACTTAATTTTAGCATAGTTGTTAAGACAGCTGTATGGCATTTATCTAATGGAAATATGAAATAAGAATGATAAAAACAAGGTATTAAGTTCCACAGATTAATGACACAATATGCCTTCTTCAAGAAAATGTATTCCAATTAGTTTGTTTATTATTGTTTTCTCTTCAGATCAGAAGACATAGCTTTGACAAGCCATTTTTCCTAAAATTTTAAGGTTCTTTTTCTTTCCCATTTTTTTTAATGGCAAAAATATATATATATATATCAGAAGTGCAGAAAGTTGATAGTGCAGCAAGACACCTGGCTTGCATCATTCAGGAGTTAATAAACTGAATTGAATTTTGGATGCCATTCTCCATGGAGCTGTAGGCTTCCATGCAATCTTATAGGTTTTTCATTGCATTCAAACGGAGCTGGCCATTCTCTCTACCAAAACAGCTCCCACAGGGATCCAGATGGCTACTGCCACTCTCTGTGAGACACTTTCTGTTTTGGTTTCATAACCAGAACAAATGACGAGAACACAACAGAACACAGACGGCAATTCAGAAATTATGAGCAATCTATTAATCTTTGGGGGCTAATATCACAAAGCAAGGAGTATAATGCTACTCCCAGTTTAACTGAGAACTCTCTGTATAAAGGACAATTAATGAGAAATGAACAATTTGGTGTTTCAGGAGAGGAAAATGTTGGAACCTTAGGGCATATCAAAGATTTAAACATTGGATTTGACTCTCCTGTGACAGGTGGAAAATTACTTAGTCATACAAACGTGGTTCAGTACCATATACTCTGCAGTGCTGTTCTACAAAGGAGGCCTAACTTCTCCCACTTGTACTTTTTTTCCCCCTAGCATACACTGATGTCAGTGGAAAATCAACAAGGTAGTTAAAGCCATTGGAACTGATGCCATGAGGAAAGCTGGGTTTAGCAAGCTGAATACTGGAGCTAACAATGTCATTGCTGTTGTTTTACAACTCGTAAGGTTTAATGGGCTCCATCTCATTTCTAAAGGGTTGTATTTGACCTTCTTTATAAAACTACCTTGGAAGAAGTAGGACACAAAAATGATCGGCTGGGGAAGGCATTTTTTTCCTAGTGATTTGAATGCAGGTTTGGATGCAGGAGCTCTTGAGATTTAATTTCTCCCTCTCTCAGTTGCTATATTTGTTCTCAGTCTATGTAACAATAGGAGGGGACTTCTAGCAGCTCCTTCTATCAGAACAGGGTGTAGTGGGGGTACATTATTCAGTTTTGATAGCTGCAAGAAATTTGGCACACCTCGTGATTCTAAATGTCAATCCGATGATCAGTTTTGGCGCAAGTTATGTCCTTTTTTGTCTTTGGTAAAAATGCTGCCTTCGGTTCCACGTAATCAGCAACAAAATGCATTGGCTTGGACATTTTACAGAAATAAACAATTTCATTGAGCATAATGCTTCCTTGCTAGCATTTTGTTCAAGGACAGCAATAAGCTTTTATGAAGGCTAAAGACAATTTCCATCCATTTCCTACTGGTGTACTGTTCTAGAGGAGGTCGTGCAATCTGTTTGGACATCATATGCTCTCACTTGAGATTTTTCTGACTCAAGGTGAAGAAAGATGAAAAGCTGTGAGTGCAGGTTATTTTGAATAATGTTTGTTTGGCAGCAGTTGCTGTTTTTTGTTCTTTACAAAGAGATTTCACTGAGGAAAAAAATGGCAACAGAATAAAATAACCCTTAACGTACAATAAAAAGTGTTCAGATTGTTGTAAGGTGGGTTTTATTGATTGTGTTACATCTTTGCTACAAGTTTTGGAGAGGTACTTATATTTCAGTACTCCATTTTCATTGCATTGGCCTTGGTTTACTATCTCAGATCCATGTATTTGTAAGTATGCATGGGAGGAATTTCATTAAAGCGTGAAAAGCTGGAAGATGAGTTTGAAGGAGAGAGCAAGCTTTATCAGAGCTAAGGGGATGTAGAAACGGGGGAAATGTGTTTCAGTTTGGGAAAAATGTGTTGTGTATTATCTTCCTGAAGACCTGCAGTTGCACAGCAATCAAGGCAGTGTGTAGTTTTTGACTGCCTTGTAATATCAGCAGAGGCACTTACAATATCACACAGAGAATGCTGCTCCAGGTAAACATCTCAGGAATGCTTTGCCTCAGCTGTTTCACTGCAATACACATACACATGACTTGAGAATTGCCACATAACAATAAATAAGTATATAAATAAATGAGCATTGGGTGGGATTCATCTGCATGTTCAACCACATGAATTTTAGCACCTTGTGCATCAATATGTGAGCTGGATGGCAAAGCTCCCTTCAAACTTGATCTACCCAATGCAGGCAATGGAGTCTGGAGAGCTATTTATCTGACCCTGAAGCAGACACCTGCATTTGCCCAGCCAAATGGCTTTCTAGACTCCACTGACTGTGCTGATTAGGTCTCCTCTGACTGTAATTGAAGTGTAGGCAGACACCTGCCTCTCTTGTGGAGGTCTAATTTCAGGTGTCTGAATCTGAACGTTAACCCTATCTTTGCTCTACCAGAGCTGAAACAACAAAAGCTACACACTTCAGAAGAAAATACAATGATTTATACTTCATGATGGCCCCATTACTTTTTCTGACTCCACCTGGTGGTCAGTGTACCGCCTGAATCATGAGGACTAGTGATTTTTATCATTCATTTACTTGCTGGTTTATCTGAAAATTAACCTTTGATTCTGTTAACTCTTCCATATTGCCTTTGCACAGATTCAAATTATTTGAGATGTACCAGGCTCCTCTACAGCAATAGCAGATTTGGCAATAAGATTAGAGTACCAGCTGAGACTGGTTCAGCAATTAGCTGGACCAGGCTTTGATCATCGATGATGATTGCCATTGTTAGCTTTTTGGGTGGTGGTTTTACAACAGACCCAACTATTTTGTTTTGTTTCATTTCTTTGTAATTGTGTGTGTGCATTTGTGCACACTTGTATGTCTTCATCATCATCCAGCTTTTAAGATGGTTGTGGAAAAAAATGGTTGTGAGTGGTACTTAGAACTTTTAGGCTGTTTCTTAAATTCTCGTCTTTCTCTTATGCTTTTATATGCTGTTCTCAAGCCCTACCTGCAACTTATTATGTTAAGCAAAAAAATGTTACTGTCCATTTCTTCTGCAGTGCATATGTTCACTACATCATTAAACCTCGAATTGGACAGAAGAAAATTGACGTGTTTCCTTTGGTAGTATAGAGTTACTAAAAGGCAAGAAACACAGAAACCATGTAGACAACAGAATTTTAGAAAGCTGTTACTTTTGAACCAGTGCAGAGTTGTTATTTTCATTTATTGTTTGACAGCTGCAGTCAGGAACTTTCTAAAATGTGGCTGCTAATACAGAGAGCATATTGTTTTACAAAGGAAAAAAAAAAAAAGCTATTTTTTTCCAAATCCTTCTGCAAGTCCATGTACAGATCAGAGGGTTTGTAATGCTGTGGGGTCAAGGGTATATCAGCCAACAAAAAAGTACCTTCTGGTCTGACTCACTCCTATAGCATCTTCCCCAAATCAAGGCCCAAATTCACCTCACTTGTCTTGAACCACCTTAAAACATGGTGACACTTTTCAGAGAGGTGTTTTAGTTGTGTTACTTAGTTGAGATCTTGACATTTGATTTGTTGAAAAAAGTTTAGTATTGCCATGGTGGACTCATGATTTATCTATGCACAGCTTCCTATGCCATAACACAGAAAAAAAATAGGTCACCTATTTAAATAAAACTCAGAAGGTTTTGACTAGTGGCTCTCTGCCACCCCAGTACAGTGCAAGCAACTTAGGGGAATGATACAGAAGACTTTCAACAAAGGATATTGAGTTGTTTTGCTCAGACAAGCAGGCAGATGGATGTTCACACAGCCAGTCTCCAAACACTTCCAAATGCAAAATGGGAGCTTGCATCCCAGAAGCCACAAAAAGGCTTTATCTTCTTAATATGATTGCTTGTTTTCAGCTAACTGAGCAGTTAGATGGAGACAGGAAATTTATAAGAGCCAGCTTGGAAAGAGAAATGAGAAGTCTATTTTAAGAGCTATTCCACAGTGTAGGCTCACTTCCCCAAGTATATATGGCTTTTTCTGAGTGTTATATATATTAGATTGTCATCTATTGGATATTAATATCAACAAATGTGACTTATCTGCTTAAAATGGAATGGAAATGCTCATACAATCTGTATGATGCTGTGGGCTGAAGTTTGCTGTAATCTGTGGATGTCTGTATTGGGTGTTATTGAGTTTTCAGTGCAGCTTGCAATAAGAATTAAGATATTTGCATGCACTACTTAACGAAGTTGAGCCTGTTAGCTCCAAGTGAGCTCTCATTACCTCAAATGGATTCTTAGTCATCAAGAACCTTCCCCTTTTAGGAATCATAACATATAAAAGTTAACCAAATGCTCACAGTTGATGCACTCTTGGCTGTGAATACTGGTGTATAAAGCTTTTAGCTGTAACCTGATTCACATCTGCTCTCAGCACTTAAGCTGATGAAAAGTGACAAGCCTGAACCACTGCCACTGACCCAGCCTCTTTCTGTCTTTTTGTTAAGTAAATGGCAAAAATCATACTAATTATTGATAACAATCTGTAATTTCCCAACTTTTTGCTGCATTATGCAGGCCATTTTCTGTGCTTTTCTAAACACAAAATACTGGCTTCAAGGATCACAGTCCAGTTAATAAAGAAAAAAACACCAGGAGTTGTTACAGAGATGCATGCCAGTTCAGAGAAAACCTTTTTTTAATCTCTTGGTAACCAAAAAAAAAGCCAAAAAATATGACCTGTGACCTTGACCTGAGGCTTGAAATGGTATCTGTGTCTGATCTACTATCTGAGGTTTGAAAAATTTTGGATTACTTGAACCATGCATGCAAACAGCCTTCCAAGTGCACCGGTAAATACCCTGCAATGAAATCTATGCAACCTGCAGCCAACACACATGCTTGATGTTCAGAGACGAGCCAGTTGGACGTGCTGCAATGTAGCAGGCCATTTAAACCCTACAGTGAGTGGATAAACATGAGCATATACACCTAGGCTGTGAATCTGCAAGATATTCTTTGTTGTTTTTTTTTTTTTATTATTCTTTGTCAGCCTCAATTGGAATCTCTTTTCCAAAGGGATGAGTACCTATCTTTGCATATTATTGTGTGCCTCTTACTATTCTTTAGATGTAGAAGAGATGACTCCTTTACTGATATTTGGGAAGCGTAAAACATTTGTATGCTGTAGTGCCAGGTTTGCTGATGGTCAGACATCGTAGCTCTCTCTGCATTATTGCATATTGTGGGCTGATGTGTACTCCAGCAACATTTTCAAGCAAAGAAGTTGTTGACCACGTAGCATGTGGCCAAAGCCAAACTAATAGGCTCTGTATTAATGGGATATATTAGCTCAGAGTTGTAGCTTTGCCAACAGTCATACTTTTTGATCTGGAACTGAGCTAAGTCCTGTAGGCAAAGCAGTATCATACCTGCTCACAATATATTGCCAGACCTATAAACCCATTCAAAGTTGGTGACTGAGGGGTGAAAAAAGCTCCCCTTTTACCTACACTCTTCCTTTTCCCAATAAAAAAGGCACACAATGCTTCATGAGAAACCCAAACCATCAAGCTGGCATGGCTTACACAGCCACAAATTTGTTGGTACCATCAGTTCAGATACAGATATGTTATGCTGCTGGGTGAGATTAACCTGGAAACATAGCCACAGTTCAGATAAAATGGTTAAAAACCCCAAATGACAACAAAGATTTTTAAGCCACTCATAATATTTGAAGGCCTAGTTCATGTAGTTTAGATGCTTGGATTTAGGAAGACAGTGGTGTTAATTTTGACTATAGTTTCATATAATGTCAACAAAAGTTGCTAACAGTTTCAAAATACTCTGTTTCAAATCTTCTGTATTCCTTTTTTATGTGATTTCCTCCAGAAGTGAGTTCCACCAGGTATTCAAGGTTTCTGGACTCAAATGACATGAGATAAGTACTGGAAATTAGTTTGGTGCTCCTTCCTTGGCTGTCTTGGTCTTATCTTTACGGAATTCCTACTGACCATTAAACAGGATGGGAAGAGTGGTAATTTATTTATGAAGTTTGAAACATTTTTAGCAAAAGAGTGTTTGTTTAACTATTGCCATGAGGGTGTGCATACAGTTCTCTGTGTTGCTCCTGCAAGCACAGCCAACAAATAAATGAAAGGAAGGAAGGGAAAAAATAAGAAAGAAAAAAAAAAAAGGAAAAAATGTCTTTGTAAACCTGATTCAATGCTGTAGCAAAATAATATTCTCTATGATTTAAAAATGGAAAGATAGATTTCTGTATAGCAAGGATTTCCATCAAGCTAGATTTCTCCCTAACAAAGGCAGTAACTTTCTATTCTCTATCAGTCTATCCTGAGCCATTGAATCTACAGACGAGACACTTATTTGAAATAAGCCATTTTAAGCATTGGTATTTTGATGGCTTCTTCCCCTTGTAACCCTAGCATTTTCATTTCTTAAATACATTCCCATACACCAAGTGTTTTGTAGCATTTTAAATAGTTCCCTCACCTCAAAGATGGTGACATTTCCCAAAGTCTGTGTGCCGTTAGATACCTCCTTTGTTATCATATAGCCATATTCTATATATTTACTTTTGGGAATCATGCCTCATTAGTCAATCCTTACACATTCCTGTGAATAAAGTGGTACTGCAGTGACCACATTTTTAATGAACCCCTACTGTTTTGACATATCTTAGGCTTCGTAATGCTTGTGGCTATGAATGCAGCAATGGTGCCAGAAAACTCTGTTCCTCATGATCTTCTGTGGATCACAGCAGGAGTGAAAGTGGACAATGAAACTTCGAAAAATATAGCTTATAAGAGACCTGAAAGAAGATGTGTGTACATCTTGTTGGAAATCTTCAGTTTTTCATCTCTTGCTCATTCAGATGTCAAGGATGAATGAATTCCTGCCATAGCTTGAACCAATTATTCACTGATCCAGAAGATAAAGATGCACAATCAGTAAACTATCATACCTATAGTATGTAAAGTGATTGCACTTTAATCTTAGGGAGCTATTTCAGGGTAATCCCAACATGATCATCATTCCAATGAAAAAACAGTGACAATTTTCATCACTATTAGGGTTTTCCAAATAATCCTTTTTTATTCTCGTTATTATTTTTAGTTTTCCACTGTGATCTGCCCTGCTTCCCGCAGTTCTCAGATCTCTGTGGAACACATTTGGCTGCTCACAGGGCCAGCACTAAGAAAGCCATAAGTGAAACAGAGTATTTGCAATGGAAGGACATGCTGCAGAGAAGATTGGGAAAGGAAAAGATGTGCAATGGAAATGCATTTCAGAAGAAATAATATTGTATCAAGCTTAACAATAATGTGAAGAACCTTATTTACCTACTGCTGTGATTCAGTTATTGATGATGCTACATACATCTTTTACAGTCAGACAGTAAAAAAATAAAGGGTCTCAAAGTGCTTTAGATGTAAATAAAGAGCACTACTCCATTTCATAAAAGGGGAGGGAGGTCTTGGTAAGGTAAAATAACTAGAAAAGTGAGTAAGTGGAAGAGCATATATAGCTGAGCTCAGCGTGCAGCCTTGTCCTCCAATACTTGAAATACATTTTTGGACCAGGTATATGCCAATGGTAGTGGGAGGACAATAAAACTTTGTCCCTGGACATAGAAAATCTGTGTGTTTTCCTCAATATCTCTGCATATGACAATGGGCAAATGGTTGACTTGTAATGGTGAACACTTCCATGTGTTTCTGTGATATTTTAGATTGAATTCTTTTTTCTTAGTGGCTATACCAGCCAGGAAAATGAAGTCTTCATTTTCTTCAAAAAAGGAGTACAGAATCCATCTGACTCTTTACTTTCTTTAAAATAGAAGCCCTAAAAAAATGTGACGTTCATTATGGCTTGTTCATACGACCTTAAAGTCAGAGATAAAGAAAGTATTGCTAAATGTTCAAGGCAAATAAAAGAAAGGATGTGTTCTGCTTGGTTTTATCTGCACAGTCTTTGGATCAGACATACTGGACTGTTACACATTTCTTTCTCTGAACAACCATGCTGATTGCTTTCAAGCACTGCAGGAGACCTGCCTGACTTTTAATTGCTTCTTTTTTCTCTCTGTAAATTCTTGACATTCTCTTGCTGAATGAGGTTCGTGATTACATGGCAAATGTGGTTCTACATTTCGCTCTTCTGTTAATGCAGAGTATCTTCAGAGCTGTTTGGATTTATGGCATTACTGTGAGATTTGCATCACTGTAGCAAAGCAAAACCAAGTCTACAGTAAGCCCCATGGCAATATGTTGGTAAGATCAGCAGTCCCTTTACTCCTTGCAATACAATCAAGTGCTTAGATAAGTCAGTGATAGTTTGTCTTCGGACAGAATTGCATTGGGCAGCATCATCATATGCATTGATAATTTAAGTACCTATGTGTAAACCTTAACATCTGATTATGATTCATTTTGATGGTAAAAGCAAGTAAAGCCCCTTGAGGCAGAAAATCAAGGTGCTAGGAGTTTATTGAACGTTGCTGGAGTACTCACAGGGGACCCCTCCATATGTGATTCAGAGATCTACAGGTAGTACTTGAAAACAGAGCTCCAGCTAACCCACCTTTGGATGCAAATTAGGACCAAATGTCTCTAATGGTATTATTTTTCCATAGGAATTTACACAGCAAAAGATAATAAGTGAGAAATGATGCAAAGGCTAATTATGAAGTAGGAGTATTTGAGAGAGAAAATGCAATGTCAACTCTTTTTTAGAGGAATGGTTTCAGTACTAAAAATGCTCTCAATTTTATTGCAAATCCAACTATATTTGGGCTTCTTCAGGTTGTCATGTAATTAGACAGAGATCTCACCCTTTGTTTAAAAAGGAAAATCTCATCAGGTTTTATAGTCACAAAGAACTAGCTTGAAAACATGTCCTAATTGCAGAACAAATTGATAAAATATCCAGGGGAGATATTTTTTTCCCATTTTAATAGAAGTGTTCATGATACATGGACTTAGGAAGACAGTGTTGTGTAGGAAAGCAGGGATTTTTTTGCCTGATAAGTGTGATTATGAAATGTCAACCCTATGGGATGGCAACATCACCACAAATGGTGTCTTTGGTTCCACTTTATGTTTTCTCCTCTCTGTCTTCTTAGTTCTCCCGTCCATTTGGCTGAGGAGAAAGTTACAGGAGGTCATTCTTAATGGATAACAATGAAGAAGTATTGCCTGCTGGATTTCCAACTGCTCTGACAGCCTGGCATCGTTGCTGGCTATTTACAAGTTACTTCCTTCTATCTGATTCAGTTTCTTCATCTGTAAAAGGGCTTCCTTTCTAAAACACTTTTGAGTTTCACTGATTGCTGAAAAGCTGAATATGAAGAGTGGAACTGACATGTTATAGATGGAGGGGAGCCACTTTGACAAAAAAAGAAAAGGAAAGAAAAAGAGAAAAAAAAAGGAAAGAAAAAAAGGAAAAAAAAAAAAAAGAAGAGAGAAGCAGGAAGTTCTTAAATGCAGCATTAGAAAAAATTAGTGAGTGATAAGCTATGGAAGAAGGAAGTTGAAAGCAAAGAAAATGAATGAATGTGAGAGATCAGTTTAATTCCAGGACATCAAGAGGGTGGTAGCTAAGTAACAGAGGAATCCATATTGATCATCTCCGAGGCTACAGAGGGTACATCCGCACTGGCAGTTAGTCATATAAGAATCATAGGATCATAAGTCTGGAAGAGATTCAGAAGACCCCAAGGCAGGATCAGCTGTATCTCTGTCATTTCTGGCTCATGTTTCGACAATTTGTTCTGAAGACTTTCTTTGATAGAGACTACACAGCCTCCCTAGACTATCTGTCTCACTATTTTCCTCACCCTTAGAAAGTTCTTCTTAATGTCACATCTGAATCTTCCTTGCTTTATTTTAAGCTAGTTACTTTTCCTCCTGGTGTCAGTGGATGCGAAGGGGAAATTATTCTCTTCCTCTTTGTGGCAGCCTTGTATGTATCTCTCCACTGTTACAATAAATCCATTTCTGTCAATTTTTAGTCTTTCCTCAAAACGATGTTGCTGGCATCTTATGGAATCTTTCCAGGTGATCCACATCTTCTTTTAAGTAGAGGAATCAAAACTAAGTAGAGGACTCAAAACTGGGCAACGGTTTCTGCATGCCCATTCCCAAGCTGAGACTTCCCCAAGTTGAGATTGTCTACCATCCAGTTTACTTACACACCAGAAGGTGCTCAAATCCTATTATGGGGTCAGCTCTTTAGGAGGATATCTCAAGTGTATCAATGCCTTCCTTAGCTGAGCCCAAATTCTCATACCCACTGTCGATTAAATTGAGCCAAGCACCACACAGCTCAATCCACTGGTTACTTACAATATACTGTTTATCTAGGCTACTGGAACTAACCAAGTAGGCAGAGAATGAATACCACTTAGGACTGAAGGAATTAAAATGTCGTGGTGCCCTGCATATTGAGCGTATTGATATATTCTAGGTCAGGGAGCAGAGTCAGCACGTATCAACTTTAAAGGTGGTCTTTTTTTTTAAAGAGGCCTGCTTTCTTTCTTCTCTTCTCTTCTCTTCTCTTCTCTTCTCTTCTCTTCTCTTCTCTTCTCTTCTCTTCTCTTCTCTTCTCTTCTCTTCTCTTCTCTTCTCTTCTCTTCTCTTCTCTTCTCTCTCTTCTCTTCTCTTCTCTTCTCTCTTCTCTTCTCTTCTCTTCTCTCTTCTCTTCTCTTCTCTTCTCTTCTCTTCTCTTCTCTCTTCTCTTCTCTTCTCTTCTCTTCTCTTCTCTTTTCTCTTCTCTTCCCTTCTCTTCCCTTCTCTTCCCTTCTCTTCCCTTCTCTTCCCTTCTCTTCCCTTCTCTTCCCTTCTCTTCCCTTCTCTTCCTTCTCTTCTCTTCTCTTCTCTTCTCTTCTCTTCTCTTCTCTTCTCTTCTCTTCTCTTCTCTTCTCTTCTCTTCTCTTCTCTTCTCTTCTCTTCCTTCCCTTCCTTCCCTTCCCTTCCCTTCCTTCCTTCCTTCCTTCCCTTCCTTCCCTTCCTTCCTTCCCTTCCTTCCCTTCCCTTCCTTCTCTTCCCTTCTCTTCCCTTCTCTTCTTTCTTTCTTTCTTTCTTTCTTTCTTTCTTTCTTTCTTTCTTTCTTTCTTTCTTTCTTTCTTTCTTTCTTTCTTTCTTTCTTCACTTTGTGAACATTTTACAAAGAAAAAAAAAGCACAAGAATCTGTCATAGTACTTTCTACATTTTTTAAAGATGCTTATTCAGTACTGCACAAAACTCCCCAAGAAGAGGTAAATCCAGAGGAAACTGATTCATCCATCCTGCTCATGAATCCCTCTGTTTTTCCAGCCACTGAATTGTGTTTAAATTCATCAATGCAAACCAAGTGCCACACAGAGCAGCATCTACTGCAGAGCAATCTCACCTGCACTCACTGCGGCTTTAAAGTACTGCATGTTTCATGCTAGCAGGCTCTAACCACAAAGGACCAGTAAAAAAGCTCTTTCTGTCCGACATGAATTAGGACGCTCAGTTAAAAATTCATAGGAAGATTACATAAAACCATATGCTGCTTTTATTTTTCCCTTTTTGCATTAAAAATGTACAGCTGCTCTGCATTAGACATTCCATTAGCCTGCAAGTCTCACAATCTGGACTTTGTAGTTAAAGATGGGGGAAGGAATAACACAGAGGGGAGAAGGGGGAGAATGCAAGTGTTTTAGGTACAATGTTCAAGGCTTCCTTAAAAATATAAGGTGGATGGAGAGTTTAAGTGTGGGAGTAGAAGGTCTGACGAAGAGGGACTGCATATTAGAAGAGACCTGTTTTCGGAATTATTGGCTTGCCCTCAGAACCTCTGAGCAGCGTCAGCAATAATTAAAATGATATAACCTGTTTCCTGTGGTCATTTGGGAAGAAAATAAAAAATCTATATTCCAAATGGACTCAGGAAATGTTTAGACTCCTCTAACAGTGTTAAGTCACAGAGAGTTTTATGGCCACTCCGTTTCTTCTGCAGGAGACCCTTTAATTTAGTTGGAAGACTTGAAAGGTCCAGCTTTATTATTAGATAATTGACTGTGTTGGGCAGTTAATTGCCTGGGATTGAATATGTGGTCACTTAATGTACTGCCAAAATGAATCATTTCACAATAATCTTCCTATACATTATAATGAGACGCATTCCAAAGAGTCTTCTTGATGATAGTGTGTCAATAAATGTCCTGGAGGGTTTTTGTTCAGAAACATGTGAAGAAGCTTCTAGGTATAGGTGTGCAGTGTGTGACAGCAAGCTCAAAAATGGAGTAAGCAAACTGCATAATATTTAAAGTAGATTTATTTACACACAGAGGACCTGAATCTGGATTTTGTCATGGGGCAGAAGCAAAGAGGAAAATTGGGAGCTTCTAGATGTGCCAGAAATATCTTCTTTATCCTCTGAACTTATCCACATGTATTGTCATTGTAGGTGGCATGTACAATTCCAATATTAAAAACAAACAAGCAAATTAACAAATAAATAAAAACAGACAACAGAAACAACCACCACCACCCAAAAAAAAAAAAAAAGGCAGATAATCCAAACAATATTTAAAATATCTTCAGCAGACAAAGAAAAGAAGTATTGTGTTCATCATTCGTGAATTAGGAAGGGGATGGTTCATTTCTAATCTAGGAATATTTCAACATTTGTTTTTATTTTTATCTTAGCTTAAATACAAAAATGAGGTATAGGACTAGAGTCTGTTCTCTCCGTGTATGATTGCTCCCAAATGAGCCATCTTGTATTTTCTTTATATTATTATATATTAAACATATTATTTCTTCTTGGTCTGATACAGTGTTAAAAGTCATAAACATTGCACCTTCTCAGATTGATTATAGTTCTTCACAGTTACACAAAATGAGAAATATGAACAAATTTTTGTTGAGTCTCAAATAAAATTTTAATACAAGGCATTGTGAAATGTGTGATGCAGTCACCATTGCTAAGCTGGATGTTTAATTAACCACTGCCTGAGTGCAGGTACTAGGCAACAAGAACACAGGAGGACATTAAAGTGTCTTAATTAAATTATATGCAGTATGGTCATATTTAATTGTACACAGGACATGTTTTCTCCTTGTTTTTATTTCTACGTACTTTTTTGTTCCACATCATCATAGTACTCCATTGATGGAGTCCTTCTGAGGTACACTTCATTCACAAAACACATTTTTTTCCCAAATGTATGGGGTCTGGAAGAAATTTAACGCAGTTATTTGTTTTCTTAAGCATGCTACAAAATGAATATGCTGATATAAGGAGAATCACAATGAGTAGCATCAGTGAATCCTCAATTTAGCTCATTTTCTCTCAAAATTTATGTTACATAGGGTGCACCAAATACAGCTCTCTGCATTGTGGTCTTGGTCTAGGAAAGGATGCTATACATGGATACATGTAATGTCTATGAACTTGTGGCTGATGACCAGATCTTTTGTAGCTTTATGGAGTCTGTTAGGGCATTAATTGTTTAAGCAAGTATTTTCTGAATTAGTAGTGCTGTAATCAACAACTGAAATAAACACTGTAGATAAAACAGATATCAACAAAGCAAATATGTCAACAATTGCTTTAATAATAGAGCAGAATAGAAAGACTGATCTGCAAGTTTGAGACCTTGATTATAGCCCAGAGCAGATGTCATGGCCAGACACAATTTCTGCTCTCCTGGGAAACACAGCTGATGTGCTGCAAAACTGCCAGCTACAAGAGCTGTGACAAAGGACCTGTTTCTGCAGGTTTAAGGAACTATCTTGACCTTCGAGTCTCAGGAACTCAGCTCACTGTGACTGTGATTCACTCTTAGCGAGATGCTGTTTGTCGGAGAGACACAAAGCAGCCACGCTCCTTTGGGTCTGTGCATTGAAAGGGAGAAACACTGATGAGAACTTTGGCTAAAATGTGGTGTTGCAGAAGTGCTTGTTTCTATCAAGCTCGAACTTGGCCACAGTCTTAAAACTGAGCCTGATACAGCTGTATTTCGTAACACTGTTTTATTTGGCCAGATTTTCTCCTCATGCTCATACAAGGTAACCTCCCTTTACTCCCAGGTCTGGTTCATCCCAGCAGGTTATAGTCATCTGCATCACAGCCTTGTGTTTGCAGCAGTACCTTAGTCCTTTGGGAGAGACACAAAAGATAAACAAACAAAAAAATCTTAGTTTGCCATTGCAAAAACAACTTTGAGCACTGCTCAGAGAGCTTTTTAGGAGCCTTTCCAGCAGAGTTGTCTGGGAACTATGCTCTGTTAGGCCTTCTCTGTGCTATCTCACTCCTGGTTTCTCTCCAGCTAACCTCTCCCATGCTGGAGTTTGGCTTGACCAGTTGTGGCTTGACCGGCCGTCTTCAGAGTCAAGACATCCCCAGCAATGTGGATCTGGTGGTCTCTTTCTCTTCCCTGGTGGCTTCATGCACAACTAGTTTGTGGCTCATGGCCCAGAGAAAAACATGTGAATCCAGGGAGTTGGAAAGAGGACCACACAAAGAGTTTCAGAGGCGTGCAGTGAGTGTGGTGAGGCAGTGATGGGAGTATGTGAGGCAATATTAGACCAATATCATCCTCAGGGCATGAGACTGCACATGTTCCTGAGCTTCTCCTCAAACAGCCTTTCTTAGTCTGGGATTCTTGACAGTAATTCTGACCTTTTAATTTTTGCAAGTATGGAAGATCTGAAGTAATAATTATTGTAATGAGAACTTCACCCATGGAGTCATCAGTCTCTGTCATGGCCTCCAGATGTCAAAATGGGCAGGGATGATGTGAAAACACACTTGAAACTCTCCATCCTTAACAAAGCTTAGAGAAATCTAACATTGTACTAATGTTTTAAAAGGGTAAATGGAACAACCCAGGTAATTACAGTCTTGTCAGATTGACATTGATCCTAGGGAAAATAATGGAATTGCTGATGCAGGGCTCAAATAGTAAAGGCATACAGGAGGGTAATGTAATTAATGCCAATCAATGTAGTTTTCTGGAAAAAAAACACCACCACACCTATATATCTTGTCAAATCATCCTGATGTCTTTTTTATGAGATTACAAGTTTAGTAGAGAAACGTAATAGTTTTGATGTAATAGACTGAGACTTCTATAAGGTTCAACTCTGTGCTGCATGACATGTTGATTAAGAAACCAGAATGATACAAGCTCAAACCAGGAGTTATTAAAAATGATAAAACCTGGCTGAAAATTAAGTCTCAGAAAGTTTTGTGAATGGGAACATCAAACACTGCTGTGTCTAGTGGACCAATGATTTACTGAGTCTCTGATATTTCCAGCAACAACATAGAAGAAGATGTACTCAGAAATGGTAGTTATAAGATTTTACAATTACTAGTGGAATGATAAATCATGAATTGGACTGGTCATTGATACAGAACAATCTGGACTGGTTTATAGTAAAGTGTGAGACAAAAGTAAAGTCAAATATATAGGAACAAGGGCTACAAGTTGGTTCTATTTTCAGAGGCAGCAATTCACTGATATGTTTGAAGGATCCTGGTTTACCACTCACTGAGCATGAATGCCAAAAATGAGTAATGTATTTGAGGGGGGGATCTTGAGTAAAGCTAAGTGTATTATCTTGTGTTTTGTGGGTTTTTTATTTTCTTTTTATGCCTGACTTCACTGTTTGTTAACCTGGGGAATATTTGGGGGACACCATGTGAATTGTTACCATAAGAAAATAAGGATCATAACACTAAATAAGCTAGGAAACAAAAGATGATCCTAGATGGTTGATATAAGAAAATGTGTGTGTTGTTTTCTTCTCTTTCTGCTTGCCCCCGCTATGACTTTGAGGATGGATAGCAGCAGTGTGCACGATAGTATCAAAACCTAGGGACAGGTTTAATAATGTGAGTACCATTTTCCGTCATCTGTGAATAGGCGCAGGCTATTATCAACTTGATCCAGAGTTCTCTGTGTGCACCATGCTGGCCATCTGTGGCAGGAAGGGATTTCATGTTGATATTTCTCTTCATTTCTGGTTTGACTGTCACATGTACTCGTTTGGGTCCTTGTCACCCTTGAAAAGAGCAGATCTGTCTCTATCAGGAAGGTACTCAGTTGATCCCAGGAGTCTTCCACTAAGCAAGAAGGTCACGACTCATATTTCCTCTTAGTCTATTTTTCTGTAGACAGGGAAGTTTGGGAAAGGGAGAGAAACATTTCTAATCCTAGGCCTGGTGTCTCTTTTCTGTTGATAGAGGTGAAATAGCAGAATCAATGTCTTTTCATGAAAGAGAAGCCAAGGTTGATAACAAGTGATGGGGGCAGATAGAGACTACCTGCTTGTTTCCTGCAATGGCGGATGAGAAGAGCTGCCCCACTGCCTCTGTCATGTCTCTATCTTTCTCAACACTGCATGAAATGTAGCAGTTCAATACCCTAGGCTCTTGCTGCCATCCTCATCGCTTTTATCCCCAGGGTTTAAGCTCCTCTCACTCCCACATCGCTGTTAAAATTTTCTTGAAGACAGAGCATGATGTGGAGGGACAAGGAAAAAGGGGCAACGTTATACAGCCAGTGACAAACTTATTGTGTACAGTTTCGTAAACTCTTTTATTTTGGGATATTTAAATTGAGTTGTTCCTAAATTTTCTTGTATCCCGGAGCTTGGAGATGGAGTAAGAGTGAAAGAAACAGTTGATAAAGGTTTCTCCCATTATCTAGGAGGCCACAGGGCCATTATCTAGATTGAAGAGTTGACCTCTGTGCTCAGAGATACGGGATGATCTTTTTTTCTGGACTAGCAAATGGTCTTTATGCTTTCTTTACCTACTTCCTGTCCGAAAGTAATGATAAGCATATCTAACCACTTGGACTTGGACTCAAACCATCAATCCATATTGCAGACAGCAGACAGTGGGAAGTAACTAATAAAACCTTCTGTTTAGAGTGATCCTGGGATGGATTTGACCTCTGTGTCACCTTACAAACCCTAGACTATCATGGTTCCCTCCTGCAGTTATTCTAATGAGCTGAAAAAATGGTTTTGGACATGCTTCCAGAGTGCTGTTGAGACATAAATACGCTTTAAGTGAGGACTACATAATGTTTTCCTGTTTGTGCATAAAAAAATAATGGAGCAGTAAGCCAGTGACCCAGAGGTGAAAGCCTTTGCATTCTATATTGCCAATTTATTACACATGCAAAATTTAAGTATATAACTTAATTCCAGTGCAGTTATAGTGTCTTGGTGTCCTTCCTCTAGTCTGTTTTTCAGTAATTTGGATTTTAAGCACTACCCTTTCAACTCAGCAGTCTGTCATAGAGCAGCCATCCATGGTTCTTACTATTGCTGGGAGTTTCTTGCTCTATAATCAACGATGAAGGGTTGTTCCCACTGTGTGTCCTAGAAGAGATACTGCAGTTAATCTACCCCAGTGGATACATACTCCAGAGATATTTATGCAGTCCTGGGCCACATGTACCTAGACTGGGATCAAGATCCCAGTGTGCAGTGCTCAAGGCCCTGTGCTATTCCTAAAGACACAGGAGCTTTATGGGCCAGGTGGAGAAATCTGTGGAAATTGGTCAACAGCCTAGTTTTGTTTCAATCAGAGGGTAAAGGAAAGCAGAAAATAAGCTTCAGTATTTCACCATGTCATTTTCCAGGCATAAATAGCTCTGAGTAGCATAAAGCACACTTGCAATAATCCTAATGCCTATAGAACAGATTGGACTTGCGATGCTGGACACCTGCCAGGTGAGTCCTTTTTGTGCCTGGTGTTTGCTGCAAGAAATGGGTGAGCTGCATTGGCAGCCTGAGACTGTGGAGCATGTGTAAATCCGGTATTACCAGGGCAAAATGTTTGTTTTCCATGCCTGCACCACAGAACAGACCTGTGCAATCAACATGGAAATGTCTGTAATTTCCAGACTTAGGGCAGGTGACTGGATCCTATGTCCGACCAGGGCTGACAAACATCAGAAACCTAGGAGAAATGTAAAAATCCTTAACTTTTTTTTTTCCTGAAAGAAAAACAAATGATTTCAGATAGACCATAGCCCTAGCAGAGACAGTATCTAGGAGGCTCTGTCCATTACTTTGCTCTCAATCAGCAACTAATTTTTGTTGTGATGGGAATAGGGGCCCAATGCAGCTTTCTCCAAGCCCACCGCTCTCTGCTTTTTTGTTCCTTTCCCTGACAAATTTGTCACACTGCAGACTAGGAAACATGGACTTGGCAGTAAGTAAGTAAAATTGTGCTGCAGGCTATAGATTGAGGCAACTTTGCCTTCAGGGCTTAGGCAAGAGCATCACAGATGGTCTTGGGGGTGGGTTCACTGGGCTAGCTGAGAACTGGGTCACCTTGCAGTGGAGGCAAGATACAAGATTTTACATACCAGTGGTCTGTTTCTGCATAACAAATAGCCTCTGTTCTTGAACTACAGCAGTAGAACCAAGTTAATAACTCGGCAAAAGAAAACCATCTCAAAAGAAGATAAAAATAACACCAAGAACTTGTAGCTGGGTAGATAGCCCAAACCTTGCCAGGTTTGCGGGATAAATATTACATTTATCCATGCAAATTCCATTACATTTCCAAGCTTTTGGAGACCTTTCTTCCTGTAAAATGGAAGGATAGTAGATGAGGAAAGAAATCGTTTGTCTCATGAATTAACTGGGTACTACTTTCTTTTGTGTGGGTATGCAAGTGGTAGACTCTGTAATTGTAGAGTCTGTTGCATAACATCTCCTTGAGGTTGACAGAGAATGACTGTGTGTATCTCAGTGAAAATGGTGGCTCCTAGACATCTAAATTTCAGTTTTATATGGTCCAGACATGGTTACTGTAAACAGTATTAGTTTAGTTGTTGTTAATAAAACACTCTTATATAATCATTATTTACCTGTCCTGTGTCCTCCCAGCTGCAGCTCTGGGTAGACATGTCTATGCAATTAGAATTAACGCAAACCACTTAAAACTTGAATGCCTAGTTTATTTTCAAATGGGAAGGTCAGCATCATTATCCTTGGTGGATTCAATTACCAAATCCTGCGTAATCACAGAGCGTGCTTCCTGTCTGCTAATCATGACTTGCTCTGCATACATTATGTGCAAATATAACCAAAACAAGAGGTGGCATTTCCATATGTTTTTTGCCTGTAATTACTTCTTACAGGTTGCATTTAACTTTCTTAGTGTAATGTAAATTCCTTTTATTGACTTTGTTTGTTTTTTTTTTTAAAAAAAAAAGAATAATAAAACCCAGTGGCAAGCAAAAATAGGAAAGCATCTGTATGCAATTAATCCTTCTGCTTTATTTAGACCCCACAGAATCTGTGAATGTAAGTCACAACAGTAGAACAAAGTTGTTAGAGTTATTGCATTTGGAAATGCCTCTCACAAAGAACAGCATGTGTAATTAATAGCCTTGGAATTATTTTGTTGGTTTTGGTTTAGTTTTGCTTAAGGAAGAGAATTCTGATAAACTTGTATTCTTTTTTTTTTCTTTTTTTTTCTTTTTTTTTTTTACTATTGAATTGTTCACAGCTATTGTAAACAAAAATCCTAATGACAAGATCAGGGAGTATTAACACATAATAAAAAATGCAGCCACCTAATTAAATATAAACATCCTTTAATGAAAGAAATTGCATTCTTATGTGGAAAGCCTGATCTATAACCAGTGTGAAATCAACAGGTGTCTTTCCCAGAGCTCCGTCAGTTTTGGGCCAAAGCTGTTAAAAATGTGCCTTCTCTGTGCTACATTTATGCTCTAAGGGGTAGAAGAAAAATGTTTTTAATGTTCTTGAAAATTTTCACTTGTCTACCCTCCTTGTGGGTGTACACACACACCCCTCAAACACATGCACAAACATACTTTTCTGAGATCAGGACTCTGAAGTAGAGCAGTTTGCTTCATTTTCTGCCTTAGGTTCTTGTATCTCCACCATCCTTAGGACACAGAATCACAGAATCATTAAGGTTGTAAAAGATCTCCAAGATCATCTGGTCCAACTACCACCCTACTACCAATGTAACACACTAAACCATGTCCCTAAGCACCACGTCCAACCTTTCCTTAAACATGTGATACATCCTCCCTTTTATAACAGCGTGGATGCACCCATACTCCATCTGGATGCAAAATATCACAGATGAATATTAGGGCATGGCAGATCTCTGGTTTCTACCTCAACACCACAGCTATTGCAGCGATGACATCACACCAGGTTTTATTCTTCATTGATAAACAGCAGAAACAGCAGAGAAATCTGCTCCTATGTTTGATCAGCCTGGAGAAGTGTTGCACCCTGGTGGTCCTCACTCCTCAGAAAGTCCCTTTGCACTGAGGCCTGCTCTGGAGCCATCCTAAAGACCAGGCCCTGTGCCTGTGGAAGCTGCAGCACCACAGGCACGGCCCCAGCACTGCCACTGGGTTCCCACCAAAGCAGTCAAGATGCCATTTCCCCACATACCACCCAGTGTGGGAGGGCTGCTGGTCTCTGAGCTCCCTGCAAGAAAGCCAGGGACCATCACAAAGTAGCCACACATGGGGAAAGTGGGTGGGCTGGGAAACAGCCCATGCTCACTGTTGTTCTCCACTGTAGACAAAGAAATGCTGATGTAAGGGCTGAAATGGAGGACCAGAGACCATAGAGCCTGGAAATGCTCTTACTGACTTGCATCATGCAAGATGGTGATGACAACACCACCATGGATTACACTGAAGACAATGCGGTGGCTATGTGTAAAAACAACTAGCAAAATTATTTTGAGAAATTATTTTTTATAATTCACATGAACAGATTTAGATCTTTTGATTTTTGAAATGTTTCGTAGGCTTATGTTTTTATGTCAAAAATTTCAACCCCACTAAAAGAAAAAAAAAAAAAGGAAAAAAAGAAACAGACACATACATACACAAAGACAAAGATATTTATTAAAACATTTTATATTTTAAGCATTTGAATTCCCTTTAGGTTTTACTAAATGTTCTCTCTACATTTATTCAAACAATATTATTTGTCATTTTCTGAGAGAGGTTGTGAGCCTAAGATAATTACAGTGATTGAACCTTTCAAGTGAATCTCCTTTGGCAAGAGAATTTCACTGGAGGGGAATTGAATATGCTTTAAATTTAATAATAAGAGGCAAAAGGTACCAAGTCACAATTAGCAGAATAAAATGAATATCAAAGATGACATTTTATAGGACTTCATTCGACCGTGCCATCAATATTTGGGCCATTTTGAGATCTGAGCATGGGAAAAACTTAGAAACCAATGTGGAATGAAATAGGCCTGATTCTGGACTTTTTTTCTCTCATGCTTTGGCAAACATAATTGTATGGATTTTGGTGGTATTACTTCTTATGGCATTAAGGTAGTTTAGACGAAAATTGGACTCACCAGCTATGGGATTCTGTAAACTGAAGAGTGGGATTACATTTAGCAACAAGCAAAAGATTATTTTTTTGTTTTGTTTTGTTTTATGTGTGTGTGTGTGTGTTTTTTCCTTTAAAGTCATGTGAAAGTGCCACCAGGTAGTATTACTACAGCGTGCAAAGATTTTCACTGAGACTGAGTTTCCACTATGCCAATAACTTTTCAAGCCCACAGTAAGAGACCCCCTAAAGCTCTGCAGTCTAAATAATCCCGTCTCAAAGAGTTTCAGTGGAGAGCTTTGGCAATGGTGGGAGAGACTAATTGTAGGGTGGGATTTGCCTCCTCTAGCTTCAGATATTTCAGTGTGGTTTTCTGCTTGTGAGTTCCTCAGCTAAACTCCTGCTGCAGTTGCATTGAAGGGGTGAAATAGACACTTTTTAGGTGTGATTTCTCTGGCCTGTTTTAATGTCTAGCTTTGAATGGGATGAATCCTGCCCCAGAAGCACTTTCTTTTGTTCTAAAGTGGATATCAAAAAACCAGCTCAGATGTGGAGCTGTACTTTATAGATGTCTAAAGATAGGAGAGATGAATCTTGTCAAAACCCACAAAACTTGTAGTCTTCTGAACATTGCAAGCGAATTGAGATGGGTAAAGTCCTTTAAAACCTATGCATTAAAATGCTCAGAGAGCCCTAGGAGGGGAGTGATCTGAGTTTCCGTGGTAAATGAAAGCAAAACAGAGCTTCGCTGCTGGATGGTGCTCAGCTAGGCTGTGATTTTACAAGCCAGCATGACATCCTGGCAGGTAGCAAGTCTGTCATTGTGCTTTCCCGCACCTTCTGAACTTGCCAGGAGGGCTCTTCTCAGGTCCCATTGTCTGGTCCCATTCCTGTGACCTTTGTCTGAAGACAGCTCCCACTTTGTTTGAGATCATTTGTGTTGTCAGCAGTTAGGGATATTTCTTCCGCTCCCTGTCCCCCTTCTCCTCATCTTACAGTGCCAGTGACTGTTTCTGGCTGTTTTGCATTGACTACTGACGAGACCATCTAATTCAGTCCTGTCTGTGAAGCCACTGTGTTAATATCAGTGACAAACAGATGTTTGTGCAGTGCCTCAAGAAGGTGAAAAACTCCCTGCAGTTCATGGTGAGATCAGCGGAGACCTCTTTCCTCTGGTGCTATCCTGCTCCCTCTGGCCCTCAGAGCTGGATGTGGCGCTGGGTATCCATCTGGCCCTTCTCCTCTTTCTTCCACAGTGGGGTCAAGCCATTTCTTCTTGGCAGGGGGTTGCTTTTGATCCTACACTGCTGTGAGAGGAAGGCAGGATGGGGCTTGCTTACTGCATAATCTGTTTTTCTACCGGTAAGCAGGAGCTGTAAGAGAATGAGATCATTGTGAGAAGGTCAGATCACGTAACTTCCCTTGCTGGGGTAAAAAAGAGCAATCCAGCTGCCCTTACAGAGCAGCTTACAGATTAATTACAATTCATACTGTGGATTGTAATTAGTCTTGCATATAGAGCTGTATTCTATATAAATCCAAGAATCAGGGCCCCTCTGCATGTTCTAGATCCTATTGCCTGATCGAAGTCACAGTCCAGGTAGTCACCCAGTTTCACCTCCAGGGTTTGCTGGTTGTGAACAGATTAATGACACATTCCCCTTCACTACAAAAATCTCTTGGGGTGTTAACCCTCAGTTTTGGTATATCTCTTCACAAGCAGAGTTACACCTGTGCCTCATGTCTCTTAGAAAAGGCTTTGCAAATGATTTTCTTCTTATAGAAGTGATTATTTTTGTTTGCAGTTAAAAAAAAGAAAAAAAAAAAAAAAGCTGTTGAACAGATCATGTTGAAGTTTTGGAGCTAATTTCTCAACTTCTGCCTGCTTTACATCCCAGCAACTTCATGTCTTTAAATATACTCAACCTGTCTAATGTACTACAGAGCTATATTGATTGGCCCTTTCTGCTTACCCTGGGGAGACATTTTCTGCATGTATTTGTTAGCCTGTAGTGTTTACTTGTTTCTCTGACTTTAAATTCTAGGACACTTACGATGTGTTTTAAGCTACACAGAGCAGAGAGGAATCCTTCTACTAAAATGCACCTGCAACACAACATCTGCTCCATCCATTCATAACCTCTTTGATCCTAAGCAGGAAATGATGACCTTAGTGCCAGAAGTATTCAAGAGGTTAGTTTTTGAAGAGATCATGCCAAGAGATCTTGTATTCACCAGAACAGTACCCAAAACACTATGCTTGGACATGATTCTCTTCTGCTTCACTGGGGTGGAAGGATGCTACTGGCTAGATAAACCTGATGGCAAAATGCAGCAGGTTTCCTTTGAAGTCTTTGTTTTGCCATTTATTGGGCTACTCTAAGTGTTTTTCTGCCTCTTTTTTTATGGCAATAGTTTCCAGATTTTGAGCTGTTTTCTTGTCATACATTCCCGGGGTGGGTGGATGAGCAGAGCAGAAACATGGGTTAGTTTTGCTTCATTTGGTTTTCAGCTTGTATACAACTTTCCTATTTTTGTAATTGAGCCATCTTTATCATTTTTTCTGCTCTCACGACACTACAGGGAAGCTGGTGAATTCCCTTAACATTAATTTGCTTTTGCAAGGAAAAAAAAAAGCAAAAAGATATCTTTTTTTTCTTCTTTTTTTTATGCAAACCATGCTGTCTTTCTGGTCTGCACCAATTGGAAGGCATTTGCAAATGCTCCTGTCTCAGTTGCTGAAAACTGCCTCCCCATATGTTTTCCTGATTAAGAAATTCAACCCACCAAATGGCAGAGTTTGCTCAGCTGGAGCTGACTGTTTGGTTGGGATTAATAAGTAGTGTTCTTCTTCCCATACGTCTTCCTGTTTAGTATAAAAGAAAACAAATTACTTTGGGGCTTTTCTGCTTATTTGTTCTTACACAAAAAGTATATTCTGGGAGCTTTCACAGTGTGCCTGACTCCTGGAAATGCAACACGAAAACAACTTGCAAGTTGTCTCCATAGGCCGTCAGTGCTTAACAAGGCTTGCGCCTGGGCAGCACAAGACCGGCTGGTTAAGTGGTGAATGCTGAGTGAGAGAAAAATAACTGACTGATCTGGGTTACACAAAGTCTTACGGGGATTTATTGGTAGATTTTCTTTAAAAGCGACAAGAAGAGGTAAATTTAGTGCTTGGATTGATAGCTCAGGAAGCTGGAAATCCTTAGAGAAGAGGACGAGCACTGCCCAGGCCAAACAAAGCCATCATTTCTCATGTTGTCTTATAGGTGTGCCTCGTTTTTTTTTGTTTGTTTGTTTTTTTTGTTTGTTTGTTTGTTTGTTTTTTCCCTTTTCCCATATGGCACCATCTTTATGGACTCGGAAAATCTGGTTCTGGCTATTCAAGTTTGAAAACACTGCTGAGTTTGACAAAAGGGTCACACAAATTTCTAAAGACCAATAAATAGCCAGAGCTTTTAGGCACTGACACCTGCAGTTGGAATTTAAAAGAGATTATAGCTCCTGAGTGTCCCAAATCCAACCTAAATTCAACAGGTCTTGGGTGCCTACCCCGATAAGCCTCCTGTCAGTTTATGAACTTCCTCTGTCTTTTGGGGCTGCTGACTCGACCAGGTCTACCAGCTGTGACCATTATGTAATACAAGTTTCTAAAAATTCTTAGCTGATGGCTTGATAAATATTTTTGATATATATATATTATTCTTCGGTTGCTATTTTATTCTAACATTCCTCTTTTTCATCTTTATGTGTTGATCTTTTTATTTTCTGAATAACTTTTGCACATTATTGCATGCATGTGTGTGCATGTGCAAATACATAAGCCACATTTTTCTTTTGGGGCCCACTGTTGCTTTTCAGTTTACAGATGAGTCTTCTTTATAATTCCTTGTTTTTTCCTGATGATAAAGTTTCTGAAAAGACCATTGCATCAAATGAAACTTTCTGGGGTTGACTGCTGCTCAAAGGTGGATTCTTTTACCCTAGGTTGGTGTACATTGCTTTCAGGCCTTTTCTCAGATGTGGAAGTACAAGGGAAGAAAAATAGTGTTCTAAATAGTGTTCTAAATTAGCTAGATCTGGTGGGTCTTGTTTAGGGTGTTTTGTTTTGGTGCATTTTTTTTGTTTGTTTGTTTGTTTGTTTACTATTATTTATTTATATGGTTTTTGTCGTTTTTTTTTTTGTTTTGTTTTGCTTTTTCCTGAGCAGACTACAGGGACTTAATTAACTGCTTGGTTAAGTGTGGGGTGTGAGGTGAGAACTGAGCCTTGCATTTGTGCAGCAGCAAAGATGGGTAACTTGTAAGTAGGCACTGACCTGAAAGAGCTTTCTCCTCCTTATATCCAAATACCTTTGCACTAAGAAATGATCTTAGGATCAGTATTTTTCAGTAGGATCCAGCCTCTGGCTGTATAACCATGTTTGATAGGGATTTAGTGTAGTACAAGAGACCTCTAAGCTCTTGCAAAGGGTAGATTTCTCTGAGTGTGGAAGTGCATTTTTCTGAAAGCCACTTTAACAGGCCCAAATCATTCATGCAAGCATTTTGGCAAAAGATCTGCCTCAAAATGTGCCTAGCGAATGCAATGTTACAAAGTGCCACTTTAACACCAGGGCGTACAAAAAGCCGTACTGGGCCAGGGCAGAAGTCACCAGCATGGTACCCGATCTCTTGTATGGAGATTTTGGGGCAGGGTGGGAGTGCAGTGCAATTCCCCTGCACCACATCCCAGCTCCCAGCAATCTGCTATTCTGGGACTACTTGAGCCAGAGGTGGTATCTCTGTGTTTAATAGCCCTTGATGGATGTTTCTGCAGCTGTCTGCTCCTATTTCTGGCATGTATTTGTGTAAAAGAGCAGCAACAGAGAACAGTCACAGTGTCTCATTATACACCGGCCAGCAGAAACAGAAAATATCCCTCAACCTCCAAAGTTAGAAGGTTTCCAGACTCTTCCATTTCCAGTTCCCATTATAATTCTAGTGTTTAACCAGCCACTTTAGAGCACTCATATTCTTTGCCAAGCAGCCGCACAAAAGCTGCCAGGTTTCATTCTTCTGACTTGAGAAACACTTATGTTTTGTTGTGCCTCTTTATTGAAGGTAGTGTTACATGGGTGTTTCCTAATATCAGCTGTGTTCAGGAATCTCTGTTGTACAATCAAAGGATAATTTCCCCTTAAGAGTTACACCGGTCTTTTGAAAGGCTATAATATTTCCTGTTTCATCTGTCTGTAGCCTGTGGCGATCTACAGGGGGAGAAAAAACAGCAGCAGCAGAGCCAGGTAAATTCTGATCTATGGGCTCTTTGGCAGACAATGCGGGTTTCATGCTGCTGCCCATACGTAGAAGTGAGCACCAAAGCCCTATTGATGCACTGGTGAATGACCTGGAACTGTCTTCTGAAGGATATTTCAATATAGGACACAGGTGAACAGTATGAATGCTTTCAATGAAGTGCAATGCAATCCTCAAACCAGTGCCTCGGATAACTAAATAAATGCCTGTTCCTCTATACAGAGGCAAATTGCCTTTCTTATGGCTAGCAGCTCCCTCTGCTCCTGAGGTACTAACAATCTTTTTTCTCTCAATTTGTCTAATTGAGCAACACAGATTAATTAAATTTAAGTGTGTAATAACCCAGTATGTTGCCTTTGGCACTAAAGCCACTTAAGAAATTCTTATGCCCATCTTGTTTCTTCTGTGGAGTCTGCTGCCCCACTTTATTATGCTGCTCGTGGGCCACGCTGTGCATACAGTCACTGAAACAATTTAGATAAAATGAAAAGGAAACAACACTTTTAAATCAACATCATTTAAAACGCTTGCTTAAATCACAGTGCTGCAGATGGTTCTATGGGCCCAAATCAGTGAATAAAGAGTACTGGGTGTAGGCAGGACCAAATGCCTGGGAGTATAAAATCTTACACCAACTTTGCTGCTAAAGACAAAGAATAGCAGAATGACAACTTTGGAGCAATTATTCTCAGTTTTGATTTAGCCTGAATTTTTCTGCTTCAAGCCTGAGCATGTGCCTAAAATTAGGCTCATTCATTTTCTCCAATTTTATCTGTTGGGCTAATAAAAGACAAAACTTCTCCCTACACGTTGTCTCTTGCAAAGCATATTTTCACTTTACTACAGTGTTTGCTGTTTTTATCAAAAATAGCTAGAAAAAAAAAATCTGACGGCAACATGACTGTGAACTATTCATGTGTAGAGCTTTCAGAGCTGGTGCTGAGCACCATTAGCACAGGATGAAGATTAATTTGTCGAAGTCTAAAGTAAGGAAACTTTAGAAGTGGAAGATCTTCAGCTCCTGGTGTTGTAAGTGGCTAGCATGAGGCAGGCTGAAATCCTCTTTTATGGCAATGAATGCTTTGCATTATCAAACCCCTTTGGCAGCATCTCAGCTGAAACAGCTAAACCCTGAGGCCCTATAAACAACCAAACACTTTTGCAAATTTTAACTTTCCTTTGGATCCATCCTCATGACAGCCTTTTGCTTTCTGCTCTGTTCTATACCACAGATGCATCTTCTCCCCGTTTCTATTTGCCTTCAGGGAAAAGACTGGCTTTTATCTAAGTTTGTATGGTAGGCACCAATAATGCTGTTTAGAGTCTCTAGACATTACTGGAATGTACATAAATAAAATCAGGAAGACTAGGAACTATGGATTTACAAAATAAAACCATTTCAGGAATGAAGCAAGTTGTGGAAAGAGGACAGATATCTCATCCAGCTGGAGATTTTTTAAATCATTTGTTATAGCACAAATGAGTGCACTCCCAAAGCCTTCTTCAGAGCACTGTTTATTTTCATAGT
The DNA here is from genome assembly GCF_040182565.1 of Anser cygnoides. Classification (NCBI taxonomy): domain Eukaryota; kingdom Metazoa; phylum Chordata; class Aves; order Anseriformes; family Anatidae; genus Anser; species Anser cygnoides. The sequence goes on from NC_089873.1 coordinate 207,828,237, forward strand.
GAGACACTTCCCTGTTGTTTCTATTTTTGTGCAATTTTTTTCTCCTGTAGAATTTGTCCACAGTTACAGAAATCGAAGTTGAAAGCCTGACATTAGAAAATATATATATATATGTATTTGCAATGCATTCCGCCTAATTTGTGGGTGTCCTCATGTTTACTCCAGGCAGCCAGTGGCATCATCAGCTTATTAGCAGTGAAGCAGGAGCCTCTGTACTTTCTTCCACTTCAAACAGTCTTGTTTAGGGGACACTTTCCCATTAATACAAGTACATCTACATCACCATCCTACCTGAGATATATTTTGATGGATGATAGAGAAGTCCCATCCGTCAACCTGCTGTGATATGAGCACTATGAGCACTAGGTTCATCAGTTTTTTGCACTCACCCTTCTTCCTGCCTGTGTTTCTCTCTTACTTCTTGACTTATAATTCATCAGTTCCTCAGTGGAAGGGTTCTCCTTCTGGTCTTGCAGAAGTACTGGGTGGGATGCAGATGCCTAAACATGGGCATCTCCTGCCTTTGGAGACGCCCAGCAATATCTGAACTTTCCACTTTGGAAAGCTATGACATAGGATCTTTTAGGAGGTCCTCCATCCTCTGCAGTGGCAGAGGGAAACCTAGCAGGATAACACTAAGGTGACTAAAATCCACCTGGATGGTCATAGCTGGGGTGCTGAAGATCATTAATAATATGAATAATACTTAATAATCATGGGAACATTGCTAAGGATGCATTAACGATAAACATTTATCGCATTTCTGCACAGTTTTTTGGCTATACCTGCATTTGCTTCCTTTGTCACAAAAAGCTGTACTCTGAAGCAGCGTTCATTGTTTATGGTAGTGATTACCATTCAATAGGCAATTCCAGACATTGAGACTTGGCCAGGGGGTATGAGCCGTCAAAGGAAGCGTCCTTTTCTTCTTTGTTTGAATAAATGGCTATGATTTTTTGACCAAACGGTTTGCTCTGTGTGGGGTCTGACATGGGAACGGAACCCTGTATGATTCTCTGCAAGGGGACTTGAGTGACCTGAGTGAAAATCCCAGAGGCAAATATCTCTGAGCACTGGGAGGAATTGCAGGTGGGGTCTGTGTTTTGTATGGGGGCACAGTTGTCTCCCCAGCAATTCACACTTGGACAAAGGACCACCAGTATCAAAGCCCTCGGGCTCACAAGTGGAGGGTTTATGGAGACTTCAAAAAAAAAAAAAACAACTCATTTTTTGTTGTTGTTGGATGTGTGGGCTTTCAAAAAGACACTTGAGAATGAACAGGGAAGGCAAAGGCACTGCAGATGAATGCAAAGTGGAGTCTTCTATACAAAGTGGCTGCATAGCAGAAGATACAGTTTTCAGCTTTCCTAGTTCAGAGGCTGCTGGGTGAATTGATTCAATTTGCAGTGGAAAATGATGCAATTGTTTTACTAGTTCCACAAAGATAAATGTCTGTATTTCATCAGAGCAAACACATAAATGAGCAGCAGCTCCATAATCTATCCTACTCGATGGCACTGGAACTGAGCGCATTTGGCTCTGAAGTTATCGGCTTAGCTAAACTGGCAAGTTTCTCATTTGAACAGAAACGATTTTAACAAGGAGAATTTAATAAACCAATGGAAAGATTCACATTCTTTTCTTTACTCCCCTTTCATAATAAATCAAATACATATTTTGACTCCATTTTGCTTTTTGAAGCATGTTGCATTTCTTTAGGCTAGGGGCGAGCATCTATAATGCTTCCTTGGAGCCAAACACATCTGCAAGAATTGGCTTTATGATGGTCTTTTGTCATAACACAGTTCCAGATGTTGCTGTTCCCCTGGTTCACAGTGTGGTGTGCACTCTCCGTGTAAGATGTGGTTTTGGTGGCTCTTTTATCTTAACACTTCTTGTTAACCGTAGGCCAGTGGTTACTCCATCCAAAGAGTTTTAGGAAGCCGAGGTTGGCTTTCAAAAGCAGAGTGTTTAACCATGTAATATAGAGGGGGGTGGACATTGCTTTAATATTTTTCATGCACCGATGCTCAGCAAGGATTAGTTCTCAAATAAGAACAATCTTTCAACAATGAGAAAGCTTTCATCCAGATGAGTTTGCATGGCCCAAGGTGGGACTGTGCCAAACAAACAGCTGCAAGGAGATCAGAGCTTTCAGGGGAAATGTTGAGTAAGCTCCTCCCTCCAGAAATGGGTGTCTTGAAGTGGGCAGCTCATCAAAGCCAAGTCACAGGTCTGCAGAGCAGCAGAGGAAGGAGAGGGGCAGGACAGGTCTTCCCTTAAGAAAAGAGAACCAGGCAATGCTGTAGGAGGTCTGCAGCCCTTATTGCTCCCCAGATAAGCCTGCCCACTCTGACATACTCTGCATGTCTACTGCGTAACTTGTATGCTTATTGAGTGATGACAGATTTTATCAAACGAGGTTTGCGTGAGAAATGGAGGCTGTATTTTAATTCTCTCATTGCTGCCATTTTTATTAAAGTCTTCAGACAATCACAGTGTCTCTGGCTGCGTAGGCAGCTGTCTTACTTCTCTGACATGCCATGTTTTTGCAGGAGAGTGGTATTAAAATAAAAGCAAACCTCTCCCCTAGGTGTGTGCATATAGCAATTAGGGGACCATAAATAGCGTCACCGCGCTTTGAGGCAGAGGTCATTAAACTGTGCTGCATGAGGTACTGGTATTTTGTGAAATGATTGGTAACCACTTCACATGGTTGTGAAAGTTGCAAGGTGGCTTATTTGCAACTGCTGTAGTGTATTAAAAGACAGGGTGTAATTCACTGCAGTAGAATTCCTCCGTCAAACAATATAATTTGCTCAGGAATAATTTTGATTGTAATAATTGTCAGGGAATCACAGGAGAGACTACCCATAAGGCTTCCTTATGCAGACATGTAAGAGCAACCTCTGATTCTCAGACATTGTTTTTGAACACCATCAGGTCTGCACAAACACAAGTCCCCATAACACAGAAATCCACGCACATGCCAGACATCTGCTTTGTCACTAGCCTTAGCAGAAAAGCCAAGGACTTTCTGATAAATGGCTCTTCCCTGGAGCTGTATTTTGAAGTGTTTGCCTCCCTTTGGCTTCAGAATCAATCCCACATCAGCGCCTTAATAGAAATACACTGACCATTATGTTCAAAGTCACTGACTTCTGGTGTGAAACTCAGAGCAAAATTTTCAAAGGAGTTAAAGAGCAGTGGGAATTTGTGGCCTGTACGTGTTGTACCAGCCAATATTTTCAGGCTTATTGTACATCAAGTTTGTTTAAAAACCTGGTCCCAAGTGGTTTGCTGTTTTAAGATAAATTTTATAAATATTAATATTAATAATAAAATGAAGATAATAACTGATCTGGTAAATCATGTAAGCATCTTTGGCAACACCTTTACTGCTGGGAATTTAAATGCAGGGATGAAGCGATGTGGGGAAAGCTCAAGGTAGCAGCACCTGCATGCTCATCTGTCTGATAAGCGGCCATCCTTCCCCACACATTTCACACTCCCGTCTTTCTCTTCACTTCTCATTCACCTGGGATGAAGGCAGGGCTGTCATTTCCTATACCTTTAGATGCCTCCTCACCCTGCATGGCCTGCACACAGTGCAGCAGCATGGATGCCAATGCTAAAAACACCCTGGGAGATAAGAGCAAGTGAAATCAGGAAAGTAGAGAGGATGGTGTGAAGGGCAAAGCTCGAGACAGCAGTTAAGGTTAATTATTGGGGTCATCACAGGAGATCTCTGAGCCCTGAGAGTTACTTGTTAAATGAATACAGAATATTTGTTTCTTTTATAAGATGGCACTGAGGCCTTTTCACTCCAGAGATCTGAACGTAGCATGCCTTGACCTTAACTGACAGCATCTGCTTCTGTTTTGACTGTATTGATGAATAAGACAACAGCAGCATGGTGGTGTGTAGAGCCCCGGGGAATATTTATAAGGCACATTAGTATGGCAACGCGAACTAAAACAGCTATTGACAAGCATGAAGTTCAGAAGCTGTGATTTTGCCCCTAGCCATGACTACTCCCCCCGCCTTGAAAACCCTTGTCAAGACAGATCTTTGCGACACAAGAAGGCAAGAACAATGTGCCATTTCCATGAAATGAACCCAGCAGTATGGGGAAGGACAGAAGAGGGCTTTGGCAACCTTAATGTTAGTTCATTGGGCATGTACGCAACAGGAAATGATGTTCCATGTACAGCACCCTTCTCACGGGAGAGCTTAGGAAAGAGGTCTGGATTTTTGGCTGTCTATCACATGTGGGAAATTTCTGCAGAATATAATAGGGCGTTACTTGTTTTCCGTGTTTCTATTTTTTTAGTTTTTAATAAATGTTTGTCTGGCATATACAAGAGTCATAACTCGTGGAATTTTACGGAATGCTTTAAAAAGTCCCGTAGTATGGATTTCTTTATTGAAATAGTAGTTAGCGTGATTTCTATGGAAACCTAATTATACTTCTGTAGACTTTCAGTAAGGGACTATTAGACTTTTAATAAAGACAAAAACTATATAATTGGGCCTCTTATTTAGAAATCTTTTGTCAGATTTACTACAGACACACACCCTACTTGAAAATGTTCTAGGGCACAAAACTCAAGTAAAAAGATTGAAGCAAGTTTTGTTTCTAGGTTTGAATATCACCATTCTTCTCCTGAAGAGGGAACAACATTTAATTTTCCATTCCTCAGTTTCCCTGTCTGTAAAACGAAGGTAACACTTAACCTGAGCACAAGGATGTATTCTCAGTAATGTTTAATTATTTCTGCTGTGCTCTAGATGAAATTTTATTTTCTTGTAGCAGAAACCTGTGAGCATGAAATTCCACATCATATAGCAGCAAATCTTTATTTGTGTCTTACAAATTCTACAAGTTAACAAGTGAGTACATATGCCTAAAAGAGTCCCTCTGCACTGCAAAACGTAGAGTGTCAATAGTTCTGCCAAGCACGACTGACTTTTAATTGTTTAAGATAATCCCCCAATGGCTCTTTGTATGTTTTCTACAGTATTTTTTAAAGAAATAGCATCCTGTAATATAAAGAACAAGCTTGAGAGTAAGGCACTTGGATTCTACCTTCAAAACACGTTCCTTGTATGATCCTGGGTAGATCATTTAATTTTTTCATTTTCTTCCTATATAAAATACTTTGTTGCAGTCTTTTAGGCACACTGATAAAATTTACATATTACAAAAAAAAAAAAAAAATCTTAACTCCATTGCAAAAGAAGCCAGAACTGGTCTTCACTTTATACTTGGAGTTTAACTCAGACTTCGACTTTTCAGATTTATTATTTTAGTGATCTCACACCCTTATTTTCACCTTTCCTCTTCCTGTGCTTATTTAATCTCTTCTCCAATCCAGAAGTTAGCAGAACTTTTTTTTTCTTTTTTTTTTAAATATTTTTCTGTCTGTCATATACAGTAAGGGAACCATGATTCTAGACTGCTCTTCCTGGTAGTTACCATAAGACAGAGAATAAAAAATAATAATAAATAAATCTTAGGATTTAAAGAAGTGTGAGAAGATGGATTTTAAATTTTCATACTAGAATATATTCGCTAACAGCCTGAGGAGAAAAACAGATTAGAAAATTAAATTAAACTTACCAAAATATGACTTCTCGTAGAAAACCTATTGCACTAGATACAGTATATGGTACAACAAAAAGTATGAATCTCTTACTATACTTGCATATCTCATGTATGAGCTGTACCTGCTTAACAGTATAAGACATTTTTTTGTAAGAATTTCTCTGTCTACTCCAGAAAAACATTGTTTCATACAGTGGTGTTGAGGAGGACCTATTTGTCAGGGAGTATAATGACAGGACAAGGAGTAATGGTTTCAGACTAAAATGGGAAGGTTTAGTTTAGATATTAGGAAGAAATTCTTTACTCAGAGGGTGGTGTGAATTACTGGAAGAGGTTACCCAGAGAATATGTGGATACCATTCCTGGCAGTGCCCAAGGCCAGGCTGGTAGGGCCTGGGGGCAGCCTGGGCTGGGGCCTGGGGGCCCTGACCATGGCAGGGCTTGGAATTAAATGGGCTTTAAGGTCCCTTCTAGCCCAAACCATTCAGTGATTCTATGACTCTCTGACATGCACACTCACTCTGCACAATTGTTTCATGAATGCTCTAGAAGATAACAAGCAGCCTGGTGTCTCCATTCCTCTAAATTTACTCCTCTTAGACAGGAATCAGGTGTGGGTTTACTCCCTATTCAAACACTGTTTGTGTATTGCCTAAGTTCATGTCATTTTTGAGTCAAATTCCTTTTGGCTTCGGTAGGAACTGATCAAGCCACAAGTGAGGAAGGATTAACAAAGGATTTGTCAGAGATTAGTAATAGATCAGTCCATGTTGGTTAGTGGTTTTGAAAGGTTTAAGTTAGCAAGAATGAAGAAGGATGGTCGAAAGTGACATTGATAATATGGGCAGCGTGCTGTCAGAGCATATCAACAGTAGCAAATAGTGTAAACTCATTTGCTGCATTAACTAACATAGTGAAAGTTGCTGAGAGATGCCACTGAGAAGAGAAACAAACAAACAAGCAAACAAACAAAACAGCAATAACAACAACAACAACAAAAAGGTGTTACGAATGGATTCCACCAAAATCACAGCAATGCTTAGGTATACCACCCCACACAGGAGCACATCTATGAGGCATGGAAACACGTGCAAACGCTTTGTTCCCAGAATAATCCTCAGCCTGAGATAGGTTAAGAGATGAATAGGATCAGATGCATAAAGACTGTCTCAAGTCTAACAAACACTTGAGTGTGAACAGAAATTCTGCCTCACAGACTTCAGCAAGCTAAAGGTTTGTTTTGGTGCACAATGACTCACAATTAAGAAAGCCAGAAGAGCACACCATTGACATCTACTTTGTCATGAGGACTACATCATTACGCTGAGATGCTTCTTTTCTGAGCTACAACATTATGCATTTTTATGATGGGGAATCTCTCATTTATGGCCATTGATGGTTACTCCACTGGAGCTTTTAGCAAATTCTTATTTTTTTTCACTATTCCATGAGTTTAAATAATTTCAGTCTGAATTTATCCAGTTACTGCTTCCAGCCATTAAATTTTGCTGGCTATTCTTTTGATAATTTCTCTGCTAGCAGACATTTCACTCCATAGCATGGATATTTCTTTATGATACAAGTTAACCCTGTAATGAAGGATCAGACCTTAAAAGTTGGCATGGAAACAGGAACTGCTTATCAAGAACTTTTCCACTGTTCAGCTCTTGCCTTTGATATTGGAAGGAATTTTTTGATTTAATTGAATCTGAAAAATATGATAAGGAATAAGGTCTTCTTTAGCCTGTTGTGTGCAGTTTTTCAGCAGTCAGATTGCCACAGCTACTCCTTCCTGAAAGAGTCAACAGTTTTGTAGGTCCAGATTCTCTCAAACTAACTTGTAATTGAGTTTACACATCTGGTGCTCATTTTGTCTAGGTCTTCCAGAATATCTATTTAATAAACATATATTTTGATGGTTGCAAGTTCAGGTCCAAGTGTCCACAAGTTAGGTCAAGAACACAATGCTCAAAATATTGTTGTGTTAGGTTTGGAAGAGGCAGTTTCTTTGGCAATGGTCAAAACTTGAATCTTATATATCCTTCCTTGCTCAAGTATTTTCAGGGGAATTATTTTTTATTAAAGTACCTTCAGTTTACTAAAACACCTTGGGAACTTATGATACAAATATGCCAAACACAGTCAGACCTCTCCCTCCTTTCCTGGTTCTGTAGATGGTGAAAGCTTGTGGACTCTGCCCTAATGAAAATAAATATAATGATTTAGTGCATTTGGACACCTAGAAGAAGTTGTCTTTCCTAGAGGTGATTTACATTTGCATTTGTTTTTCTCCTCAGAGCAATGGAACATGTTCTACAGACTACATATGAACCCCTAAGAAATTGTTTGGTTTGGCTATTGCAATTCTTAATCCTTCCCACATTGGGAGTCTATGAATTCCTTACTAGAGGGTATGTGCTCAGATTTTTTGTATTCTGTCAGGCTAATGCAAGCTGACAAGTACATGGGGTGATGATAAATCTAGACTTGAGGTTTTTTTCATGGTAGGTGAAGAATGAGCTAGAACTGCTTTTGTGGAAGGATTAAATCTCAGTGGTAATTTTTTCAAACATCACGCAGAGTTTTAGTCATGTGGTTGCCATGAAAAACAGTATAAAAGAGTCATGTGCCTAATAACTCCTACAGAGCAGTTCAGAAATGTACCCGTGGTGCAGTGCTGTAGAGATATGGGATTATGTTAACAGAAAAGGGTTGGGATCTATATTTCCTATAATTGTGCCAAATTTTATGGTTTAAGGGAAATTCAGAGCATCCAGAATATGTTTGTTAGGTCTTAGGGTAAAATCCTAACAAAAGCATATTATCAAAGTTTAGTTCTACCATATGCTCAGAGTCAGCTTCTTGTGGGCTTGATCCTTATAAGAAAGTTGTCATGAGGCTTCAGTATCTCCCTTTTTGATCACAGAAGCCTCTTCCCTGGAATATTGTATATCTTTGTTTTCTGCCCTCTCAAATAAATGCTGCTGCATAAATTTCTCTTTACTATTGTTTGACTGTAAAACATCTCTCCCCCATTCTCCTTCATCCATCCTTTATCTCTTTGCACAGCTCCCTTTTACACCACCTGATGTTCAAACCTCTTGTGGTATTCAGTGCTTCTACCCACCTTCCCCAAATACCTCAAGTATCTGTCCCTCCCCAACCTCTCCCTGAAGACCCATTTCTATCACTGTGCCCTTAAGAAACTGATTGAGATCAACCACAGAGAAGGCAAATAGGACCTGCTGATATTTTTTGAAGTTGAAATGACTGACGTGCAGAGATGTAGCTTAGATAAACCCCTGCTTTTATGATTGTGACCTTCTCCACAAAGCTCCCTTGTATTATCTGCTTGAAAAAGGTGTGCTTCTATTTTTCCTATGCAAAAAGCACAGCTACATCTGTCCTAAAGTTTGTCTCTGAAATTGAGCTGCAGGATTCTTTACATTACTCTATCCTTGGAGAAAAACCTGTTTTCACCCTAGCAGAATGTGTTCTTGTGAACATATGAAATATTTCATCTTTCAGCCAAATGAACAACTTTGTTTATGCATGTGTGCATATTGTATTGGCCTCAAAAGCCATTGATTTTTCCTGTTACACTTTGTTTCTGTGTACCATGTGCCTAAGACCCCACTGTGGTAGCAGAGCCATAGTTAAAGGCTCTACTGGCTATTGTGCGTTCACTTCCCAGGTGGAGCTCCCATTGATCTTGATGGGAGTTCGGTGTGGGATTCAAGCACAGGAGGCACAGGAGGAGAGATAAGAAGGCTCCTGATAAGAATTCACACATCTGATAAGAGTTCTGCAGCACAGACAGGAGAGCAGCATTTTCACCTTAATTATCAGTCACCTTCTTTTCTGGTTCGATGAAGGATGCTCCATTTTAACAGAACATCAACCCATTCACTTAGGAACTGCCTAAAGTCCCACAGAAAGTGGCACTGATACCATCTTTAAAATATGCATCTCCTTTCCTTGTGAATTTTAAATAAAGCACTGTGCATCCTGAGCAGCACTCAGCAAGCAAGGGAGCATTGAAAAACCCAATGATCAAACACAGTCTTCAGTGATAATCTCCGGCAAACTAGTTCAGTGCTGAGCAACAAACCAAGGAGGGGCTTTGGAAAGGATTTACTTTTTAGTACGTGCCTTAAAAATAAATTCCAATATTTCAGTTTGCATGACAGGAATGTGGAGGGTTTTTGGAAAGGCAATGGTGATAACAATAGGCTTATTAATACTAAAAACCGAGCTATATAATTATAATAAAACCGTTGAGTCTCATTTCTTTTATATAGATGGCAGTATGCAAATAGGGAGCCATCCGCCTTGATAACTGCAGAAGCTATGAAATCCTTATTTGAAGAATTTCAATCTGGTTTTCCTATAGCATTCAGTACTCAAAGTTAGAAAAGGAGCTACCCCCTCCTTTTTTTCTTTCTCAATATAACAATGCATTTAAAACTGCTCCAAAATTGCAAAGCTATTTCACAGTTTCATAGAGAGGAAATGGCTTGAGGGAACCATTTGATTTTTTATGCCTGGAACATCAAAATAAAATACCAAATGGGAAAATGAATTCTGTTGTATAGAGGGTGGGAGCGGCACAGAAAGGGCTTCGTGGTGGAGGGCAAATTGAATGGGGAGCCTGAGAGGGGTTTGCAGACTCTAGACAGGGACCTCAAATGTTGGCTTAGGTACTTCAAGGCTACTCAAGCATGGCAGGAGGCCTTACCAAGGCTCTGTGCCCTCTGCTTATCTAGGGACATACACTCTGCAGTCCTCATCACAAGAGGAAAGCTGGGTATATGGGTTATTAGAGATCTGAGGACCATAAAATTCACGAGATTTAGGTTGTCCCACTGTCTCTGCTATAGGTAAATGGGGGGGGCCTTGGCATTCACTTCTTCACGTCTTTGTTACCCCTTTGTGTTTCTCATGAGTGATGAGTTCTGGTTACAGCAACAAACCATCCCAGAGCACTAAACTTTGCTGAGAACTTCAAGAGGTTCATTGCTCTGAATAAAATGATAGTGAGCAGTCTTTATTCTTAGTGGCTTTCTTCAAAGTAACAATATGTTTAGATGTCTCAAGAATAGGGACATTCTCAGGAAAGGCAACATTAAATCCAAATGGAAGTTAATTTCAGGAATAATGAAAAGTTTGATGAAGCATTCATTGGTGACCTGGTAATTATGCATTACTCAGTGGGAAGGCTCAGAGCATGGCTGTGTCTTTGATCTCTCCTGGTGCACATTGACCAGCTTCAGACTGTAACTTCAGACTAGCCTGTTCTTATGTTATCTTGCTTAGCTAGAGGCTTGAGAGAAATTTGAATGACAGTCTTCTGCAGGGTACAGGACATCTGGTTTAACACTCTGATTTTGAGTGTCAGCCTGCAGAGTGACCTTGGGCAAAGTATTTCGTCTCACTGCCCTTGCTTGCTCTTCTCTGCAGACTGCAAAACTTTCCTGCCACCAAGCACAGAGACCTGCAGTCAATGGCAAAACCTGATGCTGAGTACCATGAATGCCATATAAGTGCCCTCTCCTTGGCCAGCTGGAGAGAGTGGCTCGAAAACTCATAGGAGTCCTCTAGCAATCCTCACCTCCCGACAGCTAAAGACACCCTGGTCAAGGCAGAGAAGTGTTCCCCCTGAGGTGTAGTACCTCTCATCTGCAGATTGTTTTGCTACCTTTCCAAATGCCTTGAAATGCCTCTCCATGGGTTTATAATTTATCCTAAGGGCTAAGACTGATCTTCTTTATCACAAACTCATGGTGCTTTGGGAATGGAGAATTAAATAGCAGAGCTAAAATATGAATGGCCACTAAACTGAAAGGGAATTGGGTACGTACATCCTCTTAAGTAGCTCTGAAAAACTGTGACTGCATTTCTTTCTTTCTTTTTTTTTTCCACACAACTCCTCATCAGGTAGGAAAAAAAAATACACTTGAATATGGTACAAATTTAGAGATGTCCATGGGGCTTATTTTTCCTTTGAAGACATAAGCGTACGTAAGGAGAAATTTACCAGTGTAGCTGTACCTACAAGCCTGCCTTATGAAGACATGTGTTTTTAGTGGCAGGTGGTTTTGACCATTCAGTTTAGCACTAGCTTCCTGAACGTTAAGCTAATGACAAAAGTGATTTGAGCTGTTGTAACTACATCATCGCAGCAGGTCTTGGTGGTATAGTCTTATAAAATCATGCCCTATTTATATATCTATAAATACATATTTCTGTCTATGCATATTTCTGTACATAGACAACAGCTGCGTATACAGCTTTGTATATAAGGCTCATTTATAACTGCATCATTTTGTATGTGTCAATATATGCTTATATAAATCCATGCCAACATATGGCAGAGAAGGACATACCAAGTGTTCATGCCTTCCCTTGCCATCAGAAACCCTGCTCAGTATCCTTGTTTTATAAAAAAGTCCAGTTAGAAGTGAATTGGAAAGTGGCTTTTTCACTCATGCATCCAGAAATTCCTTCAGACATGCCTGAATTCAGGCCACCAGATCTTCTAAAGTGCCAGGCAGTAGCAGTATGTCCCAGAACAAAATGATTGTCACAGATTGGTTCACCTAAAAGGAAAAGACCTTCTCATACCACATAGCTCTGGAAGACAAAGGACAGATGAAAACAGAGAAATTATAATGTTTTCCATGCAACAACAGACATCTTATCTAAAGAAGTAAAATATTTTTTTCAAAGTAAACAAAAATATCTTCATTACAAAAACAAAAAATACATATAAATTAAACATATATTGTTCTTGTAAATTTTTTGGAGTACAACTAAACAGAAAAACAGGAAAAAAAAAGTCCATCAGGCTTGTTAATTTTTTCCCCAGTGAGCACTAGATCTCACAAGGCTGCCCAGATTAGGCTTTATGACTCCTCCTCTTAATATCTTACTGAGAAACCTCTCTTCAGAAACTCTGACTTGGGTTGTCAGTTGCCAAAGCTAAATCATGTCAATGGCTGAAAAGACTAAGATGGATATGTACAGTAACTAATATAACTAACAAAAATATAGCTCTGCTCTGGATTCTGTGGGTGAAATTTTCCTAATTTTGGATTGCAGTAGTGAGGAGTAACTGGTGGATTGAACCTGAATTGCAAAAGCTTGAATAGCTGTTGCAGAGATGCTACTGAGGGCATTTTGTGTCAGGGGATTTTGAAAAAAAAAAAAAAAAAAAAAAAAAAAAAAAAAAGAAAGGATAGGAAGAGAATCAGATAAAAGGAGACGGAATTTTCAAGAGGAAAGAGATCAGGAGAGAAAGTGGTTGATTTTCAGTACTGCAGTGTCAGAGTTGATTGGGAGAAAGGGAATTGCCAAGATATAGCTCATACATATTTTGCTCCAGATAAAAGTGGAGAAATTGAGATATAAAGACTTGCACTGCAGCATGTATCCTGGCTCCACATTACCAGTGGGAGTCTGACCTTGAAATCTGCTACCACACGGTAAAGGGGATCAATATTGATTCCTGCATTCAAGGTGAAAGGAATGGTTTTTAGTTTAGTATCAGTGATTTAAAGTAGCTGCAGTTCTTCACAAGCATTTAGGGGTACCTAGTGCTCTGGATTCCCAGGAAGATGGATGTGATAGAGTAAAATAAAGGAGAACTTCAACTCTACACTGTCTGTCCACAGATCATAACCCCCAAATGACACTTTTACATTTTTTTCCCCTTCACATGCAGGCAATCCACATGCGGTCCTTCTAAACTGCATTCAGATGCTCAAGTTAATCTGTGACCTAAAAGTGAGCTATTTTACAGGCATATTTTCACTGGCTTATAGAAGTCGACTAATATTTATAATTTCATGGTCTAGTTCAGAACTGAAACTGTCTGGAGACATTTTTCCTTTTCCACCAGCTTTCTTTAGTGAAACTCAGAACTGGTAACAACAGATATGGAGAAAGATGTGGTACTAAAGGAGTTCTTTGGCTCGGTCTTCACTGCCAGTCAGGCTTCCCACACCTCTTATTTCCCTGAATCTGAAGGTGAGGGCTGGGGGAGCAAAGTCCTTCCCACTGTAAGCGAAGAGTAGTTTCAAGACCACCAGATGAAGCTGGTATAAGGTACAAGTCTATGGAGCCCAATGCCATGCATCCCAGGGTGCTGAGGGAACTGGCTCACGGAGTTGCCAAGCCTCTTTCCATCACATTTGAAAAGTCCTTGCAGTCACGTGAAGTCCCTGGTGACTGGAAAAAGGGAAACATCACTCCCATTTTAAAAAAGGGTAGAAAGGAGGACCTAGGGAAATACAGACTGGTGAGCCTCACCTCTGTGCCTGGCAAGATCGTGGAACAGATCCTCCTGGAAGCAATGGTGAGGCACATGCAAGACAAGGAGGTGATCTGAGACAGCCAGCATGGCTTCACCAAGGGTAAATCATGCCTGACTGATATAGTGGTCTTCTATGGTGGAGTGACTGCACCAGTTGATAGAGGAAGACCGACCAGTGTCATCTACCTGGATTTTTGTAAGGCTTTTGACATGGTCCCACATGACATCCTGGTCTCCAAATTGGAGAAAGATGGATTTGTAGGGTGGGCTATTTGGTGAATAATTCTTCACTCAGAGGGCGGTGAGGCATTGGAACAGGTTGCCCAGAGAAGCTGTGGATGCCCCATCCCTGGAGGTGTTCAAGACCAGGTTGGATGAGGCTCTGGGCAACCTGATCTGGTGCGTGACATCCTTGCCCTAGCCATTCTATGATTCTATGATTAGTAACAGCAAATTAGAATAATAAAACTTACTGCTCTGAGATTCATCGCATATTCAACATACTAAATGAGTTGCCAGGAAAAAAAAAAATAGTGTTAGTATACCATTTAGTTTACAGAAACCAAAGAAAAATTAGAAAAGAAATGGGTATATGCTTCTAGTGGATTTTAGCATTTTTAATTGCAATTTTGGCAGTGCTTCCCATCCCTTTTCTCTGCCCCTTCCCTCTCTGCTCCCCTAAAGAAAACACTTGCAGTTGCCTTAGGAAGATAAGATGTATCTAATTTACTAAATAAACCAGAGCCAAATTACCCGCTAGATCTGGCTGGGGCTACTCTGTTGAAAACTATCATGACTTTCAAGACTATATCCAAAATATACACACTAAGACAGATGAGGATTACAGTGCAAACTAAGAATCACATGTGGGAGACACCCTTCACCACAGCAGGAAAAGAGTCAAAAGCCAAGTGTTTATCAATTCTTGCATTTCTTAAATTGAGCAATGTTACTGGCTTGTGTTTCTGCACCAGTTATATCTTCTTTCAGGCTAGCAGAGAGCAGTACAGGAATACCCAGCTGTAATTTGCTTTTTCAGCCTGCTCTGGCTGTACCCCTTCCCTGCTTAAATCTCTGCGTCCGTGGAGGAGCAGCATGCAGTCTCTGCTGCTTTCAGCAGCACTGCTTTACAGGCTGTCTCATCGCACGGAGGTGAACATCAAACTCCACAATTGGAATGTAATTGGAATACACACGTGAATGTGTCACTACTTGCTCTAAGCAGGTACACGTGGTTCGGTTCACTGTACGTGTTAACCAGGCTGGCTTCTGCAGCTCGTCCTGCCACTGCAATGTCAAATCAAGAGAAGCAGCAGTGCAAGCAGCCCAGGAAACACTTGTATCAGTGCTCCTGCCACACTCTGGAAATCCCTTCTTAAAGTCAGTGGCTGCAGGTCTTACTTGGCTGCCTGTAGAGCCTATGGAGGAGGAGGGGAAGGTCTGTCTGGATGCACTGCAGCTCTTCCCAGGCTGGGCTGCAGACTGGAGCCCCAGGTTTTTCTGCCCCCTTTGGCTGTTCACCTGGCTCTGGCCAAACCACCCAAGTCCTTAGCACATGGATTTCCTTTCACTGCTCCTACGGCTCAGATCAGGCAAGCCTTGATCCATCTAGCCTTGTATCTCTCTCTGAGAGTAACCTCTTGTCAGCACTTAGGGAGGTGTTTAAGAACAGGGCACAAATGTCGTGGTATTTCTCACAGTACTCTTCTAGCCCTTTGCCCAGTTGGATTATAAATTCTTCAGGGAAGAAGCAATATCTTACAACGTACTTCCACAACAGTATCCTGGTCATTTTTAAGGCCAGGTAGTTCTTGTATCTGTTGCGATTTAACCCTGGGGGCAGCTAAGCAACCCACAGCCATTCACTCAATCTCACCTCCCAACCCAGTGAGATAGGGGAGAGAATCAGAAAAAAAAGTGTAAAACACCTGTGTTGAGTTAAAGACTACTTAATAGAACAGAAAAGGAAGGGAAAATAATGATAATAATTATGATAAAGTAATATATAAAATAAAGCGGTGCACAATGCAATTTCTCACCACCAGCTGACTGATGCCCAGTCAGACACCAAGCAGTTATGGCCCCCCACCCTGGCCAACTCCCTCCTGTTTTATTGTTCAGCATGACACCACATGGCATGGGACATCCCTTTGGCCAGTCTGGGTCAGCTCCTGGCTGTGTTCCCTCCCAGCTCCTTGTGCTCCCCCAGATACTTCACTGGTGGAGCAGCACCAGAAGCTGAAAGTCCTTGGCTCTGTGCAAACACTGCTCTGCGACAGCTAAACATCAGTGTGTTATCAGCATTGTCACCCTAAATCCAAAACACAGCATCATAGGAGCTGCTACAAAGAAAATTAACTCTATCTCAGCCAAAACCAGGGCAGTATCACATAAAAGAATGACAATTAACAGCTTGTGATGGGTGGCTGGAATTGGGATCATAGCTACGTGGTTGCAGCCAGTGCTTTCAAACAGGACGAGACAGTCATTTCCATGATATGGACAGCTTACTTCTCCATCCCTATCACAGGGATTAACACACACACTGCTAGCAAGGACCCACTGAGGGTCTAAAAGTGTTACAGATGATAAGTGTATAACAGGAAAGTCAATTATCAGCTAGTAGATCCTGGTGTTACCTTCCAAGGCACAGAATTATAGCCTGCCACTTGCCTTTTGCAGGTCATCTTTCACGGTGTTGCAGACCCACATTAAAATGACTTGTGACTAACGACAGAGCAGGGCTTAGTGCCTCTTTATCACTCTGCAGTGAAAGGAAGGTCTTCGCTTTAATATTGCAGAGAAAGCTTCACAATTGAGACTTCAGACTGGCTACAAGAGATTTGCATGGTTAAAAAGAATTGCTTGGTTTGTGTTTTGACACAATTCAGCTCACTGTTTGCATTATTCAAGGGCCTGACAAAATCTATGTTTTATTTTTATTTTTTCATTTTACACACACTGTAGTAAATGTTTGCTTTGGTCCATTACTCCATTACCTGCTTGGACTAACCCTTGTAGTATAAATTCTCTACTAAATCATTCAGAAAAAAAAAAAAAAAAACAGGGATTTCCATGATGTATATTAAAAAGTAGGTCAGTGGTGCAGCTTCTGCAAGATATGCATTTAAGAAAATGAAAAGAAAAAAATAAATAGGATCACATAAAAAAGGAAGACTGAGAAATGCACATTTGGGGTAACCTCTCTTGGAAGGATGTGGCACATCTGTGAACTTTATAGATGTGTGTGTACTGGTTAAAAAAAAAAAAAAAGAAAAAAAGCCTAAAGAACAAGTGACAAAAAGCTCTCATCCTCACTGGTGCCTCCCCTACAGCTGATTTGTTTTGGCAAGATCTAGACCTAGCAGGAATGGTCCAAAACACAGCTTAGTAGTGCCAGCAACAAGCAGTGCCAGCCATTGGGGATTCTGTGCTGGAGGTCAATGTCTGACCCCTGCCAGTATTTGAGTTTGGATGCATCCTGTGATGGCTGGGAGAAAGCTTATATTCACCTGAAAGATGGGTTGGAGCCTGGGCCACGCTCTGTCTTGGTGTGAGGCATTATAACTCCACTGACCTCACACACCTCATAAAACCCCTTGACTCACTGCCCCAGTGGGTCTCTTCTGGCATCTACGAAGTCTGAAAGTGTCATCCAGTTTAGTGCACAGCCCTCAGTCAGAGCTGTGCACCACGAGCTGGTTACACCAGCCTTGAAGAAGCCAAGAAGCACTACAATGCGGTCATCTGTGAGTCACAATTTCCTCCCCACACGGCTCTTTCCTGCAGCTAAAGCAACAAATAGCCAACATTTCTCGTGCCACCTGCACACACCAAGAAGTGTTGAAGGAGAGCTCAGGCTCTGTTCAGGCGTGCTCTCTGCAGCCTCAAGCAAGGAGTGAGGCAGTGCAGCTGTGAATGAGTAAGTTTGGGAATCACCTAATGTTCCAAAAATAAAGGAGCAGAAAACAGAAATAGTGTCTAGTAGACCTGAAGTAGATGTAATAAAAAACTGCTTGGGAAACAAAACCAAACTCGGGTATTTGGGCTTGATTAAAATGCCTCCATTCTTTTTGACTTTTTAAGTATTTGAAAAAAAAAAATACAAACAACCTAGAGCAAATTTCTAATCTAAAACTTTATTTGCAAGGAAAGCTCGAAATCTTTTCATTTAGAAATAAAACTAACCAAACTATAGACCTTAAGAGTGATCTTATAACACCAGTGGTGTTTTGTGTGTGTTTTTGTGTGTGTTTTAATGATTTTTATAAGTTTATAGATCACAGATTAAACTGGGCTTTTGAATAAAAATAACCAAGCTTTCCAAGTAAGGCAGATAAAAAATAAAAAATTCATTAGGAGCAAAATGTTTTTGATCTACTAAAGAACTAAAAAACACTTCATTACTGAATATTTCATCTCTCATATTTAAAAAAAAAAAAAAGGAATTAGTTTTACAATAGTAGGTGTGTTTCACTCACCTTACAGTGCACAAGTGCAATCCTTTCACAGAATCCACTGTGTTGTTGCTTAGTGTTTGTACACAGTTGCCAGCGTTCGTCAGATTTCTGTATGGCACTTGGAAAATTTCAATATGTAAAGATCTTCAGGATCTTCTGAAATGAAAGGCATTCCAGCCACATAAGATGTTTCTATCATTGTTTTTACAAAACTAAAATTAAGTTCTTATACTACTGAGCAGTGCTCTTTTAATCCCTCAGAGGTATTACTCCTGTTCCTGGGTTCAGTAGTGAAATAAGAATGATCTCCTTACTTTTTTTTTTTTTTTTCCTGAAATGCTGTTATTGTTTTATATCTTTTGGGAAGAATAACAAAAAAAAAAAAAAAACACTGTGCAAAGTCAAATCAATTGCATGGTATAGCATTTACAGGCTGGAGGCTGGTCTTAATTCAGATCAGTATTGGCAATATGTTATTTAGGAAGTACTTCTAGAACTTGCTAGCCTGGGGGATTAGATTTTAAAATGCTATCAATGGGCCATATAACAGGAATCATGAAGAAAGTGTAGGCCATAACAGAGCTGAATGTGTGCATGTAATCTGCCTACAATGTGGAGGTATTTTATTTATATGCTTGCTCTTAAATGCCCAATTAGTGAGTCCCTAGTGATGAAGATTACTGCAATACATGCTCTGCATACAGACTATAGTGCAACCTTTGGAAATCCTATCCTTCTCGTTAGAGTTTCCAGCCTGTGAAAGTATCTTCTCCTTCCCCCACCTTGGTATTCAAAATATGCACCCGTGTGCTTCAGTCTGGGATATGTTGCTCTCCTGCTCTCGTTACAATGCTCTGTCAATGTCAGATGCCTTCTGATGTGGAAAAACGTCATTGTTATCAATTAAGAATATTAACAATGGATTGATAATGAATTTCACCAAGCCCTCCTGTCCTTCCCTACATTTTGCCTAACTAAATGGTGGTGTGCAGCAAACCATTGGTTGCAAACAAGCAGAGCACAAGTGCCATATCCATCATACACATCCTTCTGCAGGGACAGTTGGCCAAAGACAGGGAAACAGTGATGAATAACCCTCCACTATATCACAGAACTTGTCAGCTAGTAGAGACATCCTCTTGTGGAACATGCAAACTAAATAGAGTCTAAATTTCTATTTACTGTCTTCACCTCGATCAGATGTCAGCTTCCTTCTCTCTAGAAGGCATTCTTTGGTAAATGGTAAGCTCTCATAATGAGAAAAGAAAGAAGTACATTTTCTGTATGCATTGAGACTTGCATTGTGAAAAGACAGGAGAGTCAATTTGCCTTCAGTCATTTAACAGCATAACTCATTGCCGTGCTGAAGTGGGTCAGCTAATGTTATCAGCGAGCATTGTGACGGGGAGGAGAGTTAGTGCTCTCTTTGTGTCCCAAAGGCTTTTAGTAGACAAAAGCAAATCAGCTGAAGAAATAAAATAATATGCTGATAAAAATCTTTAGTTTTTAGCTGAGGGTCACTACATCTGGCAGATACTGTGAGGGCTTTTTTTTTTTTCTTTCTTGAGCAATACAGTGAATTTTGCTTGGAGGAAGCCAACTGAATCCAGGTCAATCTGATTAGAACAAATAAAATAGGCTTTGGGTATGCTAGAAAAGAAATTTGCCCAGGCCCTTAGTTGCAAAAGGCACAAAATCTCTCAAGCTTGAGCAGGTTAAAGCCTGAAGAGCACGGCTGCAGCCATTTCTGAGTTATTTAAATACCCCCAAAGTATTTAAAGTTATTTTGATCTCAGTTTCTGAGGTAGAAGCCTGCACTGGACTCACTCAAAATTCTCAGCAGTGTTACAAGGATCCATAACCTGTCGTGTCTACAGCATGATGGGATGTAAAACACCATTGCCTGTCCAGCTAAAACAAGATCAGATTATTAAAATACAAATCAATCTGTTTTTGCTTAATGCACTAGCACACATGATTTACCGAGAGAAGCACGTTGTATAAAAGCAGATGTTGTGAGTAAGTCATGTTAGGTAAAGACAGACCAACCAGAGATGGTGAAGGCGTTTGCGCTTTTCAGGGGGATGGTAGGGCAATAAAATTTGATCTACATTCCTTGGAGGAACTGAAGCACTGTCAAAATTATAACAAGGTAATGAGCTATTTATTAAAAACACTCCTTGACACTTTCATAGCTCTGTTCATATGACAAATAATAGCTAATCCTCCTAATCACTTTGCAAAGTGATTATGTAAGTAGTGTCCTCGTTTTGCAGGTGGGGAAACGAAGGCAGAAAAAAAATATTTTCATGGCAACAGAGGGAACTGGTGCAAGAACCAGAGTCTGACTGCAGGAATTTCATTTCTCCCTTTGTATTGCTCTTGCAAATACAGGATAGTCCCATAGTGGTGATTTCTGAGCTCTGGTTTTGTTTTATTCTTCCTTCTCCCTGTTTTAAGTGACCTGATTTTATCTTTCTTAACAAGAGGAGAGAGGCACAGTAGCATATCTTGTTTGTGTGCATAGGGAGGCTTAGAGGAGCACTGCAAATTTGGGGCATCTGCGGTTGTAACCCTTCCCTGCCCATGAGGCTTCCTCCCGAAAAATGCGCAGTTCTGTCTGCCTGGCAAATCCATCTACAGGGTCTGAAGAACTGCATGGTCTGCTAGAAGGGAAAAATACAAGGAAGGGCAAACTGATTGTACGTAAGCTCATCCTGCACTAGGGATTTGCTTAGAGAGCTGGCGGTTTGGTAAATTCTCGTAGATTAACTCCATAAACTCAAGAAAAATCATAGTGTCTTCTCCTACCACGTCTACAGCCTCCCTGTTTTCTCTCTTCTCCTTCAGGCGAGTATTTCACCCTGAAGAAGGCTTGCGTGATGAAAACTGTGCTGCTCACAACTCTTTGTAGCAAGGTGTAAATACCCTGCTGGCTGCTTTAAAGTGTTGGAACTCTATTATGTAAGTGTGAGGAGCGAGGAAGAGCAAAGGAGGCTGTTATACTCCCTTGTCCTGTTGCAAACAGGGGATTTTGGCCCAGCCCACCTCCATTTAATTCCCCACAATAACTTTGAGAGAGGGGTTGCACTTTGTTCTGGGATTCACTTACCTATTTTCACACACTTCACCACCTCTTCAGATCACCCTTCACTTAGGGAATCACCTAGTCTAATGAAGTGCAAGCACGAAGGAGTTTTCAGGGCATAATGTACATTATCAAGCAGTTTTTCAGCAGGCCGTTTTTGCCAGATACTTTCCCAACTGCCCTTTTGTTTTATCTGCTGTCCTATCAAAGTCTGTGGTTTGGATTAGGAGACTACTTGTAGAGGCATCACTGAAGGGAAAGGTGTCAGATACGCGTTCCCTGCCAATGTGCTTTTGAACTTATCTATTTCTGCAGGGCTAATGGGACAGAGCTCTGGGTTGCTTCAGTTTTAAAGATAGTGCTGGATCTCTTTTCTCAGAATAAACCTATGACTGCTTGGGAAGCTGCCATAAGACCAAACAAGTCTAAGAGTCAAATGACTTCAAATGACTCCCGGGTGGCTGTGCTTGGAGCTCGATGTGAAGAAAGCCCTGAGCAGAACCTGCCAGCCCAGCTCCCATGACAAGCACAGAAGCTTCATTTTTCCCCCATGTTAGCTTGCTGTTGAAAGCAAAACATTAAACAAGGAGCTCAGGGTTTCCTTGTTTGGGGATTTGGATGGATCTTCAAGAGTCCTCAGTCTCGAAACCTCACCTCTGCTGCTGGATCTACTGCTCTTGATGAAGTTAATATTGAATTGGTGACCCAGTGGTGCAAACGTGGAAGGAAACACTGTCATGCAGGTGTCAATCTGGTATTAGAGCAGAATTCAGATAGTACATGATATGAGGGGGATGCCTGTGGGTGAGATCCATTAAGCAAATCCTTGCTTTAGGTGAGGTTGCAGATTTGAACCTTCAGCCCACAAATAAGAAAAGTCTTAAAGACCTGATATCTGGACTTAAGTTTTTCCTTCTAGTGCTTGTTGTGTATCAAAATGCATGATCTGTTCCACATGCTACACGTCAGGGAAGGTAAACAAGCCTTGTGTTTGTCACACATTTTCCTCCTGCCTCTGCAATGTCTTGTTCTCCAAGGAATAACTGCTATATCCAAGCAAGGAAAGGAACTTTTCTGCAAACTGCTACCTCACCACAGACTAGCCTTAGGGTGAAATTGCAGCCCAGAGTAGACTGAAGAGCAACTCAGGTACCTAGACATTAGCGTTCACTGCTATTTGAGATGCCACAAGGTATTGCAAAAGATTATTATGATATGGGCAAGAAGCTGTGGAATACCCCAGAAGATCTCAAACTGTACGAGATGCCTCTGCTTAGGCAAGTGAGAAACTTTTTTGGAGTTTCACTGTTGACTTCATCAAAGCTAAGATTTTTTTTCTCTGCATGTCAATCCTATAGTAAATATATGTGACAAATCCTGACTTTCATATAGAAGCAGACTTATTTTAGACTTTTTAATGGGTCTGTAGTTTCAGAATAATTTCCTCATTATCCTCACTGTGGGAAAGATAGGGTGGAGTCTGAGTGTACGTGGTGATGGTTTTGTGGAGCTGATGGAGGGTGTTGAGTTAACACCCCCAGCCTTCCCAGACTGCTGTCTGGCACCTCATTCATCTGAAGACCTCTGAGCATATAAGGTCTGTGACAAACAAAGGGGGTCTGTATTGTGCCTCTGTGTTTCCAGTGACTTATTAAAGATGGGATTGTTTAATGTTATCCTTCAACAGAGAGATATTTCTGTGGCTAGGGAGACTCCTGTGTCACTGGACAAGAAAGAACAAGGCTTTCATGTTACTTGTTTAAACCACTAAGCGCTGATGTGTTGCTGTTTGACATGCTATTGTTTCTTGCTCTTTCTAACCAGGCCTGTTTCTCCATTCCTTGTGGTTAATTATTGCTCTCGTTCTCTTTTTGGCATGTCTTCTCCTGTTCTGTTACTGGATCTGTAGGGGAAAAGTGACTGAAGGAACTAAGCGTAGGACCCAGAAGCAGAGGATTAACTGTCCCCGTGGGAAGCTTGAGTTACTAGCTGCCACATATGCACATATTCATTGCTAACAGTGAAGAAAAAGTTAACAAAGAGCTTGTCACCTAGAGCAGAGTACAGGGCGTAGGAAAAATTTCTGCAAGTAATTTGCATTGTCTACCCACGACAGCACAGTGCATGCAATTCATGTCCAATTATGATTTTTTATTATTCATTATTTGGATTACAGTAGCATTTGCAGGTACTAGTCAGGACTGTAGTAGCATTGTGAGAGATTCTGCTCCAGCACAGACTGGGTCAGCTTTGGAAGACTTTAGCAGTATGCCAGCTGAGAATACAAATTTTCTGCCAAAATAACTACACCGCTGCATGCCATAGAACTGCATCACAGCAGACTTGCCTTCTACGTTTGCAGTTTATTTATTCCTTTTCCTACAAAGGAGAGAAGAGATGCAGGTGTAAACATTTTTCTGTCATTTTGAGTATTTATATTTGAATGTAGCTACAGCAGTTTAATGCTGCAATATTTTCAGGCAACATTAGTCCACTGATAAATGCACGTAAGGCAGACCCTGACCCAGAAGGCATCACATCTCAGTGGACAACAAGTGGAAAAGGAATCAGAGGCATAAATAAGTCATAAATCTGTTGGACAGTAGTAGCACTGGGCATAGCGCTTGTCTGATCCTTGGATCTGGGCTGGCGTTTGCCTGCTATGGTAGGAGACACGCTAGTCTTCACTCTAATTCCACATCAGTGTCAATGTAACTTCGCTAAAGTTAATGAAAAGCTGGGATAATTTTAATTAAGCCCCATCTATCTAAAGGTCTCTTTTGCTATCTTCAGCTCTGGCGATTTAATGTGCCAGGGGCTTCTCAGAAAGTAGCTGGCTGGCATTTCAGTTTTGCAGCCTGCAAGAGCACTTATAGCCTGATCTGTCTTCAAGAGTGTCTTGGGCATCTTCTTCCTGATCACTAAAATGGAAATAAGAAGGAATTCAGCTCCTGTTAACATTTGATATAGTTTCTGTCATACTCTGCCAACTGGCTTAAAATTCTGACAAGTGTTCAAGAAAGTGTGAGAATAACCCTTCCTACAGAATTTCCTTCCAGCCTCAATGTGACAAATAATAAAGCAGTCAACACAAGTTGACTTTCTCTCCATGATTTCAACGCAATGGCTCTGCGAGTGTCTGATGGGCAGCTCTGGAGTTTGTAGCTTTTGCAACTCAGCTGGCAACGTTTTTGTAGAATAGATTCCAGGTAGAATTAAGACCAGGATCCTAATATATACAGTATGTGGGCTATGATAATGCTCTGTATATCCACAATGATTTGCACTGAAGATAAATTCTGTTGCTATTAAAGGTGTACTGTAAATACTCTCTTCTAGGTTGGCACCAATGCCATAGAAATCCTTTGTTAGATGTAGAAACATAGGGAAAGACTAAATAAAGCAGAAAATCCCATTAATTCTCAGGAAAAATAAAATATACAGGTTGGAGCTGCAACCTCTAAGTTTTGCCGAGCTTCTGGGATACTCTCTTCAAAATCAGTTATGAAAGCAGCAAACACTGATCTATAAAATATGGTTGCAGTATGAAATATCTTATAGATCTGTATGCTTTAGACAACCTTTCTGCACATATAGATGTATTAAAGTATATGGATTAACTTGTTTTATCACTTCCTGATTGATCATGATCTCTATAGTCCTAATCAATAAACTGTAAGTTTAGAAAGCTATCTGATCCAGATGGTTGTCTAAAGCAGAGATATACATGTCAGAGCTAAAGTGATATGTCAGCTTGGTAGCTGGGAATGGGTAGCAAATATAGGTGAGGAAATTTCTTCTATGGATTTAAAACTGGCAAAGTGATGGCTTTAGCTGTTAATGCATATCATTGAGCCAAACTGCTTGTATGTTGAGATGCTTGCATGTAGCATTTCCGAATATGTCAGATACGTGTGATAAAGTCATGTTGCTGAAGTATAAGCTGAAGATACAGGGCACAAAGAAAGGCAAATCATCAGTGGGAGAATGATCGTCACGATATCATTAAAAAAAAAAAGAAAACTGCAGAAGGAAACTGGGATCATAATTTTCAAGCTGAGTTGCTGGAGTACTGGAGACTTCTTGAGATGCCAATACGCCAGTTCCATTCAGTATTCTAGCTCAGGAAAGTGAAAATTATCTAGAAACATATGAGCATCAGAACCATCACAAAAGTCTTCCTTATCATAGGAAAAAAGAGAGAGGTGTTGGAACAACTAAAGTATGCTTCAGTTGCTGATCTGGAAGCCTCATAATGTAGGACTGGAGGACTGTGGTCTAAAGTCCCTGGGAAGATTAACATAGGGAAGTCATTTGATGTAAGTAGGAAACAAATCTATGTGTCTTGCTTCCAATTTAATGCTCTGTTTCTAGATAAGACTGCCTCTTATTACCTCCTTGCAGATTTTGTCAACAAAGTGGAAAACTACTGGTGCATTCACACCATCTGATTTTAAATGTTAGTTAAATGTTAGTTTTAAATGTTAGTTGTCCAATCTTGAAATGGATCCATTAACTAGGCAGATAATTTAGGTTCCCCACTTTCAGGTGTTTTGTGTTGCATGTAATTAGGTGCCAAAATATTTGGAAGTGTAATATATGAATTCTCACATTGCATCTGTTGTGGTCACCTTCTGCATGTAGCCATTGAGCCAGGAAAAAGGCTGAAACCCCCACTTCGTACACATGAAATTGCCCTATATTGGTGTGCTGTGGTTTAACCCAGTAGGCAGCTCAGCACCATCCAGCTGCTTGCTCCCTCTCCCCATGTGAGATGGGGGAGAGAAGAATTGGAAAGGTAAAAGTGTGAAAAGCTAAGGTAAAAAAAAGCTGTGCGTGCAAGCAAAGCAGAACAGGGAATGTCCCCACCTTCCTTCTCCTTTACTCCAGCCTTTATTGCCGAGCATGATGACACACGGTATGGGACATCCCTTTGGCCAGTCTGGGTCAGCTCCTGGCTGTGTCTCCTCCCAGCTCCTTGTGCACCCCCAGGGACCTCGCTGGTGGGCAGCACCAGAAGCTGAAAGTCCTTGGCTCTGTGCAAGCACTTCTCTGCAACAGCTAAAAATTGGTGTGCTATCAGCATTATTCTCATCAAAAATCCAAAACACAGCATTGTGTGAGTCGCTACATCAAAAATTAACTCTGTCCCAGCCAAAACCATGACATGGTGTGAGAAATCGGCTCATGAAGGCTGATGTTTTCTCACCAGTGTTTTGATAACCATCACTGTGGAGTCTGGAAGATTTCAGGTCTACAACTCTACAGCAACTGGCACAGCTGGCAAGAAAGGAAATACTATGCGAATACTATTATTTGGTTGTCAAAACCACACTCAGATATTTGAAGACACTCACCTACTGTTGTGCAGGATTACCTTTTCAGAAAAATATGTTCTTTTTCTTGCCATCCTTTCTGCTGCCCTAATATTGGGTAGGGGTGGATCTGCAAGCAGTTGTTGATCTCCAGAGCATTCTTCCAGAACACATCAGGTCAAAGTGTCAGCAGGACAGCACAAAACTTATTACCCAGATCCAGGTGCTTTCAGTGGTGGCCAGCTTCTGTAAAGAGGGAAGGGGAAGAAAAGTAAATGGGTCATTGCTGTGTTAAATAGGAGGCAGTAACTGACCAGTTTACAAAATTTCACCTTTGTTTAATGTCATCTGTCAAATCTGCACTTTGAATAAGTGACTTTTGAACTCATATCTGTCCAGCTGGTGCCTATCTATGATCACAAGAATGTATAAGAGCCCAAATCAAGTACCAGGGTGCTAGATCAAGGAATGTACTCCTTCAGATTTGTTTTTAATATAAGAGTAATTATGGTATCTTCCTTTTCCTCAGATATTCTGTGGCATATCAAAGGTCAGAGCGGATTTTCATCTTACACTGATTTAACTAAGAAATATTTCTGCTGGATTAAGTGACGTGTGGTGCATGTTGGGGAAGAGGTCCAGCATCTCTGAGTGCTACTGTTAAGAAAGATTTCCTGATTTCAGACTCACTGGGGGGCCAACATCGTTCCCAAAATAAGCTTCTCAGAGTCTCAGTACATAATGTGCATACTCTACAGGCAGACAGGGATCAGCTCTTCTCCACGGAGTCTGAAATGCCTGAGGCTCTTGTCTCTGCTTATATCCATTAGAGGTAAAGCAGGGCTGATTACAGGGAACACTGTACTTCTGATCATGTCGATGTGCATAGCTAGCAAGCGTTCTGGGGGCAGATTCTCATCTCATTTGCATTGGTGCAAATCAAGAGTAATTGAGTTATGTCATATTGATAGCAGGAGAACTGCCCTAATAGGATTTTCTGTCTCAATAAAGATATTATTGAATTCAGCTAGTGACTCTGTTTTGTCACTGTTTTCCTTTGGTTCCGCGCTGATAAGTTGTGTTTAGCTTTGGTTCAGAACGGAGCCCAGAGCGCGTGCAAAGAGAAGGCCACTTAGGAAAGAAACACTGTTGAGTCCCAGTTCTGGGACCAACTGTTTTCAAAATGGGCTTGCATCAGTTGCTCCTAAACCAGATTTTTTCTAGTGAGTCACGTACCTGTCTGCTGGCCCTAACTAAATCCAAACCCAGGGGAAGCCAGTAGCCCTCATGCACTACGATCACTCATCACAGAAATGGGTGGAGAGAAAAGCAACCCATGCAGCAGACTGACATTAAGCCGAGAGATAAAAGGCAGTCTTTTTTGTTTAAAGAAAAGGACCAGCTTGAAAGATGATTTAAAAACAAAATTCTTCACATGACCCTTTAAGACAGTATAAGCCCCTTTTTGTTTCCTGCCTATTTCAGCCTGTTCCTGGTCAGGAACGCCACAGCTAATAATTGTGTCAGAAAACCTTCCTGTCTGAAAATGATCTCTTCCTAATGGATAGATGATTCCATATGGTTTCATATGTCATAGATGGAAAGAGAACATATTGGACGACTGGCCACAGCTGGCAGTTCGTGTTAGTGCCATATGGATCAATGTGTGAGCTCTACTGCATTGTGTATTTCAAGTAAAACATTTATCTAAACAGGTGCTGACCCACTAAGAATGCATCTTTATGGTCAAACTTGCAGCATACTCTGATATGAACCACTCCGTCCTCGCCTCCTTTTTCTGCAGCTCAAACAAGACACTTAGGTATGATTTGACTCTAAGTCCATTGCCGTCCGCAAAAGCACACCTGGGCAGTCCCTTTGTAAATGAGATCAGAATCTGGATCTACAGAAATGCATGGATATTAGGAGCCCAGTCTCCAAAATCCTTTCTGGGAACCGGTCTGAGATATTCACTTCCAATAGATATTGCCATATCACGCTCAGGAGATTAAAATCACCCCCTTTTATGAGGCTGTATAAATACAATATCAGACTTTCCCCCCTCCTTGAGCTACTGTGCTCCTTTCCTGCTTCCAGCTGAAATTTTTGCACTCCTTTTCTCTCCAAGCCATAATCGCCTCTTTGTCTAAACACGCTTCAAGTTGGAATTCCTCTAGCTTGCATTCCTAATATGTGTGGTTCAAGGCACTTGCTGACTGATTTATGCCGGGCTTGTGCGGCTCCCTTGGAAATGGAGCAGAGCACATTCCATCCACCTGTGTAATAAAACCAGCCCGTGCACAGTGGGGGCACTCAAACCACAGCAGAGATAATCTTCACCTAAGTTTTGACTGAGTTATCTGTCTAACTCCATCACATGTTCCGATTGTCTGTAGTATTAAAATCATGCCTCAGGAGCGAGCCTTTGTGAAAAAGTAGTCTCTAATTACGCTGTTTATTCTAGAGCTCTGTGTCATTGCCAGCACCAAAAGGCTGTGGGGTGAGGGAAAATGCCTCACCTGCATTTCTGTGCAAGTATTTTTCATAAAAGTGCAGCCCTCTGTTAATTTGGTCCCAGCATCCAGACGGTTGTAATATCAATTAAACTCTCTAGGCTCCTTCCTCTCCTCCTGTCTGTTTTACAAGCAGGGTAACCCTCTTGCCATCATTGCAGGAGGTAACAATTTACGTGGGAGAATATTAGGTCAGCCCGGGGTTAAACCAATGTACAGGCAGAAGCTCAGATTGGTAATTTCATTAATGAGATGTGAGTTGGATTCCCCATCACCCTGAGCCTGTACCATGGCATGCAAAGGAGCAGAGAGTTGGTTTGGGTAGGGAAATTAGAATTTCTGTGTTGGTTGGAGGCATGAGCCTGACAGCCTTATTCCTGCCGAATAGATTCACATCACGAAGAGTTCAGTCCTGGCTCCTTGCTAGGTGTGAAAACAGAGTCAGCCTCAACCCATCAGGAAGAGGATGGTGGTACTAATTCTCATCTCCCACCACCTTCCAAACCATACTCACAACTGAAGTGTGCGTTCTCTCGCTTCGGTTTGTTTGTGCTCGTATATTCTAAACGTTAGTTAAGCTTTCACAGCGTAACAGTAATAAGGCAGCTTAAATAGCAAGTTCTCAGCTGTGTCTGGTGCACACTGAGCCGCGAGAGATTAAAAAGAAAATCAGAAAGTGCGTGACGGAGATTAAGATGATTCTGAATCGCTGTGTATAAGACTGAGTCCCCTTTGTGCCTCTTATCTGCTGTTTGAAGTACCGTTACTTAAGCTCAGTGTTAGGGGAAAAAAAAAAAAAAAAAAAAAAAGGCCTTTCTGAGAGGATGTGAGAAGCCATTTCAAAAGACGACGCCTCTCCAGTAAATAAAGCACAAAAGTTTCAGGTCAGCACTGAAATGGTGGATGAAATGGAGTTGCACCCGAAAGAAAGCTTGTTCATCCAGGAGGCTTTCAAATCTCCTCACTGAGATAAAGAAGATCAAAGTGTTTAAACACGTTGATCCTCTACTGAGGAAAATTTAGTGCTGGCAACAGAGAGCAGCTGCAATATAGCCAGCGTGTCTAAACTCACAGCAGGGAACTAATTGCTCCTATGGATATAGGTTTGCTTTACAAAAACAGGTCTGAAGGAACGCCATTCCCATTCACAGGATGGAGATCTATTGATAAGGGGTGAAATGCAGATCTCCAGTACGCAGCAGCATCAGGAGGGAAGGAGCTGCTGGGAGGAGAGCTGCAGCCTGGGCAGGGGGCGCGTGAGGATCCTCTGCTTTTACTCAACTTCTGTCGCACAGGGAAAGATCCTATCAATTTGCTCAAGATTATAACATTAGCTTCAAGCCCTCCTCGAGACATATTAAATAATGAAATGAGGAAGAATAGCTCAAAGTCGAACCGTAATGCTATTTATACAACATATTGTGCTGGGGGGATAGCAAGGAGGGAGGGGTATAGTCATCAGAGATTTCAAAATTTTCCATAAAAACTGAAATGTTATTTTTATATAAATTATTAATTGGGTAGGGAGTGGAGAATAATGAAGTTGGTTATGCACTAACCAATTAATAATCCAGCGGACTATTCCTGGTACAATCACAGCTGTAAAATACATTTGAGAAGTGGTAGAGAGGCTGCTGTGGCATCTCACCCATTAAACTTATTGCAATTCTGGCACTCAGGTGTGTTTCTATTTCATCAGGGGACAGAGTAGAAAGGCCTGAAGCATGGGTTAGTAATGTATTTTTTTTCCAGGACACAGGAGTTGTTTCTGACAAAGGTAGCAACTGAATGTAATTTTTGCAATTTGGATGTGAATATCGAGATATTTGAGTTCTGTGTACCTAATACTTGAATGTTTTTTTCTTATCCTAAAGGAAATTAAGAAAACTGTTATGACTCTGATCCAGAGTGTCTTCCTTGTAAAAGTACAGCCGGTAGTATCATCGTATGCATTCAGCAAAAAGTGAAAGCAGCTCAGCCACCTCAGCCTTTCCAGTTGAGGAAAGATGTTTTTGCTCTGGGAGGAAGTTAAATACTCCTGTGCCAAGTCATTACAGTACAGTGCAATATGCCAACCTAGCTCCAGCAGTTCAGCCCTTTTTTGGTATATGTAGTTGTTCTGATAACAGCAAATTTCACTCTATGTATACATATGGTATGTATATGTATATAGATGGAGAAATATTTCTATGTGTATGCCCAGCCACATAAGTAAAGTGCATGCTTTGACCTTTTTTAATACCACCTCATTCTTGGGATGTTCCAGAAGTACCTAAATTATTCCCCCTGGGCTCCCAGCAGAGTCAAAGGAGGGAGAGAAGAGCATTCAGAGGCCACAGATCTCTGCTGCTGCCACAAATGAGAACCTTTTCAGAGCTGCCTCCTTGATTGCTCCTTTGCAGTGGGGACCCTTGTTAAAGCCATTCAAATGTCAATATGCCACCAGTGCATTTTCACAATTCTCACCTAAATGCAGGAGGTAAATTCTTCTATGGTTTCCTGCGAGGGCATCACAGCATGCCTACGTTTACTGCACTGTGACGGCCAGCAGGACAGGCTGCTAAGCATGCTGCAACGCGGTCGACAGCATGTGGTGGGCTGCAGAGAATGAATACAGTTACAAATTTATTCTCTGATGGATTAAAGGCTTGATTCATGGCACCTTGTACCAGAACTATCTCACCTGATCTACCTGGCGGCCCATCCCAGCAACTACATGACGTTTGAATTGCTGAGAAAACAGCTTTTAAAAATATTTTAAAAGATTATTTAATATCCATTTCATGTGCCATTAATTTGTTACTATTGTCATACTGGGAACTTTTGTTTGGTACACCTTGTTAATCATTGATGTCTGGCATGCTTTATGCTTATTCTACTCTTAAATTTGCAAACAGTTGTTTCAATGGAGTTTTGTGGAGAAAGTATTTGTGACAAGTGGGATAAAAACATTGCAAGAAGTTGCAATCTTTGTCAAATCTAGCAAGAAAATGTCAAAGTTCAGATGTACAAAAAACCTATAAAATGACCAGATAGCATGCACAAGGTGATCCACAGGAGTGTTTAAAGTCTCTGGGGAATGTGAGGTCCACACAGCTTAGTCCACAAGTGCCAGGCTTTCCTAGGGTTAGGTTTTGCATCCTTCACTTCAATAGCAGTGCTCCTGTAAACTTCTCAATGTCAGCTTACCTACCCACTGGCAAAAAACAGGGGCAGCAATTATCCTTCATTGCAAAGCATTTGAAGGGCTTTGGATTATATAGATCAGCATTGGATAAAGGGAAAGATTATTGCTTCCATTTAACAGCTTTAACGAAAAGTGTATTGATGGTAAGATTATGTTTTATTGTTGGTCAAGCCTGTGCTGAAAGACCTGAAGCATTTGTAGGACAACAATTATAGAAACATCTGTTTTGAACTGGGAGACATACTGTGACACATTTCTAGGCAATAGAGGAATTCTTTCTTCTACATGGATATTTTTAATATACAGTTCAAATGGGCCAGAAGAAATGATTTTTAGCTATGAAAGGAATCCAGCAGAAAAAATATAAATAAATAAATAAATAAATAAATAAATAAATAAATAAATAAATAAATAGTATTTTTTGCCCAGAAAAAGCAGTAGCAGAAAAAATGATCCAGGACCCAAGAAGATTTTTTTTTTTCACTGTACACCAGGAAAATATATTTTTTTTAGAGATTCCATTGCACAAAAGACATATTCTAATGCTTTGAATTTAACAATATGGATTATGAGCATTTTGAAGCAAAATTTGTGATAAGCTTTAAAGAAACGTTTTATATGTGCAGGAAAACTGGTTTCAAAACTGCTTTTCCAGCCTTGATCGGAAGGGCATGTTAATTTTAAGCTCTGCAAGTATCTGACCAACTTCAGTGTGAATGAGAAGCTATTGCTTTTTGGTACAATTGCTCAATCAACCTGAAATCTAAGTTCCGTGGATCGAATTGCCATAGCAGAAGCAATTGAAAATTAACATTGCTGCATTTCCACCCACTTAGATTGATGCAAAATGACCAGTTTCTTTCTTCTAGATGGCCAAATCTGGGAATTCTGCCCTCAAGTTCTGCTGACTTCATAAAATAAGTTATTTAACTCGCTTAATCTCATGGTCAAGTGTGATGTTTAGGTTAGTGTCATTACTGATATTACTGGTTAGCCTTTGTCAATGCAGCATTGAAAGTAATGGCTGTAGGAAGAGATACTCATTTGCACTGTGAAAACACAGTTTGGGGTGGGACTCCTTGGTGATTAACTTGTGCAACTGAAAATTAGACAGCTGAGTGGGTCTAGATTGATAGTTCCTTACCATCTAGTTGTATATGTAGATGTCTAAAGCTGAGATAGATCTGTGATGACCAAAGTATATGCAAGCAAATGAGACTGAGATATAACATGATTAAAGTAGAAGGTGAAGGCCAACTTTTTGCACAGAACGTATGGGGTTATCTTATGATAAGTAAGGAAGAAGAGCTTGGTACACAAAGGACACAAGATAACAATTCTCTGATGAACATTAAAAAGTAATTCTGCAGAAAATCAACAGGACACATTTCACATCCTTTACTTCTGCTACCATTTCCCAGAAATCCAATTTTTCACATGAAATTATTACATATTGAGAAAATTATCTTAATTCTGAGAAGCCTCCACTGTGTATCCTTTTCCAACATCCTCTACAAATGTAGCCCTGCAAATGACTAAAAACCAGCCTCACGCTTCTTAAAATAAAAATAAAATAAATAAAATAAAATAAAATAAAATAAAAAAAAAACATAAATAAATAAAATAAAATAAAATAAAATATAAAATAAAATAAAATAAAATAAAATAAAATAAAATAAAATAAAATAAAATAAAATAAAATAAAATAAAATAAAATAAGACAAAAAGAAAAAGAAATAGATAATAGCAGAGATAAAATACTGTAATATGGCCCTTCTGACACAATTGGAACAGATTGGGATATGGAAAACACTCACTCCACTGGGATCCATCCTGGCTGTTGAGGTTCAAAACTGACTTGATGTGTGGGCTAAAAAGAAAAGGTGCTTTGGGAAAGGGCAACTCTCTGGGCTTAACTGTGCCTGCAGATCCTTCCCTAGGATGGCTCAGCCTGCACTCTCCATCCTCTCCCTTGTTTTCTTTTCATCTAAAAGAGGGATGGATCACAACCTTTAACTCTTTCCCACCAGAATTTTTGTATGGGGATGATGGTCCCTCCAAGTTAATCTCATCACTTGCTATGGGCTGGTGTAAAAAGATCTCCTGTGCTGGCTTTTCCATATATTTCTAGCCAAGGACTGATTGTGTGGATGATGATCGCGAAGATAATTGCAATTTGTTTTGCCGATGACAAGCTATCAGTGTGTGGCAATGAAACGTTAGGCAAAAGCCAAAAAATATTTCTACGCAGGGCATCAGTTTGGTGTGAAAAGAGAGGACGTGCAGGTCTGGAGCATGTTTGAAGTGGTGGTTGGGCTTCAGTCACTGCAAAGGAATATGCTGACTTAAAGACATCCTTTGACTTTACTGAACCCAACAAGACTCTCTTCTGCTTTTATTTGATGCTTTTTGGAACATGCCTATGATCTCCAAATACATCAGACATGTCTTTCCATTCTCTGTGGGGGATCAAAATAATGAGGGGTTGTCCTGTAAGCTGGGCTTCATTTGGGAGGATGATTTTCCACTCATTTCCACAGGCTCCGTCTCCCCTTTCTGCCTGACTCTGCCTAGCTGCTGTGCTACACAGCAAATCCCCAGAAATCATTTAAAGCTGAGGGTGATAATGGAAAAAGAGATGG
Organism: Anser cygnoides; assembly: GCF_040182565.1. Taxonomy (NCBI): domain Eukaryota; kingdom Metazoa; phylum Chordata; class Aves; order Anseriformes; family Anatidae; genus Anser; species Anser cygnoides. Next base: position 207,863,364 of record NC_089873.1, read on the forward strand.
AGAGAAATGTGCAGCGCAGAGGCAATCAGAAGCAGCAGTGACCGGTTTATGTATGTATGTATTTATTTAATCCTGGTCGTAAGTGTCTCCAATTCATCAGTTTGTCCCCATTCAGCCACGGTGCTCTGAGGGAACGCTTGACTTCAGGTACATATCGAAGCTCTGCTGAGTTCAGTGAAACTTAAACATGTGTGTGATGGTAAATGTTTCCTAAAATCATTATTTAGGGATGGGCTGGATGAGAGACTATCTCGAAGTGCTTTGCAGGACGCTCTACCACCAACTCAGCTGGTCCAGAGATGGGACTAACGTGGTTCTCTCCGGAACCTCAAGGTTATTCTGTATGTCCTTGGTGAATGCACACCCATGGCCTCCTTCTCTCGCCTTCCCAGCAGCAGCCAAGCCATCTGTGACCATTCCTTGTGCTGTTGAGGATGGCCTTAATTACTGCTATCCAAGGGGGAAAGGTTTCTTACACGGTAGACACCGTTTCATTAGGAATTCATTTGGTACTACAGCAATTCAGGGGCATCTCACCTGCTGTGGGTAAATTCAGGATGGACCAAAGCAGCAGATTAAACTGGGAAAAGCTCTGCTAATTCCAGTGCTGAACACTGGCTAGACCCCTCAGTTGCTGATTGAATACATAATACATTTGGAAATAACGTATATATAGAAAAAAAAAAAAAAAAAAAAGAGCAAACACACCCCAAAATGATACAGCCATCAAAAGTCTGGATTAAAGAGCACAGGTGGCAAGAAATTGTTCTCTCCTCGTGTGTGGTCCCTGGTGCAGATGCCTTGTTTTCACAACACTGATAATGAAAGCCTTTTTACTTTTGGATGCTCTGTAGGATAGTGTAATACATCAAAATAAATCATTCCATCCTATGCCTGTTACACATGTAAGCTGATGCCCCAAATGTCAAGGTGCTCACTTCGATTAATCAATGAATATTGCCAATTTTGTTAACAATGTTGAGGATAGGAATGGTAGTGAAGAGGGAAATGCTGGCTTGATGCAAAGATATAGAGATTTTTTTTTAAATGATATGTTTTTGTAGATGTAGGGATAATACTCTTTCAAGAAAGAAGACATTTCCATGGTATATCTGAAGTGATGTAGATCTTTATGTACTTAAGGAAAAATGAGACTTTTAGTATTAAATCAGTCAGCTGGATCTGTACTTTAGTAGAGAAACAGCATTTTTTCCCCAAATTTTAGTGTATTAAATGAATTCAATAATCATCATATTTGAAAAGATATTCATTTCAACTGCTGTGAAAAAAAAAAAAAAAAAAAAAAAACTTCTGATCAAATCAAGAGCATTAGCTTCAAGGCCACCCTTCTTCCTACGAGACAGGAAGTATCTGCGTGATAAATTAACTATGGGTGAATGCGAAGTCTTTAATGAGAAAAACCATGCTCTGTTGAATTCAGCCTTTCATGTGAAAGATGTTTGGGACCTTACTGAAAAGAATGTGTTAATCAAGAGAAAAGCATAATTACTGTCTTGTCAACAGACACAAATGGGAAAGCCTGGTGTAAATGAGGTTGAAATTAACTCCCAAAAAAATACACAGAAAAAGAGTTTTTCTGTAAGGTTTTTGGAAAGCTTGCCTTACACTGCACAGTGATTTACGACAATTGGAATCTCACTATTTCTATAATTAATATTGCTGGATGCTTCCTATTCAGAGGAATGTTAATCATAATAATGCAAATGGAAGTATTATTGCAGCTATGCCTCAGAGTTCATATTTCATATTGAGCCAAAGGTTCAATATTCAGCATCCTTCTCAATGGAGCATTCACATTGTATGGATAGATGAATGTGCACCAAAGGTAAAATAACTGAATTAATATAAACCAGAATAATATGTCTGGCACAGAGCTTCCCATTTTCCCATTTTGCTGTAAGGTCCTGATTGTTCAGGCTTTTTAAACCAATAATAAATTATTGCAATGCACCGCTAATTGCACCTCACTGAAGTTGTGTGTAGTATAAATTGCTCTGGCGATGGACTTAGATTTAGTTTCTTGTGCTTATTTTTAGCAAGTCAAAGGCAATTCATTTCCAGCTGGGCACGTTTAAAAGTTTATAGCGAAAAAATGTGTAATTACTTCCTAATATGAGAAGAATATTGGTGACAAACTTTTTGTACTACGTGTCTTTTAGCACAAAATGTATTAATGAAAAAGGCAGAAGTAATAGCACATATTAATTTTGACATATGCTTTAAAAATATGATGAATATTTGGAAATTTTGCTCCTGTGAATACTTTCCAAATTTTCTTCTTAATGTTTTCTAATTCCCTCTACACTCCCTTACGTCATTTCCTAGCTCATGACTGGTTTCTTTATGACTGCTGATGCTCCTGGAAATATATGATCCTTTTCCTTTTTCCTTCTTCTTTTTGTGCATGTGTGTTTGTGTTTTGTTTTGTTTTTCATGAGTATTAATTGGTGATGGGGTGGGAAGCAAGAGAATGATCATCATCATTTTTTTAATACTGCTGGCTTTTATTAAAAACACATAAACATGAAGTTTCTGAGAATACTTTACTGTTGATTCAGAAGCATTAACTAACCTTTCACAAAGTAAACAACCCAACTAAATTAAGACCATACTGCAAATGTTTTTCCTAGCCCGTTTCTCTGTAGCAGAGAAGTGTTTTTTATTTTCTTCTGGAAGGAATATAACTATCATATTAAAGCTGTCACATCAGGATGTGACAGTAAAGGAAGCTGTGCAGACAGATAGGGTGAGAACCTACATTTTGGGGAACAGAAAATTGCAGTAATATGGCAGTGACTGGAGCATAAATGTCCATGACATGAGTGTCATTTTGTTGGGTAAGGAGAACAGTTCTTAACAAGGGAAAACATTTTAAACGTTGAAGATCTGGGTTCAAATCCAACACAAATTTCCTGTAAAACAGGAGTTTTAGTCCAGGTTTTCAGAAATACCTCAGCACCCAGCTGACAGAGGAGGTGCCCAAATAACTTTCAGGACCAAATCTTAAAGATTATGGCTGTATGTCTTATTCTATAACCTGTGGTCTGGGTTAAGGGTTTACCTAGGTACCTGATGTTCAAATTTTTGTCATTGTCTTGCATCTTGCCGTGCTCAGTCTTTCAAAATATCATTTGGAGAGTGGTACAGATATGTAGATATAGTTATTTAAACATAGAGAGAAGAGATGAACTCACTTAGATATCGTATTTGACAGGTTATCCCAGAATATGCAGGCAATTATGGCACAGTAACTTCCAGAAGAGAGGTGTAGGTGCAAAAGCAACTTTAACCTCTTACTTTGTAACCACAGCTGTTAAAGGAGCACAGCCAACCTCCTTATTCTCTCTGTGCTAGAAGATATTGACACAAGTAGTAATAATAGCACTTCTCTACCTTGATGAGAAGTTTGAAAATACACATATTTAAATAATGAGAAGCGTAGATATTATGGTGGTGAGGGACCATATATGTACCAGAGTCCTGAGAAGGAACAATTTATTCTCACCTCCTCATCATTTTCAGATCTCTCAGAAAAACATTCTGGTGGGTGATGACCTTTTCTGGTTTTGTTTTCCTTCTCATTGAAGTGAACGTCAGCAAGAGAGGAGATTCATAAAATTAATTCAGATTGGCTTAGATAAGGACCCTGTGATGTTGATTAAAAACCATCCACAGGGCCATTAGCAAAGTGAGATAATAAATGAAAATGTATTGCATTGCATGAGTTTTCTAGTGGGGGAACATCAGTGAGCAGTTTTGAGTCCAGTCTTTAAACATCTTCATTCATTAGCCAAAAGACAGGAAAAGGGTACGCGTTAATTAGAATCACAGATGATCCAAATTGGGAGGTATTGCATAAATCAGTGAAGATAGATTAGAAACCTTACGCAGGAAATGACAAAATGAGATGCAGCTTTGAAAAATGCATGTTGGGGAGAAATAATCTGTACCAGGACACAATCAGCAGTGAGGAGGGTTGTTCAAGAAGAGAAATTAATGGGAGGAAACTGAAGGATGTGGCCTATGGAGTAAAGGGCAATCTAACAGCGCAGCTATTTAAAGGCAACCTTTGCACTTTTTCAGTGGAGAGCTTGGATTCAAAATTCATTTACAATTGGCAAGATTAAAAGGTCAATGTAGTTTTGGACCGTATATGCAGAAACAGGTTGCCAAAGAAAGACACGAAAGCCCACCTCTATAATAGCCTGCTACCACATCATTCATGCTTATTAATTTTAATCTTCTTCCAGTTCTGAAAGACTCTGTGCACTAGAATACATGAAAAATGGATTCATATCAAGCAAAATGGGTAGCCTGGGAAAGCTGCTGGCCCTCGCAAATGTGGCTTTTGATGAAAACACCCCCATCAAGCTACCACAGACTCTTGTCCACCCCCTCAGTCCCCATGGGACTGTGTCACCCTGAGACAAGGAGAGGAGAGGGGGCATGAGGCTAATCAGCTAACGACAGATATAAGAGAAGAGCAGAGCCCTGGTGCTGCACTGCAAATGCATTAGTGTGGGCCAGCTTCCAAGGGTGCCACTTTCTTTGAACCTCCTGCTTGTGGCAGGGCATATTTTTCACACAGGAGTCATTACTTTTAAGCTGGGGCTCTTCAACACCACAAGCAGCTCAGATAAGACAAAACTTACTGATGTGAGTGGAAACGATGAGAAGCTTTTGTCTGGAACCTTAGTCATTTCACTTTAACAAGGGTAATAGATTTAAGGAAGGAAATTTTTTGGGTGATTAAATAAATAAAAAATAAAAAAAAACACTTTCACCTTCTGAAGACTGTAAAACCACACAGAACAGGAAAGGAACAATCACCTTTCCTGTTTCAATGTTTCAACCAATCAATGTTACTCAGAAACCCTTGAAACTACTATAGAGGAACTGGTAAATTACTCCCTTGGCAAAGGGATGGATATTTGCACAGTTAGCCAAGGACAGGCATTTAATTCTAAGTGCTGTACAGAAAGCCTTAGTTTGTATTTAACAAATACATTTATTTCCATGGAATGAATAAGCATAACCCAGTACAGTGCTGATATGACATTGCACTAGGAATCATGAATTTATAGGTGACTGTTTTATGTGCCCTAACTATAAGAAGTTGTTTTAATTCATTCATCATAGCAAGTTTAAAAAAAAAAAAAAACAACTGATTTTTGTTTGTTTGTTTGTCTTTTGACAGGTAGACTGAGAATAACACATGTCCAGGTTGAAACTGTATCCTACAAGAAGTATTTGATGGATTATTCCTAGACATTTCTAAGAAGGTAAATACAAAAAGTGAGTACTAATCCCAGTATCTGGGGTGCTTTAATTATGTTTTGTTATTATGACAGTTGTAATGTTTCTTGAACAGATTTCTCTGATTGGAGTAATGAAGAATTTCACTGATTTCTTTAGAATATATCTACTATTGTTCTGAGTTTAGCATTAGTATCTGATGTTGATAATTCTCATTAATGTCAAACTTGTGATCCCTTTCAAGGAGTCATTTTTTCATAAAAATCGGTGCTACTCACTATAGAACATAGAAACATATGGGCATGTGACAGGATGGTGGCATTGTCCTCTCTGATGGAGAAGGAAGGTTGCTTGTGTTCATGACTAGGACTCCTCAAACTGAAAGAAAGCAACATTGCAGCTGCTGAGCACACACACAAAAGAAAGGAGAAGGTAGAGAAACAGAACCACGAATCAAGAATTAAAGAATACTTGAGGTTGGCAGAGACTTCTGGAGATTGTCTAGTCCAATCACCTGCTCAAAGCAGTGTTACCTAGAGAAAGTCACTGAGGGTTGTGTCCAGCTGGGTTTTGAATATCTCTAAGAATGAGGATTATCCACAATGTCTATGGGCAACCTGCTCCAGTGTTTGACTGCTTCCCTGTAAGTAGTTTTTCCACTGTTCAGATGGAATTTCCCGTATTCCAGTTTGTGCCGATTGCCTCTTGTCTAGTCACTGGGCACCACTAAGAAACATCTGGCTCCATCCTTTTTAACCCCTTCCCGCATCAGCTTTCATACACATTCATAAAATCTGAGATTTTTCTCCTAGGGACTAAACAGTTCCAGCTTGCTTAGCCCCTCCTCAAAAGAGATGCTCGAGTCCCTTAAATGTCATTGTAAACCTTCATTTTACTTGATCCATTATGTCCATGGCTCTCTTACACTGGAGAACCTAGAAAGTGACCCAGCACTCCCGATATGACCTCACCAGTGCTGAGCAGAGGGGATGGATCACCTCCCTCAACATGCTGCCAATGCTCTGCCTAGTGCAGACCAGGAAGCTGATGGTCTTCTTTGCTTCAAGAACACATATCTGGCTCATGGTCAGCTTGCCAGGTCCTTTTCTGGCAAGTTGCTTTCCAGTTGATTGGTCCCAGCCTGTGGTGGTACCTGGGGTTACTCTTCCCCAGGGGCACAACTTGACATTTTCCTTGGCTGAGCTTCAGGAGGTTCCTGTGGGCCCATTTCTTCATCCTGTTGACGTCCCTCTGACTGGCAGCACAGCCCCCAGATGTATCAGGCACTTTTCTCAGTTCTTCATCCCCTGGAAAACTTGTGGGTTCAGTCTGCCTCATCCAAGTCATTACTGTGAGAATTTAATATATCAGATGCAGTATCACCCCCTGGGGTATGCCACCAGTGAGCAGCCTGAAGCTGGGCTTTGTGCTGCTAGTCACAACCCTTTGAGGATGGCAGTTCAGGTAATTTTCAGTCCAACTCACTGTCCATTTATCTGGACCATACTTCATCAGTTTATCTATGGGGATGTTATGGGAGACAGCATCAACGCATTACTAAAGTCAAGATAAACACCATCTACTACTCTCCCCTCATCCACTGAGTCATTCATCTTCCTTCAGGTTAGCTAAGCATGACTCCCCCTTCATAAATCCATTCTGACTACTCCTAATCACTCTCTTGTCCTTCATATGCTTAGAAATTATGTCCAGGATTATTTGCTCCATCACCCTGGGGAGGTGACCAAGATGAGGCTGACCAGTCTGTGGTTCCCTGAATCCTCCTTTTTCCACTCCCTGAAAATAGGAATTACAGTCCTCGGAAACCTTCCTTAGTTCTCCCAAACTTGAGAGGAGAGGAAGAAGAGAGCTTTTAACTGGCTGTTTTGGAATCATTGTCTTTAGCTGAAAAGTCTGTGTTTTGGGACTTTGAAAGGACAAGAGGACAAAGAGAATTGTTGGAGGGAATGGGACAAAACAGGGTAAATGGGAGGTTCAAGAAGAGACTAAGAAGAAGGTGTTACAACTCAGATTAAAGAGTAGGACAAGGCAATCAGAGAATAGGAATGGAAAGGGAGGAATAAGGGGAGTCTTGTTATATTAGACAGCTTTCTCATGAAAGAAACTGGTAAGATCCTGTACATAGAGTGTGGAGGAGACAGAAGGAATGAGGGTCCCCAAGAACAGGGTCAAGATGGAACAAATTTTTCAGAAATTGGAGTTTAGGCTGGAAAAAAAGAGTGGATTTTAAGTAGGAATTAGGATGGAAGGAAAGAATGAATTAGCGGTGGGGAAAGATGGTCTGATCAGATTTCCCCCCAAGGATGCTTCAGCTCATGAGAGAAATAGCCAGGTGTGTGGATATTTGGATAATGGATACCGAGACCTAAAATAAGAGCCCAGTAATCCAGTCTTCCTGTTCAGGCAGTGGGAGAGCACTACATCTCTTTAAAATATGTAGTCCATTCAGCACAGGAATTGCTCATAGAGAAGTCTCTCCCTCTCTTTCCTTGTAAACAACTGTCTGGGGCAACCAGGTGCTGAATTACGCATGGCCATTGTTCAAAGCTAGAAGGGATGAATACAGGAATTAACATCCCTAACCCTTATTTCTCATCTGTGACATGGGGTCAAAGTTTCTCTTTGATACTTATCTTCTTTATTCAGGTTTTAAGAGCTTTTCACGTGGAAGGTGTACAAACAGCATCTAGCACTACAAATGAGGGCTGGGATATCTACAGGCTTCTGCCATATGCAGATGCAGAATGTTCACCTTACCTGGAAAGTCTTGATATGGATGGATAAAATCAGAGAATAGAATAATAGAATCATTAAGGTTGGAAAAGACCTCCAAAATCACCTGGTCCAACCATCCCCCTATCACCATTACCCACCAAACCATGTCCCTAAGCACCACATCCAACCTTTCCTTGAAAGACTGTTAATAAAAACAAATACAAGTATGGTGAAAGAAGTTCTAAAACTCATAATCCTGAATATAAAATTATATTGAAATGATATCGATGCAGAACTATGTTGACTAGCAAAATGAAAAGGGAGTGGTTAGTGAACACCTGTGATTTAATCACCAGCTCTTTACAAACACTGACATAAATAATAGGAGGCAGTTCCCAAAACATGATAACTCTGCCTGCAGGTTATGTCTGGGAGTGCGTATTTGTTTACTCTCTGGGGAGGAACCAGTTTCTTCTGTATGGAATTAGATTGTTTCTCTCTGTAATAACAATGATCACTATGAATTAGTTGAGAATTCAGAGTCTGCCTCCTATATATGTAGGGCTGATATATATGCATATCTAGCCTACTCAAGTGAATTTTATAGTGGGTTGGGGTTTAGGCTGAATGGAAGTACTGGGGCTAGCATGAGCTGAAAAGAATCTGTAGCCAGCATTCACAAAGTTGAGTCTTGAGTACAATATCACTCTAGAAGAGAGACTATGCATCAAAGAAAAAAGACAGTGTGAAAAATTAACAGAAAAATCAGTGTTTTCAAAGTCAGTTCCATGTTACATGGTAACAATATAATGAGGTGACAGCCTGCAGCAAACTGAATTCAGAGAGGAAAGGGAGAGGAAATCTTTAAAATAAAACTTCCTAAATTGCTGGGAGTCACTGAACATAACAAACTGTTTATAAAGGGATATGTAAGTTCACAGGACATATCTAGATTTTTTTTATCAAAGGTGAATTATTGTCAGCATAATCAGAAGAATAACTAAAAAAAGTTACTTTATTTTTACTTACATTGATGTATTTAATAACCTTGTTGCTGCCAGCTGATCTGGTTGGTGACAAAAGATCAGAGGGTGAGTAAACAGACCCCAAATCAATTATTTTCTGTGGAATCACAGCATTTTTTCCTAGTTATGTCCAGCTGGGCAGTGAAGCCACCCATGCCAGCTGTGTGGCAATCAGGTCAACCCCAGGGAGCCAGTCCATAACCCCCAGGAGGTACACCATGCTGTTTGTTGGTCCAGCTCCTTGTTGAGCAGAATTCAGCTGAACTGAGCTGGCAAAGGGCAATGCACACAGAAAATGAGTACGAGAAATACAAATAATAGGTGCTATTATTTCACTGTCTCAGTGAAAGGAATAAAATGCCTCGGGGTAGGTAGAGTATTTCTCAGGGTGCTTTTCAGCCAACATCTTTGCTTTGGAGCAGTAAACATTGATCTGGAAACAGGCTGATTCCCAGAGTTGCTGCTCAGCTGCAGCTCTCAAAGGCAACTGAGGTTCATTGCTGAACGTCAGACTATTTTTACTCAGGTGAGGAAAGATGTTATTAGCTGGTTGGCATTAGGTTCCCTAACTTGAAAAGACTTGCTGTTGTTGTTGGCTTTCATGCCATTGTACTACATCCTGTGCACTCTTCTCTTCTCCCATCTATTTTCCTATCACACCACAAAGCAACCTGCATGTATTTTGGCATGTTTACAAACAAACTCTTTTTAAGAATATAAGTTTTTGGAAAAAAAATATCATAGAAAAATGCCTTTTGGCCAGCTAATTAGGAACTGTTGTGTAATGTGTACATCTCATCTAATTTTCTTACGTCTCCTGTTTTCTTAGCCTTGATCTACCTGTCACATGATCCACATGGTATATTTTCTCATTTACATTATAAATCCAAGATAAGCGCCCTTGCCAACTATTATAAATGTATATCTATTTACACAGCAGCTAACATGTTGGGCTAGTGATGCACTTGAAGCCTCCAGGTGCTACAGATATAAAGATGTTATATAATAATAGGGAGCAGCTCATTCTCCTACAAGGCATCTTGTTTCAACCCACAATACAGAGAGACATTCATTAAAAAGGTTCCATTCATTTAAATCAATCTGTCATGCAATGTTAATTAAGCATTAATTGATACTTATTTCTCCAAGGCACCAGATCATCATTTCTCTTGAATAACCCCTGAAGTTTGGCTCACAATACTGGAGGAAGAATGGAATGGGCTTGTCTTTGTGACTACTGGAGGCCTCATTTATTTATTTGTGCATTCATTCACTTATTCATTTTTGCTCTCAAGTGCATCAGTCTCCATAATCCCCTCCCCTCCCATTATTTGCCAAAGGAGGAACTGGCAAAACAATAGAAAGGATGTAATTAGTAACTTGGCTGTGGGGTGCATGGAAGGGTGGGTATAGAAACCAGTATGAAGTCAGAAATTTAAAATGAGAACTCTTTGTATGCTGTCAGTCAATCATTTTCTCCCTGTTTAGATTTGCAAGTGAATTGCAGCTGTATTTCTTGGACATATCAGCATTTGTTTTTCTTTTGGTGTGTTGCAGGAAGCTATTTTCAGCCTAGGCTTCATCCCTCCTGTTGTGACACGCAGGAGATGTGACCTCACACCCTCCACAGAACTGATACACAACAGCAATGCCGTAACAAAGCTCCCATCATTACACTGTTTGGAAAAAGATGTAACTTCATGGCAATGGAACTGCCTTTAGCTGTGAGCATGGAGTATCTCAGAGAAATCTTCCCCTGGGGATACTTATTGCTCATCCCCTTGTAGGTTTAATAACATACCATAATACCATAGCATCTTCCCTCTGAAAACCGCGTGCTGTTTGGAAAGCATTAATGACATTACGCTTAACCCACAGCCTGCGCACCACAACACCATTTACACATACCACCCACCTCCACCAACAGGCAGATTCATCCAGATGCTCTAAGCATGGTTTTGTTGCTTTCAGGATCTTTTCAAGCTTCTTGCAGGGTTTCCTTATGTATCTCTGCATGATCCTACAAGAAACATTACAGACAGATCTAACAGTGCCAACTTTGCTATGGGCCCCAGTGGGAACCATGCACCCAGGGATTTTCAGCCCCTCTACTTTTCACTCATTTGTGTTGGCTGAGTTAACTTTATCCAGTTTGTGGTGAAGTTTTCAAATGCCCAGGCTATACTTGTTTTAATTTACAGATCCTAATTAGATGTTGACTGATAGGGCGGGAGGATGGTGATAAAAGGGAGTGAAGTTTGCTTTGGGGCATGCAAGCATCAGTTACCATTCTGCAAGAGAGCTCAAAATGTTTCTGTAGGAAAAGGCAGAGTTCTTTCATTTAATTGTAATGCTAATTTGTCAACTGTGTATGACACTATTCTTGACTCTGCTGCTTGGGAACTTTGGTTTTTGCATGTTTTTTTTCATTGGGGTTAAAAATGCACTGCAAATAAGTGCATTTTTGCATAAGGCAAAACAAATGGGAAGGTGAGTAGGGGTATTCATCTCTCACACAACAGGATAACCCAAAACACAGTAGTGTGGAGAAAAAAATGAAAGGGAGGTATAGGATCTGTCTTCACCTGGTACTAGAAAGCACCCTTGAGTACTGCTGCTACAAAACTGTTCAACATGTATTTATCTCCTGTGAAGAGTCCTATTAAGTCTTAACATGAAGGACAGGATGAAATAAGGAAGGCAGTTTTAAATATGTGTCAACAGGTAGTATTCTTCTTCTGACTAGGTTTTGTAATAAAAAGAATAGTATTACTAGTAATAATAATTAACAATCATGAATCTGGTAAGGTGCGTGTGCCTTTGAAGTAGAGGAGTTACTTTTTCACTGTATTGCTAAATAAGGGTAGCTTATTTTTCTGCAGTGGATGCCCAGAAGTTATGACTTTCATCTGGTGTAGCCAAAGAAGCTTGTTCTTTATTTTAACACATTTAACCTGTTAGTATGAAAAGGCAGTCTGAGTCAGCTAAAAGCACTATCCTGAAAACTTACTATTAGTAGTGTGTTAACCCAACGTGGCCTCGTTGGGAATGATAAGTAGATTAGATTGTGATGCAGAGATCAGGAACTCTGAAATACTGCTCAGCTCTGAAAAGACAAGCAGCAGTATGCCATAGCTTTTGCAAAGATCTTCCATATCTAAGTGAAACAAGAAATACAAGTGCCTCTGACATCATCAACCCAGGTATAGAAAATCCAAGGCCTGGACAAATGTTTTTTTCTGAGCTGGACATCTGACTCGTGCAGATTTGTTCATCTCTGCATAATGGAAACAATTTGTTTTCTAACAAAAGGATTTCTAACAATAAGGTGTTTGTGGGGAGGAGGATGCATGTCTAAGGTATGCACTCAGATCTGCAGAGCATTCAGCATTCATTTCTTGGAAAAACAAAAATTATCTTGGCCTGCCTCATGCAGAATTGCTGCCCTGTTTAAGGCAAACACACAATTCTCCTGCTATCCTCAATTTTCAGTCTGTGCTGGGGCACTGTCATTTTTAAGTGTAATTACCAGGCACTAAGGAGTCCTTTTCTCTCAGCCGTTCAATGACAAAACAGGGGAGGCTATCCTTGAAACTTCTTCAACAGGCAAATGTGGAATATTCTGCTTGTTTTTACGAGACCTTAATATAGATTGGAATGGAATGGAATGGAATGGAATGGAATGGAATGGAATGGAATGGAATGGAATGGAATGTAGAGCAGAGCAGAGCAGAGCAGAGTAGAATTGTTCAGTTTGAAGGGGCCTACAGAGATCATCAAATCCAACTGCCTGACGACTTCAGGGCTAACCAAAGTTCATCCATATTGGACCATGTGCAATAAAAGTACAGCTGTGTTGGGCAGTGCTCAGTTGCAGGATTTGCTCCAAGTGGCATTCCCAGTAAGACAGCCACACTGAAAAGGATGCGTGTGAGATGTCCTTTCTGTCCATAAAATATCATAGAAGCAGAGAAAGGTTTGGGTTGGAAGGGACCTTAAAGATCATCTAATTCCAACCCCCTGCCATGGGCAGAGACACCTCCTCCGAGCCCGGGCTGCCCCCAGTCCCACCCAGCCTGGCGTTGAGCACTGCCAGGGCTGGGGCACCCCCAGCTCCTCTGGGCAGCCTGGGCCAGGGCCTCAGCACCCACATGGGTGGGACTTTCCTCCTTATATCTAATCTAAACCTACCCTCTTTTAGTTTAAAGCCATTACCCCTTGTCCTTTGGGCTTGGGATTGCCCCAGCCCAGGTGCAGAACGTCGCACTTGGCCTTCGTGAACCTCATGAGGTCACACAGCCCCACCTCTCAGGCCTCTCCAGGTCCTTCTGGATGCCATCCCTTCCCTCCGGTGTGCTGACCACACCACACAGCTTGGTGTCATGAGCAAACCTGCTGAGGGTGTTTTCAATCCCCTCTGACCATGTCACTGTGAAATACGTGATCTGCAGCCATAGTTGTTGGCCCTGGTGAGGTGAAAGGACATTTTAGCACGTCTGCACACATGCTTACACAGTAGGCCATCCATGACTCTCAGAGTGTAAGGATCAAGTTTCAGCCTGTAGTTTACCATGTTTCTTTTTTTTTTTTTTTTTTTTTTTTTTTTTTTTGCATTTTAATGGTGTGACATTTGCCTGGGAAAACATTTGCAGCAATAAATCTCATCAAAATCTCAACCAGAATCTCATCTATTGCTTGACATTAATTTTGATCCTTTCCATCACAATCGTCTCCCTGCAGGTTTCATCTTTGTGCTGGGAGATGGGGATTTGCTCAGCCTACTCCATAACTCTCCAAGCAGTCTCTAAGTGTTAAATGATTGGAGGGCACTGAAAAAAAAAAAAATATATATATATATATATATATATAAAAGTTAAATGCAGTGGAATAATTTCCACCTTGTTCCACCTTGCTTAAACCACTCTGACTCCTTTAACCAATTCCTTGGCAGTCTGTCAGCACATTTACCCCAACATCAGAAGCTCCCAAAATCTCATTGACAGGTGTGTAATTGGTGCTTTTTTACCTGTTTGAAATTGCCCTGCATAAAGAGTCTGAAGAGCCACTTTTGTTCCAGGCTGCCCTTGGAAAGGGTATCATCCCTCTCCCTCCTATTGCACTTGCCAGCCATGGCAAAAGCAACAAGCATGCGTGCAATGAGAGAAACAAAAAACACATATTCAGTGGTGTTGTCTTCTGTTTGGGCAGGAATCTTGCATAGCTACAGCACCAAGCCTTCCAGGGAAGAAAGCAGGCTGGAGATCTGCTTGGGAGGCCAAAGAGCTAATGGCATCCTCAAAACAATCCTACTGGGCATTACTCTGTTAATTAGCTTTGGAAATGAGCTCAGTTAGCCAAGCCTGACTATAAAACTGCATATCTTAAAAACATTAACATTCAGGTTTGTTGACAATACCTTGGGGCAGCAGACAAACACCCCTGGGACACTTTTAAGAGGAGTATTCTACTCTCTGCCTTGGCACTCTGGGTTTCTCCTCACCAAAATTCTGTGATTCTAAAATGTCAGCTGGACTTGCCACACGTGAAAACAATGAAGTAGAACATCCCAAAAGAAAAGAAAAGACAAAAAAGGTAGCTTATTTGTTTGTTTCCCTGTTCAATTCTGTAAAGCCCGTGGTTGCATCCAAGGGGAAAATTAAGGAATACAACAGGGACACATACCGCTTCATGATGGCATGACTTGCTGAAGTGATAAAATGCATGACGTTTCCTGACACATGCATATTCTTAGTAGCTGCTGATGAGACAGGATGAGTGGAGTGCAAATGTTTGCTATCTTCGGGATGGCTTCTGATACGGAAGGTATGCAAAGCTGTCTTTGAAGTCTGTAATAGCCGGGCACATATGTAACTGGGATCAGCAGTGGGTGTTCATTCTCCAAGGACACCTCAAAGATTGTGTAAAAATATATATATATATATACTCCTAAGCATGATGTCATATGATGTCATTGGAACCCTCTCCAACATTTGGCCATCACAGAGTGCCAAAGGGCTGCAGGAACTTGTTCAATGGCTTTAGGTTATTCAATATTCAGCAGCAGGACATGAATTTCGGAGGTGATATCTGGTCACCAATTCAAAAAAAAAAAAGGACCTTTTCATTTCCCCTGAGATGTTTTTTCGTGGTCTCACTAGAGGAATCATAGTGGAATTGTCAAGTCTAGGAGAGCCTGGGCTTCCTAGGAAGACACCTGTGTCTTTTTTCCTTCTTCTCTGGCTGTTGCCTTTATTTTTCTAGGCTTGCATCCAAACTACACAAGTGCATTTCGAGTCTTAGGTCAGTTACTCTCCAGTGAAAGGAAACATATTTAGAAAATCATCCAGACATGCAGACCAAACATTTCAAAAAAGCATTCCACTTCAGCTCACCAAAGCCTGGTCCACTTGTGTCCCCTTTATTTTCTTTATGAACTTTACAAGAATTTTCATAAGAAAAGGTAGCTGTTGCCAGACTAATAATGTTTTTCCTCTTCGTATATATCTGCTGGAAGAGGATGCTAATAGCAGAAGAGAGATAATTGTGCTTTAATTGGGCTTTGCTAGTTCAAAGGGGGAGGGGATATGGGATGCCTTTTGGTTCCCATGGCCTTCTAGATAAGTTTCCACATAATGCCAATTAAGAGCAAAATAAAGAGTATGCAAAACAGATGACAACTGCTGCTCACCAGGAATCATTCTTTTGTCACTAAAACAATGGGGCATTCTACCAAGGGTGTGCTTTTTGCTGCTGTAGTTTCCCTTGATTTTTATTTCATTCTGCGTAACATTTGATGCTGAGTGGACCAAGCGTAGAAAAGTTTAAGATGAATGCGCAGTGGGAGCCTTCCAATTGTATGTATATGTGTGTGTGTACACTTGCCAAAAGCAGAAAGGAAAGTCAAATTAAGTTATTTTTTCTTCCCCTACAAGTTATTTTTATTTTGTTTTCATTTCAAAGGAGCTATTGTGTATGGGGAGGGGTCAAGGGTTTTTTTTCCTTCTCTTTCTCTGCATTTTTTTCTTTCTCCTTGTTTGTTAGTTTTAAGGGTAATTATTCACCAGGGCCTTTTCAGCTGTCAAATGTAACAAAAGGTAATCCGGCTTCTTCTCTCCCCTACCCCCACACCCGCCTGTTCTTCCAACAAAAGCAGTCTTTGTTGGGGGGTCATCATTTCACAAGGATCCTTCTTCATCCCACAAGTTAGAAATGCTCTTCTACTTGATATCAAGGCGACCTCTCATGAATGCTGGGAGACTTGGGATGTTGCAGCTGATGCTCTGCCCTCGGTGATGTTACCCATGGAAAACTGCCAGCTTGACAAATGAGGCTCTGATAGATACTCTGAATGCTTTCTTTCCCTTCAAGCAGGATTCCTAACTTAGTATATAAGCTAGTCATCAATTTATCTACTATCCATACCCTGACATTAATCGGTCTCCATCTAAAGGGTGGTCTTTAACCATTGGCTCGGATTCACAGCTCCATTTGACTGGAATGAACCCTCTGACTTCCCAAATTGTATTTTCTTTTTCTTCATGACTTGCAGCTCCTTGTTGATGTGGAAGTACATAGTGGAAAGACAGCTGCTCAATGCAAAAGTATTTTACAGACAGAATTATGCTCCTTATAAACGGATCAATATATGCCAATCTCCATCTTCATATAAATATTTGCTTAGATACTAAATTGATCTTGTCCTAGATTTGCCATAATTTAAGTCTATGAAGATATAATCAAGATTCCTTGATAATAAAAAAGAACCCATCAGCGTTTATACTCATTCATTTCCCCATATTCAAGCCGATTTCAACATTTCACTGATAAACTCCCATTTTCAATCAAATTTGCAGTGTGAAAATCAACATTGCACACCAGTTAAAGATCCTGAAGTGCTTTGTGTGTGGTATTTGAGTGATTTCTGATGGGCTTTTATCTAATAAGGAAACAAGCTTTTACTAAAAATGTACCAAAAACCTTCTTTTAAACTCAGACTATTTCAGATTTGAATATACTTTTAAATTTCTGAAAGTTTCCAATAGCCAGATTCCAATAGCAAATAGAAGCACCTAAAGATGATTCTGTCACATATTTTTCATCACCGTGATCACTTTTAGTATGGAAGTTTCTGGTACCATGAGTTATATCGAGGATCCCTTGCTTAAATGCTGGGATTCCCATTCCCAAGTATTTTTGTTCTAAATAGAAGAAAAGTGTGTCTCTTAAGAAATGCTATTTCTATTTTTCAAAACAGGAATTTGGTCAGAGGGAGATTTGCAGCTCTCATAGTGTAATAGAGGAAGTCTTTTAAGGAGGAAAATTGAAGCTTCCCTGGGTTTGATCTGGACCTCATTGCAATAGGAAAATTTTGTCTGAGATTAGGAAAACAATTTTCACAGTCAGGTTAAAACACTGGTACAGGAGGTATCTCCATCCTTGGAGACATTCAGAACGGGTTTGTCCAAGGCCCTGAAGAACTTAATTAATTCCCCAGTTGTATCCAACATCAAATGTGGCCCTACTGTGAGCAGGGGATTAGATTACGTGGCCTCCAAAGGTTGCCTCTAACCTAAATTACTCTGTGATACTATGGACTATGGGAGCTCCTCATCTTCTCAGCAAATATTTATGTGCATACATATATATATATATATTTATATATATAATATATACTTAAAAAAAAAAAAGTGATAGGCTTAAGTTAGTAAATAATGAGGACATGTTTATACATAAATTCTGGTAGTCATATCAGACAATAAGTGTCCTGGCTAATGCTAACCAGAGGAAAGGGCTAAAATCCCTTATCTTTTCCAGTGACTGTGCCTGATCATAAGACAAAGACCTATGTCCTTATGTTCTTTTAAGACCTTGTTGCTTGCTTAAATTTTGAACCTTGGTATTTTCTGAGGTTAATCCAATACTGGCTAATTTAATTTTTCTGAGCTGAAGTTGTCTTCATGGGGCATATCCTCAGATCTAAACCATCTGGCCATATCCATAGACTTTTAACAAGCCTGAAAGTGCTTTTCAGATAGATGTTAGGTGCTCATCTGAGTTCATTCCTACATCTTGACATGTGTGGTGGCATCTATTATTAAAACAGAGCTGTGTTGGGGGTGCTGCACAACACACACTGAAGAGAATCACCTCTTAAGTGAAGAACCACATGTAAAAGTGAAAGCCTTAGGTAGGGTAGAATATTACATAAATAATGAACAAATTTATAATTAAGTCAAAGGACAGCCTCAACAATTTCATTCTCATGAGAGATTCCTTGAGACTTTAATAACCACATGGTCAAGGTTTGATTTGATGCCTCACTTGAAATTCTTTCCTAATTCAGAAAAATATCTGTTCCATACTTCTTGTTTTGTCATTGTTGTTGTTTCTCTAAACTGACATTAATATCCTATATGAATAGGATGCATACAATATACTGCAGGGTGCACCTGTACCCACAACCCCTTCATTGCTGCTTGAGTATTTCATATTTCCGAAGGAGCCTGAAGCGCCTAAAACCATTAGTAAACCGAATGCATCATGCTCCACTGGAGGAAGGCAAATAGAATTAGACCTATTTTACTGATAAGAAAACTGAGGTCATTTTCCAGCTGACGTCTGAAGTTAAATGCCTATCTCACCGCTTTCAGCTGTAAAATGACCTAAGCACTGATGGCCCCACAGTTTGAAACTCAAGCGCTCGGCTCCTGCCATCCCTCGCTCAGTCTCTGGCGGTGTCTGTCACAATATTTCAGGCCTAATTGTCAGGAGAGCAGAGGCCCCTGGTAATCATCAAACGTGGTGGATGTGCAGCACTTTCTGAGTCCATTTAATGTCTGGCTTTGTGCGTAAGCTGAAGGTGACTTTTCACAGCTTGTCACTCGAATGTGCTTCAGACAAATGAGCTCAGGCCAGAAAAATAAGGGTTGTGGAGGCCTCTGGAAGTGTTTGCTTGCTTGGTCTCTGAAAGGCCTTGCAAGTTGTTTGGCTGATAATGTGAACAAATTGGTATTTAGGGCCTGGACTCTAAATCAAAGAAAACACATGGAAAAGTACCTAATAAGTAACATTCATTATCAGATTATCACTGGTTGCAGAGCCTGCAGGGCTGGATCATATTTGGTTTTCTTTATCAGTCCCACCAATGTCTGGAGCCAACTCTAACATGTGGAGTTATCCCTCGGGATTAGTTGCCACCTCCTTACGGCTGATTGTTAAAAAAATAAAATAAAAAATAAAAATCCCTGATCACCTATTTCCATGGAAAAATCAAATAAAATAATTTTGCCACTAGTTTTTCTACCAGCATGCTGAACATAGTCCAGAGATGCTGCTCATGGGGCACAGTGCTGAATTTTTCAGAGCAATTAACAGCTAAGGGTATCTCTGCTGATGCAGTAGAGATGTGTGTGTATTGCACCATGTCAGAACAGCCGTCCTGACCCCACTTTCCCTAACTGGAGGGAAATAAGCAGCCACACTGGTACCAGAGATTAGAAACTCAGCTGCACAAGAGCATGTGGGGAGCTTTGTTCTTTGCTGATGTTTAAAAAATAAAAAATAAAAAATGAAATAAAAGCAACTCTGAGAGTTACTGCCTTCATGGTCAACAGTTGCAAGGGTGGAAAGGTGGAAGGGACTGTGTTCCTCACATGGGGGTAGTGTCTTCCTTCAAAGAGAAGCTGTGTAGCCCTCTGGAAGGGAGCAAGCAAAGCAGAATGCATCCTGGACACATAGGAGAGCAACACCAGAACAGTCCCTTCCAGCAGAAGTGTCTCATGTTGCTTTCTTTCATAGAATTTTTATAACCCTTATTTTTTAATAGGATTTATATAAGCCATTTCTGATTAGAAGAAATAATGAATTTTCATCTTCATTTTCACAAGACAGTAAAATAATGAATAGAAGAGTTAGTCTAGAATGACCCCGATTGATACTTGGAGGCAGTATTCATTGCACCTAAAAAAATCACCAAGTGTCTCTTATAACTTCAGAAAGAAATAGGCATTAAATGGCCAGTTAATCTCACCCTCAGTGAACATGTATAACAGGATGGCTAAACTGAGCACAAAAGTGTAACTTTCTGTCCATTGTATATGTATAAAGAGAGTTTAGAAAAATAACAAGGGGCAGCTGCCTGGTGAGATGAATCCCATTTCCTAATTCCCCTGGGCTTCCTCCAGATACAGACAGCTCCAGAGGAGATTCATAGGCCATAATGAGGAAACCACCTTCAGAAGTTTTCAGTCTGTCTGTACCAATTAACAGAGGAACACCCAGGTCAGGCTATCTTCTTACCTAGACGCATCAGCCAGGTTGGGCGAGATGAAGCTTGAGCTTATGTCGCCCAAAGGCGATGCAGGTGTGAATATCGCCTTAGTGCTCTCTTTGTTTTCCCCCCGGACAAAGTGCACCAACATACCCCATGCAGCCACACAGCCTGCACTGCAGGAATGCTGTTTCTTGGTTACCATATGGAAAATCATTTACAATTAACCTCAAGGCTTCTCGATGAGCGTTCCATGTTGATTGATTGAAAAAAGCTATAAGTGAGCTACAGCTAATGGGTGTATTAATCATAGCAGGACACAAAACTTGAGAACATTAAGATAAAGGCCCTATTTCAAATATAGGGAAGGTGAGATCAAAGCTGACTTCTTGTCCTTTCATGCTGATGCCTTTGAGGGGATGCCATCCACAGAGTGGGAATTGAGGCAACTCAGCGTGTATTATCTTAAAAAGGAGACTAAAAACAAACAAAACCCAGTAAAAATACCAGAATGTGATGATATGAAAACCTGTTCATTTCTCAGTGTGCTCTTTAAAACCACAGAGAATTAAACTTGGTTTTGAAGTCTTGACATCTGTATGTTCATCCCAGGGAAACACATTATCTGGAGGTGTTAAAGTGAATATGATTTTTTTTCAGTTTAATCAAATAATAAAATGATCTTCCCAGACTTTGGGGAATAAAATGATCTCCCCAGACTCCCGTGGGCTTATTGAATGTTTACAAGACCCATCAAAGTTTCGGGACATGGAGAATTCAGCAGGTTTCAAAAAGCACTTGGTAATTGTTAGAGGTAGAATTTGCCTTGCCTTATTTTTCAGCTCTCCACAGACAACCCCATTTTGACTAGTCACCCTGGACTTCATCTACAGTCACTGAAGGGAAAGAGACACTTCTACCGATTTATTTAGCTGACATATCTTATACGTGTACATTAGGATAAGATGAATTGCACCTGTAAAGCTATAATTTAGGCGCTTCCATGTAGATAGCTACCTTGCAGACATTTTAATGTGGGTGGAAGATTTGCACCCTTTTTATTGTTTGGACTAAGGTCTGATGTTATCATTGTGTCAGATGGATTTGCAGGCTCTGAAGTCTATTTTTCTTATGTTGATTACATATCTTCTAACCAAAATAAATACATATGTCCATCTTTGAAGTCAAATTGCATTGAATCGTAAAGCTCTTGTGCCTTTGTTCTTTATCCCAGCATTGCTCTTTAACCTCACAATACTTATAACCAGTCCCGTCCCCCGTAAATTGAAGCTACATTAGCTCCTATTTAAGTTTGTGGGAACTCAGGTCGTTCTTCACTTCCCATGGATGGGCTGAAGGGGTGGAGAAAGCTTAAGTAGTTAGAAAGTTGTAGGGACTCACTTTTTGAGGCACTGGATAAGAAAAGCTGAGAATATTACATCAGACCACCCATTTATTTCCTGAGGAGATAGAAGAAAATTCTCCTGAAGAATCACTACTTACAAACTGTTTTCCTCTCCACAAGATTTAAAAAGAAGCATGTTTAAATAACTTGGCACACCTCCTCTTCAGCTGGAAAGATGAAGCACAGTGTGGTAAGTGGTTTTGAAAAAGCATTTTCTTGAATCAGTGTTGAAGCTGCAGATAGTATAGAAAAAAGTCGAACTCCCAGGAACAAAATTGTTCTTTTTCTGTTGAACCCCATGACCGGTCAAAACACCAGCAGAGATTAAGAATTCCAAAACTGTATGTAAATATATATATATATATATATATATATATATGCACACATACTATTAGCTGCAATTCCTTGTAGGTGCTGGAGATTGGCTATGAATTTGGGGGGATCTAGGGATGCTGGATGAAAGGATGGATGCCAAAATAGAAGTTATGATCTGAACTGCATAATGTTGTGTGCTCATGGTTGAAGGGTGGTCGGAGCTGAGGACCAGCTTGAAGACCCCTCTTCTCTCAAGTCAAGTGTGGATATTATGGCTGGAGGATCTCCATGCCATTCTAGGAAGTGTTTTTTTGCAACAGCAGAAAATGTGGTAGAAGAGAGAAGATCCTGTGGGCCACATCCAACCCCAGGGCTATCTTGATCTAATATGCTACATCAATGTCAAGTTATAGCTTTGTTAAACATTTACATGCACATGTATATAGACGGAGTAGAGTCTTATAAATACACACGCACACCAAAAAACACAAACCTTTTTGGCATTTATACAGATAAGGCCATTTTTATTGGCAAATATTTTGCTTGGCACCAGTTCAGCGTGTACTAATAGCTTAATAATTTTGGCAGACACACCAATGAAAAATGTTACTGAACCAGACCCAATTATGTGTATAAAATGTAAACAGTTGTGTCTGCTGGGGATAACTGCAGTATGTTGTCAAGCCACGGCTGTAAATTACATATGGTAGATTGCTCTAAATTTGTTTTTGACAAACAACCGTCTGATGAGGTTGTTTCAGGGCCACACAACTGATGGAAGGACATTATCAGCAGACCATAATGCCAACATGGCTGTTGTTTCAGCTCTTGGGCCAGCTTTCCAAAGTTTGGCAGCTCTGCCATAAGTTTCAGGCTGGTTTTCTGCTGTTTGCTTTCAGAAGAGCCTCCACAATGTCCTCGTGCTAAAGTTATAATGAGTTAATTTCCAACAGTTATTTCTTGTTCTCTGTATCAGCCATTAGTTGGAATAGCTGTTTTGGCTATTTCTTACTCTGGAAAAATTCCTGTGGCACTGGCAGAAACTGATTTTTCATACTGAAGCATTGAAAGAACAACAAAGCCCTTTCCTACGTCCTTTATGCCTCCTGTTTTACTAAACTGGATATTCATATATATATATATTTATACATATATATATATATATAAAAATATGCCATCGAAGGTACCATTCAGCCCTTGTAACTGAAAAATAACTCTGGAACTGGCTAAAAATGCTTTCAGGAAGAATTTGAGTTAAGTCAGGGCTGCAATTAAAGAATTGCTGTGCAAAAGGGGTGGGGAGCATTGGAAAAAAGGTGGAAAATAATGAAGCTTTTCAGAACACGGCACTGAGGAGACCCCTCCAGCCCAGCACCTGGTGCAACCATTGAGTATGCCCTCCCGCTAGCTTAAATTAGAGTAACGCTGCTACGCAGCAGGCTCCTGCTAAAAGCAGGCAGGGAGGGAAGAGACTTAAAAAGAGCCTTTTCTGATGCAGTCAGGTAGAAGAGTGTAAAGTAAATAATGAAGCCGAAGGGCAGTGCGCGAGAGCGTGACTTTGCATTCCTTTCACGCCCGCTGCCACGTCGCTCAAGGAGAGCGCAGCAAATGAACTGCTGAAGGATGCACAGCGCTCCGCGCCGGCTTTGCTGAAAGCCAGCATCGGCGGGGAGAAAGAAGTTTGAGCATGAGCCTGCTGGAGCGTAGCCCGCCACCAATCACTGCCCTTATCAGAGTTTTCCAGAGAGCCTATAAACATGCACACTTCACTAAATGGCATGTTATAAATACGGGTGAGTAACAGCATTGCAGTGGAAAAGAAAACAGGCTGTTATTTATCACCACGTTTCTCTGATCATCATATTCTTTTAGAAGTATGTAGTTATTAGGAGAGGTTATTGACAGGGCTTTGTCAAGCTTTGTATGAGTAAGCTTAATTTGTAAATAACAATGGCTTATTTATTTAGCAGGTCCTAAAATCTCATTTTCACTGAAAATTTTCCAGCCTTGGAAGCCTCAATTTACTTCTTTAGTTCTACAACAATATAACAGTAATTATTATTTCAGGTATTCACTGACATAGGTATAGAGAGCAATGGAGAATTATTGATATTGTTAACTGGAAAACATGTTTTTGGTATTGATCCAACTGGATTTTTATTTGCATTTAATTACAAACATTGTAAAATACATCCATAATAAAGAATGAAAACTGAATGTGGAATAACAATTATATGACATAGTAAATATGGAATTGGCACGCTTTGTGTCTAGTTAAATGTTTTCTGAGCCAGATGAGATAAGGAAAAATAAATAAAGTTATAGATTTGGACAACCATGCCCTAACTCTCTGAGTGTTACTGACACAGAATGAGTACTCATGATAGGGAATGATTAAATTTCAGGCAGAGATTCATTAGAGAAGATAGAAAGGAGAGCAAAATTTTCAAACATAGGACCCATTGCTTGGTTAGTTTGACTTCGGAGCAATCCACCTCCTCCATAAAATGATATATAATGACTTCCAATGCACTTTATATGCGTGTCTTTCTTGCCTTAATGTACTTTTGCCTAGTAAAGAAAAGAGAAGTAATCAGTCTATGGACCTTTTCTGAGGTCACACCCTCTGTTTGCTCTTATGTTTTCTGAATCTTTACTACCTTGGCCAAGAAATCAACTCCAAAACATAAGCACGTAGTGCAGGACTCTTGAATCTGATTTCCTCAGATCATCTGCTCAGGAATTGATGGGAGCTCACTCTTCATCCTCGGTGTGCAGCCAGGGCATGCTATTGCAGCTGAAGAACAGGTCTGAGGAGCCTTCATCCGAAGAGGGATGCAAAATTGTCTTAAATATTACACAGTCTGCATGCAGAATTGGCATCCAAAGTAGGCATCTTGGAAAAACCCCCTTTCAGTGGGATTTCAATGAGGAAGGAGGAACAAGTCCATCCACAGTTGGTTCTTGTCACTTAGAGAAATCTGAGATTTGCAGTGTGGTAGCTCATTTGTGGTTTGACTTCCTGCCTTGTTTGTTTATTTGTTCATTTATGGATAAAAGAAATAATTTATTTAAGCTATATAGTAACTTCTGTGTATTTTCCTTGCCTGCTCATCAGTTTTGGTTAGCATCATTCTTGGGCCCGCATTGTTACATCTATTGTACCCCAGAGTTACAAAGATGCTATTCTCACTTGCAACAGAGAACTGCTGAAATGAAAGAAGTTATAAAAATACACACAGGGCCAAGTCTCATCGATTGTAGTATGAATTGCACTGGCTGGACCAGTCCTACATGTTACTGTCAGCAGGGTGGGAGGCAGGCAAACAGGCAGTATCACCACAATCACCTTCAATTTCTACTTCAGCTACCAGTGATACATAAATTTTATTTGAATAATCTTTGAACTTGACTAGACTGAGTCCTGGATTTCATTGTCAGTCCTGTTAGTTCATCCCATCTTTTCTGCCCTTGCAGAATGGGCTTCATATAAATAACAGCTGTTTTTTTTTAATTCCAACTCATTGATAGATAATGAATTCTTATCATGATCAAGTTCAGCCCTCTTGTCTTCACCTTCATAACTCTGCAATCTTTCATCTTCCTTGTCCTTTCACTTCTCTTTCCCTGCACGCTTTCTGTCTTTCCCATTGCCCACCCTTCATTTCCAGTACTTACTTACTCTAAATTTAGATCTCCATTTCCATGGGGCAGAGTCCTTTTCTGTATTGTACCTATATATTGCAGAGATATAGGTTCATGAAGTATCATCAGTAACAACAGATCTCTAAACAGCAAGAAAAAACTCAAGATTCTTAAACAGAAGAACTAGCCTACCATGTTATGCTTTCAGAGGTAACAAAAATACTGGAGCCCAGAAACCTTGAGAGAGCTGCTTTAACACCAGAATATAAATCAGTTTAACACATGCAAGGAATTTATCTTCTGTTTTAGTTTTAAATTGTTGAGCAGGAGTAGCTGAAGTTTATTGTCTAGTTGTTTTAATATTTAAAATAATTTTTATCTATGTGCAGATAAGTAGAAAATATACAGAGTAAAAAGGGGGCAATGCAGTAGAGAAAAGTATTAGAAGTAATAAGCATTGCCCCTTACTTGACAGACAACCTAATTCATTTCTCTGGGCCTCATACATGATGCAACGATCATTATAATGCTTGATATTTTCAGGCCTATGTTGGGTGAAATCTTGACTATATATTATATATATATAATTGCATTGCTTTCCTCCTCTGCCTTCATGGCAAATTCTGGTGGTTATAACCCTCTAAACTGAGCCAGTAAAATGGGGAACAGTGACAAAGTCCATCAGGGATTTGCAAATTCGAAAGGAGTGTTTGATTACACCCTGACCTGATAGTGCAAAGCAAACATTAATAGACAGATCATCAGTGAGAATGATTTACAATAAGGCCAAATCCTGTCCCTTTGAAGAAGCTGATATTGTTGATTTGAAAAAAGACCTACAGGCACAAGTATTGTTATCCTATATTTTCTATACTGACATTTGAAAAGATGCTTAGAGATTTTTCATCAGAGCTGCTCACATGTTGTTGACTTGCCATTATTTGGGAGTGAGCAGGTATATAAGTGAAAACAAAATGGTTAGAGGCAGAAATGTTTACCAAACATGAGGAAAAATATTTTTCATGGAAGAACGCTTTTGGTTCTTCAAAGTTCATAAAGAACAGAAAAAAATGTGATATTATAATCCTTATCTGCAAAAGAAAAAAATGCACATCCAAGGTGCATCATGCAGGTTTGTATCGGAAGGATGGAGGGTTGACTTAGAAAGCAGAGGTCTGGCGGTATCTTCACCCATCATAACCAAAAGTTCAGCTCTTCTAATTAAAAAAATAAAAAATAAAACCTAAGTGTGACTCTAGCTGCCTATTTCAGGATGAAATTACTCATCTGTTGAAGGCTCCTACTCTAAATAGAATCTTGAACCTGTAATGTAAACACAGAACTTGTTGATGTGTAACTTGGGGGATCTGAATCCCACCCAACCACTCTGGAGACAAGGCACACTCAGAAATTTTAAGTAAATCTCTGACATACCCATGATGCATGGGAATTATGCTTTAGAAATATTCTCACGTCAGTGTTTTGTGACCTGCTCTAGGACCTGAGGTATTGCTGACTTCCTTTCTTCCTTCTTCAGATTTTAGTAGGAATTAGGAGGCTTTAAGGAGCGATTTTGCTGCAGAGTTCTCTACTGAAGTCAGTGGGAATTTTTAATAAAAACCTAGCACATATGTATTGCAGTTGCACCAAAGCCTGGTTGTGCTGGACATTGTACAAACTTAGAGTAAGAAACGTGTCTGGCCTTGAAGAATGCGTAACATAAATAGGAAAAGACCTGGATTTGGATATGAAGGCTGTGCAGGGCTATAGACATTGGGATTCCAGAGAGAAAACTAAGTCCTCTGGGTTCTCAGCCTATCCTTAAGTTTGTAGTGCATCCCTCATTAAATGGATTAATTGATTGACTAGAAATGGCATCTCTGTCAGTGCAGGCTGATGTGCCATAGACACCGAGAGTCTCTGAGATGCAGATTTGGAGCTGGGAAGGGATTTTCCCTAAATGATATTAGCAGGGATCATCAGGCTTTTCCAAACTGAGTCCAATGAGGCTTTTTCACAAGATATCCCCTACCCTTGTGGGGGATTTACAACATTGGCCATGCCCTTAGTCTGCCCTGCTTTTTATCTGTGGCCCACTGTAGATTTTATCTCTTGTGGTTATAGGTACTGAAGGTCTTGGTATTGTTATGCTGTCCTGAGGAGTGATTTACGGTTTGTTTTCGGTGTGTGCAGTGGGTGTTGTGTGGACAAGGGCTTGGCTTTGTTGCTGAATAACTCGGTGTTTGCATTAGGAGCCTTTCTGCCAAATCAGGCTTCTCCAGGGTGGGGCTGCTACCTCTGATGTGGGCTACATTGAACCCTGGAGGAGAGAGGGATACGTTATCTGAGTGCCTAAATTTAGGCTGGGTTTTGCATTTGATATAATTGCCTGTGATGGTTTGGGACAGGACATGGAGACAAAGACAGTCCCCTCCAGTTCTCAGGGCGATCAAGAAGACCTATGAATGGTACTGTAGCTCTTTTTACCCAAATCTTTCTATATTTGCTGAAGAATAAAACAATAGAGTGTGGAGTTTCAGCTCTCTAGTGATTTTAACCAATTACTGTTTTCCTTCAAGCTATATAAATTGTGTGCATTTAATATTTAGTTATCTCCAGACTGTTTACACTAATTTTCATTTATACAATGCATCTCGTAACAGAGGTAGAGTGCATTTCTTTCCCTATTTCTCTTTTGAATGAAAGCCTTGAGGGAAGCCTGCAGTTTTTGATCGTGCTCTCCTTTGATGTAAGCAAATGTTTAAGTTACGCTCTGGAAGAATGTCTGCGACTCGTGTTCATGAATGATGCAGGATTTGTCCTCCTTCCTCGGCGGCTCTATTTATAGCCACCACTGTTTTTATTTTCCACGCAGTCATGAGAGAGAAGGTGAGCAGGAAACAATCACAAGTCCTTTGTCTAAGCACAGCTAAGTTTGTTCGTGTGTTTTGCTGCATTTTATATTCTTCCATGCTGTGTTTCATCTGTCTATCTCCAGACCAGATAAAGGCCTTTTTCCCAGCCCTGGGCTCCAGGGACCCAAATCTCTACTGCTCTGTACTCCACAGGATCACGTACTATACAGTGATACAGCTGCAAAGCGATGCCAGAGGAAAGCAATGAACCTATTTCTGTGCTCCCTTACAGCACGTTCGCTCTCCTGACCCATGCATTGCTGCTGTTTTTGCCAGTGTGTAAATCCAAACCAGCCTACATTTATACACAGAAGGGACCAAATCACAGACTCTGTTTTGTTTTGTTTTGTTTTGTTTCCAGCATGTTCTCTTTTATGTTTGTTTTTTTGTTGTTGTTGTGGCTTTTGGTTTTTTGCTTTCAGAGCTTTTCTTTGTCCTGTTAGACAGCAATCCAAGGCTGTGTTTGGATCTGAATTGTCTGTAGTGTTAAGGGCTGGGATGATGCGATAAGATTGCGCAGGGTGCCAGCAGTGGACAGTCATTCTCCAGGGGATGATGGGCAGCTCTGAGCTGCTGCAGGGTAGTAAGAAAGAAGGCAGGAATGCTCCCAAAGCACTCATCTTTGGTGGGTTCAGTGCATTGTTTTTTGCAGCATTTGATGGTAAAGCTTCCACTCAGCTCCCAAGGGGAACGAAAACTGCCTATCCCTGGCAGAAACCATGAAATAAGGTAGTGTCGAGTGGGGAATTAGCTCCAGTGCACCTGGCTCTTCTGTCAAATAAAACCTCTGCTTTTCCATATTTTTCTGTGATTCAGGATTGCCATAAATGTTTGCTCTAAAGGCGTGTTGGAGCCTAGGAGGCTGGGATCTCACCAAAAGATGCCCTGAAGGAACCTTTAAACAGAGTAATATACGAAGACAGAGGAGACAAAATGGGTTGTGCTCCGTTCACACTCACCCATCGCTTCCGCTAATCAAGGCAGAAAGAGGTGGAGTTGGATCCATGCACAACATGGCTTTTTCTTCAGGATAAGAACAGTAGGAAGCAAACTCCGAACATAGATGGTGCTTTCAGGGACACAATAGCAGGATCCAAGAAAATGTGGCAATTAGAGGCTTAATTAAAAACAAGTGACTCAGAAATGCAAGTTAGAAGGGAACCCGACAATTAAGTTGTATGTAACAGAACAAAAGCTTTTCAAACCCTGCAGAGTTTGTTTTGCCAGGATGCCGTCCTGACTCTCCAAAGGGGCCCTGCAGCCCTGCCTGATTCTGTGAGTGATCAGATCTGTGCCTGGAGTTTATAAGCAAATTCATTTTCCAATTCCTTTACATTTCACAGTTTCCCCTGCTTTTTGCTTTGGGAATCTGTGTTCGCTATGTCCAGCGCTCAGATCATATTCTGTGGCTAGGGAAATGATATCTCACATGGATGGGAACTGGAGAGAGCCTCAGCATCTCACAAAGCTTGATGTCTCATGGCCAATTTCAGAGAATCCTCAGTGGAGATCCAGCTGCTAAGAAGATATTTTGCAGTCTCACATCTCAGGAGTTTGCTATACTAAAAGAAAGCACACATTTCCTGAGAGCTCTTCACTTTGTTGGCTGTATTTTAGTACTCCGCATGGTACTTTGACATCTGAAGCCTCTCACTTATCATATTTCCAAACAGAAACTTCTGGCCAGACATTGTTTCCCAAACTTTTGGAGGATGTCCTTCATGAAAATGGAACCACTTAACCTCTTTTGCAACTTTTTAAAGGATTAATCCCTAACCCCAATGTTGTTTTGTTTTGTTTTGTTTTTTCCTTTCTTTCTGTGCAGTTCTTCAAACTTGGAAAAATTCTTGTCCATTATCATCACTCTGATACATTTTTAGCAGACACTATTCCCACACCAGTGGGGAATAGTTACAGTGAAATTCAGATAACACGCACTTTTAAGTATTGGCAAATACAGCTTTTTAGTGATATCCACTTGTTTGCCCTAGGTCAAGCATCAGGGTAGTGGCAGAGTGCAATAGGTCACTTACCTGGGAGCTCATGTCTTTGAAACCCTGTCTCAAAGCTCTGGCTGACAAGCTAAGTCAGGTAACATAAAAATATCTAAAAGCACACAGCGAGGGAAAGGATTTAAATAGGGCCTTTTTTAGGGAGAACTGATGACAGACACCTGCTGTAGGGAAAGAACAGAGACAAGCTTTAAGAAGGACCAAGGAGCAGATCTTGGGTTTCAGAAGGGGGGGATTACTTTACAGTAGACTGGTGTTGGTGGTGAATTGCTTCTTTACGTAAGGAAATACCACAAAGAAGTGTCTGCATTTCTGCTACTATGGGAATTGCTATTTAAGATACCGTACAGTGAGCCAGCCCAATGGACAACACAAAGATCAGACCCTCATTTTCCCAAAGGCAATCTTGATGAGTGCTCATCAAGAAATAATAGAGAGCAGAAGGCGAAAAGACACAGGCTTCCCAGAAAGCACAGTACTGCCTTTGAGCCTTGACCACCTCTGAAATTTGTCTCACCATGTTGCAGCTCTACGAGCATTAACTGTTGTGTATCCCTTCTCTCCCCCTTGTAATAAAATAAAATACAAGAAAACTGAGTAAAGAGAAGAAACCATGCAGGGAGAGAAAGAAGGACAGCATTACATGGGCTCTAAAGACATCAAGGCTGTGCACGTTGGTGAAATATAGTTCTTGGCCCCGCTATTGTAGCTGCCACACCATGAGTGTACTTAACAGGGTTGTACCTGAGTTTCAGTTAATATGATGGCAGAAGCACTTTAAAGTGCTGAAACCCATTGGAAATAAATCTGAAGCAACCCCATAGACTGAAAAAATATATATATACACACAAACATCCTTCAACAGGGGGCTAGATCTTGTTTCCATTCACACTGATGGACTGAATGCCACATGGCTCTATCAGTAAATAACATTAAAATATTCAATAGCGAACTGAATATTTTTACAACATGAATACCAAATGAAATGATTAATGTTCCCAGCCTTCCTAAGGCAGCAAAATTTCATTATATTAACACTGGACTAATGCAAAGGTGAATGAGGCAGCCTGATGTACTTTGTTTTTCAGACGTATTCCTGAGGAGAAGATCACCAGTCCTCTAATCCTTCCATTCATTACCATGTCTCAGCAATAATAACTGGTGGTAGTTCAATACTGAAGTGTGACAATACTTTGTTAATGTTTTGAAGAAAGCACACAGAGTTAGGGATCATTATATCAAATTTTGCAAGACTCAAGTAACGTGTCTGCTTATCTTTCATTTACTTCACATTAGCTGAACAAATTACCACTCTACAGTTTAATCAACTGCTGTGGATCACACTATCAAGCTAAAAATAAATGAGGGTGGATTAATGAAATAGTCAAGGAATATGTCCAAACACTCAGCTGGTGATTTCTTTTTTTCCAGTGTTTTTCTTTCTATGTTGCTGAAAGAACGGTCCTGTACTATTGAACTTGTACTGTAAAATACTATTGACTGTTCTTTTACCACTTTCCCTCTCCTGTGTTCATTTACCTTTGTAAAATGATGTAAAAATCTATCAGATAGGAATGGTAGGCAACTGCTTTCCATTTGCAATTGTCACTTTCAGTAGCAGTTACGATGTGGTGGAGCAGCACCAAAGCCCTTGGGAACCAGCTCTTTATCCTGGTCAGAAACCGCCCCAACTCAAGGAGCTTTCATCTTAAGGAATGAATAATTATAAAGGGTAAATGGCACTGAAGAGTATGTCTCTTGTCCGTCTCCATCCTGTCCTTATGCTAGTGTCTTTGACTGATTACCTCTTCTGGGATAGAGTAAGGAGTCCATCTCTGTTTTTAGTGTCTGACATGCTGATTAATCGTGCCTCCCCCAGCTGCATGGCTTTGCTCTCCTCCCTGCTCTCCCCACTTCTGCACAGCTCCTTTCTGGCCCCATCAGATGACTGGAGGTGTCTCAAATACATAACAAGAGCAGTTTGAGCATCAGCTTGGCCTTTTTTGTCCCCT
The DNA here is from genome assembly GCF_040182565.1 of Anser cygnoides. Lineage (NCBI taxonomy): Eukaryota > Metazoa > Chordata > Aves > Anseriformes > Anatidae > Anser > Anser cygnoides. Next base: position 207,895,975 of record NC_089873.1, read on the forward strand.
CTTTTTACCATTTTAGAGGGTAACCTCTCTTACATTTTATTTTTTATTTTTTTTAATGCTGTCCAGGTCTTCTCATTAGATCTCTAACAACCTTGTCAAGGGGTGTCTTTAATGGCTCCCTCAAAATCTGCTCATACAAAATTGCCATGCCACGTTTAGATTTTGCATGCATAGCATGCTTTCCACACACAAAACCCATCCACAGCCAAGTGTAGAGGATCTGGTTGCCATCACTACCCGAAAGGAAGTGGTCATGGATCTTTTCAGTGGCTGGCTTGCATTTGAGGAACTGTGTCTTCAACTCACGTGGCAGAGGTATATGTGGTATATCTGCTGGTGAACTGGGATTTTCTATGACAGTCCAGAGTCAGCAGTCCACATGAGAACGTTCACGCAGTTTCAGAACCCCTTTGAGCGTTGGATTCATCAGGAGACACAGCACATAACAGTGGTCATTTTAAAAAGTATCTCATCACAAATCAAATAGTTATCATATATGAACAACTGATTGCATCCCATTTTTGCTTGGCATATGTAACAGAACTGACACTAATGACCTCGTGCTTGTTACCCTATAAACCTGTGTTTAACTAACTTTCCACTAGAATATGATGTGATTTTCAACTCTGTGCCCATCTCACTCATACAGCAATCAATGGAAAGATTTTAATGCAAATGTAGTCCAGAGATGCCTAGAAGTATAACTCTTCAAATAACAGAGGCTAAATAAGACAAGCTTTCATTTTACTGTAAATATTTCAGCAGATTACATGTTATGGTCATTTGGATAACTCATTTCAGAGGTGTGTTTATTTAAAGGAAAGAATTTGTAGCTTCTGTGTAATGCTGAGGTCAACAGGAAGATGGAGTCTGTGAAGTACTAGCTGAAGGTTAAAGCTGCCTTCTCTTCTGCTGGCCCAAGATAAAATAAAATAAAATAAAATAAAATAAAATAAAATAAAATAAAATAAAATAAAATAAAATAAAATAAAATAAAATAAAATAAAATAAAATAAAATAAAATAAAAATTTTACAACCAAGGATAAACATCTTCTCATGCTAGGCTAGGAGTAAAGTTACCACACATTTACACTAGCATAAATGAGATCAAATTTGGCCCTTCTTAATTAATCCTGGGTCGTAGTGAGACTTTACAGTTCTTTACTCTGGAAAGCCTGAACTAACATCAAAGAGCATATTTTAATTGACAAGTGTATTCATTGCCAGAGAGGGGTATAACACGAAAAGGGGATTAACACCCAGCTGTGCTCTAGAGGAAATTTAAGGCACAGACACACTGTAGATCAGATAAAGTCTGCATTAATGCTCACGAATGTGAACTTTCATTGTCTTCACTAATGCTAAGCAGTTCACATCTGCCAATTAAAAGTCTCTTCATTCTGGTGCCCTCCCTGTAGTGGTGGGTCTGTTCGCCTTGACTCGCTATTGCTATTGAATTACTGTAGTTATAGCTGCACATCTTCATAGTCAGCAGAGTGTTTGCTTCCTCCCTGAGGGTACTACAAAGCTGGAACAAGCTGACAGTTTCCAGATCTCCAATGAATATGCTGCACAAAAGCAAGAACACTGGAATATTTCGAAGCTTAGTGATGTTACTCAGTGGCTCTTATTCTCCTCTCCGTCAAAGCTGCTATGAGAAGCACCTCCTGCCTTCAGTCAAGCTATCATCTCAACCAGCCTCCTGGGCCGCTTTCCAGCAGCTGTTGCGATAAGTTAAGGATTATTTAGGGGCCATTACAAACTGCTGGGGATTGCCATTGAGTAAGGAATCTAGCCCATGCTCCATACAAATAACAAGCAGATGTTTGAAGAGGCGGAGGCTTGTGCAGCAGTTCTGCAGCTCCAGAGGTTTTCCTTACAGAAGGGTGATCCTTCTAATGCCAACAGCATGAATTCAGGCTTCCTCTGGGTCAATGAATTGCCTTCTGGGTGTGTGGAGGTTACCCCAGTGTTGTGATATGGATGTGGACCTCCATTAACTCAGAATAGCTTGCTTTCTTTTTCCCTTACAATACTGGTCAGTGGCAAAGTGGTTAGGAGTTTGGCCCATATCTTCCTGGTTTGGAGTATTCAGAGCCAGTCACAGGTTTCCACAGTCATCAGTACAGATTTATCTACCTCCACTGTGAATTATCCAGTATAGGAAACCTCAGAAGCAGAAGGGAACCCACCAAGGCTATTTGTCCCACTCCCAGTCCAACATAAGGCTGCTCATTTACATACAACACTGTGTTTCTACATTGCTTTATTTTATTTTATTTTTATTCTACTTCCTCAAGGGATCTGATCATAAGTAAAATATTTCATTATATTAGTCAGAAATTTCATTTTTCTTAATCAAATCTTCTTCTTAATAAAATAGTAGCACAGATATCCATTCCTGTTTTTTCTTGATACTTGAGTCCTTCAGATTTTTGTGGATTTTTATAATGCCGTTGTCTTTACAGCTTGCCAATCTGCATGCATTTATTGCAGATGTTTAATGGTCAGTCATTCTACCCACTCCCTTTATGGTTTCCTCCACACATGCACACACACACTCTTCATATTGATATATTTTTGGTTACCATCTAGGGTTATATGACACACTCTAAGTGGGCTCATTGCAGTCATGTAGAGAGATACATTTCCATGCTGTAGCAGATACTAATGAAACTGCAAGGAGTTAGTGGTGCCACTGGGTCTATGATTTGAATGGGACACTCTGCCTTCCCCATCTGCCCTCCCAGTAAAACCTTAAATCAAATGTAAGAAGCAATAACACCTCTGCTGCTATTGCTCATATCCTGTAGCTTGACTGTGATACAGCATTGCAGTAAAGGAGTGAGTCCCTCTCACTGTGCTATTACAGCTTATTTTTAAAATGCTGGGGAGCAGGGAAGCAGCTGAGACATCTGCTTGGAACCAGGAGACCTCAGTGTACCCTTTCTTCCAGCCTGAAGGGACTAAAACTCACCTTTTTCATAACAGAAATTCATTTCTCATAACAGAAGTCATACCCACCAAAAGGCAGTAGTGCTGGAACTGTGGCGGTCTGATTGTCTTTGGGAGAGAGAAAGATAGGGAGCAAGCTGTGGAGAAAAATAATACCCTTGGCACTATAGAGCACATGTATAGGAATGCACAGTTCTCTGTTCTGGTCTGCTTTTAACATTGCCTCCCCTTTACACATGCGGAAGGTAAAAGCAGAATTTTCAGCAGGTATTTTTCAGGTATTGGGCCATACAAAACCAAATTTCATTGCATTAGTAATAGGCCTTGGACATACATGCCCTGCATTGGGATCGCTGGAACTCATTTGAACTGGACTCAGATAACTTTTACTGATCTGGAAGCAGGCAACAAATCTTTCTGGATAGATTAAGCCATTTTGACCTAATATGCCATGATAAGCTTATATGGTCTCCTTTACCTGTTTCTTTTATTCCCAAAACAGATTCTCCAATAGGTGCACCCTTCTCTCCATCTTAAGCTAACAGATAAAAAACAGGTTTTGTTGCTGCTGTTGCTGTTTTAAGGAAAAAAAAAAAATGTAATATTTCTGTTATAATTAAGAGGATATTGTCATTTCATAGGTATCTTTCTACCTCTCTTTGTCACGAGCTTCAGCGGCTCAGGTCATAACATAAAGGAAATTTGAAGAACATCACATTGCAGAGGCATAGATGGATAATTGCCACTGCACAGTCTTTTCCAGGCTCTTCTTCAAGGTCCTATTTCTTATCTCCAGCAATGACTCACAAAGCAATGACACAAACAGCATGGACTACATGGACCTTCTACTCCACACAAATCCCCTTCTCTGTTTCATGGCCAGCATTCCCAGCCGAGCATGACAGAACACATCTGACCCATTTATCACCAGCTTGCAAGTGGTTATCAGGGCTTGCCAGCCTCAAGCTGCTTGAGCCTTAAAGAAACAAATGCTCCAGATACACATCTTGTAATTCTGCTGTGTATTGCCTCCATCATGCCACCTTTTTCCTTCATTTGGGCAACATTTACTCCCTCTTACACCTCCAAAATCAATTTTTTTCCAATGTTTTCATTTCAGGTCCTGAATTCTTTAAATTTCTCCTAAATTTCACATTCCGATTTTATTTTTTTTTAAGTCTCCTAAGCACTTTCGAGTCTTATTTGCCTCCTTCATTGTTCTGGAGACTGATTATCTTGTTTGGAAAGAAAACCCCTTGTTTGTTAAGAAGTGTCCACACCCACTGAAGGCGTCTCCTTATCATCTCTTGGTCAGCACAGGTCTCTGTGTTTGCCAAACAATGAGGTTCCTTCAGCCTGCACATAAACTGCCTTCCTTAGACAACGTTAAGCTCTTTCCTGCTCAGGGTTGGGCCCTGCAGGCAGGTCCTTCAGACGTTGTTTGGGGGTGAAAATATATGATTGTCTCCCCAGAACTGTGGAGCATGGCCATGCCTGGAGGAACCCCGCAACCCACTTACTGTGTGCAAGTACTTCCTAGGGACAAGTTTGTCTTCAGATTGTCTTTAGAGCTAATCCGGTCTTGAAATAGCAGCAGTTGTCTCACTGCGTAGATCGCGCTGCTTCTGACTTAGGACATTGCCTGGTCCTCTGCAGCGAAACTGCAGTCTTTCTAGAGAGGTAAAACATATGTCTGACAGTTGCTGTCTGAAGTCCAAATATTAAATGAGGTCCTAAAAACAATGCGAATAAAAAGAAATGTCCAACAATCTAGCTCTGTTTTATTTAAAATTCAGGAAAGGAGAGAAAATGGCTTAATAGTCAAATTTAGAAGGAGCATGTGAAGTCACCACTGAAACATCCATTCATGGGTTCATTGAAGTATCTGCATATTTCAATGCACTTAACTATGATGGGGGAAAAAAGCCAAGACTTGTGGCAAGGAAAGTGAGGAAGAGGTTTTTCAAGCGTTTTTTTCAAGCCCAACTCCAGGCTGGGCAGGGAATGGCTGGAGAGCAGCCCTGAGGAGAGGGACCTGTGGGTGGTGGGGGGTGAGAAGCCGGCCCCAAGCCATCCCCGTGTGCTGGCAGCCTTGAAAACCAAGCATGCCCTGGGCTGCAGCAGCAGCAGCGTGGCAGCAGGGCGAGGGAGGGGATTGTCCCCCTGGGCCCCGCTCTCGGGAGGCCCCCCCTGCAGCGCCGCGTTCAGCTCTGGGCCCAGCACAAGGACACGGAGCTGCTGGAGCGGGCCCGGAGGAGGCCGCGAGGATGCTCAGGGGCTGGAGCAGCTCTGCTGTGGGGCCAGGCTGAGAGAGCTGGGGGTGGTGGGCCTGGGGAAGAGGAGGCCCCGGGGAGACCTTACAGAGGCCTTCCAGTACCTAAATGGGGCCTAGAGGAAGGCTGGGGTGAGACTCTTTGTCAAGGATCTCAGTGATAGGACAAGGGGTAATAGCTTATGTGTTCTCCAGCAGGTAGTGCCTCCCCAGCAGTAACAGGAAAACACAAACTTCCCAAAATTGAGACTAGCCTAACTATGACTCTTAGACAAGGTCTGTGTCAGGAACCAGAAGATCTCCATTCAGTTCCTGGTTCTGCTGCTGGCTGGCTAGAAAATATTGAGTCACTCACTGCATCAGTTTGCCTCTCATTTTTTTCCCTCTTTGCCTCTGTTTCCCCAGCTGTAACTGAAGCTCTGCTTTCCAACACACCATCTGTGCTCATTTCATAGAGGTTTTTGCAAGGAAAACATTTTTATTCAGAGATGGCCAGCTTAACAAGGAAACTTCCATTACTAATGAGTGTACAATCCTTTAATTAGTATACCTTTCTCTTTACCTTGGTGTGATATACATATTTGAGAACCACAAAACTGATATAAACAGCCTATAACTAGAAAGGGCTTAGGCAGAAAACAAGCTAGTTCTTTTTATGGTGATGGATAATCAAGAGCATGGGTTGTTGCTAGGAACAGCATGGCTTAGCTGCCTGCTCTTTGGTCAGGGCCAGAGCATTTGACCTGCTTCGTCCACAATTTCTATCATCTTGTGATTCATGATTAATCTACTTGATGGATGGCACTTTACAGATGTCAAGCAAAGTCAAAGCCCTGGCCTTCAGGGAGAGCCCACCTCTATGTCAACCATCCTGAAAATAAACAGCAGCATAAATACTGCAGAGGTAGATAGCCTTGATCCTGTTAGGTCTTTGCTAAGTGGCTTTTCATAGAAAAATGTACAAAGAACCCAAGCTCTCCTTCATTCATTGGTATGCCCCCCCAATACTTGCTTATTCAGCTCTCATTCAAAAAATAATTGTGAGAAAATTATAGGTAACTTTAGATAAGGTTTTCCTCTGAGAAGTTTCTTATACTCACAGCTGGCCCCAGTGTTGGCAAAACGACTAGTTCTGCAAACAAGACAGGATTAAACTGCACTGTCTCTTGCTGGATTCAATGTGCTCATGGGTTTCAAAATCAATTGCTTGAAATGCACCTTATTAAGGTGAAAACTTTTTGATTGCAAAAGACCTGAAGTTGAAGAGGGGACAAGGGAGAGAAAAGACATCTGTTCCAGTGCCTAATGAAACCATAGCTGCACACAGGCACGGGTGAGATCAAGGGATGCTTGTAAAATATTAACAAAATTGCAAAACAATCCCTAGGGGAGCTTTAGAAATATTTGATTTGATGACAACACAATTCCAATTCACTCTTCACCAAGAGCCAGGAGAGATAGCATTCACATCCAGTAATCCCCCCAAATGGCATCTTTCTTTCTTAAACACCCTTTCATTATCGTTCACATTGTTTGTTGATTTGCAGGGCTTCATGTAATAGTTTGAAGGCAGAGATTAGAGTTGCGAGGGCAACCTGACAAAATTCCGTCTCTGCCTGCTATTGCCTTCACTCCCAGACAACATGCTCTAAATGATATCTGCTCCATCTATGAACTTCTAATGAAAGATCACTTCTGTTTCATTTGCTCTTTCTACTCTTAAATAAAAAAATGGGAGGGGGAGTGAAACAAAATGAAATTGAATGCTGAGAAAAATTATACTGCTCAACAGTCTTGTCAGGAAGGGGAAGAAGTAGGGATTTTCTTAAAGAACAAGATCCAAGGTCCCAATTATTGTTGCATTCAAGTCTGACAGCTGTAAGACTGACACCACCTAGCTCTTCTGAGGTCCCTGCTACACAAATAAGGTAGTGCTAACATGGGTTAAAGAGCAGGATTTTGCACTGAAATCATTGTTTGTGTAATTAGCTTACAACCAATACAAGGAACACATTTTCTTTTACAAATGAATCCAAAAACTACTTTAAATATGAAGGTACACATTCCCTTATAGTTCAGCCAGCTGCAGCTTTAGCTATGAATATGCTATCGGATTAAGCAATGCCAGAATATTCACACTGTTTGTATTGTTAAATAACTGCTAAACAGCAATTAATAGAGGCCTCTGGCAGTGTTTTGACCTGGGCCAAACAATTTCTGAGCACAGTTCAGTCATTAGCATCAGCCAGGGACCAGTCCCAAAAGGCAGAAGACTACAGCCACCCTCTTTCAGACACTAAGAGGTTTTATTATATAGATGAAGGCTTCTCCATGCCAGTTGGCCTCAGTGCCAGGGAACAGTCCCAGACTTTTATTTACTGTAATAAAATATTTAATTTACTAGTGTAGATATCTCCTTTGTGTCTCCAATTTCAGTAGATCTGTTCCCAGATTAAAGTGGTGAAAAATCTGATGGCGGACCAACACTTTATTAGTATTCCTGTTTAGCAATAAATGCAGTGTTCATTTACAGCTTTTGTCCCTGTTTGTTTGTTCATTTTAAAGAAAGTTTAAATATGTTTGTTTCCAAACTCAGAAATTACTAAGGCCACTCTTTATCTCTTAGTGTAATGCTTTAATTTCAGCCTATATAAAACCCTGGGCCAACTGGAAAGTCACTGATGTTCTCATACCAGTCTATAAAAAACATGCACAGGCCAGAAAAGAGGTTGGAGATTCTGGCTTTAAAATGGACACAGACAAACTAGCTACTAGTATTAACATAATTAATATACTTAAGTGCTCTCCTGGAGTGCTTCTCCCTCTGCAGTCCCATAGGAGAAAGTGTTGGCTTCACCCTGAGCCCAACACACATTTCCCGACCATTGCTGCTGCCCATTCCCTCTTACATTCACCTTGTTTCCAAAATCCTGGAGCCAGATACATGGTCTACACCTTCTCTCCTCCTTCCCCCACAAAACAGCCTCCCACTTGATATGGATCAGCTAACAAGAGCTGAAAAGCATGAAGCAAGAGAGGCACAGGCATGTTTGCCTTGGGCCAGGATCCCAATGATGTCTCTGTGATCCTAACACTCCCTCCCCATACATTTATGTACCTTGATCTGCATTGAGAGCAGCTTAAAATTAGGGACTGAAAGCAGTGTCAAGCTTGGCTTCCTGCCTGCTCTCCTGCCATTGCTACAGCAGACGTGATGGAAGGGGAGGTGGACAGAAGCTCACACCTGCTATTCTCATGCCAACCTAGCTTGCTCAGGGCTAAAAAATTGAATTATAATGCTGGGCTTTACAGTAATGAGGTTCCAAGGTAGGCGTATCTCTTTATTGCTGGTGCCCTTATAGGACCATTAACCTCTAGAGGGAATGGTGATGTGGCCAACTGGGCCAGAAGGAAAATACTGAGTGTTACCACAAGTCTGGCCAGATGACCTCTGTCACTCCCCTGGTCTCTGCTTTCAGCATCGACATCACTATGTGCTTCCAGAACTGCAGCTGGCAGCCCCTGGCACAGCTCAGCACAACCTCTTGTTATTTATTTGCTGCCTGAGAGGTGCCGTAGCAGCCTCTAGAACCCCTAGACCTTTTGTACCCACCACAACTGGTGGCCTTCTCACGGCACTTCATCCCCTCGACTTCTGCATATTCCTCCCCACCCTTCCTTAAAGGCAACTACTTTATCCTGTCCAAATCTAGGCCATGGAGACCTCTGTTTGTTTCCACTACGTATGTGGTTGAACAGGGACTGTTGTCTGACACACTGCCTTCAGTCCAAGCCAATGCACAGACACTAAACAACCCCAGGGTAGGAGGTAAAACACATGTGAATAAGATTCCCCTGTACGGCTCCTTGCTTTGTAGCTGAACTTGTCCTCCCCCTACACACATCCTTCCCCAAATTGCAATTTGTAGCCTAACACCCAGGAGAAAGCTCTGCTGTGGGTTTCTCCTCCACATTCCTGGGTGAGCCGAGGTGTGAGGGAGACAAAAAGCTGCTTAAGATCTTACAGTCTGGAAACATCTTCACACCCTCTCCATCCAGATGTTGTGACATCTGGAGATACAGAGCAGATGGGAGTTAGGGTGTAGTTCTGACCAGGACAGCAGGGCCATGGGGACGTGGGACCTGTGTTTAGGGTAAATACAGTATTATTAAAGCTCGGTCCAGATCTCTGGCCAGCAGATCCTGCCTGCCCTATGCCCAGTCCCACCATGCAGCAGTGATCTGCAAAAATGAATTAAATTTATTCTCATTTCTGCAATAATTTTGTACCAGATGAGATTAACATGGATGCTTTTCTCATCACAAGGGAGGAGACACATCTGGGTAAAAATCATAGAATGACTTGGGTTGGAAAGGACCTTTAAGATCATCTTTGGCTGCCCCAAAATGAGCAGCCAGGGAAGGGTTTTTGCCTTAATTTTTCATCTGTGCCAACATTTCTCTGCCTCAGAAAACTGAGAGGAGCACAAGCCTTGCAACACCCAGGAGCACTCAAGAGCTTCAATAAACAGGCAGTCATGGGAAAATCAGGGGGGATTGTGAGAATTTCCCATCACAGGTGAAAGAAGAGAAGCAGATTTGAGAGAGGAAGATCAGAGATGAAGAAGGAGATGGAGGGAAAAAAAAATCTCTTATTGAATTAGATTTATCCCCAAACAAGGGTCCAATCCACTGACCTACCAATTTGTCTTTTTATAAATTGCCATCACCAGGATATCTAAGCATCTTGATATTGTCCCTTGACAGAGGGAATAATTGAATGCTCTTCAGTTTATGTCAAGGCTGAAGGTACAAACCCGGCTCAGATGAGGGCACAACCGAGCAGACCGGGTCAGCCTCTGTCTTTCCTCCTGCGGTGCCTACCAAGGGTGGAGAGAGGGAGTTTCTCTTTCATTTCCCTTCCCATTAACACAGTTGCATTTTGTGAGGTATTTGTTTACATGAGTCTTCTCAGTTCGTTCCTCTCAGGGGAGCCATTAATTTATCTGCTTTGCTTTCTGTCAACAGGAGTTGACAGAGGGAGTTATGGGTTAACTGCTCTGTTTAGAGCAAGTGGCAGGTGCTGGTATCACTCAAGCTAAATGAAAATATAAATATCTCCTTACCTACCCAAGAAATCAGCTTAAATGCACAGGCCCCACTGTTTAGGTTCAACCTGTTTATAAGCCTAATGACCCAACACGGCGTTGAATGTGTTCAGTGACAGCTTGAATGTCAGGCTGCCCCAGAGCCCAGCTACATGTAATTACTGTATGAAAATTTCAAAAATGCCTTAATGATAGCAAGCACTGCACTTATAATGCCAGAAAGGAGCCTAATTTTGGAGAAACACATGCTCCATCAAAAACAGGGCCCCTTGAAGATCCTCGGGGGATCCTTGCAAATCAGAGGCTCCCAAGGCTGCAGGCCACGTCTGAAAGAATTGCCAACATGCTTTGCTATGAGTTTCTCCATCAGTTCATTTTGGGTCACTCTGGGAAGGAGATTTCCAAAAGAGGCCAATTTCATAATTTTATTCCTTTTCATCCTCAGCGCTGACACTTCTGAGGGCTGAAATGTGATGCAGTGCAGCCCATGCCATAAACGTGGATGTTAAAAGGTTTTGTAGAGGGAGCTGAGCTTATAAATCCCCACTTTTCTCTCCCAGCGAAATGAGTGGAAAATGCTTCTACATAATTTAATGGGCTTTGGATCAGACACACAGTTCACAGAAGCCCTTGCTGGTGTAAAACCCAATGCCAGTCAGAAGATGACACAACCAGTTCACTCCTCACTGGTCAGAAGTACAGTGAGAAAAACGTGTTTCATAGAATATCTTAAAAAATAGCTTACATGCAGCATGATTTCCAAAACAAAAAGCACCAAGGCAGTGGGGAAGACCTAATCATTTTTTGTACATTCATTTCTTCTATATGGGATACCAATAATTGCTACTGAAATAAAAGGGAAGAAAAAGAGGAAAAAAATGCTGACTGTGTCTGACAGGTTTGCTTTCAACAGTTTTCAGCTTTTCTTGAAAAACAGTGTAGTAAAGACATTGTCGAGACAATAAAGTATTAACAGAAATTCCAATTAAAGATAGAGAAACTTGGGTCTGTAAACAAGCAGAAATAGATGAAATGTAGGCATGAAGCAGAGGGGTTTCAGCAGGGCAGTTTCCAGGAAGCAGCAACAGCAGCTCCCTTGGCAAAAAAGGAACAATGTCATCTCAGAGAGTTACAAAATGTACATCTGATCTTGGGTGGTAGGGGCTGGAGCTGGAAAAGATACATTAGAAAGGCTGTTGGAAATTTATGGCTTGAAACACTGGCTAGAAATACAGATTTTAGATCCAGGGAGTTATCGTGTGCCGTGACCTAAAAAGGATATGGTTCCATCTTCCAGTTTATGTGGTGGCAAAGAGTTTCTCAATCTGCCTTCCTTCCCAATCCAATGCATTGCCTTCTTGCCAGTGCCAGTGCAACTACTTGTGAAATTACACTTTAAAACTAGACTGATTTTAAAATAGCCCAATTAAAGCTGGGGTAGGTTAAAAAAATGAAAAGGTAAGGGTTTGGCAGACAAGTGCTCTTTTTCTTTCTATTTCCAGCCCATTTCCCTGATCTGCTTATGGTGTGGTTTTACAAGCAGCTGCATCAGTGTCCCCAGGGAGGCAGCAAGCAGCAGGGTGGCTGAGCCCTGGCAGGAGGGAACATCTCAAGCTGGGTTTGTCATCAGAAACGCTGAAATGTGGAACCATTCCTCCACAAAGGCTGACATTTTCAAACCCCAGAGCCTGAACTTTGGTAAAAACAAACTTGTGTTTAAAGGATACCTGGCAATTGGATTTCCTGAGGATTTCTGCATCCAGCAGATCTAAGCATTGATCCAGCCTCACTTGGGTAATGATATGTAGAACGAGACATTTGGTTCAGGAGCTTATGTCTGAGGATGTTGCTGTCTCTCCTGTCTCCATCTGTACCACTTCCTTCTCTTCAGATATAATAGTTAGCTAATAAATTAACATTTATATACTGCTTTGAAAATCCTCAGCACTAAATACAGGTTTTTATTAGCTCATATCCTGGCAAAGTATTTTTTTCCCTTATAAATTACTTTTTTTTAATTGAATTATCTATTGCAATTTTAAAACATACAAAGTGCTTGGACCTCTGCTATTTATCATTTTTTCCCTGCGAGAGTTTGCCAAGGTAGGAAGGAAATTGGGTCAAGAATTTATGGCAAAAAGCAGATAAGCATTTTACTTTAGGGTCCTTTTATGTCCATGATTCCAATGAGACTAATAATCTTTGCAAATCATTAGCATGTCATAGCCCAAAATCCATCCTGAAACTGTATGATCTCACCTCATAAGTTTCTCCTTAGACTCCTAGACTCACTCGGTCATCATCTTAATAGTGATATATATCTCATAGATAATTGATTGAAATGACATGCTTAAAAGCATCAAACAAGACCTTTTACTTGGCTGTGAAACAGCTAAGAATGGTTATATCTGGTTTTCATATAATGGGCCCAAAAGGTTAAATGCCTGGTCCAGGATCACACAATAAATTAGTGGCACTGCTAGGCATAAGAGGAACTAGTGCTGTTTCCCAGACTCTTGCTTCTCAGCAGTAGACATAACTATCTCTCCATCTCAGGAACAACTGCATGTTCTAAAATGAAGATGGTTTTCTTGCTACTTAAAACCGTGCCCTTGACCTCTTAAATTCTCTTGTCTTTTGGCCTTGTGCAAGGTCAGAAGTGCACACGGGACAATGCAGAGACAGAGGCCACATGGTAAGCGTCTAATCTTGGCTTTATTATTGTTATTATTTTCCAGAAGATAGACTTTCCAGAGATAGAAATTTGCCTTATGTCGACTTCAACTCAAAACTTTACAATTCGGAGCTATCTACTGAATAAGACTCTGTGGTGCTCCACTACATCTCATATGGTATACATCTTACATGGTGGAGAGCCCTTTGCTGAGTTTTGCTTTTTCTTTTTTTTTTCTTTTACCTTGTAAGAAATATAAAAGATTGTGTTTGTTGCATCTATTTGAAACAGATAGTAATAATTAACATTTATATAGCGCTTTCTGCTTTATAAGCACTGCACAAACACTAACTAATTACTTTTGCTTTAGTGTAAATTAATGTAATCCTACTCTGCTTTACAATCTATTTGCATCTTTTGTTGACTGAGAGCTAGTTCAATTGCTTCTAATCTTTGGTCTAACTAGTTATTAAAGACACGGCTAAAAAGATCCATTTACATCTTCAATTGCCTTATCCACTCCCCAACCCCTTTCGTTTGCTTTTTCTTTTTCCTTCTGCAGTCTTTTTGCTGAATATTCCTCCAGCTGGATGCCAGTGCATGGTAGCAAAGCTCTCCTTCAGCAGACCAGTGAGCCTTTCTACTCCTGTTGTTAAATGGAGTGAAAAAACTTCCTGTTCATTATAAGAATGACTTAATAAGTCATTCTACTTTGCCACAGAAAGTCATATAGAAGACACGTCTTCCTATGGCAAACTGAACTTATCACTTAGCAAATAAATTAGTGATCTCGGTACCCATAATCTGGAATTCAGTTTCCATTTGCAGCTTGGATAAATCACTTGAGGTCTTACACAGCATTTTGACTTCTGGAAAATATGAAAAATATTTGGCTTTCCTGAATATTGACACAGAATCCATATACTCCAGCAAACAGGCTTACAAAGTGCAAACAGGAGCTTGGGTTTGTGCATGCTCTGCCACCGAATTCTGTGTGACCATGTCCACGTCACCTCCCTTCTGCCTGTCTGTTCTACCTGGAATATATGCAAGGACCTACTTGAATGGCTAAATCCTTAAGAAATAACAGTCATGCAAAATCATAATTGAATGAAAAAACACTACTGTGTTATTATTTCAACCAGATTTGGACTCTTACTCCCAAATGAGTCAACCTAGGGTCTCTCGGTAGCCAACAGAGAGACAGCATCACTTCTAGGTCAAAATTGTTCTCTACTAGTAATAGATGTGTAACAGTTTTTTTATGAATCTTGCCCTAGAAATGCCTTTTTTTTCCCCCTTCATTAATTATAAAATGAATCAAACATAATGAGTTTGGTTGTAGGTATTTGCAGAATAGATGTCTAAATTTGGGTGAGACAAATTCTACATCTTAGGAAAGCCTGTTCACCCTGCCATGTAGATTTACAATTGAAGCTCAAAAACAGAATGTAAATTTTATCTCCAGATTATTTGCCATGGTGTTAAGAAAACAGAAATAAATAAAAATAAACCTTGATATCATTCTGATATATTTGGGCAAATGTAGAATTTTGCAAGGATAATATAAATGCAATATTTTCTATTGTTACCCAAGCCACAGTATCTCTTACCTTTACCTTCCTAAGCTCCCTCCTTAGTACATAGAATCCTAGAATCATTAAGGTTGGAAAAGACCTCCAAGATCATCTGGTCCAACTGTCCCCCTACCACCAATGTCACCCACCAAACCCTGTCCCTAAGCACCACGTCCAACCTTTCCTCGAACACCCCCAGGGACGGTGACTTTACCACCTCCCTGGGCAACCCGTTCCAAAGCCTGACCGCTCTTCCTGAAAAGAAATGCCTCCTAATTTACAACCGAAACATTGTGTTGTCCTTCAGCATTTGTATGTCTAGAAAAGTCCATGGAGGTCTGTTTTGCAGGTTCATTTTAGCTCTGAGCTGCAGCCAAGCAATCGGGTGTGAGTCCTTTTGCCAGAGTGTAGTATGTGATCTGCAGAGATATTGGATGGAGTTCTCACACTGTAACATGGATTGCATCTTCTTTAAATCCCTTTGAGGGATTCCTCACTTTGCTATTCCAGTAAGGGAGCCCCTTGTCTAATGAAATAAAATAATATAATAAAGTAAAACAAAATAAAATGAAAAATAAAATAAAATAAAAAATAAAGAGATTCTTTTCTAATTTATTATTTTGATCTCTTTATTCCCCCCCCTCCCCCCCGACATTTCACCTAAGGAAAATATACTGCCTACTGCATAAGCTTGATGTGTAATTTAAAGTTAAGCTTTGGACACAGTAGGACACTGATTAATCAATCCCTAACATCTTTCAATGCACTCTGATTATCTTGCAGAGAAGTCCTAAAATAAGTCCATAGAAAATCAGAAATCAATTCATGGGTCTTTGCAGTCTTTTTACAGATAATTCATATTTTAATAAACTTAGTTTGAAGATGTGTTCTTCAGGGGATTTTATCAGAAAAAGAAAACAGGTTTATTTCTTTCCTTGCTGAAGGAAAGCAAGGAGAGATTACCCAGTAACACAGCATCTGAGACAAGATCAGGGACAATTTTACACATGATAAGGCAAGGACACATTGGCCTTGTGACTAATCCTGCAGGTGTCTTGGATGCTAGCTACTTGGATCTTGTAACCTGGGCAAGATACTTGCTTTTGCCTGCAAAAAAAGGGATAGCAGTATTTACTTTTCCTTCTGTTGTTTGTCCTGTCTATTTAGGTGAGAGTTTCCCTGTTACAGCAGCATTCTGTGGACTGTTTACATAAATAGTGTTAATAAATAGGCAGGTAAAAAAAAAAAAAAAAAGCTTTTTGAGCATACTTTTGGGTTTATTCCTCCAAACTCACTTGAGCCTGTTACATCTCTGGCCATTCAACTGCAGTATTAAAAGCCAATGCAGGCACAAACTATTATTTTGTTATTATTGTTATATTATTTCATTATTTTCACAGCCAAGGCCCAATATAAAAATAAAAACAGAATTCAGATATTGCAAGTTTTACATGACACCTCTTTTTCAACTACAGCTGTCCCCCTGTGAGCAGCTCAGACACCAGGCTGCATCCAAAGGGTGCAGAACAGGAGATGTGCTCTGAACTCTGTTTTAAATACCCATTACACACCAGCATGTTCCTTATACCCAGTGATACAGATATATGACAAGGTTTATACTTTAAACTTTATCTGCCAACTGTTTTCTCCTTCTTAGTTTACCTGCAGTGAGCGCTCCTGATAGTGTCAATGTTTTTAGAGGCAATGTTTTTAGTGGAGACAGCAGGGAGGAAAGGCAGACGTGCTTTCTTTCCTAAGAGTCCCAGCCCTCATCCAGTTCTCTTCTATGAGAGCAGAATTAAAGCATATTAATGATAAATAAGGTAATTTTGAGGGTGGATATGAGTTCAAAGCCTTGCTCTTATGGAAAGGGCTGTGGGCTCATCAATATCCCCGTAGAAGAGACAGGACCTGTACACTTCAGGCAGAGAGTTTAAAGGAGACAAAAGGAAGTGGAAGTGCTTTTTCACACAACACGTAATTACATTGTAGGACTACTCACAGGATGTTGCAAAGGCCAAAAGTGTTTAAGTGTCAAATGGGATTAGACAAATCCTCAGAGAACAGGTCAGTGAAGAACTGTCAAACCCAGTGGTCGAGCTAAGAAATTTGCTGAGCCCCAGACTCCTGGGAGTATATCGAGAGGCAGGACCAAGCTTATTGCTTTAAACACACTTCCTAACCACTTTCCCTTTTTGCTTTTCCAAAAAAAACACCACTGGGAGACAGGATACAGGACTGGATGGCCCATTGCTCTCACCCAGTTTAATCATTCTTCTGTCCATTATTCTGGGAGTTCTTCACAGGATGGTCAAATCTGAGACAAAACTGCACGATATGCCATAGGCAAGGACTTAAGTATAGACAGCCATTTGATCAGTTAATGCATAGTCCTGTAAGAAGTTCTAGTGTGTAAAGAGAGTTCAGTTGGTCTCTGATGCCCTACTAAGATGACTAGTTTTGCTTTGTGTATCTATATGCAGACAGAAGTCTTTATTTCTTCCTTTTTTTCCCCAGAAGTTCACAGAAATGCATACATTGCCTATGGTTGCATACAGCCCATATGGGGTAATAAAGTTTTGTGTTTTCCATATGCAATTTATGAAGGAGAAGGTTATAGAAATAATATATCTAAGTGCTGGTATTCCCTTACAAAATAGTGAGAAAAGAGGTTGAATGAAGACTGTGCATGGGACTTGTCCTGGGCTTCTTGCTACACTTCCACATGGGTCACCATTTTATAACAAAAATTTCCTGTAGGTCACACAAGACCTCTAAGAATTAGATACAAAGCCTTGCCCAGAAAAGCCTTTTCACCACCCTGAACGAGCCTTCCACTAGTCTTTTCTTGTTATCTAGGAGATGACTAGAGATTATCAAATGCATTCTGGTTTTTGTTTGTTTGTTTGTTTGTTTGTTTTGTTTTGTTTTGTTCTTTTTCAGAAAAATGAATCAAAACAAAACAAATGAAAAAACACCTTAGACTGTTTTTACAATTTGTAGGAAAAAGAAAAGACTCCTCCAAACAGATTCAGGAAACGTGCCTAGGGCCTTCACCTGGGATATCTGAGATGCATTCAAGATCTTGTCCAGTCTGATTCAGATTAAGGACTTAAATCTCCTGTTTTTCAGGACATTTAAGAGCCCAAATCAGCAGATGGTGGTTGATGGAGGAAGAATGGGAGGAAGGACTACTGTGTTCTTTAGTGAGATTCATTCAGTGACTACCTGCATTGAAGGTGTCACTCCTGCATTCGATGCCACCAGCTCTGGGACGTGCTGACACGCACGCTGTTTTCACCCAGCTTGTGGATGTCTGGCACATCACACACCCAGTGCTTGAGGCTGACTTGGTGAGCGAGGAAAAATTCACAGATGGAACCTGAGTCAGTCTACATTGGCAGGCTGGCTCTTCTGGCATTTAGTATTTAAATAGCCGTACACATTATCTAACTGAAAATATTTTTAACTTCCAGCCCAAAATCTTGCCCTAATACAGGCTAAAAGCTGCAACCCATGAGGGGACACTTCGGGGTCTGCAAAATGGAAATAATTGCATTCCAGCCCCTTCGTGCTTTCCCACAATACTTCAAATGTCCACTACTGTTTCAAGCTTTTCTGGACCTTCAACTCACTGCAGTTTTAGATTTATTTATGGAAAGGTCACAAACCACATCTTTTGGACAGGATGTTACCAATTGCCTAGGAAGTCCCATACCAGTAGAAGAAAGACTTAGTGGTTGTGACCAGAAAAGGGAGGTTTTGTTACTTTCTTCAAGAACTGGGCTCAAGCCAAGAAGAGTTAACTCAACTTTTCATTATTCCCTCTTGTGCCTGCTTCTTTCCAAAGTCTTTGCCAAAAATGTGAGAGGATGTTATACCTACAGCTTAATTTATTTCCTACAAAGACCTTCTGGGATTCAAACCTCTATTATAAATCTGAAGCTTAAAGTTTAATAAAAAACACAGGAATCTTTTATGTTATAGAAGAATCTCCCAGAAACCTGGTAAATAGCATCACGCAGTTTAAGCCACGGTTGTGTATTTGCTAAGATCAGATCATTGCAGCCTCCGATCACCTGGCAATACAAATTTGATTTGAATCATTCCTAAGTACATGCCCAAATATCTGCTGAATACATCAGAACATTCAACATTACATTTATGCTGGCTTTGTGCTTCAGTCAAGCTGTGGAATGGCAGGCAGCATCACAGATTTTTTTGGACAAATGGAAATGGCCAAATAAGATTTCCCGAGTTCATCATTTTGCATCATGAGACCAGAATATGGAGCCCAGTACCAGGCATTTGCATCCTCACAGAAGTGCAGTGAGGACTGTCACAGTGGACTGAGTTGTTTCAGAAAGATGTCAAATATCAAGTGGTAATTTAACTTGTTGTTGGACATTAATAACAACGGCCACAAAGTAACTTAAACATCTGAACTCCTAACATCTGCAGATGCAGCTTAAGATCCTGAGTTGGAGCTAGCTTCCCAAATACCATGGCTGGTTTGACCCCAATATCTCTTGGTGTTTGTGTGAAAAACTCTCTCCCTTCTGACTCTGAGTGGTGTTTTTATTATTCACCATGGGATTTCACTGGTCAGACATCGCTGTAGTTGTATATGCTCCATGGCTTTTCTGACTGAAGGGCACTATCCAAACATGAAAGAGCATCTTGTTAATAATACCTGAGGTTCATACTACTCTTCTCACACAAAGATTTCAGACATGCATTGGCAAAGATTTCTAAATTAAGTATTCTGCTGTGCTTATGTGACTCGTTTCTCAAAAAATCCAAGGCTGAATATCAGTCTGCCTGGGAGATCAAGAGTCTGCTCTCAGCTCTGTTGCTTTCTTCTTGTACCACCCTAAGCAAGTTACTCTGCCTACCCGTGCCTCATCCCTTCCTCTATAAAAGGAAGAAAAGGATGCTTGTTTGCTACTTACCAGCTTTGGGTCTTACTTAACGATTTGCTTTGTGGAGCCCAAAGGAGGGAAAATAAAATCCAGCACGCTACTCGGCATTCTGTGGCTGTGCTCATTCTACAAAGGACAGCAGCATTAAAAATTAGGGGAAAAAATGCCCAAAGCAGTGGAATGAGAAGATCTATTTTAAAAAAAAAAAAAAAAAAAAAAAAAAAAGACAAAAAAAAGCAGGCCCTGCTGAGTAAGATGATGCCATTTTAGCATAAGCAGTTTTGCGGAAGAAAACCTTTCTTCGCCCAGAGCGAAGGTGTACAAAATCAACCCACCAGGATTCCTGCTCACGTTTTCATGAAGACGAGATATTTCACTTTTCCAGCTTTCTCATCACCCTGTTGCCATAACTATATAGGAAACACATAAAGCTATCTCTACCACTTAAACACTCACATTTTGACAGAAAATTGGATGATATGACATGCTGCCTTCTTGAACAGGCACTGTCTATCACCTTGCTGCTAATCTCTGTGATTAGTGACCTGCAATGTAAGTCAGCTATCAAAGACCACCTGTCCCTTTTGCTGTAAGCGCCTCCTAGCATATCGCTTTGTGGTGTCACACTCTCTTGTCTGGTTTTTGATTGATGGAAGTTTGTCTTTTGAGTGGTGACTCAGAAAATAAATCATTCCCCTTGCCATTCATTGAGTGCAATTCTGCAGCACAAAGCCGGTGTGGTTAATCAAAGCTCCAAAGAGCAACAAAAAGCAACAGAACCGAGAATGAGGAGGATAGATATAAAGGATAAAACATAATAAAAAGGATTATTTAGGAGCCAACCAGCGCAAAAACAAAATAAAAACAGCTGCAAATAAGCAGTGCGCTTACTGCACCAGAACTAGAAAGCTCAGGTTTTTGTTCTGCTTCTTGGCACATATGCATGGATGTGAGAAGAGCCTCACACCTCTGAAAAATATAACTATGTCGAGGAGTCTGATTTTACAGGCTTTAGTATGTGAATAACCCTTGCTGGGATCAGTAGGACTTTCTGAGTTGAGTAAGTAAAGCCTGAAGGATGCTTCTGTTGTGAACACTATTCCAAATCAGCTTGCAGTCCAGCTGGTATTGTACACTCAGAAGGCTGTCAAAAATAAGAATGGCTATTGCCATTAATTGTCCTGGAGGAAAAAAAAAAAAATATGCAAAGAGCAAGATGATGAAAAAATCGAACTGAGACAGAAACATTGCATCATAGGACAAGAAAGTCCTTTCCAAATAGAAACGGTTTAGAGCAGAAGGGTTTTGTGCTTTTATGGAGGGACCAGGATTGAAGCAATGGAAAGGACAGTACCAGAAGCTGTTGTTTTTGGTTTTGGTTTTTTTTTGGTCCAGCAAGTTTATGGAAGACTTTAAAAATATGAGGAGCAATTGTAAGCTAGAGACAGAAAGAAACTGGTGGTTGAGTATGTAACTGAGACAAGTGTGATTCTTTCTATTCACTGTGTGCCACAGAAGTCACAAAAAATGTGAAGTGTTGATGGCATGGATGAAATCTTAGCAGAAGCAAAATCAAGACACAAGGAGTAGCAGATAAAAAATAATAATCTATCAGAGAAACACACTGCAAGGCAAATTCCCTGCCGACACAACTGCATTGAAGACAAGGTATCTTAACCATCTGGGAATTTGGCCATAAAAAGGAGATGACAAGAATTGGATGTCCATGGAGAGGTGCTGGAAACTTACTTAAGTCAGTTAAATGCAACAGATAAGAAAGAAAGGAAAGAAAGGAAAGAAAGGAAAGAAAGGAAAGAAAGGAAAGGAAGGAAAGAAAGGAAAGAAAGGAAGGAAGGAAAGGAAAGGAAAGGAAAGGAAAGGAAAGGAAGGAAGGAAGGAAGGAAGGAAGAAGGAAGGAAGGAAGGAAGGAAGGAAGGAAGGAAGGAAGGAAGGAAGGAAGGAAGGAAGGAAGGAAGGAAGGAAGGAAGGAAGGAAAGAAAGAAAGAAAGAAAGAAAGAAAAAGGAAAAAAGAAAGAAAGAAGGAAAGAAGGAAAGAAGGAAAGAAGGAAAGAAGGAAAGAAAAAGAAGGAAAGAAGGAAAGAAAAAGAAAAGGAAGAAAAGAAAGAAAGAAAGAAAGAAAGAAAGAAAGAAAGAAAAGAAAGAAAGAAAGAAAGAAAGAAAGAAAGAAAGAAAGAAAGAAAAAGAAAAAGAAGGAAAGAAGGAAAGAAGGAAAGAAAAAGAAGGAAAGAAAAAGAAGGAAAGAAAAAGAAAGAAAAGAAAAAGAAAGAAAGAAAGAAAGAAAGAAAGAAAGAAAGAAAGAAAGAAAGAAAGAAAGAAAGAAAGAAAGAAAGAAAGAGAGAAACCTAATGTGTTTTTGTGGTGACCTTTCCAGTCTTCTTACAAACAGCAAGAGGGAGAGAAAGGGCTGAGGAGAGTTAAATTTATAAAGACATGAATGAATTGGGAATTGAAGCACTGTTATAGAGGAATGTGTATGTGAATGGTGCAAATTTACAGGACTATTTCTGATGAACTGTAGGAGGAATTTCAGTTTTTCAGCACCTTTCTTTACGAAAAGAAAAACCTTCATCTGGTGGGAATTCAGTCAATTTCCTCATGTTTTTTTGGCCGTTTCCTAAGTTGCAAGGTTACTAATGGTAATTACAGACCCTGTTTGTACCTTGTGGCTCTAACTGTGCAGAAAGGTTTTCTTGGCACGTGTGCTTCTCCTGCTAGTGGGTTTATAAATGACTGACCCTTCCTAGGAATTACTGCAATACTCATGAGCAGCTAGAAGCCCCCTTTCCTCATTTCTTTTTTGTAGAATACAGTAACTGCTCTTCTTGCTCAAATTTTGCTATCTCCAGCCCTCATGACAATAAACCACAATGTCAGTGTTTGTTATAACAGCTCTTATTACAGCGTCCTTGTGAAGGAGCCTGTTTTAAAGTGTTTTATTGAAAGGTATAACAAACCTGGTCCTTTTGAGGATTTCACACAAACAGAGGTAGTATAAAGGAGATAAACCAATTCAATAACAATTGAAAAAAAAAAAAAAAGTCACATTTTTCCAAACAAAAAAGGCTTTGTTTTTTAAGGGAGGAAGATAGTGTAATGAAGAGCAGTCAGATGTTCTATTCCATTTACATTTTTGAACTAAGTACCAATAAACTTAATTCAATACAGCAAAATGTCTACCTTTATTTGGTAGACCTCTTAAACACTATTACTATATTAAACAGGTCCTTAGAAGACTGTTTCTTCTTCATTCAGTCTGAAGTCTTTCCATCTCTCAGGCCCTTATTCAGCAAAATGCTTAATGTGCATAAATTTTGGGCAGTGAGGAATCCCATTTGCACTCACTGTATTGAACGTACACAGTTCGTGAATGAAAATAGGTCAGTGACTTTGGTGGGTTTAAACACATGTTTAAAATCAAAGCGGTGCTCAGAAGCTCTGTGGATGACTTGAGTAAAGCTCATTTATGGCATACACTCCCAATCCTCCATTCACGTTCAATAGGTTCTCTGTGCTTTGCTGACAAATAGGATGTGTGAACTTGGTCTGCTGCCATCACTGGAATAGACTGGGAGAGAATTCAGTGGATTTTTGTTTTTGAAGTAGTGTCTTAATTTCTGAGAAGAGTGCAACAGAAACTACAAAGTTGTCAGAATTTGGTTCTGTCATTGCAAAGTTCCTTTTGGAGGTTAAAGGGACAAAACCCAGTGAGCAGTCTTTGTAAAGTCAGAGTTGCAGAAACAAGAGCAGGGCTGTCTTTTTCTCTGACCAGCTGCCAGTGTATCTCATGGCCATCCCACAGCCCTTGTTCCATGGGATCCTTGAATGGCTGGTGGTGTGGGGCAGCTGCGGGTCCCTGTGGTGCCAGCCCTGCTCCAGCAGGGCCACCCCGAGCAGGGGGCCCAGCCCCACGTCCAGGCGGCTGCTGGAGATCCCCAAGGAGGAGCCCCCAGCCCCTCTCTGGGCAGCCTGTGCCAGGGCTCCGGCACCCGCCCAGCCCAGCAGTGCTTCCTGAGGGGCAGAGGGCACCTCCTGGGCTCCAGGCTGGGCCCGGGGCCTCTGGGCCTGGCCCCGGGCACCCCTGAGCAGAGCCTGGCTCCGGCCTCTCGGCACCTCCCGGCAGTGCCGGTGGCCATGGCTGGCAGCCCCCGGAGCCTCCTCTGCTCCAGGCCCAGCAGCCCCAGCTCTCGCAGCCTCTCCTCACGGCAGAGGTGCTCCAGGCCCTTCGGCACCTCGGGGGCCCTGCGCTGGGCTCTCCCCAGGGTGCCCAGCTCTGGCTGGGGCTGGGGGGCCCAGCGCTGGGCCCAGGACTACAGGGGCGGCCTCAGCAGCGCGGAGAAGAAAGGCAGAGACTCCCTCCTGCAGTCCCTCATCAGCTTAGAATACTTAGAGAATACACTTAATTATGCTTGCACCAGACAGCTCAGTGAGTGAGAAATTTGTAATAAAATGCTGTCTTCAAGCCCCTGCATTACTATTACGAATTGTAGGGTATTATGAATTGTTAGGGTCTTCCATTCCTCACAGGCTTTTGGAGAGCCACAAATGCTGTGTTACACCACATCCCTCTAAACCAACTTGCAAAACTCACAGCACATCTCACCTTTACAGTCGTGTTGTAGCTGTGTTGTGCTGCAGCACAAATCCAGGGCATAGCATCGAAAACAAGGCTGGGCTCTAAGAAGTGTAGAGGATCAAGATTTCATTAGCACGTTCAGGATTTAGCCTTTCAAGACAGAAACACCAATGGAATGTGATTAATACCTTGCCAGTGTATTTCCATACTTACTCGGTATGAAAAAGACTGAGGAGTGATAGGTATTTTCAATTCCTTTTCCTGTCTAGTAAACAACCATATTCTACTCTAGCATTCCAAGACACAGCTCCTGTTTTTTTGCAGTTAGGAGGGCTCAGCTCCCAAGAAACCCAACCTGTAATTGCAGATTTGCAACATAAATGAATAAATAAAATAATAGTAATAATGCTTGGTTTGTGGGTTTTCTCAGTATTTTCCCTGTAAACCAGTTTAGGTACTCAAGAATTCAAAAATGTATTTTACCATCTTGCTGCAAGTCATAGGGCTTTTTTTTTTTCAGTGTTTCTGTTCTGTTGCATTTAATAAACTTAAAGTGAAAATACAATTTATTAATTATTTTGACAAACGTACTTTTAATACATGGTGTATTTTTTATATCAGTTTTCTCTGTGTGCAGACATGCTTTCATTCCAGTGCGTATACACACTGGTTTTCCACAGACAAATATCCCAGGCCATGCTGTTACATGAAGGAGGGCATGTAACATTTCTTTGCACTTTCTCAACTCTGCTAAGTTCTAATATGTTTCTAGCTGGGCAAAGAGAAGCTATCTGAATACAAAGATATTTGCATCTGATTTCCATCCATATCTCATCCCTTAATTCTTCTTTCCTTCCTCTCCCTGTTTGCTTTCTTACACACTCTCATTATTTTTTTTCATTCCTAATAAACTCGTAATGTACCAAAACACTTTTAAAAGCATAGGACAGCATTTTCCAAAGTCTTCCATGTGCCCAAATAGAGACATTTCAGCATGGCCTGATTTCCCACCAATTAGGTGACCGTTGTACATAAAATGTGCCTCCAGGAGGTGTCTGAGTCACTTCCTGTGGAAATAAGACACAGAAAATCACAATCAGTTTGAAATCCTCAAGTTCAAGCCCAGTTTGGACAGATGCAGGTTGCTGCGTGCATGTATCCCGTTAGCCAGTGTAATTAGTAAAGTTCTGAGTCACACATAATTGAGACTTTCTTCCCATCGGTAATTGCTCTAGGAGGGTTTTCCTGCAGTCCATTAAGTAACCTCTCTTTTGTTCAGTGCAAGAATGTATAAAAAAGGCAAATTAGCCTTCTGGTGCCCAAAGGCATGAGCATAGGTACTATTTCTTTCATTCTTTCTTTCAGATTATCCCATTCTGACCATTACACAGACGTCATTATTTTAATGTTGAATACTCAGACAAGAGTGCCATGGATGTAAAAGAAAGGAAACCGTATCGATCTCTGACTCGGCGCCGCGATACCGAGCGCCGCTACACCAGCTCCTCAGCGGAGAGCGAGGACAGCAAGGTTCCCCAGAAGTCCTACAGCTCCAGCGAGACCCTGAAGGCTTATGATCAAGACTCCAGGTTGACCTACAGCAATCGGGTCAAAGATATGGTGCACCAGGAGGCTGATGAATTCTGCAGAGCAGGTGAGCGCATCTCAGCAGGAGCTGCTGTAAGCAGTGAGAGTTAAACAACTCGGTGCTGAGAGCTTGGGGTGGGTAGGGGGCTGCTTTTGAAAGACTGTGAGGCTGAAAGCAAGATATAGTGAAGGAGAGCAGCAAGGAACATCTTAATTGTTTTGTACAGTTGTGGGATGTATGCAAACTGGTGACTTTAAGTGGGATACCACTAGCCTGTGTTCATTAGCATCAACTAAAAGACATTCTCTAATTACGAGTGTTGGGAGTACAGAGAGGTACTACTCTTATCCCACATTCTAGAAGAAAGTTGGAGGCTGTCTTGTATGTGTTGTGTGCATCTGCAACAGCCCATTGACACTTCCCGCTGTGAAACCAGACACAGTGGGAACATGCTGCACAGTCCATCTCCATGTATACTGATGTTGCATGAAAAGTCCTGAGAGCAACCTGCTTCTAGGTGTTCCTGTTTGAGCAGGGCTGTCAGACCAGATGACTTCCAGAGGTCTCTTCCAAACTCATCTGGTCTGTGATTCTGAAGTCCCTGCCTGCTTAGGTGTCCTTTTTTTTATGTCATGTGCTTGCTCTGTCATGAAGTCAACAAAGATCCCAAGGCAGAAGACAACCAAGGGATAGTACTACTGTCACACTGTCCATCAGGGCTACAGAAAAAAACAAGAAGCCTGGAGGAACTGCAGATGAGCTGAAACATCCTTGACATTGTACATGGCCTGCAGGCTATGGGTTTGAGACAAGGACAAGTTCTAGTATTAAAAGGGTGGCGAAGAGACACGTTTAGGACTTTTAGGACTCCATTTAGCGAATATGGGTCAGCATGGGCTCCAGAGTCCTAACTGACATTCCAGATATTTTCCTTTTTATTGCTAGCTTGAAGTCAAGTGCAGTTACATTTTTGATGCTGTTGTTGCCTACGTGAGGTAGATTTCTGGCTGTTTCTATAATCTCATGGTCTCATTTTCATTTTTCTGTAGAGACATGAGTAACTTAGTTCAGAAACCAAGCAGGGTTTCACATAAATTATTTTTAGAAGTCCATCGAGAAAAGCATAAAATGGCAGAGCAAGTCAAATGGAATAGGCAGCAATCCAGACAATGGACATAAAAGAGCTGACCCTGACTGCTCTGAGCGCGCCCACTGGTGTTTAGAGAAGCTGATTCTCCAAAGGAAATGCATACAACTGCACTAGTTTAACTTGGGGACTGCTTAATTTCACTCTTCAAACACCATGCAGTTGTGGTTTTGGTGCAAAACTCATCTTTAAGGCATTCCCAAGGAAAATGACTTGCAGAAGTCTCTTAGGGCGCATAGTCTTGGTATTTGTATTTCGGGAAAGTTGCAGCAGGCAATAATTAACAAAAGGGGCAGTAGGTGTTGTAAGTAATAGTTTGCAGTCATAAAAAGAGTTTCCCTCTTAGCAACTCTGAAGTACTTCATCCTCTCTAAGGAATCTAAGAAGTTATAAAGAAAAGGAAACCTTTTAGGTCATTGAGTTTGCTCACTTCATACAATATATTCACCATGCAGGGTAGATGTGAATTAGTATAGGTCAGCGGTTTTCAGCCTGAGGGTCTATGAGGCCACACAGATCTATGGACTTCTCCTAAGAAGTCCACAAAAGAGAAATAAGAAAAGCCAGTCTATTGACAGGGAGTATAAATTTGCTATACAGAAGCTCATAATTCCCTAGGAAAAAAAAAAAATGTAGGATACTGAAAAATGCTAAAAACTATTGGTCTAAGTGGCTGAAATTGATTGAGAGGTTAAGGTTAACCACATCAGGGGGCTGGTTCTACTTCTGATATATCACCCACAGGTTTTTCATTTTACAATTTTCTCCCAGTTTCTCCTGAGAGTCCCCAAACTGTTCTGAAGAATGATAACAATTACCCTGGACTTTCTGTGCCACATTTTCCACTGGCAGAAAGCCATAAATGGACCTCACTTTGTGGTGCTTCTTGGGCTAATGCCAACTGAAACCAAGCCTTATTAGCTTGCACGACATCAACAAAGCAAAGTGAATTTCTCTCCTGCATTGGTTTGGAAGGCAGAGGAGGGAAACATTTCAAATTGACCAAATAAATTCAGTAAATAAACAAGTCAGCATTTAAATGGTTTTAGCTAGAGTGTGAGTGCCAGCAAACGTGCAAGTCAGCACAGGAAAAAATAGACCAGATCTGAATTAAAAAGTCTCAGATATTTATTATCTTCCTTTTATTGACTTGAGTTCTTCCAGCTTAAAAGGCAACAGTGAGCATAGAATATGAAAATCGATGCATCTCCTGCTGTTTATTGCAAATAAATTTGATTTTCAGTTAATTGTAGCAGTCATTTTTCATAATTTATGAGCTGCTGTTACTGGAGAGTATCAGTCACACTGCATGTTGATGTGTTGGATGATGAGTGTGGCTTGTTGCAGGGGAAGGTGGAAGTCACCATTGGTGACTCAAATGTGCAAGCAAAACCAGAAGATGCTCTTCTCCAGTTCTCCACAGAGGATGGTTTGAAAACTATCCCAGCTTTGCCCAAAAGTCAAAACTGGAAGAGTGAGGTCTCTAGGGATTTACTACTTCTTTGCTTTTGTAATTTAGGTCAAGTTCATTTGTTACTTCGTGCTGTGGAGTGGTAAGAGGATGCTCTCTCAGACTTGTTTTGCAGCCAAGTTAAATGGATTAATCTGCCACAAGCTTGCACTGTGCTCCCCAAGCAAGGCTACAGGGTTCAACGGATGTGTGAGCCCCAAGCATCCTCATCTGTCCACTCTGTCTGAAAGCTTTAATTTTTTCTGGTCAATTAAGAACGTGTGAAGTTCATGAATGCTTTATACAGTTTAAGTGTTATCAGCTGTAGATCCATAATCAGCTGAACCATGGTTATTTCCTCCTGACATCAAGCAGTTCCTTTACCGAACTTTAGGTTGACATGTTGTCCAGTCCCGTTATTCACTTTGCATTCAAACATCTCCTTCTCTCTGTTCCCTATGGGATGCAAAGTCACTGGAATGAAAAAGCACGGTAAAAGAGCAGCTGATCATTCAGTGCATGTGTGCTATAATGCAAACCCTTCCCCGCCCAGCAGGACACGAGGACAAGCCAGAGTGTTTCCACAAGCATGAAACCAGACTCTGGAAAAGTAGAAATCTGACTGTTTCTATTGGATTCATGTTTTCCACCATGTGATATTTTACATCAACAAATAAAAACGCGAGGAGAACCACATGCTCTTGTGGTTTTGAGCACGGAGAGAAGCATAACTCAGTTTTGGATACAACCTTGAGGCTGAGGTCCAGACCTGCGGAATGAATTTCAATAACGGATAGATAAGAACTTTGCTGTTCTAAGCGAGGTTGGGGACTGAACAGTCCTGGAGATCACGCGTTCAGATCCAGCTTGTAGAAACACGTCTGAGCCACAAACACTGCTCTAAGACTGAGTCTGGGGCTTGCACGTGAACTTGGCGGTTTGGGCTCAAAAACTCTTTTGATTGCAGGGGATTTATTTATTGAAATAACAGGAGGAAGCCAACTAGACTGATTGTGATCAGCGGTGTTGGTATCTGGCCACAGTCCAGGGCCTGATGCCTCCTACTGGTTAATAGATAAAGTTCCTTAATCCGTCTGACCAAGGTGTACTGTAACAGGAGCGGGGTACATTGTGCCACGTAAATGCACGGTGCAGATAAAGGCACTCACAGGTGGCCAAAATCCTTTAAAGACATTCAGGGCTGCAAAATAAAAGATTGCATTAATAAATAAATATGTATTAAAATAGAGGCACTAATTGCTCTCCCCAGCTCTCTCATGCAACTTTCTGAACAAAGCGTGCTAATATTTGAAGACTCCTTCACATCGATTTGGTCTGATTTTGAAGCTCAGCAGGTAATGAGACATGAACTCAAGAGTCATTTTTCAGGTTATATTTTTAGTCAGCTAAACAATGGCATCTATTTGCAGCCAAATAACCTCTGCTGTGACTGTGTCAGAATGAATGGCTAAACCGAGTCAAGTCGTGAGTGGTCAGCCAGAGGAAAGTGAGATCACCCAAGGAAATTTAAATCCCCAATTTGTAATTTCATTGATTTCAAGGAGCAGAACTCACTCAAATTTCCTACTGTAGTACAGTTGCAAGGTATATGATTTTTTTTGTGATCATTGCATTCCCCATTTTGCTTTTCTCTTTCTCCCGAAGAATTCCATCCCCTTTGCTTTCATATGTGATGATTTTATTGAGCAAGTCCTGAGTTTTAGTCAGACACAAGGTTCCAGAGACAGGAATCCAGCTGTTTTTTTTGGTCTTGGCATAGTCACTTGGTGTCCCATTAACCAACACCATGAAACAGGGCAACTTTTCCTATGATGTTAGGACTCTGGAGCTGGAGGGTCTCGGTTGAAGACAGAAGATGAATGGTTCTGCCATTTGACACGTGCTAGGTGAAACTGTCCCCTATTAAAGAATAACCAGGCTGCTGTGTTTTCTCCCAGGAGCCAACTTCTCCTTGCGAGAGCTGGGTCTTGAAGACGTGACGCCCACACACGGGACTTTGTACCGGACTGATATCGGGCTGCCTCACTGCGGCTACTCCATCAGCACCGGCTCAGATGCCGACACAGAGGCAGACGTGGTCATGTCACCTGAGCACCCCGTGAGGCTCTGGGGACGCAACACCAAGTCCGGGCGCAGCTCCTGCTTATCGAGCCGGGCCAACTCCAACCTCACCCTCACCGACACGGAGCACGAGAATACCGAAACTGGTAAGTGCCATGGCAGCCTCGAGCTCGACCAGCAATGCCACTTCTTGCCACTCCACCTTAATCTTCCTTAGTTGTATTTTTTTTTTATCAGACTCAGTGAAAACACTCTTCTAATAGCGCCGTGTCGCAGCCTTTTGTACTGTCCTACAGTGTGTTTGTTAATAAACTGCTGGAGAAGCTCCTACTTATTTATCACAGCGACAGAGATCATTAAGCGGCTGTAATACTTTCTCTGCTTTTTGTAGCGACCTTTCAGACAAAAAGCATTTAAATCTCCCCTCCCCTGGCTGATGCTGCTCTTATCTTTGCTACAGATTTTCGGGGCAGATAATTTCCTTCTTTTCCTCACTGGTTCCTTGACAGGAGCCGTTTCATTTATGTAAATCGGCTGACTGCTCTCTGAAGGAAAACGGTGGTGAAATATTTTTAGAAGCCTTTTTCTTCGTGAGAAATAAAAGCTGAAGGTCACGAATTTTTTATCTCAGTAACTTTGCATCCCCAGCTGCAGGGACTCCTGCATGCCTTTTGTAAGTCCTGCGAACCTTTTGGTCAGCAGTTCTGCCAAGCAGTGTAGGAAGGAGAGAGGATTTTGATTCAATTGCAGCTTGACCCGGGGGTTCACACAGCCATATATGCCTTTGCACCTTTAATTCAATTATGGCACAGCCTGCTTCTTAATATAGCTGCTGCGTACAAGTCATCGGGCGCTTGAGCTCAGCTCTGAAAGCTGATGTGAAATGACTGCATTGCTTGTTCTCGTTATGCTTTTTGCCACAGTATTATAGTGACAAATGATGATAACTTTTCCTTTGGAAGCCATGACACAGTGAGACATACACCACCCACATGATTTTATGTTTAACTCCAACAAAATTACAGTGGAATCTTATTAAGTTTCTGTTCAGTGATAATGATATATTAGGCAAAGTTCAAAGATAAATGACCTTCTATTTAATGGATGTACAGAAGAATTTTCTTAAAAATGTATCTTTATGATATATTTTTTTAAAGTTTATTGGTGTAGCGTCTTACAGGGTTTCACTCAGTAGGACAGGCAGATAATGCCTTAGCATTTTACTTCCTAGCCTTGTGTTTTCATCAAAAGACAGAGGGATCTTGCACGCTCCCCAGAGCAAACACCTTGGACTTGCGTCCTGTTCTTGTTTCCATATCCCTCTCCTGCGCTTTATATAGTGGTGTATGAGCAGCTGTGAACCTATCCCATACATTTTTCTTTCCATGCCTCCTAAGAAAAGCAAACCACAGAATTCTAGCCATTTTTTTTCCTTAAGAGAGAAGAATTACATTAGCTACTGGAGTCTTTTTCACCAGTTTCCGTAATGCTATCTCTACACGTGCAAATGCAACTCTGTACCTACAGATCACTTACAAATGAAATTATATTAGCAACAACACATTAGCAACAGCACATGCCTTGAAAGGCTTTACTGAAACTAATAACAGAGGAAGGAGTACTAATGTCAGGACTGAGACAACCTCCAATTCCTCTTCCCTTAAATTTGATGAGACACTAACCATTTGTTGAACCACCATAGCAATTAGAAAAGGGAAGACAGCAAGGTGGAGAACATATCTGCAGGGTTTTAAGTGCTGTCCAAACATAGAAGTTTACTTGGCTCCTAAGCATTTGCAGTCTTAGGTGTTGAGTATTTTGAATGAGACAGTCTATATCGTAGTCAAAAATATAAAATCTGTGTAGCGTAAATATAAACTAGAGAGGGATGGTGTGCAGAATCTAATCGTGTTGTTCATATTGACAAAAAATAGAGGTGTGGAACACAAAGAATGCAAGGGAAAATATTACAACCCAAATCATGCTGTTGGAGAGCTTGAGCTGGTACTTGAAACAGACTTCCCCGGGAAGAAGGGAAGAGATAAGAGACATCAGCCAGATTCAGGTGAGAAAAATTTGCCCAGAGCTGCAAGAGAGACACATAACTTCAGTGTAGGGATTGCCATTGAATTGAGGGTATAAAAGTATCCAAACACAAGGTGCAGAGGAAGAGGAAAACAGGGACTAAGGACAAAATCTTAAGCCTTCAATGTACACAGATAAAATGTGGACATCTTTATTTTGTATTTTCTTGGCACAGGTAAAGGTGTGACAAACATTTGCAAACAAACCCCTCACAAACTGAAACCTGCTGTTGGAGAATGCGAAGCCTGGGATACACTCAGAAATTCTGTCTAGCAAATGGAAAGATTGCTCTGTCACTTTGCACAGAAGCAGTGTTACTGTGGGCCCTCTGCAGCTAGCTATCACACAGGCTATTTTGAGAAATCCCAGATTTATAGGAGAAATGTTTTCAAGAAGACATGAAATTTTGCTAATGGCAGCATAAAGTAACATAATGCTATGACTCAGTTTACAGGATACCTTTATTAGTCAATATTAATTGTTGACAGTATTGATAGAAGTTATAGCCTTTAGCTGAAGTCAATATGGAGCTTTATGAACCTGCCATCAATAGAAGATTTTATGGGGCCCATTAAACCAACTTTTCCAATGAAGGTTAACGTCAGCGATTTTTATGTTGTTCATTATTTATCCAAAATGAATAATCAGAATTTACTTCTGATGTTTCTAAATCCAAAGCTGTCGAAACACAATTCTACCAAGACATTCGCTGTGTTCTTAGAAAAAGAGAAGTCTGGCTCCCTCAAAAAGCGGGTTTTCTTTTATTTGAGGAGTGGTGATGCCTTGAAGGAACAGATATGCTGCTCAGTAAATGCGGCCACAATCCCCCTCTCTGTCTTTAAGGAAACCGATGAAGTGGTCTGGTTCCATGGCATATTACAGTCCATAAATCACTTGCACAGGCAGCTGGCATGAAAAGCCATGCAATGTTTTATCTAAACTGTTCCCAGGCTTTCCAGGAGGTTGAGTACTTTTACTAGGTTAGGAGTTTGTTTTCACTGAAGTTAGCTTGAGTTACAACCCTGGCATTGCCTTGAGCTCAGACCCTGCACACCCAAAGAGCCTCAGAGGCTTCTCCTTGGTTGGCCAGTGCTTTCTGCTCAACCTGGCTGGTCACTTGGCAGGAAAGGGGATGGAGGGGACAGCTTAAATCACCACAAAATCACCACACCTCATCCAGACTAATGCAATCACTCTATGCTGCTAATATAGCAGCCATTTAATGAAGCTTAAGGGTTATTTTGCATCATGACCACCTAGGTTAAGCTGAAGTTGTGAACTCATATCAACAGTTCAGGTCCGTGCACAGAAAAGTGTTTGGGTGCTCAATGTCTAAGCAAATAATTTAGGAGAATTTTTTTCCTGTGCTATTTCACACGGTTTCTCAGCAAGACTAATTCAAACAAAAGAAGCTCCTGAGGTGATCATTTGGATCTGAGCCTGGCATCAACTTAACTGGTGTCACCTTAGGCAACCCTGAACAGGCTTTGCTCTGATTTGCTCTACTTCTTTACTATAGATACGAGCAACATGGAGGAGAACGCGGTAATAGTTTTCCAGAAAATGACTTATTTTGCAGCAATTCAGTCAAAAGCAAAATATTTCTAGTCATAAACATATCCTCTTAAAAATACAGAACCACAGAATAATTTATGTTGGAAGCTGTGCTTAAAGCAGGGCTAACTTTAAGGTTAGATCAGGTTGCTCAGCACCTTATCCAGTTGCATTTTGAGTATCTCCCAGGTTGGACAGTCCACAACATCGATGTCCCAGCTCTGGTGCTGACCATTCGTATTGAGAACAACTCTTCTTCTTGGAGGTAGTCAGAGTTTCTACTGTCCACTCTCTCTTGTTCCCTCACCATGCTTTTCCAAGAACAGTCTGGCTTTATCTTTTGTATATCCCCACATCTAAAATAGTTAAAAGACAGCCACTGCTTTAGTCATCTCTTCTCCAAGCTGAACAAAGACACCTTGATCCTCCTCTCATAAATGGTTTGTAAGTAGTAGGCACTGGCAGAGGTAGTCAGAGAAGTCTGGGGAACTCCAGTTCTAAAAGGTCTGAGGTGTAAACCAGACACATAGCTGCTGGTAACCATCCGGGTTGGATGCTGCCTCAGTCAGAGTTATTGTACCTGTTGTCCTCTTGAGCATCCCTTTGTCCTGTTTCAATAGTTTGTAGCATTGACAAGCTTTCTTTGGTTTCAGGGGGCATGCAGGACTGTTCAGACTGGGCTTTGAGAACCTTGTGGTTTTGTACTGTCTAGGACACTCAACAGATGTAGAATTGGACAGCGTTTGTTGGTTAGCACCCATGAAACAGGCTCTGAATATCTCCTTCTGCTCCATAGGGAAGGTCCTACCCTAATCCCACCCAAACCATTGTGAATCATGCTAATAGTCTCCCAATGGATCTGAGCATGAGGGGGGCAAAAAATACTGATATTGCCATACCTTCCTCCTGCTCCCAGAACAAAACGAAACAACACACACACTTTTCTCTCTGCCTTCGATGTGATAAAGAACTTACTGGTTTATTCAGTGCAATTGCTTCAGGATCACTTTAGACCTGGGTCAACCACATTTTAAAAATTTGTCTTTGTGAAAGTG
The DNA here is from genome assembly GCF_040182565.1 of Anser cygnoides. Lineage (NCBI taxonomy): Eukaryota > Metazoa > Chordata > Aves > Anseriformes > Anatidae > Anser > Anser cygnoides. The sequence goes on from NC_089873.1 coordinate 207,931,039, forward strand.
GGTTGCTGCCCTTTTTTTATTAAAAAGAAAATACAATTTAACTTTCAGCTATTCCAAAGAAGCCGAGGCAATCTCAAGATTCACTTCATTTTTAATCAGGGTTTAGTGCTAATTTCCACCAAGGCATGCAGTCAGTTAAATGTGAGAAGGAGCTGGAGAAAGGGGGAGCGGTTTCTTCATTAGCAGTACAAGTCAGCAGTGATTAATGCTCTGTACATGTGCAGAGTGGAGCTGATGTTTCTCTCTGTCGTCATCTCCTCTTGGGAAGAATGTGGGCAGTATCAAGAGGCCACAAGGATCTCACAGACAGGATGAGTAACATCAGATGGCTTGAGACAGTTCAACCGAGATGGAGATGATATAGAACTAAATGCTCAGTTGTGATATATTGTATGAAGAAATTATTGCAGCAGAACTGTTGCTGAAGTGTGGAATTTTCTTATCTAGCAGACTGAGAGATAAGTAGACACGAACTAAAATTCCAAATCTAAGCACCCTGGAAGCCAAAATTCAGTCTGCAAGACCTTTGCTGCTAAATTGTGCTGTGGGTCCTTCTTTCCATCTTAATAATTCAAAAAATATATAGGAAACATATGCTGCTGCAAACAATTCTGCCTGCATTTCATGTGTGCAAGAGGAGTGAAAATGGCATTGCTGGGACTCAGATCTCTCGTTCACCTATGAACTCCGTGCAAGTATCACCAACATTTCCACCACTCATCTGTTGGCCACCTCTGTTTAGGAAGAACAGTTTAATCGCAAGGTCCGTTTGTCTCTGGTGTCACCTCTGAAATCACCAGTCAGTCCCAAAAGTTGTATGGTGGCTATAGCTATCGAGACACTTACTCACTTGGTGACAAGATTAAGAGTACCAATTCATTTTACGCTGCTGGACCCACATCCTACAGAGAGAAATAATTTTTCTTTTAGTCACTACCGTTCTGAGATGCATTTAAATGAGCTTTAAAGCTGTCAGGAAAACAGCCAGCCCAATATCCAAACCTGCTCTCCAAGCCTTACCAACATGACTAGAAAGGTAGTGAATGTGTTACTGTTAATTTTTGCTTTCCCATCAAATAAATTGCCTTTCTGGAAAATTCTCATCTGCTATGTAGAACTGAAACTCACTGGCAATCAGAAGCTGGAAAGCTCACATGATAGCTCTGCCTGTTCTACCATCACAGCCCCAACTCTTGGCCATTTAATTGACATAACACATGATTTAAGGAGCATTTCTTGCAGTAACCGCCACACTTTCTGATTCCACACTGCTAAAGCCATTATTGCTGCTGGAAGGAGTGCTTAAGAAACTGCATAGGAAATTAGGACTTGATAGAAACAAATGCTCATAGAAGATATTTAGAAACACAGGGGTACATTACAGCAGGAAATAATTAAAGACAAGTTCTTCAAGCAAGAAACACCAGAGAAACGATATAATTTTATTTCTCCTGGGTAGTTAAGAAGCCTAACTAATTCTCCCACTTATTCAGCAGTGCCTGATACAGACCTTGCTGAAGCCTTTGAAAATTCCTGTTGCTATCAGCAGTGGTAGATCAGGTCCTAGGTGTACGGTGGTACCGTGCTGCTTTGGAAAAATGGTCTGAGTGCCAGCAAGGTGTAAATCCCAGTACTCTTGGTTAAACACACTGCAACATGCTGTTCACCACCAGGTTTCTCGTATACATTTTGGTTTCTTATTAAATCAGAAAGCTGTCCCAGTCATTAAGCCACATGCTCCAAAATTTCATTAACTTTTTCTGAATATTCTGAATATTCTCTCTTCAGAGTGGTGGTTTTTTTTTTTTTTTTTTTTTTTTTACAATAGCTAGGGGAACCTTAGGCAAATGATATTTATTTCCATGTATATTTCTTGTTCTCTTTGGTTGTCTGGGGCTTATCTTCCTAATGCTGTCTGTACATGTTACCAGGAGCCTTACAAGGTATTCCTAAATAGCTCTGAATGCCTGCACAGGAAGGATTTTTACTCGGTCTTCTTTGCCTTCTCTTCCCTGCTTCCCAAACCATGTTGACCCAAACCACTGGCCCAAATTGCAGTTCAATATATCAGTGCAATTAGCAGTGCCAGAATTATTGTGTGATCTTAGCATTACAAATTATTTGTTAATACCCTAGTTGATAATCCATGGTGACTTTTCTTTTTATTACCACGTTTTGCTGAGTAATTTCCTTTCAGGCTTCATGCACTCTCTTGTTAATATTGTTACCGTGGCTGCAGCAACATCTTTTTTTTTCCCCCCCTTCGAATTAAATAGTGCATTATAAAGTACTTCCAGTAAATGAGTGTGCGCTTCAGACATGCTTCTTCTGCAAATTGTGTAGGCATAAATATGATACTCAGACTCTGGAGAATTTAGAAAAGAGATTTAGAAAAAAAATCATTCTTCAAAATAAATAATTTTTAAGAAAAGAAATATGCTTTAAGCTCTGTTTTCTTAAGCTTTCCTTATGCCTTTTGAGTAGGAGAAGACAAGAATAAATTAGAATTACCAGGTCAAGATCAGGCATCTGCTGGCTGTCATCCTTCACTTGCCTCCTATCAGTTGTAATCTTAATATTAACAAGATGTTTCAGCTTGAAATAAAAATTAGCCAGAGCCCTTAGCACTAAAGATCCAGCATCAGTTGTAGAAGACAGGGAACAACACTGGAAAACTACAAAAATGAGCAGCAGGTTCAGAAAGGGATTTTCACTAATCCCCTTCCCTGTTTCAGTTCCTTGAAATTCTTACGCTGCTCTTCTCCAGGTAGGATTTGCAAGCAATACCCCATTTTGATATCACATTGGGATTGCTTGGGTATTGCAGCCTACTGAAGCTGCCTTATAGAGGATTCAGAGACCGATGATCACTTGAAATGTGAAGGTCAGGGGAAGGAATGTGCCTTCAGGTTCTCCAACCGTAAAGATACTAATATTCTTATGATACTTATATTCTTATGATTCTTATGAAGAATATTAGTCCTAAAAAGGAGACTTTTGCTATACGACCATCCCAAATGCTACATTCTCCAGTGAAAAATGGCTCCCTTGAAGGCTGTTATGTCTTCCTTTCTTGTGATCCAACTTTCTAACCACGGACATCCTTGATGATGGATTCCTAATGCCTTACATTTTCTGTCCTCTTTTGTCCTTTTCAGACATTAGCCCCAAAATGCTTCTTGAAAGTGAAAAGGTGAGGTACCTCCTTACTTCTTCACAGGAGTCTCAGAGACTTTTACCCTGACAGGATGATAAATTGATAGGGTTTAGGGCAACAGACCCTTAATGTCCCTCCACTTTTAACCAACCCTCTGTCCACTTGGTGTAAAACAGCCTTTCGAGCAGGAAAGAAGGGGATGTCACTGTCTCTAGGGAAGTATTCAATGCACCCAAGAGCTGAACCTCCCTTTGGTACCACCTAGCTCGTCCCAGGGACCAGAGAAGGAGCCAACAGCACTTCACATGCTTCCACTTCAGGCGATGAAGCTAGGCAGGATTCATCTGAGTTTAATAATTCATTTTCTTCATTAGTGAACAATACCTTGATTTTGTTTCTCAATGAAGGGATTCCCACTGATTTTAGGGCTAATCTATCTCATCACTGGTCTGCTTTTTCTACAGAAAAAAATAAGTCCATGTATTTTTTTCTCCATATGATAAGTCCCATAGAGAATGTATTTTCTTTGTTGTTGTAATTTGCATCTGAAGGGATGCTGACATTAAAACGCTTCACAATAGGATTCAGCTGTAATGAACTGCAGTTCAATATAGGTTAGTGTGCAGATTTCACATTATTATTATTGTGATGACAGTGAAGCCATTAAGTGGGAAAATAAGGTCCAGACTCCATAAACTCATTGATAACAGGTAGAAACTACATTAACAGGTAAGAATTTACTGTTCTTTTCACTTAGGCTGCTAATTTTTGTCCTTTCCTTCGCCACTTTAAACAGCCTTGTCACGGAGACTTTTTTTTTAATGGAAAATAATTGCATTTAGTAACATTGCTGGCCAGCTGCCAAGCATTCTGGAAGCAAATCTGGGCACTTTTTATGTATATATATATTATTTCCAAGTGCCACAAATAATTCCTTGTGGTGTGAAACACCATAGGGGGAATACAGCTAGGGTCAGCAGCAAAAGCCCTATTGCTCTTTAAATAAAAATACTTGGCTTCAGTCTCTTTTTGGGGTGGGATTTGTGTTTGAACATCGGTGCTTGGGGCAGGTTGGACTTGCAGCTTGATGTGTATTTGGAGCAGGATTTTCCTTGCAGGGCCAGACACTGGCTTCATCCTAAGCAAACAGTCAAGCCCTCCTGGGACAGATGAGAGAGAAACAATGTGGAAAGAAAAAAATCAAATGATTATAGCGGGAAATAAATCAAAGCAAGGAAAAGGTGAAGGCTCAGAATGGTCTGTTACCTACCTCCAAGGCCAAAGAATCCCTGCCCTGCAGAGTTAAATCTGCTGGTTAGCATGGACCAGAGTTTGTTTTCCCTTGCCTTTTCCCCCTTTTCTGCTTCAACACGGTTGTGTAGGGGTCACACATATATGTCGATATGCCAGCCCAGCCTTTCAAAGAGGTACAATGCTAGTTCCTGCACAGGGGAAAAGGCATACCAGGGTTTCTTCCTAACCTGACCTTTCCAGATGCTTACATCTGTATTTCTGAACTCCTTTTGGGGCCACTGTACCTACTTCTAGGAAAAGCATAAAGCGTTAGTCCACATCTGGTCCAGTCTCCACCAGCACCCCTAGAGGTATCGTGCTTTGTCTTCAGCAATGATCCATCTCCACCCATGAGCAGAACAAAGTGAGAGGAGGGAAAATATTATCTTGGTTTTACCCATGCCTGGAGGTGTGCACCGACATCCAAATAAAGGCTTCTGCCATGAGAATTTGTTCATTAACATCTCATTGCTTTATTTCTCAGAGGCTTTTGATTAAGTGTTAGGCAAAAATGCCATTTTCTTCAATCCAGGGCAGTTATTGAAAATACAAGGCTGCCCTAGTTCTGTAAAGTCCTTGGTGTTTCTTTGAAATGCCCCTAAAAACTTTAACGCCCTAAGGCAATTTGGTTTGGTTTGTCCTTCCCACCACAGACCACTTTGAAACACAAATATAAAAAGATTTCTAATACTGCCTATCCGATGTTCACGTAGATTAAATATTTTATAAGCATAATGTTGTTATGGACCAATCAAAAATAAGTCTTTAATAAGTGTGTCTAAATAATGAAATGGCATTTGGGGACCAGACAGTCCAGGACTCAGAGAAGGGCTGCATTTGAGTGGGCACTGGGCTGCAATTCAAGAGAGTTAATCCATGGCTCTGCTACAGGCAGTGCTTAACCTTGGCTGTATCATTTCATTGCTCTTTCTCTGTATTAGTTCCCTGTTACAAAAGGAGGGTGTTTTTTTCCCCTTTTTTTTTTCCTTTTCTTTTTTCCTCTTTTTTCTTTTTTTCCTTTTTTTTCTTTTTTTTTTCTTTTTTTTCTTTATTTCCTTTTTTTCTTTTTTTTTTTCCTTTTTTTTCCTTTGTAAGTTGTGAACCCAAATACTTTCTAATCAGACATGGATATAACAACAAACACCACTGCCATACTCCACTTCTATCCAGTAATGTATTAAGTGAATTCTCAGCACTGAAATATTTAAAATGCCAGCACAGGCGACCCCTCAAACATGCAACAGCTATCTTCGGAGGGGGGCAAAAAGGCTGAGAAGTGCGCCTTCTCCCCTCACAGCTCTCTCTGCAGGCGAGACCTTTTCATGCCAGCTGGCAGCAAGCGCAGCCCTCTTCTCGCCGCTGTGTTTAATGACCTCCGAAGTGCTACAGGGCTTCCACGGCCAGCTTCAAATGTGGCAAAGCAGAGCAGAGCTTCCTCAAAGCGACGGCTTTCTGCCACGTTTGGAAGCACACGCTTTGATCGCTGCCCCGCTTTGGTCGCTTTGTAGTGGGGGGGGATGCTTTTTTTAAGTTTAATTTAAGCAAAGCGCGCGTTTCCTCTTTTAATAGAGTAAATGCTGAAAATGAAATGGGGAATTATGACAGTCCTGACTAAGGCTTAAATTCAGAATAATCACTTAGAGACTTTTAAGTTATTCTCAGACCGTTTCCAAGCCGCTGTGTCTTAACTGCCGAAGTTTTAAGGAAAGGCAAAGTCCTTGGGCAAGCACCTAGAACCGGTCTGTGGAGGTGCTAAATCAGCTCCTGACAGCAATTGCTTCTTCTGCAGGTGGAAAGGGAGATTTTCTTCACATCGAGTCACTCAAGTAGATCTGCTCAATGAGCATGTAGAGAAGTGAGAAACCTCCAGCAGTTAAGGAGAAGGGGAAGGGATGATCTGCATGAATAAAACCGAGGCAAGATGTCTTACAGCTAACTCTAGGACACATTAAATTTGAGGGACAACGGGTTGAAGAGGTCCCCAGCTGTCACCCATTCAAGGGTTCACCATCCCTGCAGCCATGCCACTGTAACAGTTTGCATGGTCTGACTCTGATTTACTCCCAAAATGATGTGATTTAAAGCCTGTCCTTCAGGACAAAGTATCACCGTCCCACACACAGAGGTTACTTTGACCCAGGGCAGAGCAACAGAAATCTCACCCAACAGAAAATCCTCCTGATTTGGATCAGAAAAGGGTCAGTGGCTGAGCTGGGGCAGTGAAAGCACCTGGGAACTATTTAAGCCAGCATTGCCAGCCAGCAAGAAGCATTGACGAGCTCTCTTGGAAATATCCCTCCGTTCCAGCTCCCCAGCGACAGCCAGCGCGCTCTCTTTGTTAGTTCAATTCATTTTCTGTGCAAGACTTATTTTCTTCTCATATCTCCAGCAGGTTCGAGCATTTTTATTACTCTCAGTTTGGGAGGAGGGGGGTGAAATTATAACTGGATTCCAGTTGCCATTTAAATGCAGCTTGACATGAATTCCAAATAAATGAGAAAAAAAAAAAAAAGAAAATAAAATAAAAAATAAAAAAAAGAAAAGAAATAAATCCAGCAATCATCTACTGAATAAGAAAGCTGTTGTTCACCATTTTCTCTTCAGAAAAAATGTAAAAAGTAGAAATCTGAATAAATGCATGCTAAACTATATAATTGCTGAAATAAATATGTATAGATATAGGATATTCTTTGATTTAGCATAAAGAAGCAGCAAATTATACCAATCAGTGAGAATCAACCAGTTTTAAAAGAAAATAACTGAAAAGCACAAATGCAAAACAAGATTAAAACTGATTATTTAAATCAAGATTCTCTGTTTGCTGGTTTAAACCATGATTATAATTTAAATCAAGCCGCCCTGCCATGAATAGTTTAAGAACAATGATTTCTCCCTCTGACATTACGTGCGGATTCAATAGCCAGCAGAGCATTGCACTACTTGTAAGCTTGGATGTGCCAAGCCTCCATCTCCAGCCATGTTCTTTGCTTGGTTCTGGTTTGCTTTAGGTGTTTGAAACAGGCAAATAGCAATCCTAGCCTGAAAGAATGCAAATGTGAAAACCCACCCAAAGTCTCCGGGATGCTTTTATTGCTTTGGGGAGGGAATTAAATGGATGCACAGCTGCTGTCTCAGAGCCAGGTTGTGGTGCTGATTCCCCGGTAACACAGGGCTGGAACAGCAGCCCTAGCCCCATCTCAGAGTGCTAAGGGATGCGACTACCTGTCCCCTAGGTACCACCGTTTTGGATAATTACATTTCACTTAACAAAACTCCCTTTGCACCTGCAGTTGGACGAGGTGTTTCTCCTCCATTAAATTGCTCTGTTTTGCTGCTCTGCTCCACCGAGCAGCTGTTAATGTTCCACCCCAGAGGTGTCTGCAGTTCAGTGATGGGTGAAATGATTAAGGCTAGCAAAGCAGTTGATCACTGGGAATGAAAGGTGCTACATAAACATACTCCATTAGTTTTATTAATGCTCAACAAAGCAAACTTTTCCTATAGCTGGTTCTGCTCCTCCTTGGTGTTTAACACAACGCGTTTCCTCCAGGAGAGATGCCAGGTAAACTTGGTGCCTAATAGGGAGAGGGCTTAGAGGTTCCACCTGATGGAGTTACAGAGAAAATAGGTCCTTTCATGCAAATCAGGTTCAGGCTTTACGCATATTATAAGTTTGGTTGATAAAGAGAGGATGACTTAGTTGGTTGCAGACTTTGATTTGTGAATGGCATCACCTCGGACATCTAGATAAAGGACGACATAAACATTTGTGCAAAGAGAATGTCTGTATTTATAAGTCATACACCTAAACCAGACTTCTTGTGAGGGCAGAAGGGGACAAAACTTGCTCTCTTTGTTCCTGCCTAGGCTCAGGGTCGCTCAGCTCCAGCTGAATGCTTTTGGGGCTTGAGTGGCCATGAAGTGTGGCTCCCCCTGAGGGAGTCCTTGCCATTCCTTCCGCACAGGTCCCTTCCCCGGGGACGCTGCCTGCCCTCAAGTCCTGACAAATCTGCTTTCTCTGGTCATCTTCCTTCTGTTGGGGCTGTGAATAGAGAAAGTAGAAAACAGATCCACTCGCAAAATCTCCATGGCTCCTATTTAGGCTGAATGGGGTATTTCCATAACTCCCTTTGATGGGGGTCATGTATGTCTGCACAGGGGTATCTGCCTTCATGTGAGCTGGCAGTGAACAGAGTGGCTCCCAGCTGAATTTTGGATTATGAACCCTCTTCCTGCTCCTATTTGTCCTCAGGATTTGTGTGAATTGAAGCTGAGCTCTGGTGAAACATCAGTGGACAGTCCTACCCATTTATATAAGTGGATGTACGAAGTCATTAGGTTATAAATTAGCCATATTTTGAAAAAAAAAAAAAAACAGACAACAAAAGATATTGCTACATTAATTGTTGGATAGAGAGTTTCTGGGACTGAAAGGGTAGGCACTGGGGCTGTAGGTATTGGAATTCAATATAATGCATTTCAACATTTTAGTGGTTATCTAGAGGAAAACTTAAACTCATGGCTGCTAAAGTGTGTGGACGTAAAAACTAGATGCAGTAGTAAAAAATAAACAAAAATCTGTGAGGGCAGGGTCTAAACAGACACAGATTAATGCAGGCAGATGCAGTGATCTGCAGCTGTACGGGCAGAAAGCTTTTGAGTGCAGCAGGGTGACAGCCTGGAGGTGTTGTCTCTGTAAAGAGTCCTAGGGTCAGGGTGAGCAAGTTTCTCAGCAGCATCCGCATGAGATGCTCTTGGTGTGTTTCAGCTCACGACTGGATGTCTTGCTGGAAGGCGAGCAAAAGGAACAGAGCAGCTGGGCAAAAGCAGCTGTGATTTAGACTGACTTCTGTCTGTAAACTGCATGACTATGCAAAAGTTCACTCTTCAAAAGTATATTTGAGAAGGGATCAGTGCTTTTTACTATGGAAATGTTTAACCACCTCTAAATAAAAGCTTTATTCGGAAACTTTTAGGAAGAGCCATGGTCTGGACTCTAAATCCATTGCAACCCCTCAGTCACTTTTATCTCGGTGGCTCTGGAAGTTTGCGCTGTCAGCATCAGATTGTGGCTGGTCCCACACATATGAGTAAGATAAAAGATTCAGGAAGCGTTCCCAAAGACATCCTGAACACTAGCATCTATTATTGACCCTGAGCAGTACCCCAACAGATTCATATCCCCATAGACTATGATGAACTGAGTCCTAAGCCTTCTTTAAGTTCTTTTCTTCCAGTGTAATTAATGTTTTCCAAAACTTAGTGGTCTCACAATCTATGCGCTGTTTATCTCTTTCCTCCTTGAACTGGATTTCATTAATTCATTCTTGGCTTTGTCTAAAGTTCTTGCAAATACATTTTGCATCCTTCAAGAGAAGAATGTCCAGGCCATAGTAGAGATGGGGAGATGTCAATACTCCTTTTCCCCAGCAGACAGAGAGCAGATAGATTCTGCAGAGGAATTACTCTGATGCTTTCTTGGAGAAACTACTAAAAAAATCTCTCCCAGAGCTGCTTCACAGATTGATGTCTTATCGATGGTGGCATGTGGGGGTTGAGAGGATAGAAGGGACAGATGGTCCATAAGGTTCCTTTGAGCTACAGCCAGACTCAAAGAAGAAAGAGGAAGATTGGTGAATTTCTGGAAGAGTTTATTTCCTCCTTGGACTTGATCAGGGTGTTGAAATTCATCCAACAGACTCTGTAAAGCCTTTTGGATTCTAAGAAGAAGACATAGATCTACAGCCTCATTATTGCTTGTTCGGCTGTAAAACAAGGGCTGCAAGGAAGGAGGGAGACAATAGAGTTTGCTTCCTTCCTGTGTATACGAGCTCCTCTCCAATTGGAAATTTACTGATAGGGCTGTTCTGAAATAATTATTTCAGCATCCTTTCTTTTGGCACAAGTATCTTTCTGATCATTCTGATTCCATGTAGAGAGTTACTTCAAAATGAATATTTCTAAATAATTTCCCAGGAATAATTACATTGTTACATTGCCATGTCTAGATAAACCTATGAATAGGATTCCACAATAAGATTAAAAATAATAATAATAAATAACAGATTATTTACTTAAATGTTTTCTAAAGTATGCAGACATACTTTGTACTTGCAAAAATCCTGTCTGAAAACAAGTTAGTGACTCCATTTTCCAATAGTTTGAAGGAAGAATGCAAGGAATTACAAGGAATTCAGCAGGTCACTAGGAAGGGGTACTCAATATCACTCTGTTAGGGGAGCTGATAGAGAAAGACAAGGAGCTAACTTGTCGAAGTCCTGCGCAGCCATGTAGTGAGTCAGGAAGAAGTCATAATAATTGCCATAAACCACCTGAGATGTCACCCAAAACCTTTGAGATCCCAAGCCACTTGGATGAAAGAGAAATGAACAGAAAAAACAAGGCTTTGTTCATGTCTTGCTGCAGGTAGTTCTTGGTGTCAGGATACATGCTGCCCTCATGAAAATGGTATCCCTTGAACATGATCCCTGGGTATGAGCCCAGCCACCACTCCACTCTAGCCAGTCCCTGAAAAATAAATAAATAAATAAATAAATAAATAAATAAATAAATAAATAGATGGATAGATAAAAGACATGACCTAGCATTGGGGTCATAATTCCCATAGTGATTGCATGAAAGGTTTCAGAGGCGGGTGGCTGCAGCATGTTTTACACAGCTTCGGGAGAAAAAAATCTGTTGCATGACTCAAACTCATCCAGCATCTCCTCAGCGTTTACAGTTTCTACCACTCCGATTTTGCATTCAGTATCTTTACTCAAACAACTCTATTTCCTCCCTCCCTTTCTTCACCTTTATTTCTTCCTGATGAGCAATTCAGACAGCAAACTGTTCCTCTTCTCCGTTCCCATCAGTGACTCCATTCAAAGTCCTGCCCATGTTCTTATTTTCTTGGCAGAGCTATATTCAGTGAACGCATTTGTTTCTCTAGCTAGAGAACAAAAATATCTGCAAGCAAACTCATTTCCCTTCTGAACTGCTTAGGAGAGTAGTGCTGGGAAGGGGGAGGAAAGTGCTTTGTCAAGTGTTAGTGGAACAAGAGAGACATCTTCTCCCCCTTGATTTCCCCCTTTTATTATTATTGGGAAGACTCTGTTAGTCTCTCAGTTCCTTGGGGACTAGAAACATCTTGAAAAGATCTTTCACGCAGGCAGATAACAAACTCACTGCAGAGCTGCATCAGAAAGGGAAAAATTACTTGCTAGTAATGATGTTTATCACAATCCTTCCTCTTTTCCCAATTCTACAAAGGAAGCTATCTCTCATACAAAGGCCAAATCTGGTGCTTTTTTTTTTTTTTTTTTTTTTTTTCCCTGGCAAACTCCCTATTGTGTCAATTCAGCCTGGGTAAGCTTGACTGATTGGAGTTTTACCTAAGAAGTGTGTTGAGGGAGAAACTACAGAGTGGGCCGGCGTGATTTATATGAGATAGGCCTGAGGTGATAACACACACACCCCAAAAAAAAGGTCAGGTTGCTCCTGCTCAACAAATTGTGCTGTTCCCAGAGCTGAGCAGAATCGGTGAAGCCCCAGCCTGATGCTGGGGGACTCGCACTTCCACCAGACTGAACTCCTCAGCAGATTCCACTCAGCTTTTCATCCCACCAGGACAGGAAAACAGTTACATGGCACCATCTGTAGCTGCTTTGAAGGAGACTTTGATTTCCCTTGCTCTGCATGGATGTTAAAAATCTCACAGTGCTTTAATTTGAAGGTTGACCCGGGTGGTTTTTATCCTCAGGTGCCTTTTCTCATATAGCTAGCACTGAACCAACTGGCTCCTACCCTCAGCATTACAGGCATCCACATCCTAGAATAGGGGCTACCTGCATGACATGTAAACCTCAAGAAACTCTGCAAAGTGGGGGCATGCAAAGTGTACTTGTGTGCATGGACAGCTGCAAGCCGAGATGCTTTGTTACGATGCATTTCCAGTCCTGTTAATTACATCTGCTTGATGTTGCATGCTCTGTCCACTCGGTCATTGGCAAGACTGAGACCTGAGCCTAGGGATCTGACATCCAGACCCTTGAGTCTCCCTAAAATGTTTTCGTGATGTGCAGTGAATAAGAAGCGATCCGGTGTGCTTGACTCCAGCACGCCCTCTGAAGCATTCACAGAATGACATTGTACACCCATAACATCATCAGTCCTGGGGATGGAATTTATGAGGCTGAAAAAAAAATAAATAAATAAACTAAAAAAGGCTTCTCTCTCTGATTTACTGAATTCAGGGAAAAGGCACCTGTATATCAGCTGTCTTTTCCACAGACAAGAAGAGAAAAAGCACTCCAATGTAGCTGTTAATGAAAATAAAAGTACTGCTTTATTTGCTTAAGGTGCAAAGTAAATGACTGCCTTTAAGAAGGTGTCCACCTAGTAATATTTCGCCTAATGTCTCATTATATGATGATTGAAATATCCAGGTCAGTCAGGTTTAAGATGCTGAAGACCTTGTCAATACAGTTGACAATGAAATGCAGTTTTCCTGGGACATTCTCAGGAACAACTAAAATGATTTAGGTGCATACGTATGAAAAAAAATCTAACCAGCTGTGGAACGAAAACTTCTGGAGACTCACCATTTAGTCTTCAGTATCCCCTGACTGAATTTCTTAATAAACATCGGAGTGGAGCAGCTGGACAGAAGGGGCAGGCATATAGCAGACAAATCCAAAGAGGTCAATTTCTTTTTTTTTTGGAGAGCTTCTTTTTCAGAAGGAAGATGTTTCTGCTAAAAAATATACATAAATATATGACTTTTTAATAAGAGTATGTAGTTCATTACCTTCTGCAAATTAACCATATCTAATCATATATTTCCTAAAAAATAAAATAGCACGTTGCATCTGTTAGTCTTCATTCAAATACAAACCAAATATGCATGAGTACTGTAGTATAAACTGTTCCATCTGTTTCCACGAATGTATAGTCACGCTGGTCACCCACACACACACAACAGAAGGGTCTTTGGCTCTCAGCATCTGTCTTTGCTGAAGATCTAGCTCTGGGTAACTGTATTTTGACTGGGAGTAGCCAAGCTGGAGCAAGAGCAGCACTACTGTAAAATACGTCTTGAAATTTGGTGTCCATGGTGCTGTGGTCATTGGGAGCCCCAAAGCTTTAAGATCAGTGGGGGTAGATCTGTTTTTTAGCACCACCATACAGCTGAGCTTCATCTTAAATATTTAAAGAAATGGTAAAAAAAAATCATCTGTCCTTGGTGGAAGGAATTGTGGGAAGATGTTGGAGGGCAGGCGTTACTTGAGAGGTGGAGTGGACAGTGGGCAATGGTAGCAGGCAGCAAGTTGTGCTGCCCGGGGTTTTGTTCTTTGCATACTTTTGAGCAGGGCACTTCAAATGTATTGCTCTGCCATGTTTGAATCGAGTGGTTTTGTGTGTGACGGGGGTAGGGTTTACAACCAAAGATGAAGCTGTAGTGCAGGTTAGCTTTGTGGCTATTTTTAGAAAACACGGATTTGCCATTCAGCTTGTGCCAAGGGCGCCGCTGTTCTCACTTGCTGCTGCCCTTTCCCTCTGGCCTGCACATCCCAGCCTCTCACACCTGAATTACTACAAAATCAGGATAGGCAAGGGCTCTCCAAATATCAGCTCCTGCGAACAGACCATTAACTACTCAGGTATAGCCTATTCCTGCGTGGGAAGGAGAAGCTGCAGTCCATCGCCCAGAGCAGTGAGCTTTGCTTTGAGGAGCTCAGCTAACGCCCTGAGAGGTCTCTGCACTGTACCATGTCTGCATATGCTGGCCAAGTACCCAGAGGTGTCTCAGGTCCAGCTGTGCTGAGCAAAGTGGACACATTCAGAGATATCTAGTCTTCTCTGAGACACTTTTCTACCCCCCCAAGAGCACAGCCCTTTGGTAGATAAATGCAATCACCCCTGTTTTCTCCAGTTACCATCTTCACTTACATTTCCAGCAACACAGTCATTACATTTGCGACTTATTTCTGGGCAATCAGGATCCTTCTCACAGCCCGCTCTTGCACCACTGACAATGCGACAAAGCAGACAGCGAAATGGCAACGTCATAAAACACCAAAAAGTCCCCAGGTTGTGCGTGGACAGATTCCCCCCGCTCGTGACAAGCCTGAAATAATCCCAGCCTGAAATAGCAGCGATGTGGGTGCACCCCAAGGACTGCAGACCAGCTGGGGCTAGCTGATGAAGAAAGGTGCCGCGGAGAGAGATCTGTCCCAGCTGGCCACTGGTGCCAGCGCTGTCGTTTTAATTAGCTGTGTGTATATATACAGATATATAATACACACTGTACCTCTTTATCTGCTGGATGGGTTCACTAAATATATGTCAGCTGAAATTACTTTAGAAAGAGTCTCAGCACTCAGCTTCCCACCTGCTTCTCTACGACAGCTGCCCAGACTCTGTGAAACACATGAGATGAAAGGCACCGTAGAGCTACAGCACGATGCTATTATTATATCTAACAGATGAGCAATCAGATCTGAACTGACCAGGGACTGAGCATCTGAAGCAAGAGGAGAATCCTTTGGGGACACCGTTACCATGAAAGTAATATAATTCAGTATTTGTACTAGTGACTCTGAAATTCAGCAGCAGTCAACCTAGTGGTAGCATCCTTTTAAATAACATCTTTCATTTCTTAGCAAACAGCAATATCCTATAACAACATTAGGACAGGGAAAGGAGGGGAACTGCACAGCAACCAAACAAATGTACAAGAGGCTATATGGGCAGGTAGGAGAATCAAAAACAAAATCTTGTTGAATTTGTTGGCATTCTAAAGGAAAAAAAAAAAAAAGGACGGTGACATACTGGGCTGAGGGTTGAGCTGAGCCTCAAGAGAAGGGCAAATAACAGAGACCACCAGGGAGATGGTCATGGAAGCAGCATTCAGCCACACATCACAGCCCAGCTGAGACCATGGGGCTGTTTTCATGTCTGGGATCCTGCGAGATGGAAAACAGTTCAGCAATATCCATGGTACAAATCCAAGTGGGAGAGCTATCTGAGTATCCATGTAGTGGACATTTGGTTCATATTTGGGGGGGGGGAAATAGAAGGTAACCTGCTTTGACCATTAAAAACAGCTTTAGGGAACAAGACAGCATAGAAATAAATGAAAACAGAGTTTGTAAAGCTTTGACTTGGTAGTGGAATGATATTGAAGCTCTTTCTTAATTATTGTTTGTTTGTTTTTTGTTTTCCTCCGTAAGGTTGTCTTTTCAATATGCAAAAAGAGCAGCAGGCTATTGATTAGCCTTACATTGCACTGAACTGATTTCCTGGACAAGTTCAATATCAATAACTCAAAATCTGGGAATAAACCAATAAACATGGACTGCAGTTGACCTTAACTGTAACCTTCACACTATCTTTGTGGCAAAAGGGAAAAGCAAGCATTGAAGATGATAATGAAAGCTCTTGTTTTAGCGCATATTAATATGCACAGCCATCAAACACTCTTCCTGCTAGATTTTAATTTCATGAACAAATTGGATGAGACTTAGAAGATCACAGGGTGAAATGCTGCTTTTGACACCCAAGTGTCTCATGATTTAATAACCCTTTGCTACGATGGAGTTCTGCCACGAATAAAAGTGTTTAAAGGTAGTGGACTTGGAGTAAGGGAACTCAAATTCTCCTTGTTTCAGCTACTTACCGTGCCAGCTTGCTCAAATCTCTCTGGGCTTCTGTTTCCTTCCTGGAAATACTGACTGTAAGACTTTCTTCCCTTCTTCCCCCTCGATGAACATGTTCAAGAAAGAATTTAAAGTGAAACCATTAGAAAAATAAATAAATAAAAATTGAATGGTGATGGCATAGGGGATCCTGGGGTTACTACAAAGCCTATCTGGGCTTCATCTATCACAGCAAGGGCTGGGGGAGGAAGGCAGGGAAAGGATATGACTGCAGCTTCTAAATATATCAGCCAGGTAAACATCAGGGAGGGAGCAGAGGTCTTCAAGCTTAAAGATGGTGTTGGCACAAGAACAAATGACTACAAAAGGCCAAAAATAAATGTAGACAGGAAACTAGAAATTTTCTAAGCGTTTAGGGAATGAGTTCTGGAATTTCTTCACAGTCCGATTAGACCAAAACATAACTAGTTTTAAGAAAGGTATTAAGACAGATGTGAGAAGGCCTGTATGGGATGATGCCTCTTATATTCGAGGGATAGAGCCACTGACCTTGACCGTCCCTCTTAATCCCATGTTCCTCTTTCATTTCTCTATCATCCAACACCTGGGGTGCCCTGTGCAGCGTGCCAGAGAGAGCTGTGTCAGACAGGTCACTCCTTCATACCGACAGACCCTGTTTTAATACAGCACCAGTTCACAGGGCTGAGAGCCACAGTGGTGGGAACTCGTCAAAGACGCGCCGTACTTGAAGGCTTTCTTGCCATGCAGGAGAGCAGAGCGTCCGCTTAATTACAAACTATTCCAGACAGAAAGGATGGTTCTGCTCCCAGCACGGGAACACAGGAACAAGGGAAATTCAAAACTGGCTCGAAATCCGTCTGCCCAAGTTATCTTTTCAGTTTATGCATTTTTACCTCACTACAAATTCAAGCCATTCAATGAAAAGTCAGAGCCCTGCTGGGCAAAGTGCTGCTCATTTCACGTTAAGGAACAGTCCTCGTCCTAAAGGAATTACAAAGCTCGCCAGAGAAAGAGGTTATTGTCCCCACCTCATACACGGGGAACTGCAACAGGGCGGCATGGTAGTATTTCTAAAAACAGCCTCAGCTCGGGCTCTTACAGGCTCAATCTTACCTTCAGTTTCTCTCAAAATAAGAGCAATTGTGTGTGAAGCCTGACATAAAAAAAAAAAAAAAAAAAAAATCTTTTTTTGGTAAACATGTAAATATATTGCTGTTTCTACTTGTTACATCTCTTGACTCCCGGACCCAGCCTACCACCCCTGCAGTGTGTTTCTCTGCATATTTGGTCGGCTCTCAGAGCCACTTTTTGATCTATTTTGGGATGGAGCAAAGTGAAGGTTTTTAATATACCCCCATTGGGCAGACGTGATTTAAGAACTGAGGCAAATATGGCTCTCAGTTTTCCCAAGCCTAATAAGGCTTTAATCCAAACACTTAGTATTTCATGTTTTCCCATACTATTCCAAGCAATCTAGTCTGTGTATTTTTATTTTCCTCACTTCATCACTGATGTTCTCTGCTTAATAGAATTATCGTCACCTCTGATGATCATTTTTGTTTAGTAGTGATGGCTTAGTATTTATGCCTAACATTTGCCCTCAAAACTTCTGACATGGGATAAGAGAGCAAAACAATTAAAACACAATATTCTGCTACATGATGGTAATTTTCCCTCATTGGTGAACATTAGGAAATGGCATTATTGTAAAGACCCAATTACCTTTTTTATGAACATTGTATATTTGGAAAGTAATAAAACAGAGTTATAAAACTCAGATGATTAGGAATCTCAGAGATGCTTTGCATTTTAAGAGGTGGGGGAGGAATATTCTTTTAATTGCATCTGAGCACAGCCCAACCAACGATTAGTTACTTTCAAAGCAATAAACATTACCTGGGAAGCAATAAAAGGAAGTGCAGGAAAGTTACTTGATGGATGATTCCCAGAAGGCATAAGGCAAAAGAAGGGAATGTGGTTTAGTGGTTAGAATAACAGCCTAGTAAGCAGGACTCCTGTTGTTTCATCCTAGCTGTGAAGATGACTTACTAGATGCTCTTGGGTTCAACATCTCGTTTTATCCGGTGTTAATTTGGTCTAATAATACCCAAAGAACTGATGTGAAACTGAACACTCAAGTGTTTGTCAAGGCTTTGAAAGCCAGGATGAAAGAAGTCAGAATAAATATAAAGTATAAGTGGCTGGAAAACATGGAATGTATTTAGTTGAAGTCTGACTATGCAAAGCACTAGCACAAGTGACTAGGCAAGCTCCCATCATCTACGGATCAGAAATCAGCTGCTCAATCTTACCATGGGAATCACAAAACATCTTTAATTTCAATTCTTGGAGAATTCAGTGAAGCTTCATCTCACTTTCAGTGATTTTCATCACGCTAGCATTGGCCCTATAACCTGAGCCTCTTTAATTCAATCCCACATCATTCTCTCAACCCACTACAGCCTGAATCCCAGGTTCCTCTCTGCTAGCATGATCTGTCACAACGCAAGCAGAGCAAGAGAGCAGAAAAGCACAAAAAAAAAGGATATGCACAAGTTTTTAAGACAGCCTATCCTTGCAAAGCATCTTAGAAAGCCAAAATCAGAACAAGAACCACCTGTGATTCATTATTGGCCCAGGAACAGCACCACAACAATTTTCAAGTGGGTGGTTCCAGCTAGAGCAACTGAAAAAGAAACCCCAAGAAAGGAAGAAAATATCCAATATTTTTACGTACCTTTAAAAATTATTCTGTTACCTTATCCTTCAAGGCTTAGAGGGGACCTCAGAACAGATCACAGTGGTTGTTACCCTGTTAGTCATCTCCATTCCTAGAACTACTGTGAAAGCATTGATAGGCGCAAATAAGGAAATGAGGATTTAGATATGTCAATTGAATGACAAAGATAAATTTATTGAGAACTATGAAACAGAGCAACAGTTCGGAGTAGCCAGAGACAAGTCCATCCTTTATGTTGGGGTCTTACGTTCTTGTCAGATTTCAAGTCTGCTTTTTCCAAAGCAATACAACAATGTGACCCCTGGCTGCCCTTGTTGAGCACATGGAGGCCATTTAAAAGTGCAGAACGAAGTTGCTGGGTCCCCCTAAGACTATACATCCAGGAGAAGGTATGTCTTATCATTCACTGGATACCAAGAAAAAGGCATTAATGTCAAGTTGCTTTAGGGGGCTGGTTACTTTTTCATCCACACCAGTCATCCACATGAACCTGGAAAGAAAACTATTTGTAGAGTCTTTGGAACTGATTGCCCTCATTTCCTCTGCCTTAGCCAGAGTTTGGGTGGATATCAGACTTTGTCCATATTATTTTTACTTTGCATAACTCATTTCACAGATACCAGAACTCACTTAGGATATGAAAAACATGAGCTGCTTCAGATGAACTTTTTTTTCCCCCCCAAGTCCACTCTGTGATCTTCAGGGAGAAATACTGTCCATAAACTAATTAGATCATTTCCTTCCACTGATACAAACAGCCTGGAAGAAAATGAAATTGCATGCATGCTTGGTTTTCTAGTTTTTCTGTTTCTGTGCCAAAACATTTCTTTTCCTTAATTATGGAGAAATTTGACCAGGTTTATGCCAGAGTTATACCATCTCTTTGTATGTAGTTACTTGAGATCACAGTGTTGTATTCTGTAATGCTGATGCAGCTTTCTAAGTACTTGACATAATGGTGCCTGAACACGTCTGGTATAATGCTTGTACCACAGCAGAGGGAGAAATGTTCTGTTCGAGGCCACTGAGACAATGTTTGAGATCATTTGGGTTTGTCCTTCTAGTGTCATCATTTTTCCTAATTATTAAAACCACCAAACACAAACAGAATTTTAATGCAAAGACACAGAAAACATCCTGGAGCTGTCTGTCCATCCTCCAGTGAATCGGAGGACCACTGCTCCCATCTTCTCTACTTCAGTTAAGTGTCTGTACGTAGATAGCACAAATCTGGACATAAACCCTGTTGATCTCATTGGCATATAAGCAAGAGCTTAAAATAAGGCACAGCTGAAGTCCTCTGCAAGATCAGGACCTCAGAGCGTAACGCTATGAGATGCCAAAATCCTTCATGGTTCATTTAATCATCAGGAGCGTAGGATATTCAGCATTTTGCCAAGCTGGGCCTCTCCAGCTGTGTTATATTGGTTTTGATTGCTCTTAGTTCACTCGTGTTCATGCCCCGTTTCAATTTGATTTGAATGAAAACCAAGCCTCCAAAGGCACTCTGATGAGAACGCCACAATCTACCCAGCTCGCCCTGGAAAGGGGGAAAAATATTTTAGCTGCAATTTTAAAGCACACAAACACAGCAGTTCCTATTCAAACACCAGTTTCGCATGTGGGGCATTGACGGCAGAAAAGCTGAAGGCAAAGGAAGTATAGAAAATCGGGTGAAAAGCAATTTGAAGAAACATTATGGGAAACTTAGAAGCAGGGTGGAGGGGAGAGAAGGAAGTATAAAGTTTGATTGCTTGCTCATTACAGTCAGTGGTCCAAAATCCCATTGAATTTAATAGCACATGATCAGGCTTCTCCTTTGTAAAATTAATATTGCAGCCTAGCTTCTGAAGGATTCTTCTGGTGCTACCAGCTGGAACCTAGACGCCCCATATAGGAGTTGGCTTTCCATTGACTTGCACTTTAACAAGCAGTGCATTGGTAAAAATCAGCTTCAGAGTAGATATAAAAAGTTCAGTTTTACATTGGAGCATTTTAGTACAATTTTAACTCACGTTGCACCAATGTAAATGATTTTTCATGTTGCAAAGTGCCAGAGAATCAAGCCGAGAGCTTTTTTTGATTTTTTCAGTCAATGGCTCTTGGGATAGCTTGTGCTCAGCCAAATTAGCTGAGGATCTGGCCTAAAGGGGGCAGAATAATGGGAAGAAAAGGAAGGATTCATAAATTCGGACTCATCTTGCAAATCTGGGGTTGGAAGGAGGAAAAAGCATGTAGCAGATTTGCAGCCATTCAGCTTCCATGAGGTTAAACTACCTTTTGTTGAAACAAGACAAAAATGCCACGTTTGAATTATTTCCCTCCATAGTCATAGCTACTGTGACTTAGTCCAGATTCAGTCTACATTCTTAAACCTCTGAGCAATTGTTGGCAAACCCTGTCTGAGCACTGGGATCACAACTAAACGGTTTCACAAACATCTGCTAGGGCTGCCTGACAATCACTTTTTTATTTTTTATTTTTTTATTTGTTGCGAGTTTTTTAGAGTCAGAAATCTATTTTAAAAGCTACAGAACAATAGCATTCAAGCCGTGGCATCCTCTGTAGGAGCTGGTAACTCTCATTGCTCTAATTACAAGGCATGTTTGAGTCTTGGACATCATCCCGGTTCATACTGTTATTAAGTTGATAGGGGAGCTGTAAACTGGGCTTATGAGATCCCCATTCCATCAGCCACTCCATCTGACATTCCTCGGTACAACTCAGGAGCAAAAATGCTGGGTATTTCTCGTGTTCTCCACTGAAGTACAGATGACAATAGATGAAATAAGTTAATGAGAATGTAGATGCCATTGTCCTTTGCTGTTTCAGCGTTTCTTCATTTCTTTTCCATCAAGCATACATTGTTTTTGACTCTCGAGTACTATGTGTTCTGGACACTGTGTTCAACCCCAGAAGTAGCCATATTTTAGTAGATAACAACTTGTCTCTTAGATGCTCTTATGTCTCTTTAAAGAGGTTCGTTCAGTGCTTTCAGTACTATGTGAAGAGATTTAATCACCCTGTCTTCAATCTGCTCAGGTTCAAACATGAGTCAGTATACAACAAGGAATGGGGAGAAGAAAAAAAAAAAAAAGGAAAGAAAGAAAAAAAACATTTCTGCAAAAAGCATAAAAGATTGTTGGATTCATTCTGTTAACATAAATAATTTTCCTGTGTTCTCATGAATGTAATTCCAGTGTGCGCCCATAAACAGAAGACATATTATTGCCAATATGCAGGATATTTGAGGGTCTGTATACTCTCAAAGTTCTCAAGTAATAAAGGTTATTATGAACAGGGTTATGAATTTTTATACACACACACACACAGGGAAATACTTAAAATACTTTAGAAAGCTTGAATATTTCAAACTCATCAAAGGCTCTTCCCTCATCATTTAGAGTTTTCTGGATTGTTAATTTTAATTTTCTCATTCATTTTGTTTAAATTGTTCATTATCTCATCACTGCCAGAGTAAGTTGGGGCTTGTTGAAAGCACTCACTATGAAGTTGTCTAACATCAGAACCTTTGAAAAGTTGACGGTACTTCCAAGATTATTAATAATTACATTTTCTAGGCTATTTGACATGGCTAAGAAAACCCCACATCCAAATTCCATTGTGAGGATGGTGAAGAAATACAGATTTTGCACAGTTAGTAAGGGCTGTGCTTCAAATGCCCTGGCATTTGTATAACTCTGTATGCAACATGGTAGATAAGAATAGTGAAGTTGAATTTGTTTATGGCCTTCTTTCATTATTACAGGGAAAGTGATTTTACTGTGTCATTGAAAATGGATTTTTTTTTTCAAAACTCACTTCATCTAGAGCATATTGAGAATTTATCTTTTTAGCATACGTAAACCGATGAGTCTGTAAGGCATTTTTCAGTTGGGATTGTTGTGCTGGAGGTTGGTGCAGGCAAGAAATGAAGTTGGTTTGACACCCCAAGACAAAATAAAATGAAGCGCTATTTTAAGGCTATCCTAGAGGTATGTAAAAATAAAAATTGACTCAAAACAGATATTACTGGAGAAGAAATTGTCTGGATCCGTGTCCTCCACACCATGGAAGGGATTACTGCTTGGGCTAGCTGGGGCAATGCTTGTGTTTGGACTCAGATCTATGTCCAAGATTTTGGTTTGATGTCAAACCTGAGCAGTTCAGAGCAAGACGCTGGATATGTGCTGAGGTTCAAACATCTCCCAGTCACTGTGGTCAGAGCACTATCTTCTGCTGTGTAGATATATATCTGAAGGAGAGCAGAGACGCACAACGTTCCCCACCCAGGTGGCAAAGCCGCAGAGCTGAGTCAAGTCTGAAAACCCAGCCTCACACTCATACACGCCTCCCTCACTGCCACAAGGCTCATTTTTCCCCATCTCCAGTTTGCAGGCTCCACAGCGTCCATTAAATCTTGCTGCCTTCCAGGGAGGGAAATCTTATGTTGCTGTCCCAGCTCCAATTTCCTTCCCCCTCCTCGCTGAGTACGGAGAACTCCACCGGTGCTTCTAGGTTCAGTCCCCATATTCCTCATTAGCCCATCGCTCAACAGCCCTGTCTTGTTCTACAATATCTTCCTTTCTCCCTAGGTATAAAGAGAGATTTCTCCCCTTTTGCCCTTTCTCAGGAGGTGAAGGGATTTATTTCTGGCTCGGTCATGAAAGACGTATCAGGAATCCTCAGTTATTTCCTTGTTTCACCCCTGAGCCACAGCATGACCCTGGAATAACCATTTGCATCCACATTTAAAAGTGCTCAAGCTGTATACGGTGTGGGTGAGGGGCTGCATAGCTGCTCCTACCTGAGATGACCTGAGTTGCAAGAGGAAAAAGAGCAAAAGCAACTCTTAAATTTCTCCTTAGGCAGCAAGTCTCCCCCGGCGCGTCTCTCCGGGTCAGTATAAGATGCCACCCAGGAACAAGAGCAAAGCACTTTGAAATACACTCAGCCATGCAAAACGAGGTAGTTGTCAGAGGGCCCTGCACAGAAATACTCCCCTGCTCTGGTCTCTTTGATCAGTAACTTTCAGGGGAAGGAAAAAAAAAAAAAAAAGGCAAGAAGGGCAGAATGCAGAGGGGAAATGAGTGAGCTGCTTTCCTCTACTCGTGCCAGGCAAGGTAGGTGGCTGGATGAGGGCACACGGGGGTCCCATTCCCCTAAAAAAAGTGGCAGAGGGATGCAGAAAGACTGAACACCCATGTCAGTGTTTTGTCTGCCTCAGACAGTGCAACCCAAGGCATAACTTCATGGCATTTACCAAAAGCCTGGCTGTCCCAGCATCCACACATGGGATCCTTTCCCCATCATTTTGCTTTCCCATTTGATCCCACCAGGAGCTCATTTGTACATCTGGGAGGCAATCAGGTTTTCTGCCCTGTCCCACTGAGAGCAGATTGGGTTTAAACTTTATTTTCCACTCTTCTCCTCCAAATTTAAAGGGTTTCTTCTCTCTCCCTCCAGCTACGTTGTTGTTGTTGTGTTGCAAACGAAGAGCTGAGGTTTTTCGGCAGGGCTGCTCCAAGCCTGTTTTGGATGGGGAGAGAGAGTAGTTTTGGCAGGGCAAGGCTGTCCTGCTGGGTCAGCCCGAGGACAGGAGCAGATGGGAGCATTATGTGAGAGCGCGCTCGTGGACGGCATCAAACCAGCCTCATTTGGGACACAAAGCCTTTGAGATAACTTGGCTGTGACCAGTTGGCAATGAGGGAATGCTGATTGCTCTAGACTGGAGCTTTCACTTAAAAAAAAAAAAAAAAAAAGAGAGAGAGAGGGAGAGGAATCATTGCATTGCTTGTGTTATTCCTGTGAGCTCATTTTTAATGTGTGGCAAATGCAAAATGCTGCTTCTGGACCTACTTCCATGCATACCATTCTCACAAAAGCACTGAGGACAAACTGTTGTCCTCTACGGGCTTGCTTTCTGTGTCCTCCCATTAATTCATGAGTGGCCTTCCTGGGCTTACATTTGCATGCCTTCCTCTTATCTTTAGTTTTCTTAAATGAAATTTATTCTTGGGAGCAGGAGTGGAAGAGGAGGGCCAGTACTGATAGGACTAGATAAGCCGATAAAGATCTGATGAGTAAATATCTTGCAAACTTCTGCACTCCTCATGCTTGTAACGAAGCCTGCTGCTCCATGGTGTATCAAACAGGTCACCCCCAGCTTTCTGCAAAAGCTCAGGGCAATGTTCCCGCTCCCTTCAAATTAGGCTGGGTTTTCTGGGCCTCCAGCCACATCAAGCAGAGGCAACGCCAGGGAGATGCCTCCCAGAGGTCCCACTAGACCTCTGGAAGGATTTATTCCTTGTGACATAATGGACCAGCCCATGGTCTCCCTAGGGAATGGGACTGGTGAGTCCAACCTCTCCTCTGCCAGAGCAAGGACCTCTGGAAGATGGGAAGCCATGGCAAAGGAGATTTTGCCTTGGCAATCATAGAATTGTAGAATCATTACGCTTGGAAAAGACCTTCAAGATCATCTGGTCCAACCATCGCCCTACCACCAATGTCACCCACTAAACCATGTCCCTAAGCACCACGTCCATCCTTTGCTTGAACACCCCCAGGGACACTGACTCCACCACATCCCTGCATGGGGCAACCCATGCAGCAAAGTCTCCTCCTTCCCTCTTGGCTTGTTTGGGACTGCCACGCTGCAGGCACCATCAGAAAAATAAATAAATAAATAAATAAATAAAAAAAAATAAAAAGCAAATATCAGACCAGTCAGAAGTACTCAAGAGTGTCATTTTGACAATGACAATGTGACCAGATGGAAATCTGGCAGGAGATGCTCGGTGCATCTTGTTTGCTCGTGTCAACGATGTCTTTATGGAAGTCTTACCAAGCAGCCACTTGAGTCACATCCCCCCTTCCCATCCCTGGGTAAATGTAAGGTAGTTTGTTCTCATTTCATGAGGGGCTACGTCAAGTTTCTGATGAGATCTTGCTTCTAAAAGAGGCTGCACACATTGCAGAGGATTCCCAGGGAGCAGCTGACACGCCGTAACTCCTTGCCGGGAGCGACTTTTTTATGCTTCAAAGCCCCTCTCAGCCACTCCAGACAAGGATTATTACTGCTGCATATTCAAGTTCGGGAACTTTATATTAAGCATCCAAATCTGTCATCTGAATTATCCCATATTGCATCTTAGTGCTGAGTCACATCCCTTATTACAGAGCCCTGTCGTTAACGAGATATTCAGCTCCAAAGCTCGATTTGTCCCTGCAGGGACCATTTAACCCTTTCTGCATCCGTGTTTACATTCCACCTCCTGCTGCAGTGACCCAGACCCTAAGCCAAAGGCACTGCAGCACCCTTCCCTTCTCTCTTCTCCTCTCTATGCAGTGGCAACTGAGGCACCACTGATGCTTACATGGGCAAAGTGCTGCACATGTCCTGCTGGTTAAGGTCTGGGTCCTGCCTCTTAACCCGAATCCAGCTGCAATTTCCTCCCTTGTGGCAGGATGGGGACAGGGATGAAGGAAATGCAGGTAGAAAAAACAACACAGTTTGCTTCTTATGGTTTTTTTTAGGATGAATGGGATTGGGATAGCTGCAGGGACTGGGATAGCTCAAGTATGGAAACAGGATTGGGAGCAGCAGCAGACTTCTAAACTCTTAGGGGAAGAAAAGGAAAAAAAAAAGAAAAAAGGTAGAAAAAAGAAGGAAAAAGACAACAGATTTTTTTCTTGCCTTTTTTTTTTTTTTTTAACGTAGACATCAACTAGTTAGCAGTTGTTAATTAAGAAATGATCCCAGCGAAAGCTGCTGCTGCCACTCTAATAAATCATTCATTAACAGTCCATTTCAGTGGGATTGTTGTTTCCAAGCACTGTATTTAGCTGTTGGAAGCAACCTCCATACACTCAAGCGGGGGAAGCAGTTAGGGCTCGGCCATTACCTGATGCTTAATGATGCTCTGAGCTGGGAAGCGATGGTTGTGCTCTTTGTATTTTGCGCAGATCTGGATGGTTTAACGGGAGTGTGAGGGGATTTGTGGGGTTTCTATGGTGATCAGTGCCAGATAAGACCACAGATGGATGATGGGTGTGTGCTGCAAGTACAGAGACACAAACCTTGTGTGTCCCACAGCCAAAGACTGCGATATCGCCAGACTGTAAATTCGGGGGAAAACACTTGTGCAGCTCTCCCCGACTAACAGCCCTTGAAATGCAAACAGCTGAATGCTTCTCACTGCACAATGAGGCAGAACTGCAATTCCTTTCTTGCCACACTAATGTTGTAGGCTAGGGTTTTAAAAATGGCAGCACGACGCTTTGATGCCAAGTTTTGGGGGCCTTCCTCCCGTTCCCACCGCTTCTTGTAGTTTTGTCCTTAGAGGCTTGATGCAGAGATGCTGGATTACGGCTCTCAGCCTGGAGGATAGAGGCACCCTCTCTGCTCTCATTGCAGGGAGAGGGTGCATCATTTCCTGCCCTAACAGCGGTGATGGCACCCTAAATTCCAGTCCCTAATTTCCTCGTGCATTAATCACGCTTCAAATTTGAATTCCCACTTTGGAATAGGGAAATTTATTCCACGGGTGCAAGGTCTCCACCTCCTGAAAGCGGTGTATATGAAATACATTTAAGAATTTCATAGAGAGCAGATTGTGTTAGGACAAATGTATATGGAGAGCCCACCTGCGGTCTGTAAATAATTCAAATGTTAATCGTTGTGCTTGGCACTTCAGTGATGGCTTTTACTTCAATAACACCTCGAGCCCTCAAGCAATTATCAGGATCCCGCTGTGCAGCGTGATACACTCGCTTAGAAAGGGCAATCCATAGCCCAGAGAGTTTGCTGTCTTGTTGCAGAATCCACCTTTCAGAAAAAAAGTGTCATTAAATTAAAAAAAAAAAAAAAAAAAAAAAAAAACACGGGATTTTTCTACCCCTGTTCAAATCATTTAACCATGAGCTGCTTCTTATGATTAAAAAGTTGTGAAGTTGTGTTTGGTATGTTGACGGACTGACAGAGAAGTGCTCTATAAGAAAACTTCCCAAAATGCCCATATTTAAAAAGTGCCTTGGTAAACAAGGATGCTGCCCTTTTCTGATGCTCCAGCCCGCAGCATGTCTGGGAGCGAGGAGGATCAGTTCAGGCCACGCGGTGTTAAACATCCATGAGCATCACCCTGGCCGCCGTGCTGGTTTTAGGGATTTCTTTTTGTCTTTACCCATCAGTGTGACTGTGCCTTGTGAAAATGTAGTGCCTTACATTGCAAGAGGAAAGAAAGTAGGGGCATAAGGTGGAGACATCAGACAAATTAAATTTGGTGCTCATTCTGCTGTGAACTTCACGGTTGTCGATGTCCTTTTAGTTGTATTGCACCTTGATTTCCTCGCTGATTTGTAAAATCAGTGTGCAGGCTTCAGGAGATGCTGCGCAAGTCCAGTTATCCGGAAAAAAAAAAGAAAAAAAAGAAAAATAAAAAACCAACCACTGATCAGATACTCTGAGGACAAGTTCTTAGAGATCCTTCATTGACAAAGCTTTTTATCCTCCTCCAGTCAAGTCTAACTTTAAGGTGAAAGAGTCACCACCGGCCTTCCCCGTGTTCTCTTTGTTTGCACACCAGCCTTTCAGGGGACTCGCGGCACCTTGAAAAAATGCAGCCGGAATTTTTCCCCCTTTGTCCCGTGTGTGGCTCGGGAGCTCTCCTCCGCTAAGGCGCCTTTATTCCAGGAGGCCAGATTTCCTGGGCTGTATTCTGGGATTACTAAATAAAACATGCGGGTCTCTGCAGAGCCTTTTACAGGCTTCTCCAGCCTCGTGAAACACACACACCCGCACTCCCTCTTGTTAGCACTACTGATAATACCGTATAAAACCTTTGTTGCCCACATTTATAAATCAGCTATCACCGAGTTCTCCAATCAACCTTACTCCGCGATGCTACAGCCTTGGCTCTGCAGCAGTGAATTATTTATATCTTGTTGTGGGGTGTGTGCTTTTTTTCATGCTGGACTGCACCGTGGTGTTCTCTTAACTCACGAGTGGTTTGCCACTTAAAAAAAAAAAAAAAAAAAAAAAAAAAAAAAGGACTTAAAAGCACAGCACTGTTACAAAGAGAGGATCAAAGTCTTATCCCGGCATCCTGGTTTGTTTGCCCCTTTAAAAACACTTGAAAACAGAGACAGTATGCTGGCTGTGATTTGATCCTACCTACTCCGGGGCTTTGTGTACATTTCTTGTTCACATATCATATTTCGACGATGCCAGCCCAGTGTTTTATTTATAAAGCTATTCAACCACCTTCCTTTAAAGCGTGGATTTTAATAGGTGCCAGCTTCAGATGAGCTGAGCCCAGGCATCCTGGTGATGCCAACAGGTGCAGAAACAAATATGTAAGTACATCTTGGTTTTAAATACATATTAAATTATATCATATTTGAGTTCTGTCTGAACACCCATAGATGTTTTGTCATTGACTTCAGAAGGACCAGGTTAAGGGCTTTGGGACCGACATCTTCTCCCCTATCTGTGCATTCAAGACGTGGGAGGTTTGGCGCAGATACCTTTCTTTTCCTAATGGCACACAGTCTTTTTCAAACCATATGTTGCTGATTTCTCTGAGACAGAAGAATTAATTTATATTCCACTCTAGGAGTATTTATTGCACTTCCCAAATTACCTCAGAATCTGTAGATCACTGCTTGTATTTATATATATATGTATACCTACATATTCTGTTGAGAATATCTCGCTGGTAAAAAGTTGCAGCATGGTGGGGACAGCCTGCTTCCACCTGTGCACTTGACGAGGAGTCAGGCACCCACAAGCACCCAGATGCCTGCCAGAGCTGCTAGCCATGGCTTTTTCTCTCTTTCTGCGGATTCCAGATCAAAAGGATCTTTCAATTCTGTTTAGCTTTCAAATGGAAATCTGCTCCGTCAACATCAAAACCAGGCTTTAAATGGGCGTTTGTCATTCAGCCTTGGCTGTAGAGTCAGGACTGCAATACCACCAAAGAGAAAAACTGGTGACAAGCCAGAAATCATCGCCTTGGCACTGGGTATTCAACAGCTCGGTCCTCACCCATCAGCCTGTCCTACAGATGAAGCTAGGCAGGTGAGGAGAACTACCAGGGTCATTTTTCCCCCTCCACCCCAGAGAGCCTGTGTGGCATCTCGGTGAGCTCTTCGGGAAGACAAACTGCAGCCTCAGGCCTCAGAAGAAAACTTCTTGAAGAAAAAATAAATAAAAAAATTGAAGAAAAATAAATAAAAGCAGTGTCATGAACCCCACGGGGGAAAAAAATATACTTCTGTCAGCCTTCGCTATATGATATAACTGCCATCCTGCAGTGCACTTTGTTGGCATGCCAGATCACATCTTATAGGAGACGGAGCTTTATGTTAAATCATGTGCTGGGAGGGAAGCGGATCAGGGCACTGAAGACAGTCGTAGGCGTTATTGGATTTACTTTATTGCCTATTGTATAGATTGGAAGCAACTTAGAAGCTCATAAGTCCTCAAACAGAGGAAATTTTGCCACCCACAGGTTGAAAATTTTGGTGGCAAGCTTGCTTTCATTCCATGAACAACTGGCTAAAAAGCCTGTTGTCTTCGTTGCCAAAGAGCAGCAACCAGGGACCTCGAATCTCCTTTTAAAAGGCATGAAATTCACTCTACAATCATGAGAATACAGATTGCCTCCCTTTCTTTACCTTCTGATTCTGAGCTTGCCAAGCATGCATTTCCTGGTTTTCTCTTGTAAACCAACAACAAAGCCCTACAAAATGAGGCTACTGAGGCCAAGGTTTGCAGAAATCATTGCCTAGATCAAGATTTTAAGCACAAATGTGGGGTGTAGAGCACTGTCTTTTTTTCAGGGACTGGTATCTGGCCTGAAGGAGGGGGATTAACAGAGATATGTAGGATAGCTGCATTAGAAGTCAGATATGTCTGTTCTGTGTTACAGCTGGCAGCCATTGACATGATGCTAGTTATAAGGTACTCCACAAAAAAAGAGAAATTAACACTTTTAATGTTGGAACATTAGGAAACTGATGGGCTAAAGCTTGCTTGCCTGCTCTAAACACATGTACTAGATAGAAAGTACCCAATAGGCTTAAAAAGCCCAAATTCCTTAGTAGGAAAAACCATGTGTGTGTGTGCACACACGCAAGCACACACTTTTTTTTTTAAATTCTCTGACTGGTGGAGGTGCGTATTGATTTACATCAGGCAGTGGCCAAGGTTACACACGCCAAGCTCTCCTCAACGTCCAACCTTCTGAACTGCGATTGCTCTTTTCCACAGCATTTGATGTTTGGCATTATGTTTCTCAGCGTTACATCTAGTAAAACCAAACTGATCGGGATCATTTTGTTGTTCTTACACACCGGGGTCCAATCCTGCTTCCTACGAGGTGAAAGCTGCTGATGCCACGATGTTCAGAGCAGGACCCCACTGTGCTTCTGCCGTGCAGCTCAAGCTGCCGGGGCATCTCGCCTTATTTACGTTTGCAGCTACAGATAGGAAATTGTACCTTGCCATATACACGAAAACCTTTGTGCTCCTGCTAGTTTTGAAGCTCACTGGTTGGATCATGTTCTATTATCATGAAAAGTTAAGTCTCCCACATGAGCTGTTTACTCCATGCTTGACAGTTTGCTGCTCAGGCAGCACAGGTAGCCCTACACAGACAGGATCGTGAAGCCTTGGGGAGAAGACAACACCATTTCCAAACCCAAACCCAAACCACTGGATTTTTGCTTCTCCTGATCAGGTAACTGGCTTTTATATTCCAAATTTAAATTTTTTTACAGTAAAACTCCCTGGTCAACCACCCTCCACAGATGCTGAGAGAGAGGATTCACCTAAATTCCTATAGTTTTCAGGAACTTTTCCATCCATTTTTAATTGCTTCTTTGCTTTGCCCGGGGAAGAACACTGCTTTTCCTGTGCTTTCAAGGTGAAATGTATTGATTACTTCCATGTGATTCCCAACCCAGGCTGCAATGCACCAGCTAAACCCAAGTGTTTGGTAACGACGAGCTGTGCATTAAGCCGGAACATAAAAACAAAACAACAAAAACCCCGCCAGAAACTCCACTCCGCAACAGTGAGTCTTCAAGGCTCATGCTGCTTTTGTCATTTAATTTGCTGCAGGATAATTAGAAACTCCTACAACGATTTTCACTTTGCAGAGAGGGAGATGGAGATCCTTCCGTTCACTCTCCCTCCCATGCACAAGGGAGGGCACTGGGGTTCCTCTCCCGGAGCTGTTTTCTTGCCAGCATGGGGTGCAAGGGCCTGCAATTGACCATAGCACATCCAGAGAGCTCTTTTACCCATGGAAACAGCGTTGTTTATGCCTTTTATTTTCTGCATGAAATAAGCTTATTAGTTTTGTAGTACCTTAGAGTAATATGTTAAACAGATTGGAAGGGGTTGGAGAATGGAGAAAGGAAAGGTGTCATTGTTTGGGGTCATGTATGGCTTTGTACCCATGACAGTGAGGACCCATGGACTTCCAGAGGGCCTGAATTCAGCCCTTTCATTTTTCTGTGTGCTCACAGCATATCTCCTGAATGACAACAAATGTATTTGCCCACATCACTGTATGCTACAAGGATTGTTCTTCTTCCCTCGGGATTTTGGTTCTTGGTTCTGGTTACTGTCGGGTTTAATTTCCAACAGATTCATATTTCTGACTTACAGAGAAGGACATACGTACACCTGATCACCTGGAAATGAATACAGTCATGCACCTGAGCAATGCCACCAACTTCTGCAGCTCTGCATGTGGAAATAACTCTTTGCATTAAGTGTAGGGTTTTTTTAGTGCTTTTGTTGGACACAAGCAAGCGATCTCTAAACACAAAACTGTGCATGCACTATAAGGAGCTACCCTTGCTCTTAGCTTGTGGTTATTTTAACCCAATTGATGAGATTTCTTTCCAGTCCTATTTAATATATTACATCAAATAGCATATTCCCTCCTGTTTGCGTAATGAACTGGTTAACATTATTATTGCTGAAGTCCTTATATTGTCCAAGTCTTGCAGCTCTCTTCTCTGGTACTATTATACACGTTATACTGGACTTTATTTGCCCCTATGCACCCCCATTTTATGCTAGTGCTTACACTGCAGCGTAGAAATCACAAAATCCAACCTCTCGGCCACTGTACACCTTGCATTTTGTGTTACTGTGAGCTAATCCTTTCTATTGACTCACAATTTCTCTACAGATGCAAGACAAAAATTAGTTCCCTAAGTAGCAACACTAATTTTAAGAAGAAAAAAAAATATCTTTAAATCCCCAAAGATGAGTGGAGAAGCTGATTGCATTTTTTGTGGTAGATAAACCTGCATTTTCCTCTAGCTCCCAGTAAGTATCAAATATACTGCACTTACAAAGCGGAATAATCTGCGTGCATGTGTTGGAGTTAAGGCAATATATAAAGTGTTACATTGTTTTTAAGTCTATGCCAGTAATGGATTAAACCCAGCTTTTATACTTAAATCTGAGAATTAGATTTCTCCATAAAACTTGGCACAGGCATCACACAATTTCTCAAAGCCATGTTTTACTCTAATCGTGGCATTTCAAAATGCTGGCTCTGGTCAGATGAAGATAAAAGATTCCGGGACCCTGGGCTCCTCACAGACAAACTTGGTGAAGAAAACTCCACGACATTAGATACCGAGAAAGGACCTCTTGTTTCAAATACTTCTTTGAAAGCAACTTTCTGCATGCTGGAGAGAGAGGCTCTTCCAGGTTTCTTGACATAAAAGGGGCAGCCTGTGTATTTGATGAGAATTTGGTAGCTGGGAGAGCTAAATACCCTTGCTGTCTTTAGCATTGGGTTCATGTCGTGGGTCTACAGAGTTGCTCTGAAGGCTGTTTAACTGCAAGGTCTGCACAGAAGAGCATTTGGAGTAGAGCATACAAAGACTTTTGGTGGGTAGGTAAGTTAATGGAAGGATTCAGTAGGAAATGGGCAGGACGCTGCATTTTCTCATCATCACTGATATGCTGGAAATTGGGCAGCCCTCTTGGGCATGCTATGAAAAGATATTAATTCTTTAAAAACCTGAAAAAAGGTGCCAAACTGCCCAAGGCCCAAGGAAAGACCAGGAGGAGCCAGAAAGAAAGGTGGCCCCTTGCAGCAATGTGCCTTGAGCTATCCCAGGCACACAGAGAAGGAAGAAATTCATGATCCTAGGCACGTACCTGGGGGATGCAACCACAGTCCCTAGCAGAACTACCCATCCTTTTTAAGTTAAGAGCAGTAAAAATGAGAATAAACCATGGTAAGACCCAGCAAGTAACGTGGCAGGTGTGGAAAGGAGGTGCAGAGGTGTGGGTAGGCACCTGTGACCCATGCAGGGCTTAAGGTTTTCTCTGGGGTGGCCGTGCCTGGCTGTCCTAGTTGGGCACAAGGAGGCAGGATATGGGACAGTAGGTTCCCCTCAGTAGGTTCCAGGATACACACATCCCTCCCTGGAAGGGAGGCCAACTGCAGTGGGGTGACAGCTGGAAAACAGAAGCTCTGGCTCCTGCGCCCCTTTCCCCCAGAACAGGAGCTGCAAGCTGTCCACATCTCTGGCAAGTCTGTGTAATGTGGGCACCCACCCAACCATCCGAACAACAGCCTTTAACACCCCGCTCTGTCTCACCTGCTTTGCCTATGCATCATTCTTTATTTTTATAGCTAGAATTTATAGTTTCAGCCTGCAGCACCCACAAAAGCACACAAACAGATAAGGAGGAATCACATTTAACTGCGGCAGTACTAACTTGGGTAAGTGGAGATGATGACTGCCTTTCTTCCCCCTGGCTCTGCATTCCCTGCAAACCAAGGGCAGCTCTGGCAAAAGACAAAGTCAGATGGACCACCACAACCAGCGGCATCTCACTCAAAAAACAGACTCAACCAGCAGCACAAGGGACGTGGTGGAGTGACAAACCCATCGTGCTGCCAGTTACAGCACAACCTGATGACATAGTGATGGAAAATATACTTTTTCTTTGATCTGCTTTGGTAACAGTGAATTTCTCTTAATAACAACGTGAGAGAAAATACTCCAGTGGAAGTGGTGTAGAGCAATTGACTGTGCCCACATCATTCTGTCTCAGCTGCTAATAAGATTTGGCGAGAGGATTTGATTGCTCTAAGTATCATTTAAAGCAGCAATATCGCTCCAGCACTTATTGAGGAGTGGGGAGCACGGTGCAGCCCCAGCAAGAGAAGTAAGCACAAAGCAATGCAAAAAATAAACCTTTACCGGGGCCACCATGACTCTTGTGTACCACGCATACTTCCTAAAAAACAAAACATGGGCTTCTTTCATTGTCTTTGTCCTCCCCAGTCCATAATACTGCTGCCTTGGCACCTAATGCAGAAAATCTCACCCCTAAGTTTTTGCACCTCCCGTTGCAGCATCTCTAAACCTCTTCATCTGCAGCTCTTCTGGGGATTTCTGCTTGCTGCTCTGCTGTGAGATGGGATCCTCAGGAATATTCTGGCCTTAGAGAGTATTTTCACTATTTGACCTGCCTAATCAGAACCAGTTCTCGAACTCCATTTTTATTAACTTGGAGAGAAAAAAAGAAAAAAAAAGAGAGAGAGAGAGAAAGAAAGAAAAGTTTCAGACAAAGCTGATGGTAAACAGATGCTACTCAGCTAATAGCACTTGGCTCTCTAGGTACTCAAACACAGGGATGGGTCCGAAAAGAACAAAACCTTCCCAGTATTGGTTTTAATGAGCAGGCTTTCTTGCATTTGATCATCTGTTTTCTCGGAGGAAAATGTTAAGAACGTTTGCGATTAGCCAGAGGCCATTCCATACCCAATATAACACAGGCATGGGGGGGCGAAGCGCTGATGCTCCATGTCAGACAGCCCCGTCCCTCCTCCCTCCGTCCTCACTGCTGCTGCAGCTGCAGCCAGCCACGGGATGTACAACCTGGAATCATAAGGTCCAAATAATTGAGAAACAATAGCTTCTGTAGCTAAGCAAACCGAGGCAGCTTGCAGAGGCTGTCAATCTCCACGCTTACAAGCCCCAGTCTATTTTCACCCCCGTAGGCTGCCAGGTTAATTAAATGGGACTCCTTGTGGTGTCAGGAAGCAAGTCAAGCAGCAAGTGTTTGTAGAATCAGGCCTTAAAGCAAACAGCGTATGAGAAAAGGAAGATATTTCCCCTACACACGTGTTTTCACATTTTCTTGCCAGACGTGCCGTGCCTCGGCTGCTGCAGGGACGGTGCCTGCCTGGGCAGTGTCCTAGCGCTGGGATGCTGCCCAAGGTATTTTGCCATTACTAAACCTGACTTTCCCTTTAATGTAGGAGAAGCAGTATCCTCCCTTGTGCCTGAAAAATGCATGATTACCACAATTAGGACAGCAGTATGACACCTGACTGCTTTATATTTCCCATTAAGGCAAAAACGCTGCAGGGTTTTCCTAGATTTGAGATCAGGACAAGAAAAATGACCAGTTTCAGCAGTTCCTATTTCCTTCTATCTCCTCGGCTTTGTTCTTGTAGGAGCTCACAGTGCTAACAGTTTTCTATTTTGCGTCACCCATTGATGATACTCCCCCCAAATTAATCCTCCCTGGAGTATTTTTCACACCGAGCTCCTGCAGTTAGGAAAAGGGAACAAATGCAAGGTTATTTAGGACACCGTTCAACTCACATTGCTCGTTTTGTATCTTAAACCTGCAAAGCTATATAAAAAGGCAGCGGCTCACCTGTTGCCCCACCAAAATTGCCCAGTAAACTCAGAACTGCGATAGGGAAAAGGCACAGCTGGATTTTCGGACCCGAGGTTAAGCTGTAGAAGTGTCTGCTGAGGTGGGAGGTAAATCTGCTGGCTGAACTGAGCGGATCGGGTGAGAATGAGTCTAATCCACTTCTGTTCATCTTTAATACAAAGTAATTCTGGTGGAATTGCTCTTGCCTGGACAGGCACCTTTGCACTGCCGAGCTGAACAGGACTTAATAAATCGTGATCCCTACAGCATCCTTTAATGGTCACTTGTCCATAAACTACACAAGTTCCGAGGGCATGTCTTAAAGGGTCATTTGACTTTTACTGCATTTAAGGGGATTCCCTGTACCTTCCCATTTTCTCCATCTCTGACCTCTCCAGAATAACCTCTTTCCTGTACACCTTGTATTTAGATTATTTCTCTGTTTATCAATGTCCACTGTTCTTATTTATCACGCAGAGCCCCTTCGTACTACTGAGCAGACAGTAAACAAAATTCATCCTTTCTCCTCATACAGAAAAATAAAGAATTTAATGGAAATTGATGGCTCCTCTACAGGTTTCTGAATAGTCTTACTGAATATAGAACAAAAAAAGATCTAATTCTCTGTCATGTTTTATGTGAGTTCAGAGTTATTCCTGCGAAACGCTTTGGCATAATTCCTGTTCACCCATTTTACACTTTCCATAAGAGTTGCAATACTGTATATGCTCAAGAAAGAAAACACTGCCTGCTTTTAACGCTTCATTCTTTTCAAAATAAGTATAAAGGCTCAGCAAAAACAGCCATCAGACCCCAAGTATCAATGACCATTCTTTATGCTAATCTTTCCATTTCCTGCTATTACCAGTTCTAGGGTCAGCAGTTAAAAAATAAATAAAAAAATCCCGACCTATTGTACAATCATCTGTCATTTTATTTTCTCTCCCAAGTCTCTTAAAGAGTGTCTGCAATGAATTACCTCCGTGTCTGAAATGAATTACTACTCCATCCCACACAAACACACCATCATTACCTGCCCCAAGCAAGGTCTGGAACTATATTGCTCTTGTATGTTAAACAATAGTCAGGCAATGGTGAAATGCAATTGATTATGTGAAACGTTTGAAAGCTTTAGTAAATCAGCTTCTCTGAAGTCATCCGGGCTTTAGGTGTAGCTGGTTTTGGTTTAAGAGGTCATTGCACTTTCTTTTTCTTTCTTTCTTTCTTTCTTTCTTTCTTTCTTTCTTTCTTTCTTTCTTTCTTTCTTTCTTTTTCTTTCTTTTTTTCTTTCTTTCTTTCTTTCTTTCTCTTTCTTTCTTTCTTTCTTTCTTTCTTTCTTTCTTTCTTTCTTTCTTTCTTTCTTTCTTTTTTCTTTCTCTCTCTCTCTTTCTCTCTCTCTCTCTTTTCTCTCTCTCTTTCTCTCTTTCTTTCCTACTTTCCCCTTCCTTCCTTCCTTCCTTCCTCTTGCAATAATTCTGACAATGCCACTGCACAAAGGAAATTGGCCACATCTTTGAAATCATCTTCAAATTTCCTTCCTTCTCCATCCTTCATCAGTGCCAAAGACACCGTCTGGTCCCCAAGTCCGGACTCATTCTGCAAGCAGGAATAAAATCTTTCAGTGCTCATTGTCTTGAAGCCAAATGGGCATGTTGCTCCCATCACTTTTCCTGGAGAGCGTTGCTTCATTCTTCAGATGCTTAGAAACATTCATCTCATTTTCAGCTTAAAACGATTCCTACCTTTTTATACTAATTTACTCCACTGCCAAGATTTTCTTTTAGATCACTTGTTTTTCTCTCTTGCCAGTGTTTACCTGCTTGAAATATTGCATATTCCCCCTCACCCTTAATTTTCCTAACTTAAAAAAAAAGAAAAGAAAAAAAGCTTAATAAGTATTGTAGGGTTTTTTTGGTTGGTTGGTTTTGTTGTTGTCATTGTTTCTTTCTTCTATTTTCTTTTATTTGTTGCTTTTGGCACAGGAGTGCCCTATTGTCATTTAGCTTGATTTGGCTAGGAGCAAATTTATCTTAATCCAAATGAGCTGCCCCTCGTGGCACATCATTCAAGTATGATGAAGCTGTGGTAGCATTGTGCTCCCCAGCCAAGGGCAGTGAGCTGGCTGGGCTGGTTCTGCCATTAAACCAACTTTCCTGTAACAACAGGCAGCCCGGTGAGGGTTAAAACAAGGAGCCAGGGAAGAAGCCAGCCTGGGACATCCCTTCAGTTTCCAGCAGGCAGCTGACTAAACAAAGGCAGGTTGGGGTTTACATCCCATTTCAAACCAACCTGCCATCCAAGCAGATTCCCACCACTATTACCCAGTCATAAACAACATTCAGATGTTTCCATTTGCTCACTGAAAACCGTGTGTCGCGACGCACCGTGATCCCACGGGGATGGTGTCTGCACCCTTCACAGTGGGAGCAGGTTTATTGTGGGATTTCTCTCCATGCACGGTGCCCGGGCGCCCTTCTTTCCCACTGATTTGACCCTAGACCTGGACATACTGGAAAGATTCCAAGTTTCCATGATTTATTTCCCCTGCTCAGGTTTTGCTTCTATTTGGAGTTACGCAAGGAGTTAGTCTGAGGAGCAACTATGCTGGAACATCACTTAAATAAGAATAATCTCTCCTAGAGCTGCTGAACAAGGCACATAAATCATGCCTAGAAGATGCAAAGGCTGAACTGTGTTGGTGTCGTTTCCACTCTGGTGGTGGAAGGGGTGCACGGAAATGAAAGAGGAATGAGTAGGGGGTGTGCAAAGTCGGGCTGCAGCCATTCCCCCTGGTTTGTGCTGCGGCACCTCCCCGGACACCACAGAGGAGAAATTCGGGGGAGCTGCCGCATTGTAGCCGTGTAATGGAGGTCAGGATCCAGAGCAGCAGCTCTCTGTCCGTTATTGGGAAATAGCAGATACACACAAAGGAATAATCAGGCAGTGCTTTGCCCTGCGGATCTCTTACTGGTTTCAGTGTGCGTTCAGATCAAAGGGCAAAGCCTGCTTTTGAGTGTTGTGCTGGTCAATGCTCCGGGCTGGGGATTTGGGTCAGAGATGTCCATGGCAGGTTTCAAAAGGCTGGGTGATGACCACTGGATGTGTGGGGAAATGTATTTGCAGTGTGGCTCTCCTACCTATTCAGCAATGTTTCCGTGTGCTCATTGCATACAACTGCAGCTCAAAAAATACCTTGCAGGGAGTTTTGTGTGTGTCACCGGCTGTTATTTTTATCAGCCGCAAAGCAAATAGGTGGAGAGCCTGCTTCAAAGAGAGATCCTGAATTTTCTGAAAGCTTCAGAATCGTTCATGGGCTTTAACCTCAGTCCTCTTATTTAAGGAAAGGAAGCCAACCCCATCTCCGTGTCTCTGCAGCACACTGTACAGTGAGGTGAGGGGACTTGATGAAGGTTTTGCGTGGAAAATGAGAAAATTCACCGTGTTTGGGGCATCGCTCAGACGACAAATAGAAAGGAGCCCGGGAACAACCTAAATCAGCAACACATCCAGCATCCAGCCACTGATTCGTTTTACGCAACGGAGGCAACAGCACCAGCAGCGTTTAAAACACAAAATGCTCGAATTAAAACCAAAAAGCTCTGCGCTGAGTGTATCTGCTTTGCTGTGTGCATAAAAGAGTTGAGAGCTGGTGGAGGAGAGGGCTAGGCTGGTCACGCACAGTATGAATGTCCGGATCTTTTTAATCATTAGCCAAAAACAATAATTATGCCTTAAGAACAAAAGCCTGAAACAAGGACTGAACAGCACAGGGGTTGTGCAGGGTTATCATGTGAAGTATCTTCACCAGTGTATTTCTAAGCCGGGGGAAAGCCTTTTATACGGCTGTGGCTGAGCCCTCACTTTATAACTGAACTTTAGATTTCATCAGTGATTTATCAGTGATAAATCGAGTGTCTCTCAAAGAGTTCTGTTAAACCACTAAGCACCAGGAATTGCATCAGATCAGCAAACACGAACAAGAAGCAGAGTCTGTCCACAGAGCGCTGAATTACTTGGCAAGGGCTCCGTAGCTGGGGGGGATTCCAGCAGCAGCAGAGCAGCGATGCTCCCTGCTTCCAGTTCGCATGCCCCGTGCGATGCTGAGCTCCTTCCTCCTTCTGAACAGCCCCCGACACTGCTTCAGTGCCCTTCACAAAACCTGCCTTCAATATTTATTATTTGTGAGAGAAGAAAAAAAAAAAAAACAAACCACGGCTCTTTGCAAAATAGCCATTGGGGAGTGGGGATTTTTATGGCTGAGTGCAGATTTTTTTAATGCTCTTTTTCATCCCCATTTATTGTCACCTCTTCACGCTGCTCCAGAGTCTGTCTCTTTGTCTCTCTGTTTACTTTAGGTATATTAATCTTGCATCGAATAAACGTGCATTCACCCAGGGGCTAGTCACCAACCAGTTGCCTTGGCTGAAGTTTACAGTCATCTGGCCCCTACCCAAAATACCCATCCCGGCCCCTTTGCAGCATCGTGTGGCCAGCATTCAGACCCTCTGCTGGGCTCTTAATGCTGCTGGTCATGGCTCTTAGCAGCTCTCATCTCAATAATGCAGCAGAGCGGCGAGTCAAGAGGCTGCCGACACGGTCTGTGCCCATCATGAGGTTTTTGGAGGATGTGGGCACAGTCAAATCTCACTGAACTGCCACAGTGCAGCTGGGGCACAGTTATCTGAGCTCACTCCAGTGAAACAGAGGAATTTAAGAATACAGAGGAATTTCTGGACACGGTCTTGGGCAACCTGCTCTAGGTGGCCCTGCTAGAGCAGGGGGTTAGACCTCCAGAGGCCCCTGCCAGCCTCAACCAGTCAGCGATCCTGGGATTATGGGATTCTGTGAATTCAGCATAAACCTTAAGTTTATGCTTAAGTTTCTTTAGCATAAACCTTCAGTTATGCTTGAGGTGCAGAAGAACATTTTCTGTCTCACAATTAGGAGCAAGCCTCAGTGACACTCAGGAGCAGATTTACACGAGCGCATTTTTGTCCCTGTCAGCATCAGCCAATGTGGCATGCACTTCTGCATCATAGGATATCGTCCCCTCCAGCCACCCAGGACCTGCGCCCACGCTTTTGGGCCACCACGGCTCAGCTGATGACACGCTATCAAGC
The DNA here is from genome assembly GCF_040182565.1 of Anser cygnoides. Taxonomy (NCBI): domain Eukaryota; kingdom Metazoa; phylum Chordata; class Aves; order Anseriformes; family Anatidae; genus Anser; species Anser cygnoides. The sequence goes on from NC_089873.1 coordinate 207,972,752, forward strand.
CTCCAGAACTCATCTGCATTCGACTGTGTGTTCTGTCCTAGAGACAGTCCCGCAGTCTCTGTGGATTCGTTCCCCAAAGCAGCCATTTTTTTTTCATTATCAACAGCGTAAGTCATTAGGGCTGCTGTCCCTCAAGGGGACTCTTGTCCTCATTCCCCCGTGCAAACTTCTGAGGGACACTGAGAAGGGGAACAGGACGGATAAGGAAGTCCTTGAGAAGGACAAAGGATGTGTTGCACTCAAGACAAAAAGGCATGGACCAAGCATTTGGAATGGGATGTCCAGGGAAGTGGTGGAGGTATTTAAGAGACGTGTAAACATGGCATTAAAGGACATGGTTCAGTGATGGGACATGGTAAGTCAGCGTGATGGGTGGTCTTGATGATCTCGCAGGTCTTTTCCAACCTAGATGATTCTGTCATTGTACACATAATTAACTTATTAAATAAGTTTACAAAAAACAGCAGTACCTCAGAGAAGGTGGTTGAGAAATGTCTTTCAAGCTCAGAAAATCGTTTTCTTAGTGAAGCAAATGGTTTTGCTTCTTTTGATGGCAGTTCTGAGGATATCGAGTTTGGGACAGCTTCACTAAATCTGCTCAGAGTACAGTAAGGTGATGGTACTTCCAATTGTTTAATACAACAGTATCCTCTGGATTGTCTGCTGTTTCTTCCTTAATCAATACAGGCCATTAGAAGCTCACTTTCCTGCTAATACGACTCTGAACACATCTTGTTGGGAGGTATTCTTTATGACATTAGAAGACACAGTGCATTGATTTCTCCTGAGACATACAGCCTAGGGTTTTTCTCATCCCACCACATAACACAATTTCCTTGCTACATTTCTAACTGCCGTGATCTAATATTCACAGACAATGAAACACCTAGATTACTAATTGATTTATTTATTTATTTTTAGAGAAATAAAAGTGAATACCTTTAAAATATTCATACAGGTGTATTAAAAAAATGGTATGATAATGTACAGCTATGATATACCTGTATATATAGCAAGTACAACCATTGCTAGACAATTATTCTTTAAAGAAAATGGCTTTTAAATGCTCTCCTGAAATCATCCAATGGAGGGACATTCTCTCGTTGACTATATATTGCGTACAGCAGGGCACGGTACTTTAAAACCTTCACTCTTCTGTAGCAAGTTGGACAGCATTTCTAGAGGATGAGTACAGATCTCAGGACTTGAACCATCGTTGCCAACAAGGCTCTGAGGTCTGAGCTAAGCTGGCAGGTTCTTAGCTCCTTTCTTTCTTCTGTGGGATTGAAAAACCATGCACAGAACACAGCTAAAATCAAGCATGCTGAATATCTCTTCTAAAAGAAAGAGGTGCTCACTGAATGACTGCTGCTGGAAATTTGAGCTGATGCTGGTCACAGAAAGGGAAGCTACTTACTCAGGCATTGAGGAAAGGATGGGGTGGCTGAACATCTTCTGCTTGTTTCTTTAGAAAAGAAGAGGAGATCTTGAGTGGTAGACCAATGAACCTTAATCAGTTTGCTAGAAAGGGAACTAGTGTTATACCAGTGTTACAAAAGATCACAAATAAGCCGTATGTACATGACGGAACAGATGCAAACATGCTTTTCCAGTCTGCTAGTCTTTTCCAATCTACATTGAACTTAACAAGAAAGTGGATAAAGAGACAGCTGATTATATTTAATGTGGAGTTCCAAAAAAAAACCCTCCTTAACAGAAGATAAAGGAGCTTTTCCTCCTTTTAAGGAAAAGGAGTGTGAATGGAATCTATTTAATATGCCCTTTATTGACTTAGAAAAGCAGTGAAGGGGGAAGTAACAACACTGGCAGATGGCACAAAAGTAGTGACAGTCAGGACTAGAGGAGGCTGAGGATGAAATCCAGAGCAATCTCCTACTGCAAGGCAAAAAGAAAATGAACTGTTGTGTGGGGAAGTGAGATGGGGCAATCACAGGTGAAAATACACAGGTTGGAGAGCCAAGCACATTGCTAGGTTCTGGAGGGCTTCAAGGGAAAATTGGTTGATCACTATGAATAGTTCAGGCAAATCCTTGATCAGTGCGTATCTGCACTTTGGAAGGTAAATGTGTGAACAGAATATGTAAAAATGGATTTTATGAACAATACCACAAATGCCTGATAGCAGACCTGGCAATGGTGACGGGCTCTTATTAGGAATACAGTGACTGGTTCGGTTCATGCCCACTCAGACCTTCAGAAATCAGATTTAGGTGCCAAAGTCATGACAATTTTTAAACAAATTAGAAACCAGAAATCAGAAAAAAAAAAAAATTAATCCTTTTATATTGAAAGAAATAGGAGGATTTCAGGGTGGAAGATGTCTCCTACAGCACATGTGTTAGGAAGAATGCATAGGCAATAGAGAGGAAAAAAAAAGAAAACAGCTTAAAGAAAAGGTGAATAAAAAGGTGTTTGATGGGAGTATATTACATTCCGAGTGCTACAGAGAAGGTAAATTGGCAGCCTTATTTACTCCCACTCATAAAATCAAAACAAGAACCATCCAGTGCAATTGAAGGGCAGTAAGTTTAGAAGTGATAAAAGGCTTACTTCTAAAGACAATTTAACCTGTGGAATTCACTGCGACACGGTATCATTGAGCTAAAACCTAATCAGAACAGAAAAAAGAACAGGTATTTATATGAATAGTATATATGGACAGTATTCTGGGCTGCCTGGGGCAGAGCAGGGCCAGCAGGCCGAGGGAGGTGATCCTTCCCCTCTGCTCAGCGCTGCTGAGGCCGCCCCTGCAGTGCTGGGCCCAGCGCTGGGCCCCCCAGCCCCAGCCAGAGCTGGGCACCCTGGGGAGAGCCCAGCGCAGGGCCCCCGAGGTGCCGACGGGCCTGGAGCACCTCTGCCGTGAGGAGAGGCTGCGAGAGCTGGGGCTGCTGGGCCTGGAGCAGAGGAGGCTCCGGGGGCTGCCAGCCATGGCCACCAGCACTGCCGGGAGGTGCCGAGAGGCCGGAGCCAGGCTCTGCTCAGGGGTGCCCGGGGCCAGGCCCAGAGGCCCCGGGCCCAGCCTGGAGCCCAGGAGGTGCCCTCTGCCCCTCAGGAAGCACTGCTGGGCTGGGCGGGTGCCGGAGCCCTGGCACAGGCTGCCCAGAGAGGGGCTGGGGGCTCCTCCTTGGGGATCTCCAGCAGCCGCCTGGACGTGGGGCTGGGCCCCCTGCTCGGGGTGGCCCTGCTGGAGCAGGGCTGGCACCACAGGGACCCGCAGCTGCCCCACACCACCAGCCACGCTGGGATCCTTCAGTTCTGTGAATATTGAATGTAATCAGAGTCAGGTTGCGCAGGAGTTAAAGACACAAATCCTGCAGGCTTTAAGAAAAAAAAAAAAAAAAAGGAAAAAAAATACCACCACAATTTTCTGCCAGAGGTTAGGATGAGCCTTCTTCTATAGGAAGGTTGTTCCATAATTGGTCATGAAAGGTTTCTTGCATTTTCCTGTGATGTACCAAAACATACAGTATTAGTCACTGTCAGAGAGAAAATACTGGATTATATGGACCATTGATCTGACCCAGCATGGCAATTTTTATGGTCCTGTGAGCAAAATCCAATGGATTTGCAAGGAGACCTTACAGAATAACAGCTTCGGTTTGAATTTTTCTTACTGTTACAGAGGCCATAGAAAAAGCAACTAAATTTCTGGCAATGACATATCTCTGCAGGCAGGCATAGTAGCAGTGCAGGTATCTAATGTTTTTATGCCATTTGCAAAGGATTATACAGTGGTAATCTTTCCCATTAATACTTTGACTTGTTCTATGTTGAAGATTCCATAATCTTCTTCCTCCCCTCATCCTAACAAAATAACAAAAAATAAATACTGGGTGCACAGACCAAAACTTAATAACTGAGATTAATTAACTAAGTACAGACCTACGTCCTATTAATCTCGCTTAACTTGTCAAATCAGCCTGTCCTCCCAGAAATGGAATTATATCCGCTGTGTTTTTCTTTCCTTTTCTTCCTCTGCTGTCTTGTTTTCCACCTGTTATTGATTCTCCCAGGGGAAAGCATGTCTCTGTCACTTCCGAGTCCCCCTCTCTCAGTGCCGTGCTGGGCAGTGGCCATCTGCAGTGTTAGTGGAGTGTGAGATGAGATACTTATCAATCCATTTTCCTTACATCTCAAGGAGACACTTGTTTGACAGAACAGCATCTCTGAGTGCATCCCCACCAAAGCTGACAGCCGGCAGGTTTTAATTTTTTCCTCAGATTCGAAACTAAGGAAAGCAGGCTACCAAGCTGCTTGTTCCTTGGCACAGTGGCACTCAGACAGTTCAGGGAAAATTGTTTTAGGAATTTTGTGCACCTGCCTTTGGTTAATGAGGAGCCAGCTACCAGCTTTTAGAAAAATGTTGCCTATTCGCAGGTAGTTTTTACAGTGAGATGGGTCAGAGCCAACAAATATTGTTACTTTATTGTAAACGCATTTTCCATCTTAAGGAAGAAGCCTCAAGGGTAATCCAAATACGACAGAAAATAAGAGCAGCTACAGGCAACAATAAGCGGAGTTCCTTATATATCACCAGTTTATTTTAGTGCCTGTAATACAGACAGATGTGAGAAGGAGCTCCCATCTATTTGGAAACACAGCTGTCAACTCTTCCAAACACCGTCTTTTGTATCTGGCATAGCTTGTAGCTATTTTGAAGGAATCTCCCCCTTAGAAAAGCAGATAATTGATTGCTCATTGGGGATTTAGGACAAAGATGCTTAGGCAGGAGGAGAGGTAGGGAAGCAAGTCTGGGAATGCACAAACCTAGTGAGGATTTTGTGTTCTTTGTCTGCCTGGCCCAATCCGTAGGTTTTCATCCATCAGTGTTGCTTTTCCTAGTTGGGGCCAATAGATATGTAACAGATCGCGGAAGGAGAGGTTTTGCCATCTCCTCGCAGACCTCGATGGGCAGCAGTACTGAGGTGCTTCACGGGTACCACAGGAGCTGCCATGGAGTCCCGTGGTGTGAGCCTGGTGGAAATTACTTCTGATTCACCCTGGAAAAAAGGACAAAGCAAACCCTTATTGTTTCTCACTAATATTCTCTGCAATGCCTTATCTCACAGTCTGAACCCATTCTGGAACACAGCGACCTCGGGTTTCCAAATTATTGACGCCACAATCTGAAGTGACCAACAATACCACAAACACACCCCGCAGTTCGATCTAACACGAGATACGGCAATCATGGCAAATCCACCTAAGCTGACCAGTTCCACTCTTGATTATGATTATCTGCAAATTCCCTCCTTGCCTGGGACAAAGGGCGTCAGACCCTTCTAGAAAGGGCACTAGATTGTTATCTCCCTGTGGTTTTTCAAGCAATGCCACTAAAATAAAGATAGGTGGAGGCTTGATGATACAGCAATTAAGTGCATCTCCTGCCAAGCATAAGCAAGGAAACTTCTGGAAATCTCTACGGATGAGGGAGGATGGATTTGGCCCCAAATGCAGCCTTGGGAAGTGGGCCAACACGGTAGGGTCAAACCACAACCGCTGTGAGCCCAAGCCACAGCAACATTAGGCAGGAAATTCATGTGAATTGGAGTTTGCACCCACTTTTACTTTCCACGTAAGCATAGCCACAATGTGTTTAGACTGAAACTTGGTAGAGATTCCTCAAAATCATAAGTATTGGAGGTGAGCTTAATCCAACCAATATATTGCTTGCGGCATTTCATTTTTCCTAAGTACCAGCTTTCCCTTCACGGGATCTCATAAAAACAAAACAATATGTTGCTCTCTTATAGATAACCTGAAAGCAGCAGTTGGTGAAGCAGCCCCCATGTCCAGAGCTATATTATATATTTGATGTCTGGTTCTGCAGCAAAAATATTTCAGCAGAGCAAGACAAAGTGAAAGTTTAAGAGCTTGTTAAGCAACCCACTATTACAAAGAGCCATGTTCATTTTGCCTCTATTAGAAACACAAGAAGAATAATTTGTCACTTTCCCATGCCCAGGAAGATCTCAGGGGGAATCTCAGATAAGACATCAACATCATTGGTGATTACTCAGCCTTTTTTCATTACAGTTTACAAAGCCCTGAATAAGAAACTGGATTCGACTGGTGCTCCAGTTCTGCAAATGCATCTTTACAAGGCATTTATTTCTGCTTTATAGATGAGGCGAGTGAATCATAGGTGACTGGTGACTCGCACAAGTCCACAGTGAGAGAGTTTCGGCACACCATGGATGATGCTGTAACGTTACAATAATAGTTCTAGTAAATAGAAATCCTGGGTTCCCCTTCTGGGTTGCAGCATGAAGATTTTTTTCTATTCTTTTTCATCTCTTTCTGTACTGTTCCTATCTTATTTTCTTAAACTGGACATAATGCAGTTGAAAAACCTCTTTCCTCGGGATCTAAAAACTTTTCAAAAATGCACAGCTACTGGATGATGTTCCTATCTGGCTGATATTTAATACATTTGTTCTGCTGTAATTGAGAACACAGTCGTGCTAGAGGATAAATTCCAGTGATAACATTACAACACTTTGAGTGTTTTCTCCATTATGTGTCTTTACAGCAGAGATAACCTTTTGCTTATTGAAATATAATTGCATACAGAGATAGTTGTTTTAAAACAGGATTAACAATATAAGCTGAACATTTTGAAGGAAGTTGCCATAATAACCTGGTTTTATGTCACTTTCTCCAGAACGCAGCATCACTTGTACTATAAAACTAATTGAAAATTGAAAACTGAGCAACAGGAGATCTTTACTTTTCTTTTAGCACATCCCTGGAGTTATCCTGAGTATAAAAACTACATTTGAATGTCAATGGCTGCTTTGTCAGCACCTATGCCACGGCAGTATTACACAGGGATTCTCCCAGACTTCCTTCTTCACCCCATATATTTGTACAGGAGGCAGACGTGGTGACTGGGTTGTATTGTGCATCAATACATGTAGTGTTTTTTCAGAACAATCATTTTTCTGCAAAAATACAGCCAGAGCTGGACTTGAAATACATTTAATACCTGCGGCTGCCCTCATGAGGAAACGTGCGTGCTGCACCCGCAGCAAACCTGCAAGCAGAGCCGTGGGCATGGCTCTGCTCTCCCCTCCAGGTCTGCAGGACCCTAAGAGGCCCCTGCTTTTCATTCTCGGGTGGTGAAGTGCACTATAGACACGTAGGTTAGAGTTCAGTACACGCAAGGAACTTCCCCGTAGGGTATAATCACAGCCCCCCTAGCAGCATGACCCAAGGGAATGGTGCGGGTACGTGGCAGCAGACGGCTCTCTGCTCTCACCAACCTTCTGTATTTTAGCTGGTGGTAGCCAGAGGCAAAGCCAATGTTGATGACTGTACCACCAAATAACTGAGTTGTAGCATCACCCACAGTGGATCAGAGGCAGCCCAGTACCCCAAAAAGGTCAAGTCCCAGCACCTAAAGACTATTCCTTTTGTGGGAGACCTTTCCCTTCCCAGCATGGGCTCTCTGTCATTTACCCCGGCTTTTCTCCAGCCATCCCTTCAGACAGAGGTGCACCCACCATCCCCTTCACAAACCTCGTATGTTGTCCTGCCCTCCTGTTCATGGTGGCATTGCCAGCCCTTCCAGCAATTCCTCCTCTTCTGCTGCGGAGCTTCAGCAGAGATCTTCTCCCTGCTGGGGGCAGAGAGGTTGCCGGTGAGTTCCCTTCAGGATAAAAGATCCTAAGGGACAGGATAATAGTTAAATGATTATTTTTAGCCTGCTTTTGACCTGACCTATTTCAATAATGCAGGGAGCAGAACCACCCCACAGAGACCATCCCTGCTGCAGCCCAGAGGCAGCGAACTGCGATGCAGAAAACAGGACCCAGGCAGGGAGACCTTGGCCATGGCTTGGCGTTGCCTCTTCTCTGCCAAGCTGACCGGTACCACTTTTCCTTCGGGATGCTTGCATGGGGCATAAGTCACCGCTTTTCCCAATCCTCTGCCGTGGTGGTTCCTTCTCCCAGCCCGTCCCCATCTTCGCATCATTCGGGATGGGGTCAGGCTGTCAGGAGGCTGTTGGGGAGTTTATTTTTCTTTGAGCCAGGCATTGCTAATTAGGCCTAGCACTTCCTCCTAGCCTTTATTAAACAGGAGTCTCTAATCCAGAAAACATTTCCAATATTAAGACTAATTGAGTGTCACAATGTCAGCCAAGGTAAATAAGGCACAAAAAGGAAAGAAACAAGCACTGGAAGTGGAATCGGAGTTGCTGAACGCACGTCTGCTGCTCAGAGCCAAGGCTGCCACTCTGGAAAGCATCACCCAGTGAACCTGATCGAACAAATCCCCCCTGAACAGATAATGCAGAGCGATTTTTTGGGTGCCTTAGCTGTCATTTGCAAGCCAGCTTGCAAGCCTGTGGGCAAACACCAGTGCTGGAAGCCAGCAAGGGTTTGAAGCTCACAGCTGCAGTCATCTTTGGACTTCAGAAGGGGCAAAGTCAGATCCTTGCAAAGCAAGGTCTATTTCTTCACTTTTTAAAGGAGTGCGTAAAATTCAGGTACAGCACAAGATTTCCACCCAAGGCTTGTGTGTGTCTTTTCAGTCAGGCTGGAGGGGAAGTTTTAAAACTCAGCTAGTATGAGCGCTTATTTGTAGTGTGTACAAATATGCTTTCATTTTCGTTCAGCTACCTGTTTAATATTAAAAAGAAATGAGAAAAGGAAACTTTCAGGAGGTAGATTGTTTGAGAAACATCATTTAGTCACCCCTCGTTAAAGAAACCACAGCTATATGTATCTTCAATCTAGTTTTTTTCTGCCTCTCCTTATCTTAAAAATATCTTATGCGGTACTATAAATAACCAGCAGAAGGAAAAGTGAGGCAGGAGGGGAAAAACAGCAGTGGTTGTCCTTAATCGTGTTCAAACACAAATATCAAGAATGAATGAATGTCCCTCTCTGCATTTCCAGGCTGAACAGGATAGCCTGAGTCCCCGGGGATTTGCGTTTCAGACCTCGGTGCCAGTGTGCATTACTGCGGGCTTCGAAAGATGCTCTTAAAATGTTTCTAAATAACCAAACGGAACAAGTCTCTCCAGTGTGATAATCCGCGCTGTTCCTTCCGCAAGCCTGGGAGCAGAAGCGGGCAGGGGGAGGCAAGGGCACAAAGTGCTCTTCTAGCTGTGCCCCAGAAACCCAGTGCGAGCAGGTATCGGGAAGGTGGATCGCAGAACATCTGCACCCAGCTTGGATGTGCAGCACCCACACAAACACAGGGCTAACCGCTTCAGAAAGCAGTGGCCAACAAACACGGCATTAAGGTATTACGCAGGATTTCTCTGTGGGCAGATGGAAAGGTGGAAAGTCTCCCTGACACAGCCCAGCAGCTAAAGGATGAGGTCTGGCTTTGTTTAAGCAGCACGGGAGAACGGTGTGGGTTTTGCTGCAAGGAACAAGAAGCACGCATGCAGCACTAGACCCTGCTGCCGTTATCAAAAGACAGCTCCTGGGGAAAAATAATAATAATAATAATAAATAAATAAAAAATGATGCAGCACGAGGTACAGTGTAAACTTTAATAAACTCATCAGAAATCTCCAGTCTGCCTGCCTGCCTCACTGTGACTGCATTTCAATTGCAGTTCTAGGGCCCTTTAATGCAAAAAAAAAAGCCTGACTCCTAGGATGGCTCTTGCAAAATTCATGGCTGGTACTGTTCTGTGCCCTTATGACATGACAGTAACATCCATTTGTATCAGTTTGGCACTGTGCAAGTAGGTCACACGATTATGATGAAGTTAAAATGAATTTTGCCTTCCTTTAAATGGTGGTGGAACGGTTACCAACTGATTAAGGAAAACATTAGCAAGTACCATTTTAATTGATTTGAATGCATGTGTGTTTTGTATTGGTTTAGTTTGAGGGCATTTTTAAACAAATAGCACTGTCATTGTGAGCCTTAATTAGATAATAAATTAATAGATAAATGGATTAGAAAGTTCAGTATGGCTTTCACAATCACTGCTAGCAGCATAAAAATGAGGTGCTTGGTATTAGCAATGCTAATAGATGGAATAAGGAATGCACTGGGGGAGAAGGATGATGTGTGACTGGCGAGGACCATGGTCTCTCCTTTGCCCACACGTATTTTGGAAAACAAAGGTGCTCCTGCGCTTCCCTAGGAAAGATAACAGTGGGGTGGGCCTGGGAGGGGAAATATGTCAGCTCCCCTGCGCACCTCAAAGCCTGCACATTTAATGCGGGGTTCATGAAAAATTCAGTAAGCACATACGACATATTCTCAGGGTTGGGCTGCACGGGGATCAGCTCAGGGACCTGCCAAGGAAAAAGGCTCAGTATGTGCAGAATATATTCAGTGACGGCAAAACTGCTCAACAGGGAGGGAAATCTGGACCAGTTGGATGTGAAGCGCACGAGAATCATTCGGATCTTTCCAAAAAACAGTGAGTTTGTGGATGTCGTGCTGCTGACTTAGCTCTGTCATGCAGTAAATCCAGCCATACGCGTCTCGGTGCTGTTCAGGGAGGTAGTGACAGTAACTCAGATAACAGACACAGAGCGCTGCGGGTTGGAAGGTGATGCAAATAATCACTGGTGTGAGCTCAGACTGAGTGTCAAATACCTGAAATTAAGAAGTAGGGAGAGAACCTCTCGATGGTGTGGATCGAATATTATGCAGCTTTCCTAAAGACACAGAGTAGCTTGGATTTCTCTTTTTGGGTTGATTGCCCCTACTTCATGGATAGTATTACCCTGCAGCACTTTGTCACCCAAATTAGAGTGAATTCTCTGAAAAGGTTTGAAATGTGAATTATATTAAAGGTGCTTTTACGATTTTCATCAGAGTATCAGAGAAAAGCATCTTTCTACAAAAACCTGTACTGGATGTCCAGTATGGCTGAGCTGTGACTGCTACTGAAAGGACTTTAGCCCACATAAGACAATGTTTGGATGGACGTTATTCTTATTTTTTAATATTCTTGATGCAAACAATCTGTTCTGTTGCTCCCCTGAAGCTCGACTTGTTAGGCAGATGATTTTGAAAGAGACGTGAACTTCTTCAGCAGTCGGCCCCGTCTTTGTTAGGAATTAGCCATGGTGACAGAAACATCTTTTGGTGTACATTTCAGGAGCACTTGGCTAGCTGCTTTCTTTTACGGCAGCATTTAAGTACCTTGTGTACAGCATTCTGTTGCTCTTGTTAAATGAGAATTAAAGTTCCACCTGATTAAAGACCAGCCTGATAAAAAGCGAGCAGCGCACTACCCCCTCAGCTACATCATTAATAGTCTGATTATCAATCTATCTAGAATATAAATGTGCATTCAAAAACCACTGCAATTACTGTAAGGCGTATCGCAGGGTGTACAGACCTTATCACATGGGTAATTTAAAGCCTATCAAAGCACGTGAAAATATACAAGAGAGTCATAGCGGATCTTAGGTAGGAAGAGATGCGAGACGCAAACGGCGTTTTTCACCTCTAGCTTTCAATGCCGGAGACATTCATCATCTGTTAGGCTGTTTAGCAAGCTTCTAATTAGTGTTTTTCCCAAGTCTCCCTCCCACCCAAAGGGCTCCCATCCACAGAAAATCTAAACAGGTTCAGGGATAGTAAATACACTGTCCTGGGGGCTTGCATAAGCTCCCAGAACCCCGGTTCTTTGGCAGCCCCATGCACATTTGTTGTAAACCCTCAAGCCGTGCAGCCGCGTACCGCAGGGCTGAGGCTAACGCGTTAAACCCCCGAAAAGGGGAAGTTTTCCCATTAAATTAAATTAGCTTTATGTCAGGACTGTGTTAGCATAGCTGCAGTGCTTCTAGCAGGCTCATCGCATGGGCAGGCCAAGCTCGTGTCTTCTTGCAAAGGCTACGTCGATATATTTACTGACACGGTGAGAAGAGCAGGGCGAGCACAAAGCCTTGGGATTGACAAATCCCGTCTGGTCTGGAAGCAGTGCAGCCTTAAGGCAGGCTAGGAAGGAAAGAGCACACCCGGCAGGAAGAATGCAGCCACCATAACACAATCAGGATCTTGAGGGCCATGGAAATGAAATCTCGTGTTCTGTTTTGGGGGTTTATTTCATTTCTTTCTGCTCCGAGCGTGCAGCTAGGACAGCTATTCATTCAGGCTGGCTTTGCAGCACTGCAGTACACTCCTACCTTGCACCTTTATTTGTGAGCGTGTTGAAGGGCTGCCAGGCAAGAGCTTTTCTTCTTCCCACTGTCTGCAACTTCCATGCCAAGGAGAAGGCTTGGGGAAGAGGTCAAAGCCCAGCGTGTGGAGACTGGGGTCGTGCGAAAACGGAGAAAATTGAAGGGAGCTTTGAGCAGAGGTGGCTCCCCAAATCGAGATGACAGCTTGCTTTGTGGGGTTTCTGAAAGGAAAAAGTGCAGGAGACGATGCAAACCAAGGGCTAGCACTGATCCATGTATAACGATGGCTCTTGGGACCTCTCTTGAGTTTTCTCTCTAATTGTGCAAGCTATTTGCCCTGAAATGCCACACAGAAAAATGCACGTGTGGAGCTTGTGAGTGCCACACGTGGCCCCAGGCTGAACCTGCTCAGGAATTTTCTTCACGTGCTCCTGCCCTTCCTTCCTCCCCTCCATCCCTGATTCCATAAGGATGACTTGCAGCAATTTCCTGTTCTTGTAAGATCTCACCTTTTTTTTTTTTTTTTCTTACATACCTTACTATTCCTACCACAAAAGAGGCATGTCCTGGGGGAAAGGGTCTGCGTTCAGCTGGCCAAACAGCTAGCTTTGTTTCGCGGGTTTTTGTTTGGTGTCAATCCCAGCATTGTATGTACCTGTTTCAAACATGATGGAAAGAAAGTGTTTCCCTTCTGGAAGAGAATATTTGTTTGGCCCTGTAGATAGTTTAATGCATGCTGCTTTGTCAAATCCATGAAAGGGAAGGGAAGGGAAGGGAAGGGAAGGGAAGGGAAGGGAAGGGGGAAGGGAAGGGAAGGGAAGGGAAGGGAAGGGAAGGGAAGGGAAGGAAGGGAAGGGAAGGGAAGGGAAGGGAAGGGAAGGGAAGGGAAGGGAAGGGAAGGGAAGGGAAGGGAAGGGAAGGGAAGGGAAGGGAAGGGAAGGGAAGGGAAGGGAAGGGAAGGAAGGGAAGGGAAGGGAAGGGAAGGGAAGGGAAGGGAAGGGAAGGGAAGGGAAGGGAAGGGAAGGGAAGGGAAGGGAAGGGAAGGGAAGGGAAGGGAAGGGAAGGGAAGGGAAGGGAAGGGAAGGGAAGGGAAGGGAAGGGAAGGGAAGGGAAGGGAAGGGAAGGGAAGGGAAGGGAAGGGAAGGGAAGGGAAGGGAAGGGAAGGGAAGGGAAGGGAAGGGAAGGGAAGGGAAGGGAAGGGAAGGGAAGGGAAGGGAAGGGAAGGGAAGGGAAGGGAAGGGAAGGGAAGGGAAGGGAAGGGAAGGGAAGGGAAGGGAAGGGAAGGGAAGGGAAGGGAAGGGAAGGGAAGGGAAGGGAAGGGAAGGGAAGGGAAGGGAAGGGAAGGGAGGTGATAATGAACTTGCATGAACAAGCCCGCACGTTTCAAGGCCAGGGAATAGCTTGAATGGGTGATATGTCCAAATTAGAGTTCCTGATCACTGCAGCACCTAGATAGTTAGAATGAACTTGGTTAAAAAAAAATGGAAAACAGCCTCCCCTCTCTTCCCCAGAGACCCTTTTGTTATGTAGACCCCTCTTCATGTTTTTAGTTTAATCTTCCCTCTACAAGAGGCTGAGTGAGGACTAGAAATCAAAGATTGTACAAGGCTCAAATTAAGATCTGCATTTGGGTCAGAGAAGTCTCTGTCCAGTTTGAAACACAGGACAGAGAGCTGAGGCAGAATAATCACAGTTCACCCTGTAGGTCTTTTTCCATTCCTAATGCCTCGCATTCTGCGAACCATCAACCAAGTATTCATGTTTGGGCCGTTCATAGGGTTGTTGCTCTTTTGAACCTCTCCTCTTTGCTCCAGGGATCAACAACATTGTCCAACTCACTGATCTTAAATCACTTTGTGTGCTTGGGACTTGGCTCACATTGAAGTTCATATTCCCAGCATGCCAATAGAGCAGTTTCCCCAGCGCATGCTTTTCTTTTTTAACCATTTTTCCAGAAAACCCCACTCCTTCCGTGGGCCGCCACTGTGTATTTTGGTGGGTTTGACTGCAGACTAAATCATCACTTTCTGTGAAATAATTGAAATGGAAAATCCTGAGTGTTGGGAATAAACTGATTTAGGAAGATAGGTCTGTCCTCTGATATTTGGAGACTTGAGCTAAGCTTTGGATGCATGTGGTGTATATGTGCACATCCCTGTGAGCTTTTTTTTGTTCCTTCATCACAGCCAAAAGAAACACAAAGTCCATATAAGAAAATTCAGAAGTGAGCATTGTCTTTGGGAATGTGGGAAACTCCTCGCTTCATGCAATGTTTATATTCAGGAAGCCAAACAATTGCTTCAGAGAGCCTTCTACTCGGGGTTAAAGTTGTACCTAAACCTGGCCAAGCAGTTAACTTTCCAGTGCCCTTTCTACACCTCTGTTATAGTGCTTAATAGGAACCTGTGTTCACTGAACCAGAACTATTTAAACATTTTTCTGCAAATATCCCATTCTCTCATTTAACCCCAATAGCAGACCTGTTCTGCAAATAAACGCAGGCCTCAGTCCTCCAAGGAAACCTTTACACCTCGTACAATCATTTACCATGTGGACATTTGACTCACATTTGAATATCCTGGGGTAGGGGGAGAGCAGGATGGGCTTTCTGTGTAGTAAATCCAGGCTCGGCAACTGGTGCTGACGGCTCTGAAAACTGATGATTTGGGTTAATTCGTAAAACAGGAGAGAGTTTGATGAGATAGTGATGCACTAGGGGAGCACATCTCGGAGCATTTTGGGTTTTTCTCCCTAGGCACGGGCTCCCAGGGGAATATCGGGAGGGGGTTCAGGCCCTGCCAGGCAGTTTCTCCCATCACTGTGTTACTATTTGGTTTTCCCAGGCACAAAACCAAATCCCTTGGCACCATGGGGATGTCGTAGAGATACCCAAATCCTTCTGTCCCAAAGAGCCCTGGGAAGGTGGGTGTCCTGCCCTGCCTGCCCCACGTGGTGCTCCTCCAGAAGGATTAGCTGCCATGTTACTTGGATAAATGAGGCAGAGCAGGGTGATGGCATGATTTTTTTCGAGTTGAGATGTGGCTAGAAAGGAGAAAGATAAACCTGTAGCTCTTATGGATTAACTTCTGGTTTCTAAGAATAACATAGATAAGGCAGCCTCAATTAGACAGAGCTTAAAATCACATATAACGAACCCGAGACGGAAGAGATTGGTGTATCTGAAAGAGAAGTCGCCGCTGTTCTTTAGATAAGCTCCCAGATCCTCAGATGAGAAAAAATAAATATTGCAAAATGGGGTTTTCCTTAACCTTCCTTTTCCTTGACTTCACCTTCCCAGGCAGCCTCACTAAGCTCTCTGCCTTCTTCGCTTGCCCGAATTGCCTGCCACCGAAGGAAAAAAAAAAAAAAAAAAGGCAGCTCAAACACAGGGTAGTTTTACCGCAAATCTTTCTGTTTCTGCTTATTCTTTTATGTCCTTTTAGAAAACCTAAGATAACAAGTTGTCCTTTTACACACGTCTGGGACAGTTTCAGAAAGGTGTCTCCTCTCTTTCTTAACAAAAGAAAAGGTCCAAGCCAAGAATGCACAAGTAAGACAATCACACATGCAGCAGAGATGTCTCACCTGGAATAGTCTGCACAAAATCTGCACAAAACCCGTGTCTGTTTCTTATCCGTCGTGGTAGTCGTTTATTTTTATGAACGCTAACGTTCACCCACAAAAATAAAGCAGGGCAGCATTTCATCATGAGGCTGTTTCCTCCAAGGTATTTCCTACAAGGTGTTGGATTCACTTTCTGTACGATCAAGAGCTATCGCTGTGTAATTGCCAGCGAGCAGGTACCAGGGCTGAAGGTCAGCCCGGCAGCGTGCATGTCCCCAGCACAGCTGCTCCTGTTTAACGTCCCTAATAAAGGGAGGGAGACATTTGATTTTGATCAAGGTTTTAAGAAACACCATATCTACAGAGGCCGGACATTTTCTTTCTCACTTCATCAGGGAACTTTTCAGGATAGAAAAGCAGCCCTGAGCAGTTTATCATGGAGATGACCTGGGGCTGGCAAGCTTTGGATAGGTCAAAGGCTTCCCATTGCCACAACGGGAACGTATTTTATCCTCGAATATGACAAAAGTTGGTAGTGTACAACTTTTGGGCTATATTTTGAGTACTTTTGGGGGTTTTTGACTTTTGGTAGTTCTTTTTGCAAGTTTAAGACAAATGCATATTTGTTTGTGGAAGATAGGCAATTTCTCCCCCTTCTTTCTTTTTTCTTTTCTTGAATTTAAACTGCTTCTTTATAAAGGTCGCTCAAGTCCAGAGCAAAAGAGGATTAATTGCTAATAGCCATAATTTAGAGACAAATTACCCTCCTGATATTTCAGCCGCATAGGATACACCATGGAAGAACCATCTATCTGAGAGAATGACACGCGTGACTGTAACCTACAGTCGTGTTCAGCACCAACATGGTTCATCTCCCCTGATGAGTGATAAAGGTTTTAATATATTAATAATAAAGGGTATAAAAATAACGCCATAGTTCCACGCAACATCTCTCATCCAAACAAGACAGGTTTTTCTCTTAATCGGACCGGGCAATTATTTTTTTTTCTATAGGGATATGCATTGATTTCAGTAGGGTTATTCACAGAGTAAATGTTCCTCTGCATGAACACAGCCAACAGGATCTAGGACGTTCATTTCCAACCCCCTCTCTCCCCATCTCTCATTACATAGTGCCTTACACTATTAGTAATTCAATTAAAATCAATAAGATTGGTCCATGTGAAAAATGACCCCAGGTAATCAGCTCCATCGAGGCACGATGCGCACTTTGGACGTGGCAAGCAGAGCTCAGATGCTCACACTGCTGGTCAGTGGTGGACCTCGAACTGAGAATTTGAGAAATCCACTTAATTTCATAAATCCCTCCCGAGCCCTGATCGTGTCCGTAGGCACACCTTGACGGATCTGCATCTCACCTTGGTTCATGCTTCTTTGGAGAGTCGAAAACCCCAAGGATTTTTATGTATCATGCAACAGGCCCCAGAGCATCAGTGTTTTGGGGTGGCATGGGTCTGTGCTAGCGAGCCCTTTGGGGAGCTCTGCATCCTGGGGACACCATGGGAAGGTGGCTCAGCCCATTCGCATCCACGTGGCTTTTTCACTTCCAGAGCTGACCTGTCTGCAGGCAGCTATGTGTGCCCCCATCTCCTCCCAAATGTCCCATTTCTAAGCCTACGCCATCGACCTCACATGGTAGCCACGCATTTCTGTCAGGCTGCTTATATATACCTATGTATTTCACATGGTGAACTTTTCTGCCTGCAAGTCTTTTCAGAAAGGCCAGGAAGTTTCTCCCGCTGTTGCCAGATAATGTCTTTTCTCAAAGGTCAATCATAAATGCACTCATTCCACTTTATTATTCATAGTTGCTTCTGCTTGATTTCTGGCGAGTTCAGGCTCTGGGATGATCTTAGAGGCTCACGGTGCTATTGCCAAGTTGTGGTCATTTAAGAAAGGACAAAAATCGCTGTTGAGAGAGTTCACAGGGGCCTTATATAGAAAAAGAAAATAATGGGAAAAAGTTGTCAGGCAGGAAGAGTCTGGGTACACAAAACACCTGGCTTAGACATTAATCAGTGTGGTGTCTTCTTTAACACTTTCCATTCTCTTTCATTTGGGAATAATGTGCAATTCAGTCTGACGTTGCAAGACAGTTAATTAGCATCCATGGGCTTATAAATAGGATTTCACAGAATAGCCGATAAGCTGGTGTTATTAGTGTTCATTTCACTCTTACTTCTATTCCCTTTTGTGGTGAAGACAGATTTTATTAAAACAGACCTTTCACAAAACACATTTATTCATTTCAGATTCCCATTAAACCCCCAGGTGTGGGGGGCAGATTGGTTTCACTTGGTTTCTTTTCAGTTCTGATTCCACTCTTTCTCATAACACGCTGCTACTAAGAGTTCCTTAAGCAAACGGAATGATTCAGTGGACTCAGCCCAAGGGATACATGTCCTTTCACCCAACCTGTTGCAAGATTTTGGCCTGGAAGCTTTACTGCCCACCCATTCCATCTTCCAGGAAGCACATTTGCTTCTGTCAAAGAGTTTGTCAGATACAACACAACGTGCAAACCCTAAGCATTGTTTCCAAGGCTGGGACAGCTTTGGAAAATCCATTTCTGAGTTTTTTCCAGTGACTCCCAAGGCCCTGGTGAACAGGTGGCTCAAGAAGCCACTGGTATTCATAAAATGTTCCAATCAGTTCTAGAGATTTGCATGATGCAGCAGGGATTTGCAAAAAAAAAAAAAAATACCCTCTTGCTCAAGGGCATGTGCTTATCACCTGGCAGGGATCTAAAGGGAGTAATTCCTGCCTCTACAGCAATGTGCAGTTTGCTAGATGGATCATTGCTGTATGGATTTTGGTATCGGCCATGCTGAAAAAGATCAGTGAATTAATGAACAAATGAGATTGGGAAAGCGTAATGGGTTGCGAAGCGCTGCTCCAAGAACTATAATTCCAGTCCCATCAGTGATGGGTTCAGAAATCACTCTTCCAGTCCAGTTTTCCATTACATGGTTTAGCAGCCACCTTGTCCCACTGGGAAGGATAAAATGAGAAGTTTAAAGAAGATCTTCATTGATCCATCTCTTGGATGACTTCACAGCATCATAGCAACAGCAAATAAGGAAAGAGAATGGCGTACATCGTAAAACCTTTCTTCTTCCTCCAACTGGCCTTTACCCACATCAAAAACGGACTTGGAATTGTTTTTATTTCACAAAAATCAGCAGCAATTCTTACAATGCAGGTTTGAAATTATTTTAAACATGCCTGTTTCCTGAGGAACAGCAGAAGTTAAGGACTTAAAGAGCTGTTTTCACCGGTACGCAAAATCCCTGCCCGTTTGAGCCTTACACTAGTATTACTGGGTAACCAGACACAACTGCTTTCTCTGAATAAAACGCTGCCCCTTCCACTTTGGAAGAAGCATTATAAAAGCAGCAGATACGCCTGTTGCTGTGGAGATTTTCAGCCACAGGCCAATCTCTCCTCTGTCACCTGAGTTAGCTCACAAGTCGCAGCAGCTGAAGGTTGTTTCCCCGTGATTTTCCGAACATGCAAATGTTTTCCTGAATAAACCAGACAGAAAATCATTTGCAGATGCTAAACCTTCCCATCCCATAAGTCCAATGGTCGAGTTCATCACCAAGTTAATGCCCTTTCTGTACATCACATTCCGCAATGCCATATAAAACTCTCTCACCTTTTCATCCCATGTTCTCTGAGCTTTCGCTGGCAGCTCTTGGTGGCCTTCCCCACACCGATCACAGCACTGACTTAACTTCTTCTGCCACTGTGGCCTTTGTGTTTCCAGCCTTCGGTCCTCCACTTGTTCAGAGAGGTCTGAACATGAGCCGGCAGTGTGCCCAGGTGGCCAAGAAGGCCAACGGCATCCTGGCTTGTGTCAGGAATAAATAGTGCAGCCTGCAGGGCCAGGGAGGTGATCGCCCCCCTGGGCTCTGCTCTGGTGAGGCCGCACCTCGAGTGCTGGGTTCAGCTTTGGGCCCCTCACTACCAGAAGGACATCGAGGCCCTGGAGCGTGTCCAGAGAAGGGCTGCGAAGCTGGGGAAGGGCCTGGGACACAAGTCCTGTGAGGAGCGGCTGAGGGACCTGGGGGTTTTGGGCTGGAGAAGAGGAGGCTCAGGGCAGGCCTTATTGCTCTCTGCAACTGCCTGAAAGGAAGGGGTGGGGAGCTGGGGGTCGGCCTCTGCTCACAGGTAACCAGTGATAGGACCACAGGGAACGGCCTCAAGTTGTGCCAGGGGAGGTTCGGGTTGGACATGAGGAGACATTTCTTCTCAGCAAGAGCGGTCAGGCATTGGGACGGGTTGCCCAGGGAGGTGGTGGGGTCCCCGTCCCTGGGGGTGTTCAAGGCAAGGTTGGACGTGGTGCTTGGGGACATGGTTTGGTGGGTGACAGTGGTGGTAGGGGGCTGGTTGGACCAGATGATCTTGGAGGGCTTTTCCAACCTTAATAATTCTAGGATTCTATGAATCTAAATGTCCTTTGCTTCCGTTGGCTGCCTTTGTACGCTCATGTGGTTGGCTTCATTGATGCAGTGCTAAAGTCAAAAACTAAATCTGTGTACTAAGCATAGATCTTCCACATGTGGACACATCTGAGTTATTGACCTTCTCTTTTTATCTGCGCTCTCTAAGACCTGTGTTAGATTTTCTTATATTTTAAATAATAGGGTTATTTCATGTCATCCACATCAGGTTCTCACATCCTTTTATTAGTGGAGGTGAGTGAGTGTTCCCCTCTAAAATAGGAGGATGTGGAGAAATCTCTTTGGTGCTTTACTACCTGAAGAGCTTTAAATGATTATAACTGTTACTAATACAGTTATAAAATCAATTTAGTGGTAGAAAACTATTTCTCAAAGTGAGCCAGCAAGCATCTGTATGCCATTTGAGATCCTGAAATATCAGCCTAGTGGCATATTTTTGTAGGTGTGATAATCCGAGGAGTTAGTCAAGAAAACACTTGTAGGCACAGGTAGTATCTTTTATTACAAGTAATATACTCAGAAAAAAGTAAGCAAGCTTTCTTCAAATCCATAATAGAAGCAGCAGACTTCACAGCTAAGTGCGAGTTTAGAGAAATTGCTCAGAATTTCTAACAGAGCTTGTACGGGTGCATATATTTTTGCAGGGTAAATGGGATGGAATAATGGCTACCAGAGCCCTTTTTCAGGTGTGTGTCAGGACTTTTAATGTTCACACCGGAATGACCACTTTGCTCATGAAGTAGCTCTATTGCTCCCAGACCCCAGCGCCTCCGCCTCCATTGACTGGAAGGCCAGAACACCCGAGCAGGGCCAGGTGCTGGGTTCGCTGCCTCGGGGATGGGCATAATAAAAATCACAAGCATATAACAGAAAGGCAGTGTCGCGCCTTTTCCACATTCATCTTCGCATCGGCTTCGGCATAAAAGAAAATGTAAAGAAAAAGGTAAAAGTAAAGGAAAAATGGAAGACAGCATAGTTACTGTGCAGCAGCAGAGGTCCAACCAGAGCTGCTGCTAAATAGCCCTGGAGAACCAGCAATCTGGGGGACCTTCAGATGCAAACCAGTTTGTCAATAGCACCTTTACCAGTCCGTTGCTAGAATCCTAAATGTAAAAAGGAGTTTTATTGAAGCTTCTGGGTACCCTGGGCCTATGACAGGTGACCTTTCGTTGTTCTTAAACAACTCCAAATGTGTGTTGCAGATGCCCCATGAGGGTGTTGTGGGTTAGTTTATGCCCAAAGGGATGGGGCTAGACAGGAGCTTTTTTCAACCAATAACAACAACAACAACAAAATACAACACATTCTCTTTTTTTTTTTAAGACTGTGTGCGGGTGACAGTTGACTATTTAAGATATAACTGAAAACAACCAATATTTATGATTTTGTGTTAACAATTTTAAGCGTTGGCTCTAAAACATAATTTTAATTGTTTATTTGCTTACATAAACAGGCACACAAAAAAACCCACTTGATGTCTGCACCATGAACTCTGGGTTCTCTTGCACCTATGAAAAATTAAGCTCCAACATACCCCAGACTCCTGATTTACTTCGTGTCAGGGCCTCCACACTCAATGACTTCAACTTTTCACTTTAAGAAAAGTGAATTTTGGTGCTTTGCTCTAAGGACCGAGGTCTGCAAATTGTGACTTTTAGGCAGACTCCATCAAATCGAACCTCTGAGCTTAATGAATCTGGGGAAATTTGGGACATTTGAACCCAAGTAAATTGGAGAATTCCAGTCTATAGGGAAAAGCCATCTAAATTTTGCTTTTCATACTTTGCATGTGAAAGGGAAAAGCTTTTGCCACTTCAAGACTTTTCAAGTTCATTTTAGTTATTCTTTCTCATCATAACATCAGTTTGTTATACACATCAAGGTCAGTTCTTAGAGGATACTGAGCAATTACTGGCTTAATTACAGTGCCTAAATAAATATATTAAGTGAGGAAATTGGAGGTCTGGATAATTATCCTGGAACAAAAAGAAATAAAACACTACCCTGCTTATTTTATCTTTTTTTTTCTTCTTGATGATAAGCAATAGCTGTTATACTTGCTTAAATTTTTCCAGATCATCTTTTAGCACTTCTTTACAGTCAGCTTTTGAGTTTTTTCCAGGTGATTCAGTGAAATGCATTGGCAAATACATTTTCCAAGCATTTTTATAAGGCTGTGATAAATGGACGTTTTAAGAGTTGAAGTAGGAGCTGAGTTTATACTATTATTTTTGATAATAGGATCACTATACAGGATATGACATCAGGAAGGAAGTATGCTGTAAGCTGAAGAAACCAGAGAAATAATACAGCTACTGTACTTTTCTGTATGTAGGACAAGAAAATACTGTAATAAAATACTGCTGGGAAGCTGCAGACGTACAAGACTTTTTGCATGTAATTCTCCCAGAAGATTTAAAGTACAGCCTTGTGAAAAACTGGGCTTTAGATTAACCTGTTGTTTCTTTATTATTTTTTTCCAAATGAAATGCATCACTTGAAAAAAAATATCTAGCAGGGGGAAAAGAGCCTCTTCTGTGTACACAAAGGATCTGCCCAGTGAAAATTTAAGAGTGGTCAGGCATTGGGACGGGTTGCCCAGGGAGGTGGTGGAGTCCCCGTCCCTGGGGGTGTTCAAGGAAAGGTTGGACGTGGTGCTTGGGGACATGGTTTAGTGGGTGACATTGGTGGTAGGGGGATGGTTGGACCAGATGATCTTGGAGGTCTCTTCCAACCTTGATGATCCAAATTAGAGAGAAAGGAGACCGCTATGTTCCTGAGTCAGCTCGGCAGCCTACTGAAGGGTGTCAGTGCAGTAGCTGGGAGTGCGTGGTGTTAGACCTGTAAGGCTCAGGAACAGTCTGCCCAGCCTAATTGGTCAGGAATTTAAAGTTAGACTTGGAATATAAGGGATTTCTATGCCATAGTGAATAACCACCTCAATAACCCTCAGAGATGGACAAGCTAACCAGCCAGGGCTTCCGATCATCCAAAACAAGCATGCTTCCCTGCTCCTGTTCACATTTTATCATGGGATAAGATCAAAACCATTACATTTACAAAGGAAAGCAGGAATTATTTTATAGCTAGTATGTGAAAGTATCCATTCCGTGTTAGTTTTGACAGAAACTCCTTAAACTCACTAAAAGAATCGCCTATGAGAGTTGGAATATGCCTAGCATGTAGTTTCAGTAGTCAGAAGAAAAATAAGGGCTACAAGTCATCTTTCTTTATTGCCTAACTTTGATTACTATGTAGTATGAGGAAGACATTTTCCCCTATGGTATAGGATGCAATTAAGAGTTTTAGGGGAGGGGTGCATGGCTGGAGTCAGCCAGGGATGGGGAACGGATGGTAAATCAGCTGGAGCAGGAGTTTGCTCCATCATGGCAAAGCCTGTAGCACACCCTTACATGGGTTCAGGTGCCACCCTTTCAAGCATGAAACTCTTTTTTAAAACTGCCCTCACTTTTCTAAAATGCATTCTTTTTTCGAAGATAACTAGTTCCTTTACCCAAACAGAGGCGGGGGATGAGAGATGGAGAGGCGCTTCAATGAACAAGACCATGCATCTTGCCCTCCTGCATACAGCCCACACTGCTGTGAATCCTTGTCTGAACTACTGGGACTTTTTTTGCAGATAATCCTCATGTGCCTTGTACATGTGTTGAATTATAATTACCTTCCCTCTGTCCAGGAAATCTCTTACAGGAGACATTTCTTTGTACAATGCATTGAAGAATTTCAGTTGTATTTTTTTTTTTTACTGAGCAGGAAACTGAGAAAAACTCAAGGTGAATATTTTTTCTTACGGGGCAGAAGTCAGTAAAGCAATGATTAAGGTATTCAGATTGTGGCTTCAAAGATCTTAAGCGAGGCTTTGGAGGAAAAAAAAAAACAGTAACATCAATGATGTCTGAAATTTTCTCAATTCTTGCTATTGCATTTGCAAGTTGGCTTGTTGGCTGCTAAAACATGGAGGAAAAAATAATAGTTCCTTTTTTTAGGACTTGAAATTCCATACAATAACCTGAAACTTTGCCTCTACCAATTTCTTCCTTGTTTTCTTGAGAGTGCTCTTTAGCTACTAATGTTGTTCTAGGCCTGAAATGAACCAAATGAAAAACAGAATTTTTGGTCCAATACTTTTTTTTTTTTTTTTTTTTCCCTCCTGGCTTAATAGCATCATATTCCTGTATTACCTTCTTGGGCAACACTACTGATCGGCAGTCTTTCTCAGGAACATCACCAGGAGCTACTATTAAAGTAGAAAGAATAAAAAATTCTTTGCCTTAGCAAGAATTCAGGAAGTTTTCTTGGAAGAGGATCCTGAAGTGCAGGTTTATGTGGAGGAACTTTGGATTAGAGCAGTGAGGACTGCATATCTTCTTTGCAGCTTTTTCAGTAAGTGTGTGGTCTTCACTTTGACCTCTGTGGAAGCACAGCACTTGTTCTGCAGCACAGGGACTCTCTCTGCCTCTCAGTGCATGCGGAACATCGTGAACAGCTCTCTGCCATGATAATTACAGCTACAGCCCAGTGCTAGGACAAACGGCAACACAAGAGGTTCTGCCTGAGCATGAGCAGAAACTTCTGGGCTGGGCGGGTGCTGGAGCCCTGGCACAGGCTGCCCAGAGAGGGGCTGGGGGCTCCTCCTTGGGGATCTCCAGCAGCCGCCTGGACGTGGGGCTGGGCGCCCTGCTCGGGGTGGCCCTGCTGGAGCAGGGCTGGCACCACAGGGACCCGCAGCTGCCTCACACCAGCAGACACTCCGTGAGTCTACAGTTTTGAACTAAACTTTGTTTTGGGATCTGTTTGGGATCACCTGAGCACATTAAATTGGTTTGTAGACTGGTTTGTCAATCCTGCAGGAGAAAAGAAAGGAGTTAATAACTTGTCCAGGCACAGTCCTGGGTAATGTGCTCCAGGGGACTCTGTCTGAGCAGGGAGGTTGGACAATATGGCCCCCAGAGGTCCCTTCAGTGATCTGTGAATCCCCTCAGTGATTCTGTGATCCTCTGATACCCGAGCACAAAAAACGTCCCTACTCTTAAAACTGGCATTGCAAGAACACCCAGTGGCCCAACACAAGATCTAGGTCCTGCTGTTCTGCTGGCTTTGCAAGCACACAAGGAGAAGCATCTTGTGTCTCAAAAAGCCTGCAGAATAAATAGCCAGAAATGTCCAACGTGACTCTGGAAAATGCAGGATGGGTCTGATCTTGTACCGCTCTGTGCCAGCCACAGGGTATGTGCAGGATTCAAGTGCTTTCCCAGGGGAGCATGAGGTGCAGAGAGACATTTAGGGGTCCCAGAAGCTGTCACACCCACGGTACAGTGCTGTGCACAGGTGCTGGCACAGGGTGCGCTCCTTTAGCTTAGTACCATGCCCAAATTCTTCTGCTGTTCGACACATTAACTCAGCAGGCTCAGCATCACTCCGGTACAGCTATCCTGCCTCCTCTTCTGCAGCAACCTCACACTTTTTTGGTGGCTTACCCTTCTGTTTTCAACTCCAGGGCCACAGGGCTAGCTCACAGAAGGAAACTGCTACGGAAGATAACCTTTCTTCTTAATCAGATCCCTTCAGAGAGTCCATCTGAGAAGAGTATTTTGGCACTAAGTTGCCTTGATCTCTCTTCTTAGCTGAAGACAGAGAATGATCTTCTGAACCACGACGCATAGATGTTGAAGGGAGACAGTTGGCTTTGTTTGAAATCGTTCTTCACTGGAGAAAAAAAAAAAAAGGAAAAAAAAAAAAGAAAAAAAAAAGAAAAAAAGACCTTCCCAGATTAAGGGATATTGGCTAGAAAACAGCAAACAGCAGTCACTACAAAACAACCTCCATACAATTTTAGAGATGGAAGCATCCAACCCTAACGGGGATAAAAAGTAGGATCAGGAGGAAATTGTCCCAAGAAGGATAAGAGGCTAAGCAAGTTCATTAGTTTTAATGTAGCACAGAAATCCACAGCCAACACTAATTGTAACCAAAATAGGAACAGGTAATGATCTCTTTATTCAGGCCACATCCCTCTCATCTGAAATTTCATCCCCAGAGAGTTTATGGCTAGATGACTTGGATCCTCACTGCAGTATAACTTTGGTACCCCTTTTTCGTGCTCCAGAGATCTGCAACCTCATGTTTTCTTCGGACTGTATTTACTCATACAGACTGCGTTTCTTTCCAAGAGAAGCATAAAACATCAGGGCTTCAAAGTTCTCCTTCACTCCAGCTTTCATCTCTAGGTTCCTGTGGGTTGAGGCATCTTCCATCGCTTCGATACAGCACTTTTGTCTATGAGCTTGGAAGGCTCAGTCTGTGCCCTCAGGTATTACGGAGCAACCCAAAACATCACTGGCAAAAATGTCTCGGTGAGATTGCCTCATCTTCAGGCAGGTTCCAGACATTAAGCCCAGGGTTCATGCCATTTTCACTTCGGCATCTGAGTTAGAATCACCCAATGCTCCTTGTCTAATCAATGAAGAGAAATAAGACAGTCCAACGGAACCTGCAGACAGGGTTTGCTGGGCAGGTCCCGAAGCATGGCGCTGATCATGAGCTGAACTTTCGCATTTTTGGGTCTTTTGCCTATAAGACCACCCTGCAAAATAATTGCATAAATGTTATTCCCTGAGGCAGGTGAAAAAGTCTTGCAATGGCCCGTGTACATTAACTCTTCCCTGCTGGGCTAAAAGGACTAGGAAAGGGTGCTTTGCCTTGGCCGAGCTTATCACGAGCAGTTTTGCAAGGCAGTATAAACCTCTTTGTTAGCATAAAGCTTAGGGAAAGCAATTTCTACAAAGCCCACCGTTTGGTGTTCAAATATAGGAAAATGGACCTTTTAGGAGATTTGCATGTAATCTTCCGCAGAGAACTTTATACTTTATACGGGGTGTTTTGGATCAGATAGAGCATTAGTGTCAGATTGAGAAAGGCCATTTCACGGGCAGCTCATCAGCCTTCCTACCGATTACATTATTCTTTTACAAGTTGAGTTTGAGTAAAGCTGCATGAGCTTTTGTAATGGTGATCCATAATTAGGGGCTTGTGCTTTCCTTAAAACTTCAGATGATGTGAACTACTCGCGTAAATATTTCACAGGGAGCGATATAAATATTCCACGGTGATTAGGATTGTTTATGCTGGCACTATCAGAAGAGAGTCTCTTTCTTGATCCATATTTCTTTGATTTTGAAAGAGATACAAGTGTTCTCCCATATATTTGGAAATTAAATTACCTGTTTTTGCTTTTGAATAACAGCACAATCTCAGCCTTGGAGTATGATATTCAGAAAATTGTGTAGCTAACTTACACAATCTGTTTCTACTGTTGTGCCTACAAATGAGCAAGCTGAGTATCCGGCTCAGGCAATTGCCCATGTAATTTTCTGAAAATCTGCTGTATTATTTTCTTGTGTTGGCAAAAAATTATAAGTGCTGCTGTGCTGCTCCAGAGCACCTCAAGCCCCCGAGGAACTGCGTTTCAGAAGGGAACAATTTCCTCCCTGCTCCTCTCCATCTTGCTCAATGGATAATTGTTTTCTGCTGTTTTGGGTTGGGTTAATAACCTCAGGAGCTGGCAGAAAGCAGATCTGAGGTTTTGGGCTATTTTTTGTCCCTTTCCACCTTCTGCTTCATTTGGGGAATAAGTGTAAAAGGCCCGAATGCTCAGTCCATAATCTGGGCTGGGACAGAGGCGGATAACACAGGCATATGGTTGGGGTGCTTTTATACGTCCCATCATCACATCACCTCTCACATTCTAGATGTTTTCCACCCAGAGGAAGGTCTGCCTTGTCCGAACAAGGATGTTCCTGAGTTCCCACTGATGGTGACTTTGTGAGCTCCTTGACAGAAATTATCCTGTCCTTGCACATGGATAAAGAGAATTATTGCATCTCTTCACCACAAAAGGGAGTAAAAAGAACACAACTGGGGAAGGGTAACACAAATCACCCACAAGGCATAACATATGTTCTTCATACTCCATTTCAGTCCAAGGGAATTTATTCATTTCTTCTTAACCTTGCGTGGCCCTTTTTCCCAATATGCCAGTCTTCATACAGGGCATGTGATTATTTCTCATTTTCAAGGCCCAACTACTCATTTCTTAATTTCGGTGACATGGCAGCTGCCCAGGTTTTTCTTGTTAAGATGATATTCATTTGTCCCCTTTATTTCATTTATTTTCCCCTCTGGCTTCATAGCTATAAATCAAATACACAAAATTAAATTAAATAAAATAAACATAAGTGCAGGTGGAAATTCAGGAAATATAAATAACTAAGAGTCATTTTCCAAGGCTGCTTTTTTAATCAATTCTAAACACAAGATATATATTCCCCATTGAGCTAACAATGTTGTGACCACCTATTGTTAAAGAACGGCAATAAATCTGCACAACAATTTCTTACTCCTGTGATTCACTGACATATTTTGCCAGACAGCTAGTTCAGATTGCTCTTCTTCCAGCGGTGTTTTATGGTGTCCACAGGAAAGGCATGATATGCTACCATGAGAAAGGCATGAGTGATGCTTGTCCCTTAGGAAAATCCTTTCTTCTAAAGGAGCTTGGCTCCTGGCTGCTAAGAAAGCAGTCTTTTGCCGTGTGATCATCAGGGGCTAGTCTTTAAATAATATGTTCCCCTCGCTTTGAAAAGCAAAGTGGCAGATGTTCTCCTGCTCCTCTCCTCAGCTCCCAAGCCCTGAAATACTACCGGAGTAAATCACCGTGTTTTCTGTTCTGCGGGGCACGGAGCACCTTGTCCCTTGTGCCAGCAATCCATCTCAGAGGTGCTGCCAGGGATGCCCCGATGCCTGCCACCTTTCACACGCCAAGACCTCAGCCCTGCAGTTCTCCTTCGTGCCGGTGGGGCTTTAATCAATCGGATACAGTGTGGGATGAAATTAAATTGCCTGAGTTTTAGATTTATTTATTAATTAACTGCTTTTGTCAGACAGAGGTACCTACGCATTTCCGTTGTGTAAGCAGGTCTTGGTTTTCTCCAGCTCAAGACTAGCTACAGTTTTAATACAGATCAATAAGATTTAGTTCGGATGTCAATAAGGATCACTCAAAACCACTGTGCGAGGAGAAGGGGAGACAAAAACAGAAGAGCATCTGTTTACACTCTTCCTTTTGACAGGATAATAAACCCAGCCAGCACACTACTTTGCTGCATTTATACAGCCTTACCGCGAACTCTCAATGCATACCAGTGCCACACATTTTTAAGGCTGGAGCTGTGTTGTGATGTACCTTTTTTTTTTTTTTTTTTTTTTTTTTTGTCGTGGTGCATGAATTGTCTCTGTAATTAAGGCTTAGCAGTACCACTCCTATTTTAAGGTTGTATAAAGCTCAACTTTTCAAGCGGTATGTTGTAATCCAAAAGTTCTTCCCTGATAACTACTGTAGTTGCCCCACTGAGCTAACTGTGTCCACAGTACTTCTGCCCGCCTTCCCCTATCTCTCCTTTGTGGTGGAAATCACCGATTTTAAATATTTTCAGTGTTGCAAACAGATTTTTTCTCAGTGGTTAGAGATACAGTGTGCAGATACAGGAAATAACAGCATATTTAAGCAAATTATTTCACTTCTGTGAGCCTCAGTTTCCTTATCTGTAAGAAGTACAAGCCTGCTCCCCCAGACAATCCAATTTTATCAGCCTATCTGATTACAAATCCCAGTATTTCAAAGCTTACATCCTCAGTGCTTGTAACGCTCTTCAAGATCCTGGTTGAAGCTTGATAGAAGAAGATACTATGGGGAAAAAAAAGTGGATATTAATGATTTATTGATTGCAGATAATACCACTCTGGGTATACTGACCACTGTTAAATCCTATTGCCTTGTTATATCTGTTCCATGAGAAGTCAGCATTTGTATATCCACACTTTTCTAACTCTTTTGGGACAAATTGTAAACATATGAGTGTATTCCTTAGAATATAGTCTATGAAACAATGTACTGTCCTTCGTTTAAAATGATCTCCCTGAGTGTTCTGTATTCCTGGCAGTCTTTCTGTTCACATGAGTGCGAATACACCTGTTTTAAATCAGCTCTTGATCTCTGAAGGCCAAAACCTGCAAATGACAGAGCAACTCTACAAACACACGGTATTCTGAAATATTACAGCCAAATGTGCAGCGTAAACTGAAGGCATGTTTATTGTTTGTCTTACTTTCCCCTAACTATTTAGAGTCTGCTCTGGTCTGTCTCTTCCCTAAATTTAAAGCGGTTGCCTAAAATTTGCAGAGTTCCGTAGTGAAGCTGAGAAACGCATTCTTTGTGTTAACCTAGTTCCGAAGTTTGTGTTTCCTAAGCACTTCCATAAATCTACAAAGGACTGTAACATATCTTCCCCTGATATTTTTAATCTTAATCTGAAATACTGGCACACAGATAAAATAGAAGTTTATGTTCTGTTTTCCTCTGAATTTGGGCAAGCAACGTATCATTCACACAGAGACGTTGAACTTTTATATTATTCCTGCCTCAAGTCCAAAGAACATAATTTCGACTGTTCACTGCAAGCGGATATACAGGGTTGTTACAAATTGATGCCAAGGGGCCCATACTTGGAATCCGTTTTGTTTTTCTTTGAGTTAGTTTCCAAATTGCAAGGGTGTGCATAATGAATGTGTTATCTAGTCCTTCTGTTTTGTATTTTTGAAGGAGAGGCAGCACATACTGCAAAGTGACTTGGCCTACTTGCTCAGGTTCCATAGCAACCCAGTATTGCTGTGAATTCATTTTGTACTAATCAATTAGAAATTTTGCTCTGGCAGCTGGAATGAAAGTTTATGGGCCGAATCCTGCTTGTTTTACTTGGATCTGCAGTTGCAGTAAATTCAATGAGATACTTTCTTCGAAGCATACAGACTTGTATCTTTTGTCTCTCTCTTGGTTTATTTTTCCTGAAAAGGTCAGATTTAATTTTTGGCTTTCTGTCCAAGCAGAGGAAAGGAGGCAATTCTCTTAAAGGATCCACAATTTAAGACACCCTTGTCTTACAAACATAGTTACTGACATGCTTAAAAAGAAGGTATCGCTTTGCTTCTTCCTCATTTTAACTGGATGCTGTCAGCACAGCTGACCAGCCCACACCTTCCATCCAGAAGCTTGTGAAATCTCCAGTTGCATCCAGCCCAAAATTGTGTGTCCAAGAGGGAATTTTCTGGGGCACATGGTTGTATGCACCAGTGCCCTTCAGAGCAGTACAGCCCTTCCTTTCTCATTGCCATAATTACAATGTTGGGACATGGTGGAAAGTCTATGCCAAAACCCCAACATGCAGCCATGTGGAAATGGCAGACAGTTTCTGATGTGATAGGTACTAATATTTTGCTTTTGGGGTTACAGTTCCAAATTCAGCTCATTCTGTTGCTTGTCTTTGTGTCTGGACTACAGGTTTCATGTGCAGATATGCCAAGCATGTTATCTAACAAAAACACAGGGAGAACATTAGGGATCTCCTTTCATTTACCACATTATTATTATTATTATTATTATTATTATTATTATTATTATTATTATTTGGTCATAGTTAGTCTTACCATTAGCTTCCTTTTTATGCTTTTTCACTGGACTTTGGGTAAATGAGTCAGAGGCTTGAAATAATTTTTAAAATCTAGATTGTCTCTCAATGGCTGGAAAAATGTGTCCTCAAGTTACAAAGAAATGCACAGGACTATAGGCTGACATAGGTTGAGCAATTTCTTTCCATTTCACTCATCTTCACACTAGGATGCAGGCTCTGACTACACAGAGCCTGTGTATATCATCAGCACAACAAATCAAAGAAATGATTTAAACTTTATAATATGTCAGGGCTCATCAAAACTCCATCGCAACAAAGAGGATGATGCAAAGTAGACTTGACTTCTTCAGGAGCACGTCAGAGCTAGAGCTGTATCTCCAGAGCCGTTTGCATTTAATGGTTTGTGACATGGCAAAACAGAGGTGTGTGGGATGGCGTATGATATGATCTCACCTGTGTATGAAGATGGCCTTGCTCAAAGGAGCACACAAAAGAAATCAGTCTCTTCATTTACTTGAACCCAGAACTGCAAGTGGCACCTGTCTTTTTCATGGTGTCATGACAGTAGTCTCTTGCTATCTGCATTTCTGTAGACTTCCTCCTTTTCATGTCTGATGATTCTTCAGGAATTTCCTTCTGCAATCCCCTTTATAACATAAGGGTGTGGTGTCACCCTGTTTCAGAGGCAAACAGCTAAGGCTGTGAGGAGTTAGACAGGATGCTGAAGCACTGCTGGTGCCTGAATTGTCACTCAGAGCCTAATAGTTGGGCTTTCTTCTGCTCCCACCCATTAAGCATCTCCACAGTACCCTGGAGAATTTGCACATAGACCCTTTTTCTGCTGTCTCTCTCCAGCTCCTACCTATAGTTAACAAGAAGGTGACAGCCTTGGTACCCTAAGAAGGGTCAGGGAGTATGAAGTGGGTTATAGATTCCTAAAAGACAGCGTTCCTAAAGGAGGAACTTCTCAGTCTGGAAGGCTGTCAGAAGGAACAAGAGCCAGGGAACTCCACTGGTGATCATAACAAAACACACAGGGCTCACAACTTGCAAAAATAATAAAAAAATAAAAATAAAAAAATGTATAGGCTCTCTACCAAGGCTGGTTTCTTCTGTGGGGAGTCACAGTGACTTGACTGTCTCTGAGCACCGTCCCATGTTCTCTCCAGGTCCCAGGCTTTTCCCTCAACACCACAATTTCTGCTCTGATTACAGTTTTCACTTTATAAGATCTGCATATGCCAGGGGGGTAACACCCAAGGGCTTATCAGGAGAAAAACTGATGACCAAGGTGGAAGGAAACTTAGCAGAACCAGCTTTGGGGGATTTAAATGTTAAACCCGCTTCATTGTTTTGGGTTTGTGTTTGCTTTTCTAAAGCATTCATGTTGTGTTTAGTCAAAAATACTGCATGGCTATGTTGTGTGCTATGTTATGTTCAAAATACATTGTTTTAGATTTTTTTTTTCTTTTTACATTTGCTAGTTTTCTTGTGCTGTTATTCTTTTATGGATTTTGCATGGTAACATTTCAGTATATGGGAAAATGTGTGAAATTAATCATAATTGTTTTCATATCAAATGTATCAAGAGGAAATACTTGTGTTTAAATGCATTGTCCTGTACTTTAACCTATTACATGTCTGTGTTCATATCCCCCTGTTTTTATTGATCTACTGCAAATATCTCAGCTCCACATTTCCCCAACATTTTTTTCACAAGCTTGGGGTTTCTGATTTCCCAGTCGATCTGGGAAATCCAAAATCTGATTGGAATAAGACCCTGATACCACTAATTACTTACAGTATGTTTTTTCAAATTAGATCTACTTAATCTCCATGTACCTGATCCAATTTCCTTCAAGTCACTAGAAGCGCGTCCTTCGGCGGATGAAGCTTTACGTAAAAAGTTATCTAAGAACCTAATTTGCTGCATGTCTAGTGATTTAATCCACAAAATGAACCTGCACTAAGTTTGTCAGGGTGCTGTTTTGCTGACATGCTTCAATGCCATGCAGCAATGCCCATCTCTCTCGTCCACACTCCTGAGGTGGTTTTCAGTCTGTTTGCCTTATAAACTCGATACAGGCATGCTTAAAGACAATCCCTAAGGAGAGTTGACTGTTTTCAGGTAAAACCTGAAAAAAATTACCTCATAAAACATCAGGCAAAACTTTCCCTTCAGAACCACGCAGCCTGGTGTCGACACACAGCCACATTGGCAGCGCCCACTTCGTGGCGAGAAGCATGCCTCCCACCAGAACCCCAAAACCCTAAAAAAGTGATGGATATTAGTTTTAAGGGTCTGTTACACCAAGGGACAGCAGCAGTCCCCTCAGCGCGACAGATACACGAGTCGGCCGCCCTCCAGCGGGCCAGGAGGCCGCTCCTCGTGCCCGCGCTCAACTTTTTTTCCACAGTTTTGTGTTCGTGTGCGTCTCTCTGTGTCTGTGCTTTGCCGTTTACTTCCTTTATTATCATCATTTTCTCTCTCTCTCTCTGTGTCTGTGTGTGTTTGTGGCCCGCAGGTCCCCCCTTGCCTTGTTCGTCCGCCTCCTCCACCCCCCCTGAGCACTCCCCTTCTCCCCCCCCCTCGCCGCCCGCCAATGAAGGCCCCGGGCGGTTGCGGGGCAACGGCGCGGCCCAGCCGGCCGCGGACTCTGACTCTGAGGAAGAGTTTATCCCAAATTCCTTCTTAGTTAAAAGTGGCTCTGGAAACCTCTGTGTCGCCGCCAACGGTGAGTGACTTCTCTCTACCTACTTGATATCCTCGGCCGACAGCCGCCCGCGGGGCTGGAGGGCGGCCGGCGCGCGTCTTCGCCCGTCGGCTGGGGTTCGGTGGTGGTTTTTTTGCTGAAATGATAGCGTTGTGTGGGAGGAAGGGGGTAAAACGTTAATAAAACAGCTCGTAAAGCATGCAAAGCGCTGCGTTGGAAGCGTCCGTGCTGTGTGGCTGGGTGGTTGAGGTGAGGGACGAGCTTGGTACCGAGGTAGAGATCAGAAACTTCAAGTGCGTTGGAGGCTGGAGCTCCCTCCCTTTTTTTTTTCCCCTTTCTTCCCCTTTTTTTAATTTTTTTTGTCCCCTTCTCTGCCACCCCCTCTATCTGTGAGGGCGGCAGTGCTGAGGCAAGGTGCCCCCTCGGCCTGTCAGAAACCTGTCCCCAAGGGGATGCAGGAGGGAATGCCGAAACGCCAGAGCCGGTTTCGACTCCCGGTGAGCTGTGACAGCGGCATCTGCACCTTGCTCTCAGCCTCAGAGCCTGCAGGAGGCTTTCCACGGCCACATCCCCTTAAGAAGGGCTGAGAGATGCCTCCGGTAAGTATTTGAGGTGGCAGCAGGGCCCCTTCGATGCCCTGAGACTCCCCAGATGGGAGCTGAGGGTGCTCAGCACCGCCGGGACCGACCGTGCTGCTCCAGCGAGTTTCAAGAAGAGGAATGAGATTCACAGCTCCCTGCCGCAAGACAATGAGTCATAAACAGAGAGGTAACGCTCATTGGCAAAGAAATGTGAGATTTCATCAAAGGTAGTGTAACCTGACGAAGCGCAGATTACAGCAGTGGAATAGCCGTGGCCACTCAGGCCGCTGCCATCCCGCTTGAGTGATAATTACTCACGGGTCTGATTTATGACGAAGGAGAAGGCATTCAAAGATATCTTGAAAGAGAGAAAGAAAGGTGAGAGAGAGGTTTACTGCAGCTGGCAACAGCTTAACTCCATTTATGTTAAGCTTCTAAGAAGGTTTCCTACTATGCTGTTATCTCCAAGTAAGGAGAGAAAGTTTGACATTTAATTTGTCCCCCCTCACCACCACCCCTTTCCCAGCTTCCCTCTTCTTTTCTTTTGTTGCATTTGTTATGGTAAAAACAAACTTTCCCTTCAAGGCTTTTCAAAGGAGAAGGTTATCTCCTCTGAATTGTCATCCTAAGGAGAGTAGGGGGAAATACAGTGTCGTATTCATTCAGGAAACTGCTTAAAATTCATATCCTCTATTCAGCTTCCCCCCTCCCCTCCCACCCTGCAACACACACACACACACACACACATCTGACTCCTTGCAGTTGCAGCACATTTAAATCTGAAATCATGTAGATGACACTCTTGTTGGAAATAAAGTCAAACCCACACTCATGCTTTCAACATCGTAATGTATGTTCTTTCTCTTTGTTCATTTAGGGAATATATATGTACACATACACGCATGCCCTCCAGGTGAAAGGAGGGGAGAAAAAGAAAGCAAGTGAAATTAAAGACCTTAATCTCTTCTTTTACTAATTAGCTGAACAACAGAAAAAGCATTGTTCGGAGTCCGTGGTGGGTTGACGACAGTATTGTATTATTGATGTGCTGGTGAGTTAGTTGGAGTTCAGGCTTTTCAGCTGCCTGCTTATTTATCCTCCTCCTTTTTTTCCCCAGTGCTTTTTGCATCGGCTTGTAGACATACTACTTTCCCTGAGGCTTCTTTTTGTGTGGGATTCAGCAAGTTGGTAATAAATATGTCCCACACAAAGACAGGGTGTCTGGGGTCTCATTTGCGTGGTTGTTTTACTTGTTCAATAATCAGAAGTGAAGGTAATGCCAGCACACTGGTGACGTGGTAGGATCAGCTCAGCATCGCGCAGCTATCGGGAGGAAAACAAAGATGACTTCTTATGCCACCTGTCAGCCCATAATCTGGGAGTTCACAGGAATGAGAAGCACAGACCATACAAGCCCATCATGTCTAAAGCCTGATAGATACTCTTCTGACCTCTGTAAATAGATTTAATTGCTTTAGTTCCTTAACGTTCTGTTTCTCTCAGGCTTAGTCAGCTTAAACTTTAAATGATAAAGGCAGGTCTTTATGTTCCTTAAATGGTGAAAATTAGGGAAAGCTTATTTTGTTTAGGACTAAGTTTAATACAGTTAGAGCACTCATTCTAGGAGAATAGTAGCTGTCTCAACAGCAGGACAGCCTGAGAATGCTGTCCAAAGGATTTGTGTTGCACTTTTTAATTGATTGTGGGTAGGTTTTCCTTCCACAGCTGTGTAAACTCAGCCTTAGAGAAGTCCATCCAAAGTAAGTAACACCCAGGGAGCAGCGCCTCTATTACAAATCCCCATGTAAATTGCAAATATAATGCACATGGAACATAAGAAACATGCTACTTTTTGAAGATACAGTAGGCTATTCTTTATCTAAGTTCCTTTCATTCCAGAAAGGTAATAATGTCCGTAACATTACTTCTGTGCTTCCAGGAAAATGTCCAAGTAAACATTCAGATAAAGGCTGGAACAATCTAATCAGTATATAAAAACACAGGCATCTTTTAGGTCTTTTAATTTTGTATTGGGTGGATTACAAGCCTTGTTTGTACTTTTAAGGGAAAAGTAAAAGTCATTTAGAACACGAAAAATCCCCAGTTCTTATTATACTATCAACAGATACTTAAATATAAGAAAAAAAAAAAAAGTTTTCAGACTTGTATCTTTTTGCTTTTGTTTTTATTTATATCTGCTCCAGAATATTTTGTTGTTGTTGTTTTTTTTACCTGAAATTATGCAAAATAACTAGGATGTGAACGTCTCCATTTCAGGATATTTCATTTCAGAAACCTTCAAATGAAAAGCCTGACTTGGGGATTCACCATCTGAAAAGTAGGCTGCCTTAGGGTATCTTGGTGGACATTCAAATTTGCTAATTAGTTTTTAAGGTTTTTTGTCAATCCACTCTATGTGTATACTGGTGTCGGGGTATGTACGTGTATGACTGATGACAGAAGGCATCCAATCCTTACTCTTTTGTTTCTAAGAAAGTAAAAAGTTGCCCTTTAGGGTCAGAACATCAGTCCATGTAGCCTCCAACAGCGGCACTGGGAGGAGAAGCAGCGCAGTGGGGTTCCTGGAGGATGCTGACTGGTTGGGAATGGTCAAACTCCAGCCAAGGAGATGGATCTAAAGGGTGATGATTGGCTGGGAAACAGCAGCTCTTCTCCATTTGAACCAGTAAATAAGATGAAAACTAGTCCCTAAAACCCCAGTGTCTTTAGGGAATGGTGTTTAGGAAGAGCACATCAGCCTGGCCACTGCTATCCATGTCCTGCAGCATCCACAGCTGCAGCCCTGGGGATGTTGGTGGGTACATTGCTGCTCAGCACACCTCTGAGGTAGGGACGTGGCGACTATCCCCATGGAGAGATGATGTGCAGAGTGACGAAGAATAGATGACATCTGTGGAAAGCTGACATCTAAATTCCTTTGAGACCGCTGACCGTGCCGCCTCGCAGTCAGAGCCGAGCTGCATGGCCTCTTCCAGCTCTTGCGTCAGTGAGCAGCCATTCGATGCGAAGCGTGCTTTTGTCATTCTGGGGGGTCTGCTGTGTTTCTCTGAGTCACTTGTACCAGGCAGGCAGGGAGGCTGGGTGTAGGCATTTGCAACGACCTCCACAGCTGGGAGCCAGAAAATCCCAAATCACCTCTTGTCTGGGGCATCTTAATATTCTTGTATGGAATTTCAGAGGCTAGGCATGGATTTTATTTAATTCTAGCAGAAGCAAGGAGATAGCAGGAATTAAGGTTGGAAAAGACCTCCCACATCATCTGGTCTGACCATCCCCCAGCTACCAATATCACCCACTAAACCATGTCCCTAAATTTGCCTTGTTAATGGGGAGGAAGGAAATGGTACACACATAAATGTTCCTGGGTCAGATCCTAGGAGATGAGTGTGAATGTCATAGGATCCCTGATTTCAGTGGAAAATAGACCCAGTCAGGATCAGTTTGTCCTCCAGAAGACAAAAAAACAAACCCGCAACATGCTGCTTCTACTTTTGGGGTCTGCACGAGCAAGCCTTGGCCAAGAAAAGCTGTGGTCAGGGAGCTAGCGCAGATTCACATGCTGCCTTCTCTGGTTTGTCTTTGTTCAGAGTGCTGGATTGAAGCAGGAGGTTTCCCCATGATCTTTCTTCTCATTTCTAGCTGAACTGACCCAGTCTAGACCTTCTGATTTGTAAGCTGTGTACTGTTTTCTGCTTAGGATTTTTTTTTATCTTTAATGATCAGCCTTGAGCTGTTGAAGACAATCATCATTTCTAATTTATCTCCCATTCCCGTCCTTCTGAAAGAACTTTCCACCTTTTTATTAAATGATTTGGCCCAGATTTATGAGACAAATCCTTCCCAAGAACACTGTTGAGGACTACTATAGCCTTACTCATGTTCTCTCAAACAGATAAGTTTGATAGAAATTGTGGATTCCTGGCACTTTATAGTGCCTAACTAACCAGATTATCTGCTGCTGCTGCTATGGCTGAATTCCTTTGGTTTCTAAAAGGAGGCAATCCTACAGAAATACAGGGCAGTTTCTGCCCCAAAGAACTGATGCATGTGCTCAATGTTTATTTCTTTAGTACCCTTGATGCTTTCGGGGCTGCACAGTTAATATGCGCAGGCCAATCGTGCCGCAGGGTTAGGTGCTTACAGCGCTGGGATGGACGAGACAGCCGCAGAGAACTCAGACTGCAGCAGGGAGCCCCAAAGACACAGCATGTTAAAGCGCTTGGAAGGAAGAATGGTATCATGTAAGGCTGCTTGGAAGTGGAGAATTTTCAAGGATCTGACTGAGGAGAGCAAAAGAACCTTTGATAATGTAATCTTAATAATTGATATTTTCTTCATCTAATAATTAATAATAAATCCCAATTAAATTCAATTTTCTTTTATCCGAGCGGGTTTTTTTTTCCCCACACAAAGGTTTGTGGATGGATGGTCCGTTCTCTGGCTGTGTCTTGTCCTTGAGCACTGCTTTCTGATGCTTCTTTATTTACTACTCGAGTAAGCATGCTAAGTAAGAACAGCAATTAATCTCTGCATCCTTTATCAGAGATTTGCAGAGCCCATTAGCAGCCAGTGTTACTCGTAATGGTAATTCATAATTACAGAAGGGAAACTGAGGAATAGGGATATATAACCAATCATTTTCCAA
Organism: Anser cygnoides; assembly: GCF_040182565.1. NCBI lineage: Eukaryota > Metazoa > Chordata > Aves > Anseriformes > Anatidae > Anser > Anser cygnoides. The sequence goes on from NC_089873.1 coordinate 208,012,437, forward strand.
ATATTTAAGAAACTAGAAATCATCTCTGAATTGTGTTTCCTACCCAAATTTCTTTAAGAGCCCCTCCAAACATTTCAGAAGTTCAGGAGAAGCACCTTAAGGAGAAGAATAGTTCAAAAAGATGTTTAGTTTAGCAAGTTTTAAAATATTCAGAAAAAAAAAAAAAAGAACATTTAGGGGAGAATGGTGATGGAAAAAAAAGGTGGTAGGAGAGAGGCTTGGAAAAAAGACATTTGAAAACCTGTTTATCATATTTTTTTCATTGAATTTATCCTCTAATTTGGGAACAGTGAACATTCAGAGTTCAGCCTGAGAGACCATGGCTTAAATATGTGCCTTTTAATTTTAATCAGATAACTAAGCACTAATAAACATATTAATCATAAGCTTTCTGTTTAGTAAGAGGCATCTCAGGCCATCCGGGGCTGAACCATCCTTAGGAGACATCTCTTTTTCCACCCATCGTGGAGAGATTTGTGGCTGCCTAGGAGTCCGTAGGAGCCCGAGAAGTTCGTTTGGATGAATCTGGTCATTTGGGCTTGTCATCAGCCTGAATTTCCCACTGACTTTGCTGAAGGCATCCCCAAATTCCCTGAGATATTTGAAAAATATCACACACATCCTTCTTCCAAATGTATCTCCATGGCAGAGCTGACAACAGAGTTCAGGGTTTGAATTCCCAAGCATCAGCCGTTGCCTGTTAGAACCTGGAAGATCAAGGAAGACATTGTGCTGGGCAGCTGGGAGGAGGATCAGATCATGAATTATTCCTGCTCCTATTCACCGTGCGTCGGAGCCCTCCTGTTGAGTTTTTGTTCCTTCCGTTTCACTCTTGCTGCCAGGTGGAAAGATCAGAAGGACTTCAGCCTGTGAGCTGCAGATCTTTCAGAGGACACGGAGCTCCACGAGCGCCTTGCCCTCGCCTGGGCTCTTGCCCCGTGACTTCTCTTTGCATCCCGAGGGTGTTTGTTTAACCTGGCAGCTCTTTACCTTCAGGATGAGCCAAAGGTGAGAAGCAAATCATTTGCCCTAGGACCAGATTCGTACCGCTGATTATCGGTGGGAGGCATTTGGGTCAGATTCCTAGCGTAACGCGGGTCAAATCCTGACCCAGCTGAAATCCTCTGGGCTCAAACAGGGGGAGGTTTGGTCAAGAGTGGATAATCTGAATACGCAAGAAAGGCAGGGTTTTTTTTTTTTTTTGCAAAGAATAAATATCCCAAAGAGAACAAAGCAAAGTTATGATTGTCACATTCAGCGAAGGGCAGCAATGAAATGAGTCACCTTTCCAGGCCAGTAGGGAACACACTGAATCAGTTAAAGCAGATTTATAGCTTTTTAGCTGTGATAAAACCGTATCAGTGTGTATATGAATTTACATAGGAGTAGTTTTTTTTTTTTTTTCTTGCTTTTAATGCAAGCCACATTGAAAAGTGTGCACAAAGGAGCCCCACTCCGAGGAAAGACAACTGGAACAAATTATATGCATTCAGACTTGTTAAACTGAATTGGCAGCAGAAATATTCCTGGTAACCTGAGCGTTACAGCAGCGTTGGTATAGTTAAGGTTATGTCAGCATTTCCATTAGAAACCCTTACTTTCAGAGGTTTATATCTGCAGTAAAAATTCACTGTGGGTTGAAACTTGACAAGCTGTGCAAGGTCTCATCTGAGACAGATTTTTTTTTTTCTTTTTACCTTTTTCCTTACAAAATTGGGGAGAAAAATCTGTTTGAAGAGTCAAGCTACAAGAGCGCAAACAAAAATAGCAGCTTTCTGGCTTTGATCCTTTCCGATGTTAAAAAACCCCGTTCCTTTCTTTATAGTGTAACCATCAAATGTGCAACAAAATCTTGCTCTGAAGAAGGAATTAATCATTACACTATTAAAGGAAATGAAACATTAATTTATGGCCCATTAGATGCTTTTTTCACTGCAGGACTGCCAGTGTTTTGGTCTACCTCAGGTTATACTGGGAGATTTGTGACTAACATGAAACAAAGCCCCCAGAGGAGCAGATCCTGTGCAGAAAAAATGCTTCTGGGCAGCTTTAGAAGAACAAAACGTTGAAGGCAGAGTTGTCCAGAGACCGGAATGAGTACTCGGCGTTCAGCCTTCTGGTTTCTGCCACGGGCTCCTCAGCTAAAGAACTTAACCTCGCTTTTCTCCATTGTAAATGGAGGATATCGCAAGCTGTTGGCCTCACTATCCTTCTAAACTGTTCCCTCATCTCTCCAAACCTATTGATATTAACAGAGCTGCCATGGCTTACGCTAAGTTGAATGAGGAGGGAAGGGATCCACGTCTCCACCCTCGCAGACATCAGTTTTCAGAGTCAGGGCTAACCTTTTCCCTAAATCCTTTCAGATTTTGGGGTGCACGGCTCCAAACTCGTTACTTCTGGGTACGCATCACCTGGGACCCGAAGCCTTTGCGGTGAGGTTGTTGTGGGAGTCTGTGTGCGCTCCCGATTCCAGCAGGGCTCTGTGTCTTCTGTGCTTTGAAAGCCGTGGCTGATGCTCATCAGAACTTTTTCCACTCGCCAGATGAAAGCCGGCGTGGAAGTGCAAAGCATTATAAAATTCAGGAAGGAAGGCGGACGCTCGTGCGCCCGGGCTGCCTGCTGTTGTTACTGTGAAATGGATCCCTCAGTTGGGAACGAGCACAAACTTTGGGGAGGCTTGTTCCGTTAGCTGTTCTCAAGCCATATGTCTCCCGTTTAAAATGAGGACCTGGGGGCTTTGAACTTTATTTATAAGCTGAAATCTGCTGGCCACTGTGAACCAGCGATTAATTTGCGAGGAGGAAGATGCCAGAAGTCTCGTTCTGACCCGTGCCTTCTTTCAAACTAAACATGCAATAACTGCGTAGCCTCAGAAGATGTCCCCCCCGCTTCCTCCTCCATCCTTTCTGCGCTTTGCATTATTCACTGTTTATTGTAACACGCTATTCATCTCAACCACGGCTTTCAAACCGTCGTGTGACCCCAGCAAATTCCTGGAGTAAAGCTGTGGTAGCTGTAGGTATTCCGGGTGGAAGCTCTGAGTAGAAGGGAAAGGATCAGGTTAAAACGTTTGAGACAGAAGCTCGGTGGAAAAAGTGCCTTGTGTGTAACTTTTCTAAAAAAAAAAAAAAAAAAAAAAAAAGAAGAAGATATTTGGAACATGTCATGGGGGGATAGTGCAGCTCCCTGCTGCGTGTGGATGAACCATGGGTGTCCTTTGAAGTCGCTTCCCGTGTGCACCTGGGTGCGAAGCTGTGGGGTTGTTTGGTTCAAGAAAGGGCAATCCCTAACGGCATGTCTAACAGCAGGACCAAGCCCCCGGTGCCCACGCTTGGTAGTAAAGCTGATGTGATAGACAGTTATGGCACAGAAGAAGCCTTTGATCTCGGAGGGGTTTATATGAAAGACTGTCACAGTACCTTAAGAGTCAATTGGGTTAAGCCTTTGAGGACTACGAGTGTACGCGTCCCACCTAAGAATTCGTTTTGCTGGCAGTTTGGAGAACTCCAGAACTGGGAGGGTTAAAAGCTGTTTGCGTGGCGGGAGTTCACCACCACGGGAATTGAGGCAAAGCCCCACATACAGGTGGGGATTAGCTGTTTGGGGTTTTACGTGCGTGAATGGCCTCACCCCAAAATCTACCGCCACAACCTGGCTGCTTTGCAGCAAGCAGAAGACCGGTGGCTCTTCCCAGTTTGTGCCCAACAGGCTGCCACCCGACTGCCACGAATAAAAGGGGGATTGCGGCCACGGTTCACCTCTTACAGCCTCAGAAAACATCCTCTGAGATCCTTGGGTGGAAATGGAAACGGGGTGGCGCGCTCCCACTCCGCTCTGCTGGTCCATCCCCAGCGGGGCCGGCTGGGGGAGCGATGCCACCAGGTGTAGGTGTCCTGGTGGCGACGTGTCTCGAGGGTTTGGCCTGGCTTTTAACAGGGAAGACCTAACAGATCTTTTTGGTCTTCTTGTGTAATAATTCAGCCTGTTACTGAAAGCCTACTAATTAAAACCCATCCCATACAAAGCAGATAAAATGCAGCAAAAAGGCAAAATGGCTCAAATCATACGATTGCATGACAGAAGCTAATAAAATGCACACATTTACTCTATCGCATTGCTGCTTACAAGAGATCAATTAATGTTGGCACATCAGAGTAGCGTGAAAATACACAACCATTCACTCAAAGCAGCAGTGGGTGGAAAGACGAGTGGCTCCAGGAACCTGAGCTACTGAAGCCCAGAGCGACCGAAGTAGCTCAAGCAGCAAGCGGTCCCACTGGCAAGCGGCCAAAGGAACAAGGCAAGACTGGCCCTCGTTAATTGCTTCCTAATTGTTCCTAATCTTTCACTTCTTAGGACATCAGTGTGGCTCGGAAATCGACTCCTGCGAAATACAGCGAGAGGGTTTGGGGTGCCTTTCTGCATAGCCTAAAAATTGCTCTTGTTGCTCTCTTTTTGGCATTGCTGCCTGGCCTAACTCAACATACCTTGGCTGGGCAGAAAGTGATGGGCAGTCGTTCCCTGTTCTGTGCAGATATATCGCTCCTTTCGGGATGATCTGAGCTTTTTTCCGCCATGTGAAGTTTCTGTAGGTTTGCAAGATACTTCTAGCTGTCCCACCACTTCAGTCTCTTAATCTGAGTGTGTTTCATTTTCTTTCTGTCTAAATAAGACCTGGATTGTAGAGACAAAAATCTGCCTTTAAGAATTACTGAGGTTAAGCAGGTTGTCATTTCAGCATTTTGGACATGGGATGATAGGCGTTCGATAAGTACAACGTGCTGCAGACAGGAAAACCATTCTGAAACCGTAAGTGGCCATATTTCTTTCCAGCATTTGGGGGAAGAAGTGTTACGGTGGCCAGGCCAGCAGTAGGAGAGTCAGTGTCATCATATGCACTATTCAAAGTCAGCCAGCCGTGGCAGCTCAGGAATTGGACTCCAGGTTCTCCCACGTGAGGGGAGATTCAAGCTCTGTGACCTGCTTCAGCAAAATTAAGGTAGCGACACATGCCTCATTAGCATGACAGCGTTGGGAGTGGGCTTGGGAGATAATAAAGTGCTGCAAGACCTTGGAGCGCGTCAGTGGGAAAGCTCACGAGTGTAAAATCGATGCTTTTGATACATTAGGTGGTAATGGAAGAAGCACAGCACAGAAGTGGTATGATGGGATGATTTAGTTATAGCCATAAATCTAGCGGCAGTAGCAGTATCGTGGCGATGTGATAGGACACAGCGTTTCAGGAGGAGCGCGGCGTAAAGGTTCGTGCATTTCTCCGGTCGGGTGCTGAAGCACGTCTGGGTAGGGGATGGCTGCTGAGATAAATGACGGTGGTTCAGCCTGGCTCATACAGCGAGCTGGCAAAATGAGAACACGTCGTAGTAAGTGGACACTTGAGGTGGAGCTGCCTGGGTTCTGTGCGGGGATTTCTGGTGTGGAAACATAGTGAAAGGAAAATCATCACGGATCGCTCCAGGTTAAGCGTAGCGTTAAAACCGATGCTTACACAGTGCCCCCCTTCCTTGCCTCACCCTGCCTGGCCACGTGTGGATTTTCTAAAAACTCTGCAGGGTCTTGTTTCAACAGTAAAACGACTGCCACTTGATGGTTGCTTGTGCTGTGTTTTAATATAACACAACTCTTTTCCGTGATAGTCAGCTTACACCGCTCTGCCCAAATCACCTTAAGACAATTTGTCTCCCTAAACGTGACCAGCTGCATGAAACTCTCGCAAGGATCTCCATCCTACCTCAAGCCATAGAGTTCCTCGTTCAGGCATCTTGTTTTGAAGTTCACTCTTCCTCTTAAATTGCCATCATTTTTTGCAGGTAATTTTGCTGAATGTATTGCATTCGCTTTATCTGCACCTCCCTAATAGTATGGGACAGCTGAGGTTGGTGTAACTTCACGTGTGCAACGAGTACCGAAGAAAGAAAGGTCAGGTAAAGACAGGGGAGAGTGACATTGCTTCCTGCCATAACATATGCTTGATTAGGAAAAATATTAGGATTGGTGCCGAGGAGTAGCGAGGCAGAGGGGACAAAGCAGGCTGAAGGGATTTTATAGAATGAGTTAAAGAAGTCCTTACTGTTGCTGCCTGTAACTTTTCTGATCCACCAATGAAACTTGAAACAAGAGGTCGTCTCAAAGGGTAATAGCTTCCAGCCAAAATGTGCTCCGCTCTCCCAGACCACCCATCCTTCCTTCATCAGCGAGGTCAAAATAATAGCGGCGCTTGACACTTTTACACAGATGGGGAAAATCCATTGTGTCACCAGTAGATATTTCCAGAAACCTAACCCATCTAACTGATTTTAATAGCAGAAGCAGTTGCATTGCGCCTTCCCTGTATGTATCTCTAAGCAATTAGGACCAAGTAGGTCTCCTGGTACCTCCTCGAATCAGATAAGTGTGATTATCTCCATTTTACAGAGGTCACGAGTGACTAGCCCGAGGTCACCCAGGCATTCTGTGATACCATCACGGCGGGATTCATCTCCCCCTATTCTCCCGTTTCTGTAACAACCGCTACACGATGTTCTTTCCCAAAAGCTACACGGAGACACTTAACTCAATTGAGTGCTTCGGTGCAATTGATTTCTAACAGTCTGCGAGCCATTTCCTAGCCCTGATATCACCTGCCGAAAATGATTCGGTATGATCAGGAGTTTTCCCCAGTTTACAGAAGACCTCCGTGCCCGTGCATGGAATTCATATTAAACCACAAAAATACAGAGTTAGACATCCACACGCCATGTCTGTCTAGATCTGCATGAAATATCCCATTTGCTCTTGAAATGGTTTTCAAATAAATGGCTTTCAAACGAAGCTGAGAATTTTACCAGGGCATCTTAACTTCCTATCTGAAAATCAGGGCCTGGTTTTTAGTCCCATGAAGATCTCAGCAGGGAATTTAGGCTTGTGTGGAATATTGTGGTTGCTTCTGTTTAAAACAGTTCGACTTGTCTTCCATTTCTTCTCCATAAAAACTCTTGAGCAGTTTATATCAGTGTCAGTCCATGCCAGAAGTTCCTCCAATCCATCTTGGGGTAAAACACAAACAGTTCTCCTCTGACTGAACTGTGAGTTGGTTGCTGTCATCTGGAAAGCTGAGTAAAGCCCTTTAATTTATGAAATGCTACGTAGTCCTCAAAAGATTGCCTAAATATTTTACTGCATGTCACTTTTGTTGGAAACCAGAACCCATATTCGCCGTGCCATCCATTAAGTAGAACCTCTTCAAATTACTTCTGCTTCTAAATGGGAGTTTGTATGTGCTAACTTTTATCTGGCAACTTCAAACACGTCTCGGGGCACTTGCATCTTTTTTTTTCTGTTTGTCTCCACCTTGGCTTAGCGTAATATTTACGTGCAGGATTTAGAGGTGGGCTTAAAGCTTTCGTTTAATTTTGTTTTCCAAATTGTTCTGTGTAGGGCACTGGGAGGGGGTAATTTTTGAGGTCCTTTTAAAATATGGAAAAGTTTGATCTGCTCAGCTGCTAAGGATGTTTGCATGCTACAATGATTGAAATTGTACAAAATGAATGTGTGCAAGAGGCGATGATAAAGTACTGTATTTTACAGCATGGATTTCCTTGGAAGTTTTTCAGCACAGTAGCCAGAGAAAGCTTATTTCAGACAGACTGAGGAAGCGAAGAAAGAGAAAGGATCTTTAGAGACTGGCGTAAGCGACTTGCATGGCAGAAAGATAACCCCAAACACACCTGCGCGGCAGAAGCAGGAGGTACTGCTTAGGTTTGTACTTCATCTGGCACTCGGGCATTCCCTCGGCGAACACCCGAGTGCTTTCTGCTGGCCCGGCTCGAGTGTCCCTGGGGCTCCAGCCGCAGCGCCGGTGGGTTTCCACAGGGAACAATGCCTGCTTGTTTGGACTCCAGTGTCTAAGGTGGAATTTCTAATGATGTGAAAAATGAGGGGAGAAAAGAGGAAACAATAACCCAAACCCCGAGGCACAGCGCTCAATACAATTTCTCCAACGTTGCCCTCACATCCAGTCCTCCTTGCCCAGTCCTTACCCCAGTGAAGTGGGGTTGTGCTGCTGGTGTTACCCTGCACAAGGAGGGCCTGGCATGCCCGGTCCCACAGCCTTAATCCGTCCTGCTAGCCTTTGCACTTACTGAACCGCAGTTCCTCTTGTGTTACGAGTTTCCTCGTGTTTCTCATTTTGCGCTGTAAGAGCCCCAAGCCCCTCACGGGGTGACTGCATGCCTGTAAAAACAGGAGTTTTGTAGTTTCAGGAAAATTCTGCCCGAGCCTCGGAGTGTTCCATATAAAAGGTGGGAGGTGAGAAAAAGGGAAAAGATTATAAGGATCTGTCTGTGATTTCTGCCACTGCTGTGCTTTTGGGAGGAAGCGGCTCACCTGGATGAAGCACTTGCTGCAGAAGCCAAACTTCTGGCAGAAAAAGAACATTAAATTCCAGCCTGCAAACATGAAAGAGAGGAGGAAGAAGAGGGCAGAAAAAGGCCGAAGAGCACTGAAGAAAGCTTTGTTTCACATGCATTTCAGTTTAACTTTGGCCTGGTGTACTTCCTGGGGTGTTGGAGTGCTGTAAATTGGAAGCGCTCAGGTTGGAAACAGGTCTGAGCCACTGATTCCTGAGCCCAAACAAAGTTGCACTTACTGCCAGAAGGGTTTATTCAGCCTGCTGGACGGGAGCCAAAGGAACTGACCGCCCTGCGAGCTGAAACCAGTGCCAGCCAGCCGAAGAATAACATTGCTTTGACTGAAATGGCAACTGTTTGTTTGTTCTTCCAGCAAAAAAAAAAAAGGGGGAGAAAAGCAGCTTTTAGTGCTGGTGGTGAGAGAGAAGGTTAAAAATCGAAGGGAGCAAAACAAAGATGATTGTGAAAGAGCGTGAAATGTTAGGGGCAAGTTTTTCCCCTTGGTTACACTTCTCTGCCTGGTCCTTGCTGGGGTGTGATTAAAAGCAAAGCTTGTTCTTGATTAGTTTTAGCACGTGCATTTTTTTCCTTCTGCTAAAATACAGTAATTTCCTCTCTATCATAAATTCCCCTTCCCGATGATGTTTGTAATACACCAGACCCACTGGGCACTGTCAGCACGGTCACAGCAGTGTGTGGTGGCTCTGGCAACCCCCAAATCAGAGCTTTTCACGTGCGGGTAGAGCATTGGGTGGAACAGCACCTGAAGCTGTGACCTGGGGCCTGAGTTCTCCGACCTTTGCAGGAGCTCAAGGCGAGCCAAACAACGCAAGCTCAGGTGTTTTCAGGTCTGTTTTCAAGGGAGCTGCTCTGAGAGAGGCTGGCACCACCCAACAACCACAGCCAGAGCCAGGTTGCTGCCTGTCACCCCCCCATGCCTCACTCATCCTCAGGGAACATCCACCTCGCCCTCACTAGCAGCCGTGCAACTATCAAGGCAGCTTTTTCTTCCTTGTTAGAGCTTCTGGTAAGACAAATAATCCCAGTTAAGGGATACTGCCAGTGATATTAGCAACATTTTTTTTTTTCTGCGTGTGACAGGGCAGAGCCTGCCTTTGGTTTTGCTAACTCCAGGCACGGTTGGTGCTTAGATTGTTGTGCCAGCCCCTGGCATTTTTCAATTACCCAATAATTTCCAGCCTGCTAAAAGAAGAATAAAATGAAAGTTTCTAGCCTTCTGTATTCTGGAAAACAGATTTAAATGTGATCCAGCTGCAAGCATTTGAAATGCAGAGGTATAAAGAAAAGCCAAAATATGTTATTAAAACGCATTTAAATCATATTTCTAATAATGAAAGTATTTAAATGTCAATGTAGTTAATTGCTTCTTTAAACTTCAGAAGTATATAAGTCAATCACACGGCCTGGGGGGGCCCACCTCTTTGTGGCAAGGCTTTGCCCAGCTCTTGTGGGGTGGGTAGACGAGGCAAGGGGCAGCAGCTGGGGAGGGGAAGGGTCAGTCTGATGCTCTGAATGAAGCACACCAAGAGGTGTTTTCCATTTCCATTTTGCAGATGCTGTTGGAGAGGAGCAGCTGCTTACGCAGATACTGCAAAATGTAGGGTCGATGGCAGAAGCAGGAGATGGATGGGGAAGTGAGAAAGGAGAATAAGTCACCATCTCATCCCTTTTTACCTTTAAATACCCTAGGAGGTCTTCATCTCCCCTGTGTACTGCAGGACTGGCACTTGGGTGCAGACTGGCTTGTTCTTCCTTGTTCTTCCTTGCGCCAAGCTCTGCCTTGGAATTGCCATTCTGGGCATTTAGAGGGGAGGCAAAATGACAGGCTAAGTGCTGGCATTGCTAATACCTCAAACAAATGTTTTTCGGATTAATTAAAATAAATTGGCGTAAGAAGAAACACAGTGTGCGTCCTCAAAAGTGCAAAGTTGTTTTCTAATGCAGGTTCCTGTTAGAGCAAGTGCTTTAATTATCTCTGTTTGTGCTCGAAAGCAAATTTGGACTTTTTTTTTTCTTAGAAATCAGCCTTGCTTGATTCCCATTGCTGTTTAAAAGGCAGCAGCGTGAACGGGAGCTGTCCGTAAGCACGAAGTCTGTTTTCCCCTCTGCACACAGGCTGCTCCCTTCGGGCTCCCTTAGGAGTGACCTAAGCACGGCTCTAGGTAAAGAACTTTAATCTGTGTTTGTTCAGAGTCACTCTCTTGGTTTGCATTATTTTATTATTTAAACATACTGAGCTCCGGTAGTTCATGAGCAGCACACCGAAAGACAAAGAGCTGTGGTAGCAGGAAAACAAGCAGGTTTCCCTCCCTTGATACAGAGCTTAAAAAATAAATTAAAAGACTCAGTGCAGTTGTCAGTCATAGAACAGTCCCATCACTATCGGTAGGAATGGGAAAAGTCATGTGGTTGTAGTAGTAGTTACTGGCCAATTCCTTGAAATAAAATATTAATACAAAACCATATTTGTTATTATTGCTAGATTCCAGACTGGGATGAAAATTAATTTGCTAATTGCTTTCTTTGTCTGTAGAGTTCAGCAACTTCTGTGCTACTTCCTCCCCTGTAAGCAGCACCAGTTGTGTGTTTTTAGAGTTACATCGGGTTGCCCTAACACACTAGCCGTGTTTTGCTGTATATATGGAAACCCCGAGGGATGCTCTCTGATCTTGCTACGGTTGGTGCTGGTGCTTCCCAAACCCTCGGCTTGTTTACGGGTCAGGGCTCAGCGATCCCTGGGGTGCCCTCGGCCTCGGGACGTTCTAGGGTTCTGCGTCCAGGACGGTGTCAGGTTTTCTCTTTAATCACGCTGTGAAACCAAAATCTCAACCGCTTCCTTGGGGTTTCTTAAAGATCTCGTGTCATCTTTGTAATACATGGGTACCGATTCCCCTGTCCTAGTTGCATTCTGATTTCAGTAATTTTATTCCAACATTTGCAGATCTTCCATGTCTTTGTAATCTGTTAGTCTTTTTTTTATATATATAATCAATTTGTATTTGAAACTTTTCGTTTATTGTTCAGCAGAATGAAATACCAAGGGCTGGATTCCCCAGGAGATCAGTGTAGAAGATCAGGTGGTCCTTTTGTACCTTAAGACTGTGAGTCTGTGCAGTGTTGTTTCGTGGCTTTAGGCAGCTGCAATGTGCATCACCGCCGAGGCACTCAAATACAAGCCGCGTGTCTCCAGGGTCTCTTTACCTGCTGCAGAGCAGGGTGGGGAGGAGCAGTCCATTAAATTGTCACAGAACAGTCCAAGATCATCAAACCTACCCAGATACAAAGCAGAGTTATCTTAATGGTTGAACACCACCTGGCCGCTGTCTTCCAGTCACTCCCTTTGGCGTAGACTGGAAACTCTCGCACGCTCCGGTCGCCTTTACAATCGTTGCAGACCTGCAGCAGAAGTTCGTGGTTGTGCTGTGTATTGAGAGAGCAAATGCCAGGATAGGAAAGTTTCTGTTGTATGAAATAAAATCTTCCTAATGCTCCTGATTATGCATCCCAGCTGTCCTTGTTTTGCAAGTCCAATGATTTGAGTTTTTGTAAAAATGTTTGTTTATTGGTTTTTTTCCCCCCTCTCCCTGCTCATGCACACACCAGGAATTCTCTTTGTATCGTCGCTCAGCTTTTATTTCCAGCAAAATAAAAGAAAACAAACCACAGCTAATTGGCTCTTTGTTCTCAATTTTTTTGACAAGTGACAAACACTGAGATCAGCCTGTAGTGCATATCCTGCAGCGGTCATATGGAGCCGAGTTAGTGAATCTCAAATTCCCCGTAATAGGCTCCCACTTATCTTCACGCTGGCTGTGTTTGGGGTGTGTGTGTTTACACACTCTATGCCCCGAATGCTTCCAGTTAAAGGGGTAAGCCGTAAAACCTACCAACACTATGTGGGAAATAGCGCTCGGTATTTAGGCATAGCTCCTATTCTCTGATTCTTTTTTTGGCTTGATTTCATAGCTCGTGAGGAAAATGAGGTGTTTGAACCGTCTTGCTAGGAAATGATGAGGATTTGGACAGCGCTCCGAGGGCTGTGCTCAGCCCAGGACACCCAGCCATCTGTGCACAGGTCGCCTGAGAGGTGTGCGTGGCTGTGTCAAAGCCTGTCGGGGCGTGCCGTCCTGGAGGGGCTGGCACTGCTCTCGTTTAAGCCAAAAGCAAAATTTCTGTTTTCGCTGAGAATGGACGAGGCCCAAAGTTCGGGTAATCGGAGAAGGAAGAGGCTTCCCTCGATGAGTTAGGGCACTTACGGCTCTACCTTCGTCTCCGTCCATCTATGCCTTGTAAAAGTCAACGGACTTCTCACTGCTGGGGAGAGGATTGCATCAGATAGACCATGGAATTAAGAAGTTACTCATTACGTTCTGTTTTCATTCCCCTGTGTGTAGGACAACATGGCCGAGCCTTGTTGTTAAATGTCTGGAAACTGCAATGGAACCAGAAGTGAAATATCACAAGGGTTTGGTTGAAGTCCTGCCCGCCGTGATATCCGCTGGATGATTTATTTACCTTTCCCATAACTAGTCTTCATCATGTTTGTACTGAGATGGCATGATTTCATCTTCTTAATTTACAAGTGCCCTGGTTTCTGCCAGTGGGCAGCTTGTATAACCGTGTGAATGAACCGGAGCGGAGCATGTGAATTTAATTTAGAGATTCTTCCCCTCTCCACCCCCGGAACTGGAGCCAGCTATTCCATAAAAAACAGGACGATTATTTTCAATAATCATTTGTCTGTCCCTGCAGTCCTCTCCTTCTCCCTCCTGTAAGCAAAGGGGGACCTGTGATGACTGAATGGTGCTTCCTAAGCACAGCATGGCTTTGCCAGGCACATTCCCTTACGTTATCTGTTTAAATGAGTGCCAGGGTAACAGCAAGGAGCCTGGGACCTCGCTTGTCACTTCTGAGCAAACATCATGCTGCAATTTTAGACCACAACTCATCTCGGGGGAGTTTTCTCCACCTCTGTGCTTGCTGCTTGAAGGCTGACGCTTAGGTATCAGATAACCCAGCAAAAGATCAGGGGCCGATTGTTGTTGTTGTTGTTGTTTTTCCCCGTTATCCTTTATCGTCTCCAGACTGTGTCCTCTCCAGCCTGTGGAGAGACTGCAAATATTCATTTGCTGAAGAAATAATGAGTGTGGCCTGCTGGTATGCAAATGCCATGTGGTGAGCGAAGAGTTTTCCTGGATAGATGAGCCTTAACACCTCATATTCCACGTTCAGAACTGTATTCCCTCTTCTTTAGTAGCATTTAGTGTAGAGGCAGGATTTCTGTGCTCAAACAACGGGCATCAGTCACGGACCGAGTTCTGATTAACGGTGTCAAGGAGGGAGAAGGCTTCCAGCCAGTTCGTTGGGGCTGTAAAGGACTGGAAGTCCCAGCCAGACTGAGAGGTATTTATTTATTCTTTCCATGATGGGGATGCCAGTACCAGAGAAGGGCTGTCCTCGTTGTGCCTTTACTTCTCCAGCTCGGCGTCCAGGGAAGCTCACCCTGAGACCTCCTGTGGCACCAAGGGTGACTCTTGGTGCCTGCAGCCTTGAACCTCGTGCGGGGTACTCACACCGTTGCCTTGTCTGAGTTGTCCTGTTGCTTTTAAAGGACATGAGACAACTAGGGGAGATTTATTGACACACATAAACATTCAGCAGGATTCCCAGGCGATTTATAAGAAGTGCCTGGCAGGCAAGCGGCCTCCCTGTCGTGGCACTTAGCGAGAGGTACGTCACTGGCACCAATGCTTTTACACCTTTTGCTAAAGGTATGCTTTTCAGAAGTGCCAGAGTGATGTACGAGTCTAAGTCACTAACTTTTGCGAGTACCTAAACTCTGCAATGCATGGAGCACTTTAGAAAATGAAGCCTAACTCGGGCCTAGGGCTTTCTAGAAAACACATCTCATATACTATGGAAAGTATGAACCTCATCATTTATCTCCCGCCCTTTCACACACCTAAATATCTTTATAAACTTGGCCCTGCACCCCATTAAGCCTTATAATTTACCACTGTGACACGAACTGGCTTCGGCGCTTTGTACGGGCGAAGCGCAAAGCTCCGCTTACCAGCAAATGAAAAAGAATGAGGAGCTCCGTCCCGACAAGCGTACCGTGTGTCACAAATCACA